>NC_068333.1:21780911-22396217 GCF_000147395.1 Oryza glaberrima | reverse complement strand
ACTTCCCATTTCTTCTTTATTTAAAGCATGTATTCTATTTTCTATTTCATTTTTAGTATCAAAAATATATAGTTCTGCAAACTTTGGAATTTCATTAGGCTTAGGTAGGAGACATCCAATACGATGATGTATTTGTCCATTTACACGAAACACATATGGTCCATCGCCATTATTTATATTTTTATCTATTATGCCACCCATTGAAGTAAAAGAAAATAAACTATTATATTGTCTAATCTTCTGCATAAAATGTTTTGATAGATTATCTTCTTTATTATTAAGTAACCTAGCAAGTGTTTCTGGTGGGTTCTGGAATGGTGGTATTTTTATTTTGTTATTTTTACAGCAATTTGAATATATAATTTCACCTTTTCTTTTCTTTGTCTCTCTTTTATTTCTTTCTTCAAACCAAAATATAGCATTGCAATGTTTACATTTATACTCTGGCATACCTATAAATGATTTGTTTTGATATGATTCTTTTAGATATTTAATGTATTCTGGGGTAAAGGACACCATGCCATGTGAAGTTGATAAATATGAAGATATATGGTCTATCTCTAAACATTTCTTTTTTGCAATTTTTTCTAGATAATCTAAATTATATTGTATTTTTCTTTTATTTTTAATATTTTTTTGCTTTTCTGTATATATTATATCTCTTATATTACTATTTTTTGATGTTTCTTCTTCATCTTTCTTACATTTTTTATTGTTATTATGCACCATATTTTTTTCTTCTTCTCTTTTTCGCTTTTTCTCTCTTAGAATTTGTAGTCTGATATATCTTCTTTTCTTGCAATCTGATTTATCATATTCTGCTATATTTATTGGATCTTGCTTTCTCTTTGATGGCATATTAACACTTCTGATTATATAAGCACAAAAAATAGCCAAAGTCAGAAATGAATATAAGCATAAAATTAAATATGAATAATTAAAGATATTGGTTGAATCAATACAAAACTTAATCATTCATTTCAACAGCTATATATAATCAGAAAATTACACATGAATAGTAAAAAAAGTGTTAGCTAATACAAACACTTCAATATTTATGACGACAAAGATTAATAGGAGCTACAATTATTGATCATACATACAATGGGGCAATAGAGCTATTCTATTGCCATTCTCTAATAATTCCTAGCGTACATCTTTTGTACAGTACATCCATTCCATTTGTATTACAGTTTCTTACAACCATCGCACAAAATTTTCAAATTTCAATAGATAGTGTTGATATTTTTATATATATTTCTGATTGGTTATTGTTTTTAATTAGTTCCATACTAAAATTCAGTGCATTTGTGGCTATAGATAAAATGGATGTGCTGATTTATTGGTAAAATAATATCTTATGGAAATAAAAATAAATAAATACAAAAAAAATGTGAAGCTTTTGCACTGGTTCTAGTGCAAGTATTTTTTCTGTCTTCACTGATGTTGCTACAATTCTCCAATTCTCCATAGGAACATTGATTTTCCAGAAGGGTTGTAGTAGGATCTTGGTATGTCTACGCATCCAGCATAATATAATTTTTTGGTCATTGGTACAACACATCCAGTACAATAAATAAATAAATAAATATATATATATATATATATATATAAATATATATATATATATATATATATAAATAAATATATATATATATATATATATATATATAATTTTCCAGCTCGTTATTGTTTTTTACCTTTTTGTACTTCCTAGCTTCAGTGTCTTGCTCCTGTTTATCTCCTTTTCTTTTCCTTATTCTTTTATCCCCTGTAAAATAAACATTTATTAATATCATTGCAGATGATCAATGTACAATGATGAAAAATACTAAAAAGAATAGACAATGTTTTTTTTCTGGTAAATATCCATACTACACGAAATGTTATTCACAGCTGATTGGTTGTGCTATAGCTTTTCTAAATAGAAAGTAAAATTTGCTGTAACTTGCTGCAAATTATTTAGAGGAAAAGATTAGACTTTGTGACTAATTGATTTACGGGATTGAAGTTAGTATAATTACATGTAAGTACCTAGGTTTGTCAATTAAGGGTTTGTTTGGATCAGAAGTGGAGGCTACAGCTACATTGTATAGTACCACTATATAAATCAATGTATTTTGAATAACTTTTAAAAAGTTTAATTGAAAACAGTTAGTTTGGAATGGTGGTCATCGTAATATACTATGAGTTAATTTATTAGGAGTACACGAAAGCTTGACTTGTTAGCAAAGATCAAACAGAAATCAAAAGGAACACATCCATATGTCCTCTCTACTAAGTTGTCATTGGAGATTTAGGTGACAGAATAAGACGTGGCTGGACGTAAGATTTCTTTCCGATTGCTTCCGTTCCCAGTGACTTATATTATAACAAATAGTCTAATACTCCTATATAGTGTCAGAGAAGTAACAGATATAGTATATCTTGTTGTCCATCGTGCACATCATCAGGATCAGGGCAAGTTGCAGTAGGCTGGTGTTGATGTTCTTTGATTCGGTATAAATCAATCGATCAAAATGCAAAATACTACTGGATCTGGGCTAATTTGGGGGCTTTCGTGATCGTGCAAGGTAATGCAGGCGATCGTGTACCTGACCTCGTCCTCGTGTTCACTAATACATGTGATTCAGTTCACTGACCTCGTCCTGGTGTCGCCGGACCTGCTCGCCGCAGAGCTACCGGCCAGAGGCCACCGCCTCGGAGGCTCCTCCTCGTCGTTGTGTTGTCGCGCACGGCGCAGGATGTGCTTGCCGCAGAGGTACCGGCTGGAGGTCGTTGCTTCTTTATCCCTCGGTGGATCAGATGTATTGCCGGTGGATGTTGATGGTGGTGTTTGGTGCCGGTGAATGTGGATGGTGGAACGGCAAGAAGGAATGTGAGACAATGACGAGAGGAAAGAGGAATGATGGAGAATGAATATATATACAGAGAAGAAGAAGAGTCAATCAAGGAAGACGAAGAGTCGTGGCCCTTCCGGAGAAATCAGGTGGCTTTGCACTTTTTCATTATACTCCAACGTAAGATTGTCTTTTATATTTTAGTCCTTTTCGCGTTTTGGAGCGCACGCACGAACCACGCTGTGCCACGTGGCATCGCTAATCGCTAGATAACTTGCACGGATTTCGATAGTAAGAGATGCCCGCGCGCTCGTCGATAGCCGCAACAGGCGTCTTCTACTCTTCAACGTGGCGGGGAGGTCCTCCAAGATGAACCTGATGCCTTTACCAGTGGTACAACCCTCGCACAAGAGCGAACGAAGATCGCCGGCCTTGGTCTCCACCACCTCCCTCACACTTCGTGCAAGGACGAAGAGGGACACGAACTGGAGTTTCTTGAGGCGGTTGTGCCTGCCCTATCCATCGCCGCCACTCGCAACCACACCAAGATGTGAAGCATCCGTTGTCTGGACCTCCATGGCCACGCCAACGCAAACACCCTTGTCCAATACTTTTCGATAGTGTCGCCACATGGTCGAAGCTCCATCACCGCCTCCGATCTAAGCCTCACCACTCTTATCCCAATGTTCATCTCAACATCCTTTCCTCTTCTACTTCCCCTACAAGATCGAGTAAAAGTCTCAGCAAAGATTCACAATATAATTTCTCTTTTATTTCTCCTACGAGATCGAGTAGAGGTCTCCGTAAAGATTTAATAAGTGCCCATTATTTAATAGTAACATTTTATTGAATCTTGTTTAGAGCAGGTACAATAGCATACTACAAGTCAGCTATAAGCACATGTGGAAGAGAAAAAAGAGGAGAGAGAAGCAAAGCAGGCTACAAATTTGTAGCCAGCTGCAGCACAGACTCTAAAATGTTATATGTGTACGAGAGGTGGGACCATATATTAATGGTGTAGTATATGTTTATAAGTAACTATTGTATGAATAAACTATTAGATTGGCTAGCTATAATAGTAAGCTCCAAATCATCTATAGCCAATATAATAGCCAATTCATACAATAGTTGCTTACTATACTATTAATACCTGGTCCCACCAATCACACACACGTTAGGTCTTGGAGTCTGTGCTGTAGCTGGCTACAGATTTGTAGCCCGCTGCTCTTCTCTCTTCCTTTATTTTTTTAAAGAGTAAATTTCATAAAACTACAGATACTTTGCATGATCTATCACAAAACTACAGATTTTAGAACTAGTTTCATAAAATTACAGATTTAATGTGTTCGTTTATCACAAAACTATATGTACTTTGAACACTATATCACAAAACTACAGATTTAAGAACTTGTTTCACAAATCTACAGGTTTAATATCTTCATTTTTCACAAAACTACAAATTTAATATCTTTATTTATCACAAAAGTACATATTCAGTGCCTCCATTCTCACAAAACTACATGTTTTAACAATGCTAAAACATATAGTTTTGTGAGAATGGAGACACTAAATCTGTAGTTTTGTGATAAATGAAGACACTAAATGTGTAGCACTGTGATAAACGAATACACTAAATCTATATTTTTGTGAAAGAAGTTCTTAAATCTGTAGTTTTGTCATAGATTGTACAAAGTACCTGTAGTTTTGTGATAAAACGAAGACACTAAATCTGTAGTTTTATGATAAATTGTACAAAAATACATGTAGTTTTGTGAAATTTACTCTTTTTTAAAATATGTTTATAGCTGGCTTAGGCCATTTAAAGTGCAAGGACGTGGCGTGTGGCAATGTAGAGCCACGTAGGCAAGTTGCTTGCGTGGAGGAGAGAGGGGAGTGGGGACCGTTTCCAACCCAGCTTCGCGTGACCAAGTTTGGCCACACGGGCCAAATGAACCTCAGCAACTTTTGTCAGAAAGAAAAGAACCTCCACGAGAAACAAGAAAGCGAGAGAGGGAGAGAAAGGAGGCTCGTCGGAGTAGGGGCGCTCGGGGTGTGGGGCTCGGCGGAGGCTCGCTGGAGTAGGGGCCACCACTGCGTGGGGGCTCGCCGGAGTAGGGGCGCTCGGGGAGCCTCCCGAGATCTGCCGCTCGGCGGCGCCGCCGTCTTCCGGGCAGAGCTCTCGAAGCTCACCCTCCTCGCGCGCCGCCGCCGTCTTCCGGGCAGAGCTCTCGAAGCTCGCCCTCCTCGCGCGCCGGTGGCGTTGGCGGGGCCCGCGTGCGGCTACGCAGCTCCGGTGCTGCGCCTCCACCGTCGACGATTGGCGCCGCCGCCGTCTTCCGCCGCGCCGTTGGACGCCGCCGGATTTGCTGCTCGTCGCCGCGTGGGCCGCTCCACCCGGTTGGAGGAGGAGAGGCGGCGCCGCGCTTGGGCTGCCCCACCGCCGAGCTTTGCCGCGCCGTTCGCCGGTGCTGCTGAGCTCCGCCGCGCATGCCGGAGCACGCTGCCATGGCCGCCTTGGAGAAGACGCGAGAGGATTAGGTGGAGGGTGGGGGAAGGGTGAGATTTTTTATATTATCTATGGTCCCATTATAAATTTTCTAAACCACACTTACACTGCACCCCACTTACACTGTGGGTGCAGTGTCTTTTGGAGTTCCCAAACCTATGTTGCAGCTGTGGTATAGCAATTTGCTAGGACGCATTGCTACTGCCCTTGTACCCTGCCATAAGAAGATAACCAATGACATCTCCACTCGATTTTCTCGGCGCGCGTGTGAGGGTGTGAGGATAATTTTTATTTTAAGTGGTTTTTAAGGGCGGAGAGAGAGAGAGAGAGAGAGGGCACCGCACTACTTCTACTTGTGTGTGTGTCGCTCGCTGGGCTTCGCCACCTTTCCGTCTCTTTCCTCTCTCTTCTCTCTCCCCCTCTCCTGGAGGAGAGAGAGGAGAAGAGGAGGGGGGCCGCGCCAAGAGCCACGCGCGCTACAGTCTCCTTCCCACCCGCGACCGCGAGCAATGGAGATGGCCAGTGGAGGAGGCGCCGCCGCCGCCGCCGGCGGCGGAGTAGGCGGCAGCGGCGGCGGTGGTGGTGGAGGGGACGAGCACCGCCAGCTGCACGGGCTCAAGTTCGGCAAGAAGATCTACTTCGAGGACGCCGCCGCGGCAGCAGGCGGCGGCGGCACTGGCAGTGGCAGTGGCAGCGCGAGCGCCGCGCCGCCGTCCTCGTCTTCCAAGGCGGCGGGTGGTGGACGCGGCGGAGGGGGCAAGAACAAGGGGAAGGGCGTGGCCGCGGCGGCGCCACCGCCGCCGCCGCCGCCGCCGCGGTGCCAGGTGGAGGGGTGCGGCGCGGATCTGAGCGGGATCAAGAACTACTACTGCCGCCACAAGGTGTGCTTCATGCACTCCAAGGCTCCCCGCGTCGTCGTCGCCGGCCTCGAGCAGCGCTTCTGCCAGCAGTGCAGCAGGTCACTCTCTCACTCACCTCGCCATTGCTGATGTCACCACTGCTTTTGCTTTGCTTTGCTTGCTCTCCCTCCTCTTTCACCTATCTCTCTTGTTTATTTGCTTCTTGTTCTTGTTCTTGTTTAGTGCTAGTACATGTGTTGTTATTGTTGTGCCGTTTTGTCTTTTGGGTTATTGTGTTGTTGTTACTACTCGTTTTACTATAGGTTTTTAAGGTTTATGAGCACGGCCACCACATTAGATGCACTGTCAAGTGGTGTGTGTGGGACCTTTCCTGCTAAAACAAGCTGATTTCAACTCTCTGAAACTTCCTGCATTTCATCTATTTTTATCTTTGATTGTGTTGGGAGTACTACACTAGTAGTGTTAATATTTTGACTGGTGCTTATGAGATTTTTAAGTTGGTAGGTTGATGAGGAAAATACTCCTTTATATGGTTGAGTGATGTGACTTGCCTGTCTGCCTGCCTGCCTGCCGCTTTGCATAAGATTCCTCTGTGTTAGTAAGAGCCACTGTTTATTTGTACTGGTGCTTACTCTACTTAGTTAATTAGCCATTAGCTATAAAATTCCGTTGATGTTGCAAGCTTAGCAATGGCCACGGTAAGAATGGGAGAGAGAAGTTGGCTAAAGCTGTTGCTTTGTAGTTTGTACTATATATGTGTCTGTGTTGCAAGATATGCAACTCCTACTATGCTGTGACTTGAGCTCAAGGTTTTCAGTTATCTATAGATCCTTACTAGTACTACTGAGCATACTACCACTTCTGTATGGTAGCATAGTCCAAGTTCCAACGCCTCGCCAGTTGTTCATAATCTATACTACCACTTCTGTGCATTTGTTACTTTTATTTAATAGTTTGTCTCATTAGCTGACAAGCATATGCCTGTTTTGATATCTGCCCCTCTTGTAATAGTCTATGGATAGCTTGGACTGTTTGATGCTTTAATTTTTTACTAGCAACACTTAGGGCCCCTTTGAGATGGAGGATTAGCAAAGGAATTTTGGAGGATTCATTTTCCTAAGGATTTTTCCAATAGAGCCCTTTGATTCATAGAAAGAGGATAGGAAAACTTCCATAGGATTGCATTCCTATGATCAATTCCATAGGAAAATAAGCAAGAGGTTAGACCTCTTGTGAAACTTTCCTTTGTTGAGTGTATCTTGTGGTATAATCAAAGGGCTCTTCTCTCCATTTCATGTGTTTTCAATTCCTGTAGGATTGGAAAAACATACAACTTCAATTCCTACGTTTTTCCTATTCCTGTGTTTTTCCTATCCTGCGTTTCAAAGGGGCCCTTAAGGATGAAGGGAAGTAAGAGAAACATACTAGAGAATATGTAGTAGTATTTCTACATTCCATATTTGTAGCACTAGCCCACTAATATCTTTGCCTTGTACTTACTTCATACCAGTTCCCCCCTTTTCAGAGCAAACCAACAATTTCTGTTGCCTTATATATCTAGTGTCTTCGTACTAATATATCTGTTCCAAAATGTACCTGTCCAAATTCATAGCTAGAAATAGCTTTATTTAGGACGGAATTAATAACTGTTGTTAGAGACTTGGTTCAGACTTTTGGTTATGTTGAGGCTACTATCATTTCCTTTACGGGCCAAATTACTACAAATGAGAATTCATAAAAATGTCAAGGTTTTATGATTGTTGTAGCTTTATTTAGGACGGAGGTAGTAATTGTTGTTAGAGACTTGGTTCAGACTTTTGGTTATGTTGAAGCTACTATCATTTCCTTTATGGTCAAATTACTACCAATGAGTATTCATAAAAATGTCAAGATTTTATAATTGAGCTGTGCCAGTGCTAAGTGTGTCACTATCTGATGCCATAATGCATCATTATAAAAGCCAGATGGACCATTAGCTTTTATGTGTAGGACACCTGCCGTCCAATTAGATGGATAACCATCTAGTGTTTGTGTACTGTTATTTTAAGCCCGACATCTCACATCTCCATGAATGATTACAGTCTTCCTTTAACATGGTGTCCTTTTGTTGTGTTGGGAATAGCATTTTTTATTTATGGGTGTAATTATGAAAGGCACTAGGAGAGTTGCTGCTTTATCTTGATGGGATTTGTAGTAATACCATCTTTAGGATGACAAGAAATCTTGTTCTGAGTTAGCATGGGCTGCCTTTTGACCTGAGCTACGGTTTGCTATATTTGGCTTGCATCATGCAGATCTATTAGGATAATAAGCATATAAAAGTTGCTTGCATTATGCATTGCTTGCTTTACCTTGATTCATGTAGGAGTAATTTGCTCGCCATGCCTCGTTTTGCTTTCTGAGTCAACAGCCAAATTTAGATGATGTACCTTCTGTTGCTTCAAAAACTCAGTCACTGCACAGCAGCAGTGGATAGGATTCAGAATCAATCTATCCATGATTCTCTGTTCACATAATATGACAGGTTCCACCTGCTGCCTGAATTTGACCAAGGAAAACGCAGCTGCCGCAGACGCCTTGCAGGTCATAATGAGCGCCGGAGGAGGCCGCAAACCCCTTTGGCATCACGCTACGGTCGACTAGCTGCATCTGTTGGTGGTATCATCAGAGGCTCTTGTTTTCTTTGCATCTTGTGTGTTTGTTGGTAACTACTGGTTGCATTCGCTGATGTGTTGTTTGTTGCGATTCTTGATCCAGAAGAGCATCGCAGGTTCAGAAGCTTTACGTTGGATTTCTCCTACCCAAGGGTTCCAAGCAGCGTAAGGAATGCATGGCCAGCAATTCAACCAGGCGATCGGATCTCCGGTGGTATCCAGTGGCACGGGAACCTAGCTCCTCATGGTCACTCTAGTGCAGTGGCGGGATATGGTGCCAACACATACAGCGGCCAAGGTAGCTCTTCTTCAGGGCCACCGGTGTTCGCTGGCCCAAATCTCCCTCCAGGTGGATGTCTCGCAGGGGTCGGTGCCGCCACCGACTCGAGCTGTGCTCTCTCTCTTCTGTCAACCCAGCCATGGGATACTACTACCCACAGTGCCGCTGCCAGCCACAACCAGGCTGCAACCATGTCCACTACCACCAGCTTTGATGGCAATCCTGTGGCACCCTCCGCCATGGCGGGTAGCTACATGGCACCAAGCCCCTGGACAGGTTCTCGGGGCCATGAGGGTGGTGGTCGGAGCGTGGCGCACCAGCTACCACATGAAGTCTCACTTGATGAGGTGCACCCTGGTCCTAGCCATCATGCCCACTTCTCCGGTGAGCTTGAGCTTGCTCTGCAGGGGAACGGTCCAGCCCCAGCACCACGCATCGATCCTGGGTCCGGCAGCACCTTCGACCAAACCAGCAACACGATGGACTGGTCTCTGTAGAGGCTGTTCCAGCTGCCATCGATCTGTCGTCCCGCAAGGCGAGTCATGGAACTGAAGAACCTCATGCTGCCTGCCCTTATTTTGTGTTCATATTTTCCTTTCCAGTATGGAAAGGAAATTCTAAGGTGACTGGCGATTAATCTCCCTGTGATGAATAATAATGCGCGCCCTTGAACTCAATTAATTGCTGTGCCGCATCCATCTATGTAACCCTCCATGAATTTTTAAGTATCAGTGTTAATGCTGTATTGTCGAGGACTTCTGCTCGATATGTTATTTCTCTTATGTTGTTCATCATGAATCTTTTTCTGCTTATTATTCTGGTGCCGGGTTGTCCTTACCACAGAAGATTCAGTTTCGGTTGGCGAGAGTAAACACCTTCCCTGATTGTGACAAAAGCTCCAACCTTTTCACTTCTCGGCCTGTATTTGATCTTCCCCTTCTGACGCTGTTATACTACTTTTAAGCCTGTATGTTTCCAGCCTTCCAGGTGAAGGGCCATACTGAAGAGAAAACATGCTTTCAGGGTTTGATGCATTGTGTACTTTACAAGTGTACTTAAGATTTTGTACAATTTATATATGTACCTGCTCTGCTGCTGAGTATTGTAGGAAAGAATCAGTTCGAAGGGCGTGTGTTGATGTAAAGTGAGACCACATGCACAGCGTGGATTTGCAGCATGCTCTCTGCACCAGTGGTGTTCTGTTGATGCCTTTGATGGGCTGGCTGAGGTGAGAGGAGGATGATCCATGTTGGCAGCTTCTTCACTCTGAAAAATAAAAGAGAAATGTTCAGATTTGCAGACAAGTGGAGAGCAGTGATATATTCTACAATAAAACATTACCACCTTGCTTTTCTGTGATGATAGATACTCCATGGAATTTTGCATCAGGCATCTCTCGTTTTCCAGCCACTGTTTGCTGGGTTGTTGCTTCAATTTCGTCCCAATTGATTGGTCACCTTTGGTTGTGACTTGAGAGCACTGAGCACTGAAACTTTTGCTGTCAGCAGGCAATGCACCTCATCCATGTCACGACAGAGGGAGAGAGCCCACATAAATGGCCAAAGAGGACACATACAGTGGCACTGATGCAGTCATTGCAACATAATTGACATCATGCTAAACAGTGGTGTAACCATATGTTAGCTAGCCTGTGATCAGAAAACAGTGATCATAGATCTTAAAGTCACATGCAAGATTGACACAGTTGTAAAACCATCATTGCGTTGAAGATAGATCCCAGCATCAGGTGTATGATGTATTGCTAGAATGAATCAGAAATATCAGTGCCATCCTAAACACAGTACTACCAACTTGAACAGTTATCACCGTGATTGGAAAACAGAAATGTATAATTGCTTTGGCGCCATCTGCTTATCATTATCATATGTCGCAGATCACTTGTTCCATTGACACGACTCTTTTTCACTGTGAGGAGAGGCACCTTGATTTGGACTTTTCAAGAGCTGTAGCAAGGGCTCCTTTGAAGCCTTCTACATGGAGGAGCAGAGCATACCATATGCAGAACTGTAAACTCTTCCTGAAGCTTTCCAGTTCCACCCTTGTAGCTTTAAGCTGCCGCAAGAGAATTATCATTTCTAACATTGAGATGTGATACTGAAATGTGAAAGGTGATTCGCAGTATAGGTCCCAAAATATCGTTTACAGCAACTTGCAAATCCTGCATGATACAGTTAATTCATCAAAATATTAGACTATTAGTACTACAGTCTACAAATACCCCTTAACTGAACATGTATGATAAGGACAAGATTCTGAAGCTCCAGTGCATCAGGAATCCAACGCAGTATGCAAATCATTACTGAACAAGATTCCTGCACTTACAGAATCATCACCTGTTGTAACAAGGACCATTCTTTGTTGCCCCAGACACAGCGAATTAATGGTCAT
Organism: Oryza glaberrima; assembly: GCF_000147395.1. Lineage (NCBI taxonomy): Eukaryota > Viridiplantae > Streptophyta > Magnoliopsida > Poales > Poaceae > Oryza > Oryza glaberrima. The sequence continues at coordinate 22,384,668 of NC_068333.1, read as the reverse complement.
CTTCATTTGGCCCAGGACATTCATTTGCCAATGCTTCTGCTGATTCATACTGAAAAGGGGACAATACGTCCAATTTTAAAAGCATGGAAGATGCTATAAAAGATCACCCTATTTAAAATGCAGAGAAAACCAAAGATCCAACATGATATGGTAATCACAGATTCCCAACAGTAATGCCGTCCAGTAGGCAGTAGGGGCATGCACATAAACACTAGTACTACGTAGAGCTGAAGCTTATTTCCAGAATGAAGCTGACCTTGCAACCGCAATAAAGGCAATAGTAGTGTTCATCGCGCAGCTTAGCCAATATATTTTGCAAATCCTGCAAGAATAAACACAGGTCAATCTCGTCCTTTCAGCAAAACTTGCAGTCTTGCATAAGATTTCTCAGATAAAAAAGGAAGTCTAGACAAGAATATGAAGGAAAGAATGTGCAAACATAAGTATATTCATAATTTCAAAGTTCGAGCTATTTCCATTGTCACAACATAATATGTGTAACCAATAGCTGGTAAGCATTTATGGTTAGCCCTTCATAGGAACCAAATAGGCACGGAGGCAATTGCGTTACTAATACCAGTTATCATGCTCGTCACAATGGAAAATTGTGATGAAATGCCTAAGGTCCTATGCAATATATCCTTTATTTCTATATAGTTACAACCCACTAGCAGCATTTATTTCTAAAAAGCTGCTCCACATTTACTCATGTCAGCAGCACATTTGAACCATTGGATCAATCGTTCCGTGTTGATAAATTGTTGGATCCCCATTATCTTTGACAGGCCTACATACATTGGACCATTAACTTGCCTACAGAAAGAAATAACAAGGCCCAAACTTGGTCACATCCCAGTTGTTACATTTGCTCTGCAATCATATTGCACAGGTTCCAACCAAGCAGCAATGCTTCCTGGTCATCATCCCTCGCATCCTCATGTGTATGTGTTCAGTCTGTACCATTGAAACTTTTCTATTGGTACAGTACTTTGTCATATATTAATTATCCTTTAATTGCTCTGTACAATCAGAACCTAAGATAGGTGCTAGTTCAGTTATTGGTGTTGTGGGTATGGTCCTGGAATCATTCACTAACTATGCTTAAAATTTGTTTGACCAAAGCCAGAGTGATGTTATGATACTGTCATCAATTTTCACCTAGAAAGATGCCAACCACACTTGCTTGCTCGTTGCAGATTTAGAACTACGTCAAGACGGTGCACTGCTATATATCTGAAAATATGTTATCAAGTATCTTTGCAGGAATATTCTTCTTCTGTGCATGACTTCCAAGTGGTTAATCATTATTTTCACGTGTTTCATATAGCATGTAATGAATTGAAAACATATATTATTTTATTATATATCTAATTGCAAATTACGTTAGGACGATGATGTTTTTTGCCGTTATTGAACACAAAAGGTTTTACACTGCTATTTATTAGTAATTCATATTTCACTCAAGAATAGATAAATGGTTCCCTTTCAGTTCCCATCAGTTCTGTCAGGATAATTATAATTTCTTAGAATTAAATTTTATTCACTGGAATCATATCAGTGTTTTGTTACTGGCTCTCTTTCAGTGTATTCTAGGAGTATTTGACATAGTCAAGCATCCTTACCATTTGGCCAGCAAAGAAGTGACTTATCATTGTGTTGTTTGCAAGCTATTTCTTAGCAGGCTATAAAATGATTTGCAACATATTATTACTGTGACTATCTTCAATTTGGCTATTTTGAAATCCCCAATGCCCGCAGCAAAGCACGGGGTAGTAAGTAGTAACTACTAGTATTGAAGTTGTGTGCTTGTGACTGACCCATATTGAAGCTTAAGATGATAAGATCAGTATAGTGGTCTATTCCGTAAATCATATTCCACATTTCATCCAATAAATCATGCCTGCGGTAGTTTCTATGCTTCAGCGCCAAAATCAATTGACAGTTTAGTTGGCAAATGGCATCGCGCAACAACCTTCGAAACCTTCACCCAGGTTCCAATTTTCTAACTAAGATGACTATAATATGCGCCATGTTTGTTTGAAATGTTTCAACAAAGCGTAATTCGGGAACAGAATGATTGAATTTGAGTAACAGATAAAAAAAATTGGTGAGAATTGGAAGTAACAACGAACAATTACCTCTTCAGTGATCACCTCCTCTTCCTCCTCTTCAGCCTTCTCCTCCCCCTCCGGCGGTGGCGGCGCCGCCTCCCGATTCTCCAGCTGCGCGAGCGCGGCTTCAGCCTTCCGGTAATCCCACACCACCCTCCGGCTCCTCCACTGCGTGCTTTGCCTCGCCCTCAACTCCACCGCCATCTCCTCCACCCGCCTCCTCTCCCCCTCCGCCACCTCCACCGACGGCTGCGGCGGCGCCACCGATACAGCAGGCTCCGCCCCAAGCCCCGCACGGGAGCGGCGGATCTCGATTCCCACCGGCTCGGCGCCCGCGCCGCCACCGGCCGCGGGGTCGTACCCCATCCGCTTCAGCAGCCTGAAACCCACGTTGGTCTCCGGTATGGCCTCCGCGAGCCCGGCCATCGTCCGCTCGTCCTCCTCCCGCTGCTTCCGCTCCCGATCCCGCCGCCGCCGCTCCTGCCATGGCACCACCCCCTTCGCGCGCTTCCCTTGCCCCTGCGCCTGCTGCGCCGGCGGTTGCCTCCTCCGCCCGAGGCTCCTCGACGGGGAGGAAGGGGTCGGCGGTGGGAGGAAGTGGGACAGGTCCCCCATGTAGTCGTCGTCGGCGGCGTCCGGCTCCATGGCGCGCGGGGCGGCGGCGGCGGCGGCGGCCGGCGTCCCGGTGTGGAAGGAGATGGGCCGAGAGAGCTGTGTCGTGTCTTCTATAGACTTTTTTGGGTTGGGTTAGAGACCACTCGGTTTGGACTCCTAATGGGCCTAGTTGGGCGCATTCCTCTTGGGCTTTGTTTTATATCGGGTCTTCTATTCATTACTCACCTAATTTCTTTCTTCAAATAAATGATTCCTGCCTTTTAGGCTTCTTGTGGCATTGCAGTAGTGGATTCTAATCATCACTCACCTAATTTCTTTCTTAAAAAATAATATCTCTGTTTTCCTGCGACAACTTTTAGATATTTTGCCGGTTGGTAAACAGTTTTTCATATAATGTATATGTTGCCACGGGATTATATGCATCAGAGAGAAAAGTTGGATAACATATTTTATTTAACAGAAAAAAACTAAGACATGATCCTATTAGAGGCATATGATAAATTTAAGGGGTGAACATTATTTTTAGATCCGTTTCCTCTAGATCGTTTCCACTGAACAGATTCCTTTCGTCTTTCCTACCGAGCTAGCAGTAGCTTTGCCCTCCTCCGCCCTCCGTCAACTCCTTCGCCCCAATGGGAGGACCAATCATTATCCTCCTCCCTCCCTCGACTCATCGACCATTGTTCCCAATGTCGAAGGCTATCCCCTATCCTCTTTCTTCCTTCCTACACCGAATCGGAGGGCGTTAGAGAAATTAGAGGTTGGCGGGGTTAACAGAATTAGTGAGATCGGCAAGGAAGGAACCAATTGTGGCAGTGAGGTTGGCATTGTCGTGTGTGGGAGATGAAATGAAATGGAGGGAGCGAGACCGAGGAGAACAAGGTCCTGGGAACCAACAATAAGACGAAGATAGAGTGGGTTGTCTCGGTGTGGAGGGTGATCTCGATGCTAACAAAGTGGACGGGGGGGTCGTCAGGGTTCTTCATGTGGGCCTCAAGGTTGTCGCACCGACAACGTTGGAAGCCATCGTGCTCCTTGCCAACCTATTGTGCTGCTCGTTGGTGTTGTTTGTAAGTACATCGCTAGCATCACGGTTGATACCCATAGGTATCAAGCTTGGTACCTAGGCATGCCATCTCCGTCTGTCCGATCAGGAGCCACCTGCTGCCAGTATCTCCTCTCTTGGATGCCTTCCTCCTTCCTTCTTATTGTTGTGGATGGCGAAGATAGGGGTTAGGAGAGTTACCGTTGTGTGCCTGTGTCGCTCACTTCCTGCGTAGGAAGCTATGACGTTCGGAGGTGGGAGGTGGAGGATTAGATTCATCAATGTTGTCCGGACTACATTCTATGTTCTAGTTGTCCCATTATCTAAAAAAAAATGTTCTAGCTCTCCTATTTATTCAATCACACTATGATGTGTAGAACAAATTATAAGGATTATAAGTTGTAGTTTTCACAACAGCACATCAATCACAATATGAGAATTTTCTTACTGGTAGAAATTCGCTCATATATCCAAGAGGATTGTGCATATCAGCATAATATGAATAAAAGAGGGCAATAGTATGGAAATCGTGGACTCATGAACAAGTATAATATTATATATTCAGAAACTCTCGCAAACTTTAGGCCATCTTCAATCCTCTTCGCCGCCTCCTCCCACGCCTGCAGCACTCCTCTTCACCACCCCAAATCTACTCCTACAGTGGCGGCGGCGGCGGCAGCGGCTTTCAGGGCTCCGCGCTCCACCCATCCGGACAGCGCCCCACCCACCACCCAGCCATACGACACGCTGTAAGGGGCCCCGCTGCCCTCCTGGGAGCAGTGGTGCCGTCGGCGTTGAGACAGACCAGCTGACCGTGGTGATGTGTTTCTGGGCAGCAGACCACAACGGCAAGGAGCTAATGTCAGGTTTGTTGAAGCTATACTGAAGGCTGATTCCTGTGATATTCAAAGCTGATTCATGGCTTCTCTTTGCAATTTATCTTGTTGGAATCGGATGTGGAATTAGTGTTCTTTCTGAATTTTATTTGATGTGTCACTAAAGCTCTTTGAAAATTATAGTAGTAATTCACTGAATATTACTGCGGACGGTGACTTACTAGACATTTGCTATCTTAGCAGGAAAAAAAATGAAAGCTAGCAGTGTCAATGGAGAAGCTGGAGAGTGGAGATTCTAATGGTTTGTCCATAACAGATAGCACGATAGGACTACAGGAGTGCTGCAGCTAGGTGCGGGGATGAGGCGGCAGAAAGGATTTTTGGGCGGCGCTGCGGCAGTAGAACTAACTCCAGGGCCTGCGGCGTCGGCTCGGCTCGAAAACAGACTCGAGTTATAGCAGGAGATGGGACACGTGGCACTAGCTCACGTGGTGTTGCACGAGAAGCATTGTGCGTTTTTTTCCCGTACCTCTGGATCGGAGCTCTGCTCACGGTGTTTAGCTACCGTTTCTTTCCAAACTAGAACTGTAGAACTGTGTCCCTGCAGAGAGACACGATGCCTAGGCAAGGTACGCGCGGCTTTAACATTCTCGATTGCTTTTTGCCAAGCATGGTTTTGTGGCTATGCGTTGGATGACGAAGGTTGTGTCCTGTTCACCTTGTTGCTTTTGATTTAGAAAGTATCATTCGTCGGAAGAAGTGTGTCTCATGAGTAGTCTTAGTCCATATGGTTCACGTGAGAGCACCGCTAAGTGTGGCATCTATTGGAGATGCTCTTAGTGTTACAACCATCGCTTAATCATGCAAAGGATAAGAGACAGATTCTCTAACTTACTTCCCTTCGATTTATCAATGACTTACTGGCTTTAAAATGAGAAAAAAGTGAAATGACGCTGATACTAAGTACTAGTGGTGCTATGAATTAATGATTGAGAGGAAGCTGAAGCTGAAGTTGTTGCGCTGTTTCTGTCTGCTGTTAGTGTCAGAGTACCGTATCATGCTCTGTCTTCTTTAAAAAGGTTTTTTCTTTTTTCTAATAAAAGAAGTATAAGATCATTCCCAGTGTTTTCTGTATAAAAAGTACAGTTAGAGGAGGCAGTGACAGCTCGATCGTCGGCAGCCAGGCTAATCTTGCCATGGATCGTCGGCTCCTTCTCCCTGCTCTACTGTTCATCGCTCTGGCCTGCAGCTCCAACCGCGTCCATGGCGCACTCAACAGGCACAGCTTCCCCGAGGGGTTCCTCTTCGGCACCGGCACCTCCGCGTATCAGGTTAATTCACCACCGCTCCATCTTTGATTCCAACACCGCAGCATCGAATCTTTTCAGGTTCTTGCTCAGCTCACTCGCCATTGTTCTTCTTGAACGATTTTCTCTGACATAGTATGATGTGCAGTACGAGGGTGCTGTCGACAAGCGAGGTCAGAACATCTGGGACACCTTCAGCCGCATTCCAGGTCATCTTTGGTGCTTTGCCTCGATATGTTTCAGAGATTATTTGCAGCTAAGCGCGTTATCTTGAACTTAGCAGCAGCATTTGCGGTCGAGATGCTAATTAATCAACCAGGAATTATTGGATTTGATTGTAAAAAGAGCATGCTTTTTTTTCTCTTGCAGGTAAAATCGCAGATGGTAGCAATGCAGATATAGCGAATGATTTCTATCATCGGTACAAGGTGATTCTTTTTCTGCTTATGAGGAATTTGTAATTTTGTGTCCGTTTAGTTGAGTCCATGGTAAATTCTGAAACTGTGCAGGAGGATTTGAACCTCATCACCGCGATGAACATGGATTCCTTCCGGTTCTCCATTGCATGGAGCAGGATTTTACCAAGTCAGTGAGTATACAAACCCAAAGAATTCGATTTATCATTAGCCATTACCATCTTGATTATAGCTCAACCTTATCATTAAGCTGGTTTTGAAATTTTTTAACTGGTCAGCTGCTTAATTATTTCAGATGGAACCATTAGTGGAGGAATAAACAAAGAAGGGGTCGAATTCTACAACAGCCTCATCAACGAGGTCATAGCTAAAGGCATGCAAGTCCATTCTTATCTCTTTCTTTACATGTATAAAAATATAACATATTTCCTTGATATCTCATTTCTTACAGAAATTTAAAAGGAACTCATTTTACCCTGACAAATGTTCATGCCTGCAGGACTGAAGCCTTTTGTCACAATTTTCCACTTTGACACTCCACAGGCTTTGGAGGATAAATATGGCGGCTTCTTGAGCGAAAACATCGTGTAATTTACTCCATAAATCACTATCACTATTCGCTGCTAATTATTTCATCTATTCTAATATATAAATATCTCTATCCATTTTTCAAAACGTGTACAGACGAAGGAATGTCTAGATACATTTTTAAAAACACAAAAGGAATTAAAACGAAGATAGTAATTAATTAACCTTGAGCTCGATGGAGAACTCATGAACATTCATATTAAGGTTTTGAGTTCAAATATTTATAGGAGCGAATTTCAGATTAAATTATTTAAGGAGTTAAGTTTTCGATTTAAAAGGCTATATATATTCCGTTAAATGTAGAGGCCAGGTAAAGAAAACCTTCCCTAAAATTTTTTTAAAAAATGAACAGGAAGGACTACGTGGATTATGCGGACCTTTGCTTCAGCCTGTTCGGCGACCGCGTGAAGCTATGGAACACGTTCAACGAGCCGACGATCTTCTGCATGAACGGCTACGCCACCGGCATCATGGCGCCGGGGCGGTGCTCACCGTACGCGTCGGCGTCGTGCGCCGCCGGCGGCGACTCCGGCAGGGAGCCGTACGTGGCGGGGCACCACCTCCTCGTCGCCCACGCCGAGGCCGTCCGCCTGTACAGGGCCAGGTACCGGGCGGCGCACGGCGGCGAGGTCGGCATCACGCAGGTGTCGCACTGGTTCGAGCCGTACGACGCCGGCTCCGCCGCCGACCGGCGCGCGCGGCGGCGCGCCCTCGACTTCATGCTCGGGTGGTTCATGCACCCCGTGGCGCACGGCGAGTACCCGCCGGCGATGAGGAGGCTCGTCGGCGGCCGGCTGCCGGTGTTCACCGCCGAGCAGTCGGAGATGCTCAGGGGTTCGTTCGACTTCATCGGCCTCAACTACTACACCTCCAACTACGCCGTGGCCGCGCCACCGCCCAACAAGCTCCACCCTTCCTACCTGACTGACAATTGGGTCAACGCGACAGGCATGCATACAACCCCATCTGTTTTTTAAGGGCATTTAACTTTTTTTTTCACTTTTTATGATGTGATAATTAAGAATTTACCATTCATAGTCTATAACATGTGTATTTTTATATGTCTATGATATATGAGTTCAGTGGCAAATTCTTAATTGCTACTTATAAAAGTGGCAAATAGTTAAATATCTCGTCTTTTAAGACCACCATATATACTTCAAGAGAAAATTTTACGAATAGTAAATCTAAATTTTATACTCCTTCTCTGTTTCATATTCATATATATGCTAATGAATCTATACATATATATGTCTAGATTTATTAACATCTATATGGATATGAACAATGTTAAAAAGTTTTATAATATAAAACGGAGGAAGTAATATACATTAAAAGATATGGTATATTGTGATACCGTCTTAAGGATGATAAAATCATCTATAGTTCAATGTCCATGCTTTAATATGGCGGTAGAAAAACAACCAGAATTGTTTAAATTGAATCTAAAATGATGTTATTGTGCTAATTTGTAAATAATCAGAAAACCAACTTATTCGTGTTTATATTAGTAAGATTATAAGTAAAGATCCAAACACAATTTTGTATGAATAGTAAGTTAATGATCATGAGAATAAAGGAAACAACAAAGATAGTAATTGTTTTTCTTGTTGGGCACTTTTTGGTTGCTTGAGGATTGGTCAGAAGTTCATCCACTCATATCATTATTTAGGCCGAGTTTAGTTCTAAAATTTTTCTTTAAACTTTCAACTTTTCCATCACATCAAAACTTTCCTACACACATAAATTTCTAACTTTTTCGTCAAATCGTTCCAATTTCAACCAAACTTCCATTTTTTGCGTGAACTAAACACACCCTTAAGAGTCCTACTATATTCCCGTGCATATAGAATAGTGGTGATGGTTGGTGGTAGACCCATAACCGTCACTAATAGAATCTTTTAAAAGTTGGATCAACCAAGGCAAATCTAGATAAAAATGTGTAATATTCTGTATTACATTTGTTTTTTTAATGAAACATAAGAAGTACAATAGTACACATTAACTTGGGGTGTGTTTAGTTCACGCCAAAATTAAAAGTTTGGTTGAAATTGGAACGATGTGATGGAAAAGTTAGAAGCTTACGTGTGTAGGAAAGTATTGATGTGATGAAAAAATTGGAAGTTTGAAGAAAAATTTTAGAACTAAACTCGGCCTTGGTTGAAATCGTTGCAGTTAATTAAGATTTGTGCGTGAAAAGTTTAACAAAAACTCGTTCTTCGATTCAATTCGCAGGTTACCGCAATGGCATCCCGATTGGTCCACCGGTAGGTTGCTCAAATGAATGAATGAATGATTTACGACGACAAATAGTAGAGTGGCTTGTACAGTTGTACTGTATCGAGTCTGTTTAACTGAACTTTCGCCGTATCTCTGAATGATCAGGCTTACACGCCGATCTTCTTTAACTATCCGCCGGGGCTACGCGAGCTGCTGCTGTACGTCAAGAGGAGATACAACAATCCCACCATCTACATCACCGAGAACGGTAACTTATGTCTGTTTTTTTATTCAGGAAAAGCAGGGAGAATGGTAATAAATCTCAACAGTAACAATCAACAGTTCTCCAGCAGAATGAGTACCCCATTCGTCTAAAGATAAATTAATTTTTCGCATATCCCAAAGGTATCAATACTAAATAAAAAGACTAGGACACCTCTATTTTATTAAATTCAAATGTAATTATTTCTTAATGTATTTATCCACTGTTTTTTATAAACTTCAATGTTATGATTACTTAAAAACAAACCTATTTTTAACAAACATTAAGATTAAAAATAATCTTATTGTAGGACGGTAGAAGTATGAATTTGTTGCGTACGTGCAGGCACTGACGAGGCGAATAACAGCACGATCCCCATATCCGAGGCGCTCAAGGACGAGACGCGGATCGGCTTCCACTACAAGCACCTCCAGTTCGTGCACAAGGGCATCCAGTACGAGCGCATTACTCAACCCATTTTTTTTCAATATTTTTAGATAATAATCCGGCATTTATTTCAGCTAAAGTTATAACCACTTATTAAATAAAATTAGTTCAAACATGGCGACATTCGAATATAGATACATCCCAAAATAAACCAACTTTAATTAACGTATCCTTCATATTCGTAGTTCTATATTAAGTTTGTTTATTTTGGAGCGAAGAAAATAGTAATTTCAATTACTTGATCAATGAGTGTGACGAGTTATTTTCACTTGTCACAGGGAGGGTGTGAAGGTGAAGGGTTACTTTACATGGACGTTCATGGACTGCTTCGAGTTCGGCGATGGGTTCAAGGACCGGTTCGGCCTCATCTATGTCGACCGCGCCACGCTCGCAAGGTTTCGCAAGAAGTCCAGCTACTGGTTCGCGGATTTCCTCCGTCGATGATGATGATTCAAATGCTTCAACCTCCTGATCGACAGTGATTCGATCCGATCTATATCTCCAGTGTACTCGATGAAGCTAGCTTCATGCAGCTGCTTTTTTTTTCTTTTTTCTTTTAAAATAAGAGAGAGAGGCAAGGCTAGGCAGGCAGCTGATAGAATTACCAAACCTGATGTGTGCAGTGTGCTGCCCAAATAATTGCCATGTGCATGGAAAATGATTGTGTTTTCTCATGGATATTGATTTGATTACTGGTACAGCGAGATGTCTATGATTGTTCAGAAAAACTCAGAGTCGTAGAGGGATGGAGTATACATGCGTACGTTTATAGGAGTAAATGCATATTACTAGGCTCATCTTTTTGTTCATGCTTATACTTATCAACTAAATTTAAATTTTCAACCTTAAATTTATAATTGATTTTGGAGTTTTTTTTCATCGAAGTTTATTTTTCAACCTTTGCTATTAGATCGTTAAAAACACGTATATAAAAGTTTTTTTTGTAATTTATTTTTCGTCTATAAATATGCCGTACGATGAGGTGGTAAGTGTCTGTGTTATACTACTTGTGGATCGCCACCTTTTAAGGCTGCGTTCGCTGGAATGGGTTGGGAACCCATCTCCCGCGCACGAAAAACAGAACGGTCTATTAGTACATGATTAATTAAGTATTAGCTAATTTTTTTAAAAAAAATAGATCAATATGATTCTTTAAGCAACTTCCGTATAGAAACTTTTCAAAAACGCAGCGTTTAGCAGTTTGGGAAGCGTACCTGTGGTAAATGTTACGGAGGGAGTTGGGTACTAGGACTTACTACGAACATAGCCTTAACCATTCCAGGATCATTTTATAATTAAGCTCGTTATAAAGAGACCCAACCAACTGGCATGATGGTGTTTCAGAAAAAAACAACAACCGGTATGGCGTCGCGTACAGTCCCGCGCTGCTGCTACGGAGCGAGCGCTTTGGCAGTTCGCCGCGTGACACAAAGGATTAAACGAGGGAGTCGTCCCGTCTCGTCGGAGTAGGACCCAACCTGTTTGATGCTGCCGCTTCCTACCTCCACCGAGCGATGGCATCCGGATCCGGAGTCCTAGTTCATCATCCCCCACAACCCACCTAGCTACTAGAAAGCTGTACAAATGTGCACTAGTTTACTGGTTCTCTAGGGTGAAGAGAGGATTTCTAAAAAGCTGCAGAACAAATGCTGTACTGTGGCTGGCTGTAGCGCCCGTTCCGTCGTGGCGCCTAGCGGGAAAACTAGCTCTTAAAAATCCTAATTGCGAAATCCGTTTCTTTGCTTGTTGTCCAGTGCCGTGCCATCTCAGATCTCAAATCCCCGATCTATCGTCGAGTTCAATCCCGAATCCAAATCCTTCCCAAATCAAATCCCTCCGCAAAAGTCTAATTCGTCTCCCTAGGGTTCGATGGGCCGAATCCCTCTCGGCCCATCTCCCCCCTCCCTCCCGGCTTTCTCTCTCTTTCTCTCTCTCTCTCTCCCTCCGCTCAGCCGTGTGCCGCGCCGAGCCTTCCCTCCCGCTCTCGCTGCCCTTCCCGCCGAAGCCGCCCAAATCGCCGCGCCGCCCGCGCGCGCGCGCCGTGGTGGCCGACCGGCCAGACGCCGCCGCCGTCAGCGCCTGCCGCGCCTACCCCGCGTATGCCGCCCGTGTCGCCGCTTCACTCCAAACCGCCCCGCCGTCATCGCCGTCGTCATCGACTCGGCCCCGCCTCTCTCCGCGCGCGTGCCTCCAAGGGCCGGAGACTGAGCTCCCCCCTCTCTGCCGCGTCGCTCCCGCTCCCTCCTCCTTTTCCCAAAGTGGCAAGGGACAAGCTCCCTTTCTCCCTTCCTTTTCTTTCTTTCTCTCCCTCCGCCGGCGTCATCCTCCTCTGTCGCTGTTTTGGCCGCAAGCGCCGAGCGCCAGCTCGCGCCTTGACTGCCCAAGGTCGGTTTCCAAACCGACATCGCCGCCCTATAAACCCAGGCGCCCTCCCTTCCTTTTTCCCCTCCCAATCTTCCCCGTTTTCCGCCCGCGCCATTGCCGTCTCTCTCGCCGACCGCCGCCGTCGCGTGTGTTGGAGGAGCCGGCACGAGCAAGGACGCGGAAGGGGACTCCGGGCGCGCCCTCTTCTTCCTCTTCCCCAGCCCGAGGCCGGAGAGATCGCTCCCGCGCCGTCGGTTCTCGTCACTGCGCCCCCTTCCCCGCACGGTAGTGTCTCCCTCCGTTCTCCCTTCTCGTTCCATCTCCTCCTCTTAGACTCCGGTAGAAGCATGTGTAGCCTCCCCGTAGCTAGCTGGCGCCGCCCCGACCGTTGCCGCCGCTCGCCGTGTGCTCGCCGCCGTCGCCGCCCGAACTCCGTAGCGCCCGCCCGTCGCCAGCCTCGCTCGGCGTAGCTCCGCCCAATCCGACGCTAGCAATGGATTCCCGTAGCCGCGTAGATGCTCTCACTGCCGGGAATCGACCCCTCGTGACCTCGTCGCCGTTTCCCCCTTCTCCCGCCGCCGGTTGCCGCCGCCGCAATCCGTCGCCGTCGAGCATCCCCCGGCGAATCCGAGCCGTTGGCTCGTCTCCCCTCGTCCCGTGCAACCTCCCGATGTGCTCGCTTTCGCTTGTATCGCCGTGGTTCGCTCCGCCGATCGCCACTGCCGTCCGCCGTCCGTTCCGGCCGCCATCGTTGTCTACCTCCCGCCGGTCCGCGTGGCAGCCACGTCGGCGCCACGTCGGCCGCAACCAGGCCGACTGACCCGGCCAGCCGCCCCCTCCGCTTCCCTCCCCGTGCGCGCAGTCCTCCGCGAGCCGTGAGGCTGCGCGTGGGCCCGCCGCACCGCGTCCTCCGCAAGCCGCGCGCATGCGCCGCGCCTCCCTCCCAAAACCCTAGCACGCCCGCGTGCACCTCGCTCACGGTGAGCTGAGTCGCTAACAAGCGGGTCCCACCCGGGACCACACGAGGTGAGCCCGGTCCACCGGCTCCCTCTCTCCTCCCCTCCCGCGCGCCCTACTGGGCCGAGTCCTCTTGGGCCTGTCGGCCCATTAGCTCGGCCGAGCCGCGCTTCTTCTCTCGGGCCGCGCCCTAGCCGCCCGAGGGAAGTCTACTCCTCCTCCCTCTTTCTTTTCTTTTCAAAAGGGTTTAAATAAATCCTTTTTCCTTTAGACCAAAAGTCCAATAATCTTAGAAATTCAATATCTTCCCAACCGTAAGTCCGTTTGACTCCGTTCAACTTCCAAAAATCCTCAAATCTTGAGATCTATCTAATGGCATGCTTAGGGGTCAGTAATAGGGCCTTATTTTCGCCGTTTGTTGAGTTGTCCCGTTTCGCGTGTAGTTTCGAAGCCCGAAGACCCGCAGTGCGAGGATTTCAAGGATCAAGCTCATGGTCTCGAGCAAGGCAAGCCACCTTTGAACATCTTGAGCCTATATTTGAATTTAATTATGTTATTTGAAAAATATTATGCTTAGGTAGGATTGCACTTAATCTGTTTACACCGTCTGCAAGGCAGACCGGTGTGTCTACCTAACTTGTTGCATCTGATCCTTCCATTGTAATTGCTATACCATGTTCCCTTGTAACCACCTAGTTGCGCCTCGGTAATCGTGCACCCTGCACGGGTATCGACGGTCGCCTTCAAACTTAAAATCTGAGGAAAATCTTGGGTAAAACTTGGGTTTTACAAAAGACTTGGAAAAACCCGACACCTGGGTCGGTGCTTGCGAACTAAATGAATTTCCAAAATCGCGGACCGCGGAACGTACCGGGTGTACGGTTTCCCGCTCTTGCACTTAAGGACCGTTTCCTTGGAATTTCATCCGAACATAAGACAAGTACGACCACATGGGTGGAATGGGACACCCCTGGCTGAGTAATTAGCTAATCGGGGGAGCCTTGATGCCAAGAGACATGTGGATTCGCCAGGGTGGTGTCGGGGAGGACCCCTGGGCTTCCTGGCATGGTATGGTCTGGGACCTAATCTGGTGTTGGTCTGGGACCCCTCTCGTTGGCATATGGTGAACCTGTGTCGGCTTTCGAAATGCCTTGTCATGAAAGCCTTATGGTCTCCAGTCGTGGCCGTTCTGCACGGGCTGGATGATCCGGGTTAGTAATGTCGTGTGGGTAAAGTGTACCCCCTCTGCAGAGGTTATTAAACTGTTCGAACAGCCGTGCCCACGGTCATGGGCGGATGTGAGGTGATTCCTAGTGTAGTTTTGTTTGACTACTGCCTTGTGAAATTTGCTGTTGTGAAATGGGTTTGATGTTTGGAAAAAATCTGCGGCTGATGGGATCAGCCAGGCCCGGGTGGCCGTTTGAAAGCTATTGGCCGGGTGCCAATCTTGTTCAATTCAAAAGACTGGTACATTGCACATACTCCGACCGGACGAGACGCACTGTCTCACCCGTGTCGTTTGAGAATCACTCACTTAGTCGTTTCAGAAATAAGTTCAAATAAAATTAATTGCAAAAACAACAGCCTTTCCTTGAAGCCTGCATTAAACACTTATTTCCCATGGCTTGCTGAGTACTCCCGTACTCACCCTTGCTCTATATAAATAATCCCCCCCTCCAGTTGCTGAAGAAGATGAAGCGGATCCCGCCGATGAGGAGTTCTTCCAGGAGCAAGTCGGCTACGACGAGTTTTAGGGTTTCGGCCTAGTTCCCAAGTCGCGCCTGTGATATGTGGTCCAAGTCTTGGCTTCCGCGTTCCTTTTGTAATGCAGTTGTGAGCTCGGGATCTGTCCGCAGCCCAGACTGTACCCCTACTCTATAATAAAGAGACCTCTGTTGCTGTGATATTCTGTCTTCCTGTGATACCAGCACTGTTTCCTGGGACTGGTATCGATTAACAGGTTAATTTGGAGCGTCACGGGCTAGTTCCGCTCAGGACTAGTTCGGGGCGTGACACTGGCCTTAGAGCAATTGGAACTTACTATCTCCGCCCGGTAAAAAATAAACCTAATACGGGATGTAATATACCCTAGGTCAACAAATATAGATATACTTATATTCATATTCTTCGTTGGATTATAATGTGTCATATTTCATACTGGTTTGTTTTTTATGTGACAGATGTGTAATGAATAGAGATAGTTGTATGTAAGGTTACCTTCATTAAAAAATATAAAGGTTATTTTATTCCGTTATGATAAGGTTTGAGCAAACAGTTCACTGGTGAAGAAACCATCTTTGGTCGGTCGGCCAAAATCCACAATAGTCCCGGTTACAATAAAAATCAGGACTAAAGATATCTTTAGTCCCGGTTCAAAAGGTTAGAGCTTTTTTTTTTAATCTTTAGTCCCGGTTGGTATTACCAACCGGAACCAAAGATCTATTTATAGTCCCGGTCAGCATGCGCAACATGGGCGGCGGAGAGTACAAGGCCAGATCGAGGAGGAGGAGGAGGAGCAGTTAATATATTCTATCTCCTCCTTGGCCTTATCTCTTCCTCCTCCCATATCTCTTCCTCTTCCTCCTCCTCTCCTTTTAACTTCTCTCCTCTAACTCCTCTCCTCCTTTTCCTCTTTCTCCTCTAACTTCCGAGCGCCGGCAGGTGGAGGGCCTGGTGGCCGGCGGCCTTGCGGCGGCGCGGAGGCCCAGGCGGCCTCGCAGCCTCGCGGGCGGCGCGTGGCCAGGGCGGCCTCGAGGGCGGCGCGGTGGCTGGGCGGTGCGGCGGCGCGGCAACGGCAGTGGCAACAGGCTTTTTTTTTCTTCTTTTTAGAATTTGTGATTCAGATCTGTGTATTTGATTTGTGTGTGATGTGAATGTGATGAATTTTGTAAAAGTTGTGATGTAATTTATTTTAAGATTTTGTGATGTATTTGGATATAATCGATTTGGGGAGTTGGGGATTTGAGGATTTGGGGATAATTTATTTGGGATTTTGGGATGGGGATGAGGTGAAATCAATATATTAAAAACAATGAAGAAAAGAAAAAAAATAATAGAGCAACCGGATCTAGCTAGCCTAGCTCTATCTTTAGTCCGGTTGGTGTTACCAACGGGGACTTAAAAAGGCTCTATCTACCAACCGGGACTAAAAATGGATTTGTACTCCCGGTTTTTTCACCCGTTGGTTACAAAGTGATCTTTAGTCCCAGATTGGTTGTCCCGGTTTGAAAACCGGGACTACAGGGGGGTTATGAACCGGAAGCAAAGCCCTTTTCTTCACCAGTGGTTACTCTAATAGAATGTAAATAGTGGATTTTCTTACACAATTTTGTATGGAGTTGAAAGAGAATAGATTGTATTTGACATGCAACTCTTAACTAGTGTTTCTTTACAAATAATTGGATTTTATATACAACTTACTTTAGTTTTCATGTATACAGTCGTAATTTGTATGTAATATATTCTAAAAAGATAATAATATTTGATATTCGATTCTTATGTTATGCTTGTATGTATACAATTATGTTTTGTATACAACTATATTGGTCAATTTACACCGTTCTAGTTTGGACCTGCTATGGCTTGACAGTCAAAATCTCTCTTTTTTCTCAATTGATGTAAAAAGTTTTATTCTTAGTATATAGTGAATGTGGTGTCTTTTTTCAAGATAGATAGATCGATTTTAAAAAATAAGATTGAATTACCCCTAAAACTTTTGTGATGGTAATGTATTATTCAAGTGGCAATCCACTCAACAAACATTTCAATAAAATAAATATTATAAATTGGGTGGTTCCACGTGTCATGCTCATACCGTTCTCCTTTCTTCCACCCCCTCCCTCTTTGTCCCCAACCGATAATGGCCTCCACGAGTAGGCAAAGAAAGGAGGTACCCTCCACAGCAGGTGGGAAGGTGGCGATGGAGGTGCTGCCCTCGAAAGTGCGCAACAGATGACCTCTTCCATCTCGCAGTGGCCTGTGGTAGATCCCCACATGCCTACTCTGTTTAACCTCTCCCCATTGACAATTGTTACTTACATGTGGACATACTATTATTTATTTATTTTTTTGTCACATTGGAATACCGTGTCAGCCAGTGTCCCAAACAGAAAACAGTGCTCACGGGTTATCTTTTTGGTTTCAAAAGTTAAAGGTGTTAAAATGTCTACTTCGATAGTTTAATAGGGTAAAGCAACTACCTGTAAAAGTTTAGGCCAGGGTAATACAATTTTTTTTCCATATATAGCTTTTTAACACAAAATTGTTATTACTAGATTCGTATTTAAAAGTACTATGATTGTAGTACCTTTGTATCACATAAATGGTATCATGATATAGCAATTATTGATTAAAGCCTTGTTTTAGAAAAAGAAAGTGTACCTTATGTTATCCAAATCGATGTCATACACATATATCCATCCTAAAAAAAGGATATACTTTTTTACATGAATATAAACATAGCTTATGTACATATTTGAGTATAAAATTAAATTGATTTATTTTAAGACAGATGAAGTAAATCTTAAAGCAAATCTCGTATTGAGATATAGAAGATATTACTCTGTTCTAAAAAGATAAATCCAATTATGAACCTAAACACTTATGTGTTTCATACATGACGGAGAGGTACTCATTTATTTTAGAACGGGCCCAACGGGGAGAGCAGGAGACATAGGTGCTCATGTAATTAAATCTCTAGCCGCAGAATCCCATGCACATCCAAGTTCGAGTGGAGCCACTGCATAGACGCGCAGTAGCCCTGACTGTGCTAAAGTAAATGAGCTAGCTGGCAGTTTGATGCTCCCTGTCTCAGTCGACCGCAGCCTCCTTCCCCAGCTTGATAGAGATGGACTACCTCCCCGATAGAGATGCCCGTGTGAAAAATATACTTGTATTAGGAGTATGTTAGAGTCTAATCATCTGGTGTTTACCGTATTATCAAGGAAATGTGAGTAAAAGGCTTATATATATATATATGTGTGTTCTTAGTAATCTAAAAGCAAATGCTATGAAATAAACTATGATAAATATTATCAATTGATAAACACTTTCATCGAAAAGTAGACTTCACTCAACTAAGTGGAAAATGTAAATAGAAACTATATTAATCTCTCAGAAATTGGATCCCCCATTACATAATCCCTAGGGTCTATTTATAGGTTTACAATATTGAGTTATAGCCCTAGGGTTCATGTATGCTAGTGGAGGTTTGTTACAGTCCTTGAGAGAAAGCAGTACCATATCCTAGCCGTTGATTTCGCGTGATCTAATGGCTGGAAAGCCTCGGTACTGCATTTCCCGTGAGAACATGTATCGATCAGTTTTTGAGGTGGAAGGGTATCATTGTAATTTCGCATCAATACTTCCAGCGACCTAAACGCGGATCGGCTCCTTTGAGCGCTCGTACGCCGCTGCGGGCTGTATGCGATGGTGGGATGCGGTGGGCGCGACGGTCTCGATGCGACGGTGGGCGCGGCGGCGGCCCTCGATGCGACGGCGGCCTCGATGCGACGGTGGCAGACAGCGGTAATTTCTTTAGCCCGATCATACCCCTTCTAAACCAACGGTTAGATTATATCGGTACCTCGTACCTCATGATAACTATTCAAGGATGGGAGAGATGCTCGTAGCAACCTAATATGTGATCAAGAATCGTGATACATGTGCTGTCTCAGTCGCTATTGCTGCCCATGGCTTTCACATGCCTTTCAAGTGATCCACACGACCTGTCGGATCGAGGTTTCTGTATACTCCCTCTGTTTCAGGTTATAAGATGTTTTGACTTTGTTTAAAGTCAAACTGCTTCAAGTTTGACTAAGTTTATAAACAAATATAGTAATATTTACATTACCAAATTAGTTTTATTAAATTAATAATTAAATATATTTTTATAATAAATTTATCTTGAGTCAAAAATTTTACTATTTATTTCTATAAACTTGGTCAAACTTAAAGCAGCTTGACTTTAATCAAAACATCTTATAACCTGAAACGGAGAGAGTAGCTTTCTTTTTGGTAGCGTTGCTTTCTTCATTTCTTCACCTGATATTCCCGTGCATACTAGTGAGATGACCTCTCGAGCTACTTAAACAAGTAGAGAGACTTCTTCATTTGCAGCCAATTTGATTGCCTGCAAAATTGTGCCAAATTTTCAGTACTAGATAAGATAGGATCAGAGTTCGACCAGCTGGGATGCGTTGGCTTCTCCTTGCCCTGTTCTTGGTTGCTCTGGTGAGCAACGGCGCCGCCGTCCATGGCGCCTTCAACAGGTTCAGCTTCCCGGAGGACTTCATCTTCGGCACCGGCTCCGCGGCTTATCAGGTTCCATGTTATGGCCTCTCTGGCTGAAATTCGGCCTCTATATTCACGAGTGGATATGTGCAGCCAACTAGCTTTTCTTGCTACTGGTGTCCATGTTCAGAGTAAAAAAAGACAAAAAAACAGAGCAAAATCTTTGGTGCTTTCTGCATTTTCTGAATTTTCATTCTGTTGCAGTACGAAGGCGCTGTGAACGAAGGCGGCAGAGGGCCGAGCATCTGGGACACGTACGCTCACATTCCAGGTCACTGTGTACTCCTATATGTTGTTAACTGAAGGAGCTGTCAGTAGCAGGTTCATTTCTGTACTGAACTGAAACTCTGAAACATTCCTCTTTTGTTTCAGGCAAAGTTGAAGATGGTAGCAACGGGGATGTAGCAGTGGACTTTTACCATCGCTACAAGGTGGCGGATCTTTCTTTCTTTCTTTCTTTGGACTGAATTGCCATTGTTGAATTCAGAGCTTTTAAGGTTCTTCCTTTCCTGACCAAAATTGAGCTGCAGGAGGATCTGAACTTCGTGACCGACATGAACATGGACGCCTTCCGTTTCTCCATTGCTTGGAGCAGGATCCTGCCAAGTAAGGACATACTCTACTCCCTCCGGTTGTTGATGCTAGTAATTATCATTTATTTTAGTATGATTCATTTTTATCATTAGAGATATTTTAAGCACAACTTATATTGTTCAACATATACACAAATTTTCTGAGTAAAATGAATCGTCGAAAAACCATCGGCGTCAAACCATATATATATATATATATATATATATATATCGATGCTTAACCACATGTCCATAAATAAATGCACACTAATGTGGACCACATGGCAGAAACCTGCTTTATTTTTTAAAAAATAAATATCATCATCGGTATCACTAATGATTTGCTTCCTCCCTGCAGATGGAACCATCAGTGGAGGAATCAACAAAGAGGGGATTGCTTTCTACAACAGCCTGATTAACGAGGTCATATCTAGAGGTGAAGATAATGTTTCTTCTTTCTTTTTTGGGAGAGGTTCTTGTTGTTGAGAAAATCTTTTCTTGGACCATATATTTTTGTTCTGAATATCGGACTCCTGGCTGATGTTGATGTCCATGGTTGTTGAAGGGTTGAAGCCATTTGTCACCATCTTCCATTTCGACACCCCACAGGCTCTGGAGGACAAATACCGGAGCTTCCTCAGTGAAAACATTGTGTAAGTTAATTGCCCGCTACAAATTGCCAAGAAAAAATGTTTAAAAATAATTAAATTTTATAATACCCTAGATATTAGTAGAGTCTAAGTTATACAAAATATACGCGTTTTGACATGTGGCACATAATATCAAGTATTATGGTTTTAGTCTTATTACAAAACCACACCGTTAACTAATTTGAGTTGTTTCTATCATAATTTTTTTTAAAAAAAAATGCTTAACTTAGGTGGTTAAGACTTATATATAATGATGAAAGAATAATAAATTCTATGTTTGATTTTAGAACTTATAAGTACAGTAGTCAAATATTAAATGGTTAACAATGATTTTTATGAAATACTAAAACTACAATATCTAGAATTATGTGTCATACACCAAAATCCTATAATCATAGTGCTGGGGTTATGCGAAATTTACTTTACTTACTGTTCTACTAGCTTCAGAATAAAAAAAAGGAAAACAAAAGGGAAACATAATGAATTGGTGATCCTAGCCTGTGTGTACCAATTTAGGAAGGATTTCGTGGACTATGCGGACGTGTGCTTCCGTGAGTTCGGCGACCGGGTGAAGTCATGGAACACGTTCAACGAGCCGATGATCTTCTGCGCCGGCGGCTACGGCTCCGGCACCAAGGCCCCCGGCCGCTGCTCGCCGTACGTCTCCAAGAAATGCGCCCCCGGCGACTCCGGCAACGAGCCGTACGTCGCCGGCCACAACCTGCTGCTCGCCCACGCCGAGGCCGTCCGCCTCTACCGCCAAAAGTACCAGGTAGATATCATCCATCTGAATTCTGAACATGGAAGCGTTCATGGCGAATCGGCGACCTCCAATCCATCCATCCATCCATGGTGATGCAGGCGACGCAGAAGGGGCAGATCGGCATCACGCAGGTGTCGCACTGGTTCGTGCCCTACAGCGACGCCGCCGCCGACAAGCACGCCGTCAGGCGCAGCCTCGACTTCATGTACGGATGGTATGTTCCTCTACAAGCCGTAACGTTCATTAATCATTAAAAAAATAAATTATAAACAAAATTTTTATATATGTCCTAGGTGACTTACAAGCGAATGCTGAAAAATAAACTAATTTAAAAATAAAATAGTTATCAACTCGAAAATTTAAATTTTGACTGCGTCTTATAAGCTGAAGAGCAAACGATGAGATTGTAAATATAGTTTTTTTCTTCCTTTGAAACTGGTCAAGAATTTAAAATTACTAAAATTTTGAATATTTGGTTGGTAAAATCCGGTGAATAATTGAGGGTGTGTCAAAACGTAACTCTTTTTGGCCTTTAGGTTCATGGACCCGATCGTGTTCGGCGACTACCCGGGCACCATGAGGAAGTTGGTCGGTGACCGGCTGCCCAAATTCACAGCCGAGCAGTCGGAGTTGGTGAAGGGATCCTACGACTTCATCGGCCTCAACTACTACACCACCAACTACGCCAAGAGCGTTCTACGACGCCCGAGCAAGCTCAAACCCGCCTACGCTACTGACAACTGGGTAAATCAAACAGGTACTCATATGAACGCATTCTCCCAAATTCTCACATGTTTTGAACCAATCAAAGTACAATTGGCAGTAAAATAAAAATTGAATTGCATTCTGATCAACAGCTTACCGCAACGGCGTCCCGATCGGTCCGCCGGTACGCAGCTACAACAACTTGTTTGATCGTTTCATTTTGATGAAATTGTTTGATCATTTGATCATGTCATCATGTGCATCGATTGTGTGGTGTTAATTGATTTGCATTTCACTCTGACTCATAGGCTTTTACCAAGATCTTCTTCACCTACGCGCCGGGTCTGCGTGAGCTGCTTCTGTATACCAAGAGGAAGTACAATGACCCTGACATCTACATTGCAGAGAACGGTAACTAATTACATGCATATATACAACCACATCATACTGTCAATCTGTCTGTCAAATATTTCAGTTCATCTTTGCGACTTGTTTGATTAATTTCTTGCATGAAATTATCCAGTTTCGACCCATTTCAGTTACCTCTGTTCTTGATTAATTCAGGCACCGACGAGGCGAACAACAGCACGATCCCTATCGCCGAGGCGCTCAAGGATGACAACCGAATATCCTTCCACTACCAGCATCTCCGCTTCACTCAGCTCGCAATCAAGTAGCCACATCAAAATCCAATCAAATTCAGTTCTGTTTCTTCTGGATATAGGTAGGTTGGCTGCAATGTGAGTGTGAATTGAAATTTGGACGAAATTTGCAGGGAAGGGGTGAAGGTGAAAGGCTACTTCACGTGGACGTTCATGGACGACTTCGAGTGGGGCGACGGCTACACCGGCCGCTTCGGCCTCATCTACGTCGACCGCGAAACTCTCAAGAGGTATCGCAAGAAGTCCAGCTACTGGTTCGCTGACTTCCTCAAGCGATGATGAAAAAGAAGAAGAAATCAACTAGCTCACTTCACTAGCCTGATCTCCTGAATAAAATGATCTCCTGAATAAAAAAGTTCCTGAATAATCTTTTGGCCTCAATGATTCGACTGGCTGCATGTGGCCATTGTACGTGTTAGCTCTGAGAAATAAAAGTGCAGTCTTGACTCTCGACGAATATAAGCAATTTAACTTGTGTACTACTACTGCTGACAAATACTGGGGAATATAAGCAGTAATTCAGAGTTTCAGAGACATGAATGATCAATTGTAAGCAGTATTTCAGCAGTAGTTTAGAGACATGTAATTCAGAGTTTGCTTGTACACAAACTCAGTAATTCAGAGTTTCAGAGACATGAATGATCAATTGTAAGCAGTATTTCAGCAGTAGTTTAGAGACATGTAATTCAGAGTTTGCTTGTACACAAACTCAGTAATTCAGAGTTTCAGAGACATGAATGATCAATTGTAAGGAGAATTGGGGCTTTTGTCGTCTCAGACACATGAATAAGCCCTTGTTTAGTTCCCAACTTTTTCTTCAAACTTCCTACTTTTCCATCACATCAAAACTTTCCTACACACATAAACTTTCATCTTTTTTCTTCAAACTTCCAATTTTAGTCAAACTTCCAATTTTGGCGTGGAAAACACACCCTAAACTTCTGAATAATCTTTTGGCCTGAACGATTGACAGAATGTTACGAGCCTCTGCCGAACAACTTTCTGAATAATTAATCTTTTGGCTCGAATGATTGACTGAATGTGGCCGTTGTGTTTGCACTGAGAGAATATGTAAAAATGCACCATTCAATGTAAATGCTATCAATTGTTTCTGCAAATAAATCAAATAAAAGAATACATTATTCATAAGATTTTCAATAAATAACATCAATAACAATCACTTCTTATTTTTACAGACAAATATATGCAGATTAAAAATTATGTAACAATGCTACTACTGACACAAATAATTCAGAGCTTCACACACATGATGACATGAACGATCAATTGCAAGTAGATGTCCTCCCATCAGATGGATGTGCTGTTGGGGATGCCCATGCCGGTGACGCCGGCGTCGGAGAAGGGCTTCATCAGCTGATACGGCAGGATGCCGGCGCCGCACCGATTCTTGAGCTTCCTGTCCTTGTTCCGGCCGTCGATGACGCCCTCGATCTCCTTGAGCCGAGCTGTGAACCCAGCGTACGCCGCCTGCACCGCCGCGTCGCTGTTCCACGGCCTCGTCTGCTCGCCGCCGAGGTACTCCTCGTCGGTGGAGTGGGTGGACAGCACGTCGAGCACCGCCATCACCACCGTTGCCTGCACCTGCGACGGGAAGCACTCGCGGAGCGCCTGGTCCGGGTTGTCCAGGAACCTCTCCATGGCGGCGGCGTCCACGGGCTCCTCCACCGGCATGACCGTGCGCGCGATGGACGGCCGGTTGGGGAAGTAGCCGCCGAAGTCGTACTGCCCGAAGTTGACGGCGGCGTGGTGCGCCGCCGCGACCCAGACGATGGTGGTCAGCGTGTGGGCGAGGCTCTCCGGCGAGTCCAGCTTCGGCCACCACGGCGCGTCCTTCTTGTCGCCGTGCCCCTTGGTGCGCACCTCGGTCCAGAACGCCTGGAGCTCCTCGTCGCCGGCGACGCTGTCGGCGTCGGGGTAGAACCGCGCGACGTACGCCTGGACCCAGGTCTTGATGGCGTCCCAGATGAGGAGGCCGTCGTTGGCGAACGGGTAGTCCTCGATGGCGAGCCTGAGGCCGTGCTCCGCCGTGGGGTCCTCCTCGGCCATGCCGCGGCGGACGAGGTCGGCGGGGAGCGCCTCCATGTCGAAGCGCCAGAGCTTGTCGTAGGCGACGGAGCTGAGCTCCATGGAGTACTTCTGCGGCGAAAACGAGAGCTCGATGATGCCGGCGGCGCTGATCAGCCTGGAGCGCGCGAGCGCGTTGATCCGCATCGTGTACCGGAAGTGCGGGTGCAGCAGCTGGTAGATGGGGTGCATCTCGCTGAGCTGCCGGTTCGCCGCGATGATGTACGGCTCCACCGCGCAGTGCGTGCGAAGCCAGTGGGTGATGAGCTCGTGGTGGCCGGCGTCGTGGGCGCGGACGTGGGCCTTGGCCATCCGCCACAGCCACGACTTGGTGGTGTCCGTGGACGGGGTGAACACCTGCCGCCACTGCGGCTGCGACGGCGAGGCCGGCCGGGTGAGCTCGATGGCGAGCAGCCGCAGCGTGCCGTCGTCGGTGAGGAAGAAGATGGTGCGCGAGCCGTACATGGTGGTGTGCTTCAGCGACCGGATCTTGTGCACATACGGCAAGAAGAGGTCATGGAAGTCGAGCATGAACAGCCTCTTCTGGCTGATCGCCTCCTCCACCGTCATCACGCGCCTCATCTGCTCCTCCAGCAAATCGGCGGTGATCGCCGACTCCGCCGGACCGTACACCGCCGGGTCGAGCTTGCTCTTTAGCGGAAATTCCTGCACTCACAGAGCAAAAATCAAACCAAATCAAAACCAGCACAACATTGACAAACTTTATCTAAAATCCGAATCAAAATCTCTGAATTGTTGACATGAGGACTCACCCTGACGAGCTCGATGGCGTACGGGTTGATGCCAGCGAGCGTCTCCCTCGCGAACTCCTCATCTCTGAGCCATGCGAACTTGTCCTCTGCAGGTAAGACAAAGCAAGAACCATTAGAAACTTGGAATCAATGGCGATGGAGGTGAAGCTGTTCGATAGATCGATGCGTACTTTGGACGTTGGCCGGAGTGTCGAAGAGGAGGATCTTGTCGCCGGGGCTGTCGCGGAGGAGCTCGAGCAGGCGGGGCACGATGCTGTGGAGGAAGCCGAGCTTCTCGACGCCGGGAAGCTCGACGCCGTCCTCGAACAGTTTGTCGATGACGAAGAAGGACGGGAACGGCAGGTTCAGGCTCAGATTGTCGATGAGCGCCGACTGCGCCGCCGGCACGGCGGCGTGGAGCACCGACTGCAGCGTCTTGAGCAAGAACTGCGCGTTCTTCACCTCCGAGAACTCCTCGTCCCTCGGCACGTACACGTTCCCCTTCCTCGTCTCCGACTTCGGGTCTGCATGATCCATCACAAAACCCCACCGTGATCAGTCTCGCCGGAGATGAGAACGACGACCGTGATCGGTCATCGGAGATGACAAGGATGATGTGTTTGATCATGTTTGAAGAGTTTCACGAAGCTGCAGCTTCTTTTAGAATCAGAAGCTCCTCAAATAGTTAGTTTTTTATTTAGATTCTGATAAATTGTAGTCGTAGAATCCAAAAAACGAACTTTAGAATTTTAGACTCAAAATTTTCTGCTCTCCGATAGTTTTTGGTTTTTTTTTTTAACGAACCTTTCTTGGAAGGGGGGCGGCCAGTGCGGCAGCGGCGAGGGTAAGGGAACTGCTTGCTGCCGCCGAGGACGGGGCGGGCGAGGTCACCGTTGCTGTCGGGGTTGCCGAGGTCGTTGTACACGTCGTAGTCGTAGACGCGGTCGTCGGCCTCCCTCTGGCCAGCGCCATTGCCGCGCTTCTGCTTGAGGTCCTCCTCCCGGTAGCTCCGGAGACCCGCCGGAGTTTGGCCCGGCAGATAAGCCTGCACCACCGCGACATCCCATCAAATTCAGAACTCGAGTTAGTTGGGCCCATCTGTCTGGGCCACGGCCCATGGGCCGGCCCACCTGGGTGGCAATCCCAGTAAATTTGGCGGTCAATTGTTTTTTTTTTTGAGTTTGACTGCGATGGTGATTGATTTTTCTCGAATTGGTGTTTTTAGGCTGCGTGTGAATTTATACAAAATCCGAGAAATTTAAGCAACCGCGTGATTATAAATGCACTGAGAGCAAGCGCAATCCGCGGTCGCTCATCAGCCACGCTAACTTCAATTAATGAATAAATTAAGTTATATCGGGACATTTAAGTGAGATATATATAGCTAGGAGTGCACTCCAAGCTTGCATCTGTTTCAGTTCAGATTTTATGAAAACAAATTATATGCTCCCTTATTTCCTAAATGTTTAACGCCTTTAGCTTTTTTAAACATATTTGACCGTTCGTCTTATTAAAAACTTTTATGAAATATATAAAACTATATGTATACATAAAAGAATATTTAATAATGAATCAAATGATAGAAAAATAAATAATAATTACTTAAATTTTCTGAATAAGACGAACGGTCAAACATGTTTAAAAAAGTCAATGTCGTCAAACATTTAGGGATGGAGGGAGTACGACATTTCACTTCTTCTTTTATACTATAAATCTAGGTGTTTTTTTTATAATAGAATAGAATATCCCAGCCTTTGCTCAACGAGCTACAGCCAATTATTACAGAATAGCACACAAAATAAAAAGTTTCTCACATAAAAAAAAAGACACCTACCAACCCAAGATAAGGAGTACACAATTATTGAATTCTGTTTGTGAATCTCCATCCAAAATTAGTAAACAGTTGCATAACCATTACCTCAAGATTACGACATGCAACTATAAATCTAGGTGTATTGATAATAAGTTAATAATACGTTCTAATCATTTTAACTATATTTTTTTTCAGAAGAGTTTTTTTTATCTGGTCTCTACATCCAACCGGATATATGTAGCCATTTAAATTGTGAACTTAGCCCAGCAAACAACCCAATCTGAAATTTACTCCTATGAAGATTTGAACTCTTAGGGTGCTACTCAGGTCACTGCAACCACTAGCTGGCTAGGCTACATATCCTTTTGTAGAAGAAGACAATTTTTTAAAAAAAGATATTTTAACTATATACCTTGGCGAAGAAGATGCGCTTGCCAGGCGTGCCCTCGTCGATGCTGGACTTGGGCTGGACCCAGGAGTTGCAGCGGATGGGGAGGACGGTGGAGTTGCCGGCGCCATCGCCGGCGGTGAGGTTGAGGTCCTCGAGGAACATCTCCTGCCCGAGCTCGTTGGTGACCACGACGGCGCCGATGGGGCCGAAGCCGGTCGGCACGTCGAAGTCGGCCTCGTAGGTGACGACGCCATGGTCGTCGTCGTCCACCTTGTGCGCGTAGCTATGCACCGTTGCCTTCTTCTTCCCTGTCTCTGCATAATTAATTTATTTATTGATTAATTAGTTATAGTTCGCAAGGCGCAACAGATTGCGTCAGATCAGGCACGTCATGTTCTATCATGTTTGTGCATGCGATTAATTATTTATCTTACTATACTGAAAATCACGTTATCTGTTGAAAAACGTGATATGCATTTTGTTTTATTAGGATGAGACCAATAGCTAATTACTTTATGACAAATTATAATCGGCGTTACTACAACTAGATCCATGCATGTTCAAAAGTATTATTATGTTCTTTTATCGCGTAAATAATATTTTTGACAGAGGGAATAGTATTAACCAGTTAGTAACTTTAAAAAGTGGCATACAGCTAGTAATTAATTTCCCCCAATAGAGACACCACTAGTAATGACTCCGTCCGTTTCTAAATATTTGACACCGTTGACTTTTTTAAATATATTTGATCGTTCGTTTTATTTAAAAAATTTAAATAATTAGTTATTATTTCCCTATTCATTGTTAAATATACTTATATGTATACATATATAGTTTTATATATTTCACAAAAGTTTATGAATAAGACGAACGATCAAACATATGCTTAAAAAGTCAACTGTGTCAAATATTTAGAAACGTAGTAGTATAATCAGAAAGAAAAAAATACTAAAGGTGTGCATGCATCGAAGACTACGTCAATGCCTTAGCTAAAACGTCATGTACAATAGCTTTAGCTTTGTACTAGATTTCTGAAGAAGTGTTTTCAACGACAATGAAGTCAGATGTGAGAAACTTTTTCTTGACCATAGGTGATTAAGACGTGCTGGTCTCTCTTCTAATTAGATTGGAATGTCCACTAGGATATTAGGATATGTAACTCCTGGACAGATTCTCGCAGATTAGAACTTTTTAATCTTCAGTTAGTCTACTGAGTGAATTAGCTAGCTATAGCACACGGCTCCTTTCTACTTGAATAACAATTTGTTCAACTAGGAATAGTATACTTAGAATTGGAAGTTTGGAACGCAACCAGAATTCCATGCATATTACTAGTATATAGGAGTATTATATATTATTGCCTGAAATTAACAGCGTATTCTCCCAGGCATCCTAAGGTACACACATGCTAATTAGGAGTATATACAAATTGAAGTATGAACATGCATGTGCGGTTCTGAATCGTATACATGTCACTAGCAATAATTATCGTACATATCTATTCAGATGTGATCTTCTTAGATCCTTCGCGTAATATTTGGCCAAAAGAATCGCTATCACATGTACTATATACGCGAGATGCAACGGCTGACCGGCACTGTCTGGCCACCATGAACAATATACCGAGTAGTTACCCAAGCCAAATTTAAGATCAAATTTGAAGCACATGGATATGACTACAGATGCATCGTGCCAAACTGCCGTCGATTAATTATTGTCATGAATTAATAGTCGTGCATCGATAGATATGCACCTAACATATAAAAAAAAACTTATGCAAATGAATATTGAGGAGACCAGAAAGAAACACATCGGTAGTCTCTACTAGTTTTTCAAGATATGGAATTTATTCCGGATTTGACTTTAGAAAAGCTATAGTCAAGTGATCTCTACGGTAATATATGGTACTATAGCTAATTTATTAGTGTAGAAACAATACACAACCATTAATTTATTAGTTTTACTATCAGTAGAAACAATAATTCTTTTCCGATTAGTTAATAAGTGGTAGTATATAAATAGATATATTGGTCGAGAAAAAAAACAGGACGTATAGAATTATAATACCACTAGAGGGGCCACCGTAAAAATTGCGAGCTTGAAAAATAAGTACTTGATGAGATCCAAATGCCACATAATATATTTTTTGACATAGCCTTCAACAAATCTTGAATTGATTATCAGTAATTTTATAGGGTACCTTGTCCAAACCATTTTTTTCTAGGACTTATATACTCAGTACGTGTAAATTTTGTCAATTTAGACTGCTCTGTACGATCAGAACAAAGTCAAATCTTGATCGGTCGAAATCACGTGCCTAGCTAGATAGCCAAAACAAAATTTGGGCATCTTTTTTCTCCAACAGTTAAGTACAAAAAAACGTGTGTGATGTCTATCGGTCGACCTATTAGCTTGCTAGCACGGAATGAATACTACCGCTAGTGTGTGACAAATTAGCAAGGACAGTTATATATGCAAATTGCTACAGATCAACACGGAAAGAGATGCAAATGTCGTCGCTAGCTTATTTTCGACGGGTGGTAAACATATTGATCAGATAGCTATATAGCTTGTGGTTGAAAACATTTACATGTCATGTTTAATTTGGTCGACCAATCTATTTTAATTAAATATATTGGCCTTTGTGTAGAACAATACTCTCTCTGGTTTCATAAATCTTGACGTTTTGGATAATGACACGGTCTTCAAAATATATCATTGACTATGTTTTTCTATTATGATATATACAATAGATAAATATTTTTACTTTTATTATAATACTTTATAAGATAAATCTATATCTGTTGGTTTAGTGTTTTTAAACTAAATATTTTTATAGTTATTGATAGTCAAAGTTTTAATTAATAATTTGACCTCAACTTTATTTTAAAATGTTAAAAATTATAAAATCGGAAAGAGTGGAAGAGAATAGGAGAGGGGATTAATAGGTTGATTTTGCTTCAAGCCTTGCTCATATCTTATGTAGCTCTCTGCTATATATGACACCATTGAATTAATTGCAGTTGGGGTGTGAGTAAAGCTAAATAGCTAATTATATATTTTAGCTAGTGACTGTGCACATCAGGTGTTAAGGTGATATATCCTCTGAACCTCATGGTATGACAGTGATAGGGCCTAATTAACTGTCGATGTCACGTACGCATAGGGGATAATGTACACCACCCAAGTGCTTTCTGCCGATATATCTGTACAAGGTTATAGGTAATTAAATCGTGCTAGCTCATGAAAAAAGAAATCAATATTGTCAACTGTGTGAGGCCTGCAAGCAAAACAATTCTAACTTTTGAGGATGATCGATTGATCAGTTGGTGAACCGAGGGTTTGTTACTGCTGCTAGTGCTAGCTTAACTATAGTAGTTAAAAAGGGTTGTTACCAACTTGGTCGCTCTACTCCTTTTTTTTAGAAGTTAATGATCAAATAAGTTACTGCATCAAGGAGGATCTGTCAATCAATTAATCACTGGAATAGCTAGAGTACATGCCATTTGGTTTTCTTTCTTTGTAATTTTTACTTCCAAATAGTAGTTGCTGTATTAATTTATCCAAAAAAAAGTAGTTGCTGTGTGTAGTCATCAGCTTAGATCAGTTGTCAAGCCTTATAACCTTTTTTTCCATCACCATTTCTTTGCTTAATACCTTTAATGCATAGCTAGCAGAGGTCCTGCTGAAATAATAATAATAATAATAATAATAATAATAATAATAATAATAATAATCCCTCCGTTTCAAAATGTTTGACACCGTTGACTTTTTAGTACGTGTTTGACCATTCGTCTTATTCAAAAAATTTAAGTAATTATTAATTTTTTTTATATCATTTGATTCATTGTTAAATATACTTTCATGTATACATATAGTTTTACATATTTCACAAATTTTTTTAATAAGACAAACGGTCAAACATGTGCTAAAAAGTCAACGGTGTCAAACATTTTGAAACGGAGGGAGTAATATTTAGAAATTTGTATCCATACTAGGACATTAGTGAGTGAAGAAATCAAAGGGAGGAGGAGGCATCTTCTCCATAGTTTCTAGATTAATTGGTTTTCACATTATTAACTTGTTTGTTTGGAGTAATTAATCAAGATATAGTCGTCAACGCCTTAATTCCCATAAGGCTGCTTTAACTAATCACGAGTATGACCAATGTAATTAAGGAGAGCTACGACCTCCAATGAGCAGTACTATGACCTACCTAAGTACTCCTTGGATATGTCATCAAAACTTCCTAATTATTTAGTCTCTACCATGCATATGCCTAATTAACATGCTCAACAATCCTATTATATCTAGCCCACACATGAGATCTTCGAACCAAAATAAGCATAAAAAACTATGCAAATCATGTAGGAATAGTATGTGCATGGATGATAAACTTGCATGCATGCAGGAATATGCATAAATCCATCCAATTAATAAACAGAAAAAAAACAATTAATTAGCTTACTCGCTTCAAGCTCGGAGCTGACGAGCTCGAGGAAGAGCGACCTTCCGATGAGATCCCTGATGTTGTCGATCGCCTTCGACGGCCTCAGGCTGTTGAGAAGCCCTTCGACGGTGACCTTGATCGTCGCCACCGCCTTCACCTTCACCACCGCCGCCGGCGCCATGTCCGAACTGCCGGTCCCTCTTCTCGCCGCCTCCGACGCCGATGATGCCGCCGACGAGGACGCGCACCTCACAACAACTCGCTGCCTACCCTGCTGTCTCCGCCGCGTCGTCCGGCAGCCGGCACCGGCGATCAGCGACGGCGGCGACGGCCGGCGAAGGCTAGTGATGCACGACGAGGAGGCGAAGTACAGCTGCGTGCTGCTGCTGCTGCTCGTCGTCGTCGTATGGTGGTGGCTGGACGATGGATTGAGCTGGGGACGCAGCATGGTATGCAGGTATGGGGGTTTATATGCTAGCTAGCTGCTCGACGAGGCGTGCAGAATCGAGAGAGAGGAGAAGGACTACGTATCTACACGTCGTCTACCTATGCTTGGCTTGGCTTGCTTGCAGATCGAGGTAAGGTGAGGCAGCCATGGCCAACAGGCCAAAGCTATAAATATATAATAGTCAAGCATAAAAGAAGTAACTAATTGCAAAAGCGAGCGTAACTCAACTAACTGAATTCAAATCCTAGATTTAATATGGGTGCTCGTGTTTACGTAATTATTCTTCCAGTCTGAAGGTGTGTTTATAGGGTGGGGAGTCCGGAGGTGCTTATAGGTTGGGGTTTGCATACGTTGTGGACGTCTGCGTTTGTACTGTGTTTATAAAAATGTAGTAACTAATTAGTTAAACTGGTGGTTTTAATCTTCCTCTTTTCAACTGGGCTTTCGTCCTCCTTTCCTCTCTCTCAATCGTCGGCGCTGGTCGTCGTAGATTCTTGCATGGCAATATGGCATCGTGTACGACTTCGAGCCCTTAATTTGTTTGAATTGTACGTTGAATTGGCGGCCATGTATAGTACTGCGAAGACACGCTTCGACGACTAGTTGGCATGCACGTAGGAGGAAATAATATGGATAGGGACTGCCTATATATTTGTCGACAAATTTTTCTCTAAAAATTTGACAGATATAATTATAATACAATCGTAGTATAATTACACTGTAACTTATATGTAATTACACTGTAACTTGCATGTAACTACAGTGTAACTTATATGTAAGTTTCACATAATTTTAAATCGTTAGATCTATTACAAGATTTGTTTTGGTGAGGAAGAAAATAAATCATAGCACACACATATATGAAAGAATTTGTTCCCACAACCTCTATTTTACCGAAATAACATGTTACAAAGAGATTTTTGAAAGTTATATACAAGTCACACTATTGTTACAGTGTAATTAAATGTAAGTTACAGTGTAATTACATTACGATTGTACTGTAATTACATCTGTCAAATTTTTAGGGAAAAATTTGTCGACAAATATATAGCAAAATCAATATGGATATGGATTATATAAAGAGAGCAGGAAGGAAAAAGTTCAGACACAGCTGCTTGCTTCCCACTGGAACCATGCATAAATTGCCTAAATTGGATCGATATAAATTAATTAATCCCATATATCTTTGGTACATGTGCGGACATTGGTATGGTAGAGATTGCCAAAGCTTTTCCCCGACTGTGCAGGAGTAGCAGTAGTACGGGAAAGTCTATTCGTTTTTCAAGGAGAATCCCTCATTTTCCATATCACGTAAAAAGTTATCATCTTTTTAAATGTAAACTAATATGCTATTATATATCACTAAAAAAAAAGTAAGTTCGAATTCAATTTATACAGGTGGAAACCTCCTATCTGAAGTCAAATTTTTATTATGTTGAATTTAAACCTGCATATTTGAATGATATATCTATCTTACCATTTATTTTATTTTTTTTGACATTTTACACGACATACACAAAACAAGGGGACATCCTCACAAGGGAAAAAAACTTAACAAGAGATGATTTTTAAACTCTCGAGTGAATTGAATGTCCCATCGTTTCTTTTCTTGTATATCATCTAAATATTTCTAAAAAAGATTGTAAGATAAATTAATATATGATATATCATTCCACAAACATACAATTTCAAATACGACCTCTGCAAATTGTAAAAAAAATTTAAACACTGATCGTTTGCGTATATTAAGAATCATATGGTATTTTTTTTAGGAAAAAGTACCTCCCCCCCCCCCGAACTATTTGGTTCGTTCGAATTACCCCCTTAGACTGTAAAACCAGTTATTTTATACCCCAAAATTTTCAAACCGGCCAAATTACCCCCCTAAGTCAATCTGGGGTGGTTTTGGTTTGATGTGGCGCACACGTGGCACTGGTTTGATTGATGTGGCAGTCCAACATGGAAATAACAATAATAAAAATGGTGGGCCCTACCTGTCAGGCACCTATTCTGATTATACGAGAGAGTGAGAGAGGGCAGAAGGGGAATGGGCGGCGGAGCTCAAGGCTAGAGGCCATGGAGAGCGGCCGCCAGCGTGGATCTCGTCGCACAGGCCGCCGAATCTCTCTCACCTCCTCTCTATCCTCTTCCTCTCTCTCTAACTCTTCCCCTCTCTCTCTCTCTTGCACGCGGCAGCAGGCGGGCGGCACAGAGGCGACGGTCTCTCCCGCGCCGTCGCCAACGCCACCACCACCGCCACCACGGCTACGGTCGGACACTACCCGCGCGATGGCTTACTCCAGCTCGGCGCAAAGGAGGTCGCCACCCATGATGAGGCCCATGCCAAGCGTACGGAGGGCGGCTCGTCGGTCGTCGTGCAACTGCTCCCACGCCATCTCCCTCGCCGCCTCCAGCCGCCGTCCTCGGCTCCTCGCCCGCCGCCCGCAGCTGCCTCAGCCCCCCACGCCACAGCTGCCTCCTCTGCTCACTGAGAGAGAGAGAGGCAGAGAACCGCTGCCTCTCGGCGACGCCGTAGCCCACTGCCCGCCGAGCCGTCGTCGGCTCCAGCTTCCCCTCCGCCGCCGCCAACCGCCCGGCCCCGCACGCCGCCATCCCCCGCGTGCCACAAACGCCTGCTCCCGCATCGCCGCCGCCGATGTCGCCCTCCACCACGGCGTCGTCGGTCGCCCACTCCGCGTCTCCGCCTCCGCCTCAGCCGCCCGCCGCCCGCAGCGGCGCAGCCCGGGAAGCTCCGCTTCCGCCGCCGGCCGCCCGCTCCGCCTCCGCCTCAGCTTCAGCGGCACGACGCCCGCCGCACTGGGACCTCTGCCTCTGCTGTCGGCCGCCCGCTCTGCTTCCACCTCAGCTGCCCACCGCCCGTCGCCCGGGGAGCTCTGCCTCCGCCGCCCGTTGCTCGGGGAGCTCCGTCTCCGTCGCCGGTCGCCAGCTCTGCCTCAGACACCGGCCGCCCGGGGAGCTCCACCTCCGTCGCCGGTCGCCCGCTGCCTTGCCCGAGCGCGTGTGTGAGAGAGATGGAATGGTTGAGAGATTGCCAGATTGGTTTGAGGATAGGTATGACAGGTGGGCCATGTTTTTTTTATATTTTTTTTGCTGGTTAGATTGCCACGTTGGCGCCACGTGTGCAAGGTCAAGTCAAACCCACTCAAAACAGTGTTCAGGGGCCTTATTTGTCCGATTTCAATAGTTGAGGGTATAAAATGTCTGGTTTTTGAGTTTAAGTGTGTAATTTGGTCGACCGCGATAGTTCAGGGTGGTATTTTTTTTATTATAACTTGTAGAAATCATATTTGAGCTTGCATATTTGTGAAACAATATACCCATTATTAATTTATTTTAATATTTTTAAAAAATAACTATTTAGATGATATGTGAAAAAAAAAAAAATTCCCGCCAAGAAAAGTCCATCTCCGTATAGTACTACTACTACTGTTGCTTTGAGGGGAGAACGTGCGTGTGTGAATTCGCAGAGTTCTGAACTCTTCTCTGGTCGACAGCAAGTGCAACTGCCGATTGATGGAGATACACGAAAAACTAGTACGAAACTGACCTTCTCGGTGAGTTGTAATATTCTATATGCAAACTGCCAACCCAGTCATCCTTCGTCTCATCGTCGCATACGATGATATGTATGTGCACCCCACATGGTGACACACAATACAGAATACAGATATGTACTACTGATCCCTCCGTCATCAAAAAACGAATGCTAATACAATAAATTTAAATATAGATATGTCTAAATTCATAGTATTAGAATATGTCACATTCAATACATAGGCGACGGTTAGACTTAATTACCGTTGGCTTAATTGGATGTCGATCTACCATCGGTTAATAGTTCGTATACAATATCTTTATTATGTAGATAAGACAAATAAGAGATCGATATATGAGGTCAAGCTGGTCTCTGGCCACAAATATGCAATCGCATTACTAGATTGTTTAACAGGAATTCAAATTTAAGAAAAATAAAGATTTTAATGCCTCTCAATAAATAAGAGACGTATGGAGGTGAGACCGAGAGGATAGTTTGGGTGAAACGAAAAGAAATTCAAATAACAGATTATTGATGAGAAAATAGTACTTTTGAACGCTTATATTTGTGAATAAATCTTAAACACTGAATTAATCTTATATTTATGGATTATTGTGAACACTCTTTTCAAATCAGTAAACAATATATTTTTTATATTTTTCATTAACGATTAT
The DNA here is from genome assembly GCF_000147395.1 of Oryza glaberrima. Taxonomy (NCBI): domain Eukaryota; kingdom Viridiplantae; phylum Streptophyta; class Magnoliopsida; order Poales; family Poaceae; genus Oryza; species Oryza glaberrima. The sequence goes on along the minus strand of NC_068333.1, from coordinate 22,347,688 downwards.
TGAAATACTCTTTCAATTCCATTTAATTCTTAACTTTTCAATATTTAATTTATTTGTTTAAGCCACTAAAATATTTGTCATAGAGTCTTAATAATCTAGTACTAGTATCATCCATATATATCTGCCCTCACTTAGATAATACTCGCTCCTTCCCTAAATATTTGACGTCGTTGACTTTCTAAACATGTTTAACCGTTCGTCTTATTCAAAAACTTTTGTGAAATATGTAAAACTATTCGTATACATATACAAGTATATTTAACAATGAATCAAATGATAGAAATTTTTTTTAATAATTACTCAATTTTTTTAATAAGACGAATAGTTAAACATGTTTAAAAAAGTCAACGGCGTTAAATATTTAGGAACGGAGGGAGTATAAGCTTCTAGATCCAGGCATTTGATGATCTATATCCAGGTAATCCAGCCGCGCGCCCAACTTGTGCAGCAAGCACACATGCATCCGGCCGTCGACTGGTTAATTTACTCGGTGCAGTGGAAAACGAGGTTAGTAAGAAAAGAACGACCGGTGACCAAGTCTCTTGGATCGTTAGTATACTCCAGCTCGTTGAATTGGCTACGTTAGTTCCGAACTTTCGTTGGAAGCGGCAACGTTGCGATCGATCGATCGGGCGAATGAATAGATGTACACCAGTACACGCGTACGTACGTACGTACGTCGTCGTCGCCGTCTCGCGGTAGAAATAATTTAATTTAAACGTAGCGCGCCGATTCAGCGGTCAAATTAATCACGGGGAGTTAATTAGCACATGTACGCGTCGTGTACACGCGTACGTACAAGCGCGTGCGTTGGGTTGAAATCGGCTGTGGAATTTGAATTTTGAGCGAGCTAGCTCAGTCGTCTCTGCGTACGTGTTCCGATTCTTATTGGCCGAGACGCTGCGTACGTTTATCCATCTTGGACTTAATTTCTCCTTTTTCATCTTTTTCCGAATACTGGATAGGTCCACCAATCTATTTGTATCTCAAAAACTAATTTTAAAGACATGTACACACGTGTTCAATATGAAAGGATAGATTAACGAAACTACCCTCTATTTGATCTAGATATTTGTATACGAGACAATTACACATGAACAAACCAAATATACGACGAAATTTGCTTGTGACATATATATTGACGGTTCTGGTTCTGTTGTGGAAGAGGTGCAACGTACACACATCACGCATACAACACATGGTACCGGTTGTACGATACAGGGTTGACATCGATGCGCAGAGTCTGAACTTATACAAAGACAAGCCGTTGTGAAGGACCAGCAAGCCGTTTCGCTGATCACTTCCAAAAATCTTATTAGCGCATTCTTCCTGATGCAGGACGTTTAAGATGAACGTTCCGAAGATATGTTCTCCCAATCATCGATCAGTGCACGACGGAGTAGCTAAGCTACGAGCGATGGTGCAATAGTTATTTATTTGATAAACAAGGTCACATATATATTAATGATAAAAGTGAGTTGCTTTGTGAATTTTGTAAGCCTATTATTTTTTAAGTAATTTAGAGATCATTAATCTCAAATTTTGATTGATTTAGTGGTAATGAGTTTTAAATATGAAAGTAATTTAGAGATTATTTGAAGAAAAAAATAACACTTCAAAATAATTAAAGTCAATATCTTCGTTTATTTTTAGAAGATAGTAGTAACAGTGTACACATGTAACAATCTGTTCGCTAAAAAAATTATGGGAGTGAGTGCATATGTATGGGCATGGAGAGCAGGATCCCATACACATACACGTGGATGTTTGGCATCTCCAGTGCCCAGCACGAACTTAAACGCCTGAAGAACTGATGACGTGGCCTATTCTTTGCCTCTTAATTTACATTAATCACTTGTGTCACTGTGGCGCACGGGCGTGTGAATGGGTGTACTTATTTATTTCCAGTTTCAGCAAAGAGATCCACATTTGTGTATACGTCCACAATGTTCCGGAATATATTAATTACTCCCTCGGTCCCTCTGTTTTAGGTTATAAATGTTTTAACTTTGGTTAAAGTAAAATTGTTTTAAGTTTAATTAAGTTTATAGATAAATATAATAATATTTATAATACTAAATTAGTTTCATCAAATCAATAATTAAATATATTTTCATAATAAATTTGTTTTGGGTTAAAAATGTTACTCCCTCCATCTCAAAATATAATAATTTTTAGCTCTCAGGATTTGTCTTAAGATATAACAACTTCTCCACCAATATTCTCTTTTCAACCAATCACAACCCTCCACATACACTTTTCCCATCTACCTCCACTACTCATCCAATAATAATCCTCCACCACTCACTTCTACCTATTTTCTTAATAATCGTGTCCAACCCTAAAACTTCTTATATTCTGGGACGGAGGGAGTACTACTTTTTCTACAATCTTGATCAAATTTAAAGCAGTTTGACTTTAACTAAAGTCAAAACGTCTTATAACCTGAAACGGAGGGAGTAGTATATATCTATGGAATTTTTCCAAAGAAGAAAAGGGCGTGGTGTGATGCATTCTTTGTATGTCGTCTTGGAGTTCGTGATGTAGCTTGTCGAAACAATATTTCAGCAATATAAAAGGGGTAGCGCACGAGACCTAAAAGTGGATGGATGCAAAGGCAAGGATTTATACAGGTTTAGGCCCTCTCGATGAGAGGTAATACTCTACTCCTGTTTGAGGATTTGAATTCACCGGGTGTATTATAGATCTGACGATCAGATTGTGTCTCATGCCCTCTAGAGGGCCTCCTGCCTACCTTATATAGGATGGGGGCAGGATTACAAAATAGAAACCTTAACCAATACGGTATCGGTTTCCTAAATCTATTTTACAACATTATCAAACCAGGACTTTAGGCCGTTCTGTAATATGCAAGGAAACATAATACCCAAGTCATGATCCGTTATATATTTCATAGATATAAGTTACCCCCTATTGTGGAGATTATGGGTACCCCATACCCACACGGCATGGTTATCCGACTAGTTATAGGGGATAACTTATATATATGGAATATGTAACAGATTATGACTTGGGTATTACGTTTCCTTGTATATTACGGAACGGCCTAAAGTCCTGGTTTGATAAGATTGTAAAGTAGATTTAGGAAACCGATACCATATTGGATAAGGTTTCTATCTTGTAATCCTACCCCCCATCCTATATAAGGTGGGCAGGAGGCCCTCTAGGGGGCATGAGATAACTAGATCGTCAGATCTATAATTCACCCGGCGGATTCAAATCCCCAAACAGGAGTAGGGTATTACCTCTCATTGAGAGGGCCTGAACCTGTCTAAATCCTTTGTCTCTGCATCCATCCACTTTTAGGTCTCGTGCGCTACCCCCTTTTATTATTGCCGAAATCTTGTTTCGACAGTTGGCGCGCCAGGTAGGGGGGCGTCGAGTTCCTCATCGACGAGTGTGATGGAACCAATCTTCGACATCGCCGGATTCGGGGAACTTGTCCTTTTTCGTCTCGGATTCAATCTAACCGAAGGGATCAATCTCGGCGGTTTCATCGATTCAATCTCCAATATCATGGCATGCCAACTGAGATCAAAACCAATGGCTGTCATCCCGGTGTGTCGGTCCAATTCCTCGTGTTCCTCCATGCGAACGTGGAACGGGGAACGGCAGTGCGCGCAGCTCGCGCACGAGATCGCCAGCCACCAGGAGTAATCTACATGCATGTTCTGACCAATCTACATGCATGATCTATCCGGGTTCATCTTTCTAATTTAATCTCTGTTAGATTAGTTTCTAATCACAGATTGATATTGTTTTCCTAATTCTTGTTTTGCATGTCCGCATATACTACTTGCGGCTGAGTTGCTCTGATGGACGCTAACTACCTAACAAGCTGCTGCCGTGCAAGACAAAGCGCTCCGTCTACTCATCATGAGTCCAAGTCATAAGCCGGCCACGTCTTCACGGGAACCATGCGACATGCTGATGCTTCCAGGCTTTGACCAGCTGCTACGTGCATGTGATTTAATATGGATATATATGTGCTCTCGCCATGCATGCCTACTCCATGCACAGGAAAGCTTAGGCCAGGAAATTACAGCTCCCTGGTAAGCATGCCCGATGTGTTGATCCAATCAACACGCGTGGATTAAAATTTTTTATCATGCTATACATTAAATAGATGTTTTCCAGTATATGATAAGCATCTATATTTTCCTGTTCACTAACAGAGATCTATATGTTTGCTTTCTTTTTGCATATGCGATGGATTCATTGCAAGAGATCGATCCGGCCGACTCTAGCGCGACTAATGGGCAACTCACCTTAACACCGCCTCATCTGCCGTTGATTGGTCTTCGCCTATATGGTTGGTTGGTCACACCACCGTACATGGGCGTCTACGTCTTCACCGCCGGCTTGCCTTCGTCGCCGCCGACTGGTGTCTCTGCCTACACGGCTGGCCTATTATGCCGTCGTTGTTGGGCATCTACGTCTTCACCGACCGGCTTGCCTTCGTCGCCGCCGACTAGTGTCTCTGCCTGCACGGCTGGCCTATGATGCCGCCGCTGATGGGCATCTACGACTTCACCGCCGGCTTGCCTTCGTCGCCGCCGACTGGTGTCTCCGCCTGCATGGCTGGCCTATCATGCCACCGCTGTGGGGCATCTACGACTTCACCGCCGGCTTGCCTTCGCCGCCGCCGACTGGTGTCTCCGCCTGCACGGCTGGCCTATTATGCCGCCGTTGTTGGGCATCCACATCTTCACCGACCGGCCTGCCTCTGCCGCCACTGACTGGTGTTTTCGCCTATACGGTTGGTGGACTTCGCCACCGTTAATGGGCTTCATCATCTACACCACTGGCTTGGTTCCACTGGCGCCGACAGGTGTTTTTGTCACCATTGATGGACTGCTTCGTTCCCACATCGGCTACTTTTGCTGTCACCGAGGGAATACGACAAAGCTAAGTCATCATTTATTTTATTCTTTATATGATATTTTGCCTTTTCCTTTGCCTCACTACATCAACTGGTTCGCCGTTGACTAGTGAGTCGGGGGCTACAGATGTTATATCATATTTTTTTAAACAATTTTCATAATATTTATCTTGATTGCTTGCGACATATTCTGAGTACAAAAGTGCCTATCGAGTTATGGAGTTCCGTCTTCCTATGCTTTCCGTTTGGTTTGCCAATGGATAGTTGCCTTTGGGCCGATTCCTAGCACCCGGGGGCTTGTCGGATGGACCGAATAACGCAAGGTGCTAAGTATTATTCGGAATAAATCAAAAGCATAGAGATAAGATAATTTATTTTCTGCTCTTAATAATTGCAAAAGTACCCGAGTAGTAAACTCCGATCCGTGAAACTTTGTTCCATTAATGACGAACTCATGTCACTCATATGCATGTTTGGGAAGAGCTTAGGCCGACTCCCGGTGCTTGGTGGCTATGACTAGTCGGGCAGAGTGTTTAAACGTAATGAGTCATCTGCTCGGGGAAATCAAAATTGACAAGAGAAGAAATACATATTTATAAATATTTTAAAATACTTGAATTTTTCTCGAGTATTATATTTACATCAGATACTACTCATCCTATATGTTTGTTCTGCAGGATCCAAATCCAGATATGCATAAAAGGGATTCATCGCTTTAAGCTTATCTCTTACGCTCCAGGAATGGATCAGTCAGAATATCACCACCGGCACGCCGTCGTCGCCGCCGACTGGTGTTTCCGCCTGCATGGCTGGCCTATTATGCCGCTGTTGTTGAGCGTCTACATCTTCACCGACCGGCCGCCTCGTCCGCCGCCGACTGGTGTTTCCGCCTGCACGGCTAGCCTATTATGCCGCCGTTGTTGGGCGTCTATGTCTTCACCGACCGGCCGCCTCGTCCGCCGCCGACTGGTGTTTCCGCCTGCACGGCTGGCCTATTATGCCGCCGTTGTTGGGCGTCTACATCTTCACCGACCGGCCGCCTCGTCCGCTGCCGACTGGTGTTTTCGCCTGCACGGCTGGCCTATTATGCCGCCGTTGTTGGGCGTCTACGTCTTCACCGACCGGCCGCCTCGTCCACCGCCGACTGGTGTTTCCGCCTGCACGGCCGGCCTATTATGCCGCCGTTGTTGGGCGTCTACGTCTTCACCGACCGGCCGCCTCGTCCGCCGCCGACTGGTGTTTCCGCCTGCACGGCTGGCCTGTTATGCCGCCGTTGTTGGGCGTCTACGTCTTCACCGACCGGCCGCCTCGTCCGCCGCCGACTGGTGTTTCCGCCTGCACGGCTGGCCTGTTATGATGCCAACTGATGCCTATTTTCTTCACGGCTGGTTACATCGCCGTCACCACTAATAGGCGTCAGCATCTTCAACACAAGCTGCCTACGTCTGCTGCCGACTGGTTTCTCCACTTGCACGGCTGCATGATTCTGCTAGTGTTGATTGGCCTTATCGTCTTCATCGCCGGTCGTCTCGTCTGCTGCTGACTAGTGCCCTCGCCTCTACGTCTGGTTTATACAACTACGACTACTGATGGACATCATCGTCTTCCGTCGCTGACTGGTTGTGCCGCCGCCGACTGGTGCTTTTATCTTCACAATTGCGTGTCTTCACTACCGGTTTGCTTCTGTTGCCGCCAACTCGTGTTCACTTCATTACGGCTATGCAACTTTGTCACCATGGTGGAGCAACTTCATTTTTATTATCTTCGGCATCGGCAAACTCTATTGCCTCTACTTCGCCGACCACGACATCTACAGGAGCCTCGACATCTCGGCATGCGTCAACAAGTATAATGCCATGTTATTTTATTACAACAAGTGGTGTTCCAATATTCAAGATTTCTACTCGGACATCTTCTATGTGTATATTCACTCAAGCAATGACTACTCGACGACAAGAAGCTACAGTTCTCGACTCTATGTTCAGTTGTTTCTCAACTAACCAAAGAGTCGGGGGCTACACAAATACAAGACTCTCAAAATTCGACAAGCTTTATGTCAAGATGAAGCAATCAATCAATTAATCAGCCAACGAGTCAATTCCAGGAGTCATTATCTTCGTCTTTGCTTTAGAGCAGAGTTATCAACCAATCAGCTCAGTTTCGACGAGTTAGACAACATCATCTACTTTCCTCCAAGTGAAGCATCTGCAACAGCTATAACACCAATTTGATGGATTATTGTCACTGACATCATCACCAGCACCTCTGCTTCATCGGCCCTGACATCAACTCTGTTGCTAATGGATGACTATGTCTTCGCCGACTTATTATTTCACTTTCATGGTTGCTATCGACTGGATCACCGACATCGTTATCTTCATCAACATCCTGTCAAGCCTCTTCAACATAGCCCACTCTACTGCTATTGATGGGCAACTTCGCCATTATATTTGACCATTTATGATTGCTGCTTATCATCATTACTGTCGGTTGCGTTTGTTGTCGCCGACTATTTTCTTCATCTTCATGATTGGTGGATTTCGTCATCGCCTTTGATGCGTGTCTACATCTTCACCGTCGGCTTGTTTTCATCACCACCGACCGGTATCCTCGCCTTCATGGATGGCTTATTATGTTGCCACTAATGGGCATCTTCATCTTCTTCACCAACTGCATCGTCTGTCACCGACTGATTATTTCGCTGCTATGGCTACACAACTTTATCGCTGGGCGCCTTCATATTCATTGCTGGCTGACCTGACTGTTGCCGACTAGTTTCTTCGCCTCTACGGCTATGCAACTTCATCACTTTTGATTGGTATCACTATCTTCACTACTACCAATATTTTTGCTACCTCTGGTGGGCAATATTATCTCTATATTGGTCGTCTTGTCTCTATGCCAACTGCGTCAGCTACCATCAATGGACAATTGTGACTACGACAAAAGGACAAGCTATATACTCAGGGGCTTACTACCTCAAACACCAGTATCATACCTTCAATTTGGACTTGTTCCGGATACATGCATCATGAATTTGATGATCATGGGTCTATTTTCTATGCTCAAAGACTGGATTATTTATTATTCCCCGTATGGGTTATCAACCGAATATTTGCCCCAGTCGGAATTCAATTGTTATATCTATTTTGGAGTATCCCGTAAAGGATAATCACTCAGATCAGAAGCTATTCATATGAGCTACACTTGGTCTATATTACCCCGAAGATTTATTACTTGGGAGCATGTTACATGCGTCATCCTTTAAAGGGTGTCGAAGGCATATTTTTTGGCCTAGGCCTAATATGTCTGCAGCCTATATTTTCAGGTGTGGCCTGTCACGTTCTTTCAGGGACTTAGGCACTTTTTGCTTAGACCAAAGTGCGCGTGATCAAGTGCCCAATACCTTAAAATCCTTTTATACCGCAGTTACTCAACTTTTTAGGAGTTGGTACAATGCATCTTAAAAGGTGCCAAACAGTAATGCTTTATATAGCTCCCCGCTGACTTTTTTATATAAGTCAAGGCGCTGTTTGGGTTCATAAAGCAATTGATTGGATACAATATCATTGCTTTTTGCCACGTAAGTGTGCACTTTTATTGACCAATATTATGGCTTAGGCTGATTATATATTTTGGTCATTTTCCAGGCGGTTGGTAAATCCTTTATGAGTTTATTTATTCGGATTTTATACCACATATGTCATATATTTCCAGGTGTGGTGGAACCATGTGTCTTCTAGGGACTTAAGCACATCTGTTAAAACAGTGTGCGCATGGCGTATGCCTAATACTTTGGAAATTTCTTTATTCACAACATACAAGCTTCTTTATAGTTGTTTTGCTATGTGAATTTTCAATGATGTAGCCAACTTTAGGTTACATCATATTTTACAAAGCAGTCGGTATATCACTCGGATCATGTTATTCAGGGATTCACACCGCATATGCTACATATTAATATCAAGTCGCTTGGTTGACTATAAGTATCGAAGCCGCTCGGTTGGTTGGATTATTTATTCCTTGACTATATGCTTGGTTTGTTCAATTAACCACATAGTCGAGGGCTACACCTATTAGGTGCATCTAGTCGATGCACCTGACTTTATTTTTCAGCCCTCCACAGTCTTCAGATTTGGTAAAAGTACTCGAGAGACCATGGCAAAGATGATTGAAGCACTCGGCTTTGGAGTAATCTAGTTCGAGGGAAGATTATCTTTTCGACTGTGAAGGTCTCAGGGGCTATTGTGGAGATTATGGGTACCCCATACCCACACGGCATGGTTATCCGACTAGTTATAGGGGATAACTTATATATATGGAATATGTAACAGATTATGACTTGGGTATTACGTTTTCTTGTATATTACGGAACGGCCTAAAGTCCTGGTTTGATAAGATTGTAAAGTAGATTTAGGAAACCGATACCGTATTGGATAAGGTTTCTATCTTGTAATCCTACCCCCCATCCTATATAAGGTGGGCAGGATGCCCTCTAGGGGGCATGAGACAACTAGATCGTCAGATCTATAATTCACCCGGCGGATTCAAATCCCCAAACAGGAGTAGGGTATTACCTCTCATTGAGAGGGCCTGAACCTGTCTAAATCCTTTGTCTCTGCATCCATCCACTTTTAGGTCTCGTGCGCTACCCCCTTTTATTATTGCCGAAATCTTGTTTCGACACCTATAACTAGTCGGATAACCATGCTGTGTGGGTATGGGGTACCCATAATCTCCACATTACCCATAATCTCCATACAGCTGGTTACAAATATGTATTCCGTTTTCTTTCTCTTTCCTTTCTTTTCGATATATGTTTACAGTTGGCTTGTAGCCTGTCACTATACTTGCTCTAACTGCTACGAGACGACGGTGATCTATCAAGCATGCACGCAAGTAAAAGCAACAGTGAACACAGCTAATTAACAATCCGTTACGCTAAAGAAAAAAAAAAGAGGACGAATATAAACATACACACGTGGATGGTGCACATAGTTGGTACTACGTTCAGTGACCAGCACTAATTAATTTCAACAGTTGATGGAACTGGATGGATGACGTGGCCTGTTCTTTACCTCCAAATTAAATAATAACTTGATAATTAACTTTTGAGACTTGAGAGGTGGTGAATGGCCGAATGGTTGCAGCTAGTGTTGCTATATATGCTAGCTTTCAGGTTTCGAGGAGATCCGATCGATCCGTCCGTGTGCGTGCAAATGTTTGACATTTGATGATCTTCGAGGCAGGCATGATATATATGCGCGGGATATCCTTTTTATTTTAAGAACACACGGAATATATATCTTGGTAGAGTACGTAACAGCATATTGCTTGTTCAGCCTTCCTTATCAGCTTGTTAACTGGGCTACTACCTTTGCTCAAAGTAGTTCGTTTGTGTAGAAACTTTCTATACAGAGTGTCACATCATTTACTCTCGATCCCTAAATATTTGACACCGTTGATTTTTTTAAAAATGTTTGACCGTCCGTCTTATTTAAAAAATTTAAGTAAATATTAATTCTTTTTCTATCATTTGATTCATTGTTAAATATACTTTTATGTATACCTATAGTTTTACATATTTCATAAAAGTTTTTTTAGTAAGACGAATGGTCAAACATGTTTAAAATAATTAACGACGTCAAACATTTAGGGAAGGAGGGAGTATATATATAAACCAATGTTAAAATTTAAATTTTTAAACTTGGTTTTAGAGTTGATGTTGAGATAACTAATATCCAATACACTATGTGTTGTTTAACTTATTAGCACTCCTCGAATAGATCCTCTGCACCTCCAGGCTCCCACCAAGTATTCCTATCGATATATATATATATATATATATATATATATATATATATATATATATATATATATATATATATATATATATATATATATATATATATATATATATATATCACTACTTTTTTTTATGGATCTGAAAATAACTAGCATATTCCATGTTTTTTCTTTGGTAGGGATCTGGGGATGGGAACCAAGGCGATGGCAGCCGGATTCGGAAAGAACCATCGAGCTCAGGTGATGGGAGCATCGCTGTAAGAGGTCAGTGGCACCAGATCTACTCCAGTGTGCGGCCCTCTCCACCTCCCTCATCAGCACCGGCGATGAAACAAGCTAGTGTGACGGCAAGAGTGGACGAGGGGGTAGCAAACCACGATCTAGAAGGACACAGCGATGCCATAGCCCTCAACAGCACCATTGATCGCTAATCCAGCGACCAAACTGGAGCGACTAGCTACCATCAGCGGCTGGATTTGGCCATCTTCTTTGAGCTGCTCCTGCTTGGATTTTGGAGTGGTTCATTTGCGACAATGGCTCAAAACGAAGACGGGGGTAGATTCCAGCCTTCCAGGGTTCAAACCCCGGTGGCTCGGTGAGGTGGCTCCCCAATATGGCCGGTGAGGTGAGGAGCGAGGCAGCGACAACAACAACCTCCCCCTCCCTCTCCGACCTGATCTGGCGTGGCCTCTTCCATCCCATCTCTTTTCGTGGTCGGCGAGAAGGTGACAAGGCGACCATTCCGCCGCATGGAGGAGGCCGGTGTCATGAAGTTCTTTTTCAGACCTATGGCGATGGTTGGCTACACGGTGGAGTCAAATGATGTTGCGTCCATGCTACTGTTGTATATGGTGGAACACATTAGACGTATACTTAATTAATCACACCAATTCACCATGTGACAACTGCGGCACTGCAAGTCATTGACGTAATCATCAAGAGGCAAAGAACAGTCCACGTCATCCAGTTCTTCAGCCGTGGAAATTCGTGCTGGACACTGGACGCATCAAACTACCTGCACCATCCACGTACCCATATATATCCTCATTTTCTTTCTTTTAGCGTACTTATGTACGGATCGTTAGATGTATTCATCAGTGTTGCATAGGAGTACTTGCACGCATGTTTATATAAACTAGCTAAATACCCGTTAGTTGTAATAGAGTCCTAAACTAAATAAGAGAACCTCATCTTTCTAAAACTATTTCACATTGTCTACTAAAAGCGTCAATCAAATTAAATTATTTATATATATATATATATATATATTTGTACAAAATTTTAATATAGAAATATTCTATATAACATTATTTCAATCCGAATTGAAATCAGACCTATCACCTTTCGGTGTATAAAATTACAAGAAAGAAAAAGAGGAGGCTCCTTCGGATCGGTCGTCTGATCGAATTTGAGGAAAATCGGCGCTTGACTCAGCGCCCGATTTACGTGCAAAAACTGCTTTAAACTGAATTTTCTCTTAAATTATTTATCCAAATCATGATCCGATTGCACCATTAAATTCGTTGCAATTAAATCTTCAAAACAAGACCACACATGGATATATTCCAACGAAAAAAATTAGCTTATTATTGAATTATTTTTAAATGTTGCACGATGTTCCACCAGATATATCGGAATTGTTTCACTAAGTAGATCGAAAATGTTTCACTCGTTTAAATCGGGTGTTGTTTCACCTTATATAAAAACAATTTTTCAGCAAATAGCGAAAGAATGTTTCAGTTCACTGCAACATTAGATCTATACATAGTGAAACATTGTGAGTACACTAGGTGAAACATTTTTCGGTGGAACAAAAAATAAACCAAATTTCCTTAATAGGGGGTTTCCAAAATATGTGGATTTTTTGTTGCAAGAGAATGTTTCGTTAATTGGAACATTAGATCTATACATAATGAAACATTGTAAATACACTAGATGAAACATTTTTTATGGAACAAAAAATAAACTAAATTCCCTTAATAGAGAGTTTCTAAAATATGTGGGTTTTTTGTTGCAAAAGAATATTTTAATTCACTGTAACATTATATCTATACATAGTGAAACATTGCAAGTACATTAGGTGAAACATCTTTTGTGGAAAAATGGGAGGGAGAAGTGGGTGGGCCCACCAGGTAATAACGTGGGGGAGGGCGGGGGGGGGGGGGAGGGGGCCGCGATCCAGCTCCACCTGCACCGGTCGCCCAGGGCGAATCGTTATCGAGAAAAAGAAATCGTGTGATGCCAAATAAAGGGAAAGTGTGTATGGACGATCTCACGTTTAATTTGGTCGGGCTTGAACTTTTATGATTTAACCCTTTCACGTTGGCAAAATCTAAACCGAGAAGCCTCTCGGTTTAGCATTAACCAGCGACAAACCAATTTGTGAGAAGGACGGCTACACGTGCTGACGTGCATGCTTGTTTTTCCTATTAGACATGCATGCATTTTTCTTTCTTCTTATAAAGTTTTCTCTCAAATTACTTATCCGATTTACAATCCGATTACACCATTGTGTTTGTTACAATTAAATCTTCACAACAAGATCTTACATGATTATATTACGATGAAAAAATATTTATATTTGTATATTACTTTTATTATATATATAAGTTATTTTTATCATATATATATATATATATATATATATATATATATATATATATATATATATATATATATAAGTTACTTTTAGATTTGACTAAGTTACTTCTTAGACATATAAAAGTAAATTCAATAAAGTCTAAAAGTAATTTACAAATATTATAAAAGTATCTTAAAATAAAACGGAAACATATTATTGCATTTTTCAAGTTGAAAGGAAACACTAGATGAAGTATAAACCAGCTACCACTAGTTGTGTAGTCACGTCCAATGAACAAAAGGCACGCATTAAAGTTACTTTCTTTTTGTTATAAGTTACTTCTATAATATATGTAAATTACTTTTTAAGCTTTATTTAATTTACTTTTATATGTCGAAGAAGTAATTTAGTGAAATCTAAAAGTAATTTAGATATATTATAAAAGTAATTTATAATTTTTCATCAAAATATAATCATGTGAAATCTTGTTATAAAGATTTAATTGCTACGAACACAACGTTGTAATCAGATCGTAGATTGGATGAGTAGTTTAAGAGAAAATTTTGTTTAAAGTATAGGTGAATAGGGTCTCTCATAGATGAAGTGGTAGCTGATTTAGACAAACCAGCTACCACTAGCTGTGCAGTCATGTCCTTTCACGTTGTACACATATTTTATATATAGATAAAGAAAACACATATACATTAGATTACTCTCCGTTTCATACTATAACACTTTCTAGCATTGCCCACATTCATATAAATGTTAATAAATCTATACACACATATGTCTAGATTTATTAACATCTATATGAATATTAGTAATGATAAAAAATCTTATAATATGATACGGAGGAAGTAATTTTTTTTAATTAGTAGTGATCGTATGTTGTCATTAATGTAGGGACGACTGTTTTGACTGCCTATCTATCATTCGATAAAAAGGTCTCTCCCAAGTCCCAAACGACAGCCGGCATTCGTGCATGAATCCCAAATCCCAATGTGCATCCAACAGTAAAAAAAATTGACAGATACTCTCCTCCGTCTTGTAAAAGAAAGTCAAAGAAAGTCATTTATAATAATGTTTAAGTCAAATCTTAGAAATATAAATCATGAATAACTCTCAAGTTGTTGAGTTTAAAATGTAAAATTATATGAATAGATTGGTCTTGAAAAATACTTTCATAAAAATATACAATATCACTTTTTAATAAATATTTTTATAGAAACAAAAAGTCAAACTTGTGTTTTAGAGACCGTGTCGCTGTCCAAAACGACTTTCTATACGAGTATGGAGGGAGTAGATATTGCTACAGAAAATCAGTCAAATATTGGCAGATAGTAACCAACTCGCATCGCACGCCAATACGCGTTATAATGTGTAAGTGTAACACGTACTTACTGATCCCCGTGGTTAATTAATTTGACCGCTGAATCGGCGTTATCCTAACGAGCTACTCCCTCCGTCTCTAAATATTTAACATCGTTGATTCTTTTAAACATGTTTAACCGTTTATTTTATTTAAAAAGTTTAAGTAATGATTATTTTTTTTATCATTTGATTCATTGTTAAATATACTACTACTCAACTTTTTAATAATATTCATAAAACTTTTTAAATAAACGAACGGTCAGATATGTTTAAAAAAAAAGTCAACGGTATAAAATGTCGGATGAAGTAATATTTTAGTTTCTACCGCGAGAGCGACGGCCACGCCATGTCGTACGTATGTATGTACATCTATTGGTCCGATCGATCGCAACGTTGCCGCACCCAACGAAAGTTCGGATGAACCAACCCCCTAGCTACCACATCGATCTGCGTCGTATGGATATACGTGTGCACAAAACGCGAGCGCGACGTACGCGGCGGCCAATTCAACAAGTAGCTATCTGTAGCTACTTGGTCTCACCGGTCGATTTTTCTCTGCACCGATCGAGTAATAAACGTGCAGTCGATATTGTATAAGTTGGGCGGCTGGATATTATGCCCTGTTGCAAGATGAGGACATACTTTCTCCGTCTCAAAAAAAACAAACCCTGGATTTTTGTGTCTAACGTTTGACTATCCATCTTATATGAATTTTTTTATAATCAATATTTTCATAGTTGTTAAATGATAAAACATGATTAATACTTTATGCGTGACTTATCTTTTTAATTTTTTTCATAATTTTTTTCAAATAAGACGGACGGTCAAACGTTGGACACGGAAACCTATGAGTTTGTCTTTTTTTTGGACGGAGGGAGTATATGACTACGGTGGTATATTCTTCCGGATCTATATGACATAACTATTTAGTACTTACCAATGGACAAACCAAATATCAAAAAGTTGATGATTAAATGGATTTTAAATGTACGTATATATTCTATAAATTTATATGTACTTTTTTTCTAACAGTTTAATTAGCTTGTAGTAGCATTTTTTTTTAAAAAAGAATTATAGTTAGCTGATTAAAGTACTGGCTATATATAACCAATATACTCTCTTTATCATAATATAAGAGATTTTGGTTAAATGTGACACATCTAGTATAATGAATCATGACCAAATTTATTGTATTAGATTGTGTCATATTACTCAAACTGATTTTTTATATTATGGGATAGAGTAGTATCATTGTATATTCGTATGCAATAACGACACGAGGATGACTGGCTGACTGGTACTTTGCATCGGATCATATATTACAACTCGCCGAGAAGGCCGAACGGTTTTGTACTACCTTTTCGTTTATCTCCATCGATTTTGGTAGCTATACTAGCTAGTTGCTGCTGTCAACTACAGTGCTACTACTTGCTGGTGGACCAGAGCATCCAGAATAGTACGAATTCACACATGTTTTGGAAGCAAGCGCAGCTGTCTGAATTTTTTTTTCTTTTTCTTCCCTGCTCTCTCTATAATCTATATCCATATTTCTCCTACTACGTGCCAACAACTAGTCGTCGAAGCGTGTGCTTGCAGACTTGCAGAGTTGCAGTACATGGCAGAACTCAGTTCAAAGAAATGGCACGATGGCATGCATGCATGAATGAATAAATCTACGACGACGCGACCATCGCCGATCGAGAGAGGAAAGGAGGACGAATTGCCCAATCGAACAGAAGAAAATTAAAACCACGAATAATATTCTCGATTAGTTACTCTTCTTTTTCTTCTTCTAATATTCCCTTCTACTATTATAAATAGCTTGGCCATGGCCCCAACCATAGACGACCTTAATTAGCTCGATCTGCAAGCAATCCAAAGCCAACCCAAGCCAAGCTCACGAGTGCAGAGCTAGACGACGTGTAGATACGTAGTCTCCTCCGATATCTCTCTCTCGATCGATCGACGCCTCTGCATATATAATACCCATACCATGTTGCGTCCTCAGCTCAATCCATCTAGCCACACGACGACGACGAGCAGCAGCAGCAGCACGCAGCTGTTCGCATCCTCGTCGTGCATCGCTAGCCTTCGCCGGCCGTCGTCTCCGTCGTCGGTGGTCGCCGCCGCACGCCGGACGCGGGGGCAAGGTAGCAGTCGGGTTGTTGTTGTGTGCGCGTCGTCGTCGGCGACGGCGAGCAGGGGAGATAGTTCTTCGGACATGGCGGCGGCGGCGGCGGTGCGGGTGAAGGCGGTGGCGACGATCAAGGTCACCGTCGGCGAGTTGATCAACAGGTCGATCGACATCAGGGATCTCATCGGCAGGTCGCTCTCCCTCGAGCTCGTCAGCTCCGAGCTTGACGCGAGTAAGCTAAGCTAATTAATTGTTTTTTCTGTTAATTAATGATTAGATGGATTGATTTGATGCATATTCCTGCATGCATGCAAGCATCGTATGCATGCACTGATAATACTCTCCGTCCGTACCATAATATAAGAGATTTTAAAACGATGTGACACATCCTAAAATAACGAATATGGACAAATCTCATGGGATGGGATGGAGGGAGTACTTGATTTGCATAGTTTTTATGCATACTTTGGTTCTTAGATCTCATGACCTAAGTAGCGGAAAACTATTCTAAACTCTACAGGGACATTCATTGTTATTTACATGCTATCTAAATGGTTATAAAAATTTTTAATAAGATATATTAATATGTGATAAATCACTCTACAAACATGTGAGGTTAAATTTAACTTCTACAAGTTCTAAAAAGATAGTGGTGAATATATGTTGACTAGTCATAGTTTAATTTATTTTTATTGCAACATTTAGGAGTTAAATTTTAACTTATTATATTTGTGGAGTTATCTATCATATATTAATCCATCTTTGTTAATTTTTTTATTTTTTAAATAACCATTTGAATAACATGCAAATAACGAGAATGTTCCATCGAAGAGATTACAATCCACTCTTCTGAATAGCTATCAAATAATAGTGATCCACTATCCTAAATGCTCTCTATTGAGCCTTGCGGATTAATTAATCACCACAATTAATTATGCAGAGACCGGGAAGGAGAAAGCAACTGTGCGGAGCTACGCGCACAATGTGGACGACGACGATCATAGCGTCGTCACCTACGAGGCCGACTTCGACGTGCCGAGTGGATTCGGCCCCCTCGGCGCCATCATCGTCACCAACGAACTCCGGCAGGAGATGTTCCTCGAGGACATCAACCTCACCGCCAGCGATGGCGCCGGCAACTCCACTGTCCTCCCCATCCGCTGCAACTCCTGGGTCCAACCCAAGTCCGGCGGCGATGAGGGCACGCCTAGCAAACGCATCTTCTTCGCCAACAAGGTACTTCCTCCGTTTTATATTATAAGTAATTTTAATTTTTTCTAGTCAAATTTGTTTAAGTTTGGTTAAGTTTATAAAAAAATAGTAGCTTTTTAACGCAACAAACTTATAATCAAAATATATTCAATATTAGATGTAATGAAACTAATTTATTATTTTAAATGTTTTTAATTTGTTCCATAAACCTGGTCAAACTCAACAAAGTGTAACTAAGAAAAAAAAAGTTAAAACTACTTACAATATATGAAACGGAGGGAATACTTCATTAATTAATTAAAACACACTATTAAATTATTAATACATCTAAATTTATATTAAAAAAGGTGAAATATCATCTCAAATTTTCTCACAAAATCTGAATTGGAGAGTAACTACTCCATATATATATATATATATATATATATATATATATCTCACTTAAATGTCCTGATAATTTGATTCATTAGTTGGAGTTAGCGTGGATGACGAGCGACCGCGATTGTGCGCTTGCTCTTAGTGCACTTATATAGTCCCTCGGTTGCTTAAATTCCCCCGAAATTTTCACAAATTCACACGCAGCATAAAACGTCAATTGTATTGGGCTTACAAATCAAAAATTGCCACCGAGTTGGGCTGGCCCATGGGCCGTCCCGTAAACAGGTGGGCCCAACCTAGCAAAATCGTTGCCGGGACCACCTATACATTTGTCGACAAATTTTCTACTAAAAATTTGACAGATGTAATTATAGTACAATCGTAGTGTAATTACACTGTAACTTGCATGTAACTACAGTGTAACTTGTATATAAGTTTCACGTAATTTTGAATTGTTAGATCTATTACAAGATTTGTTCTGGTGAGGAAGAAAAAAATCACAGCACACACATATGTGAAAGGATTTATTCCTAGGACCTCTATTTTACTGAAATAACATGTTGCCGAGAAATTCTTGAAAGTTACATACAAGTTACATTATAGTTACAGTGTAATTACATGTAAGTTACAGTTTAATTACACTACGATTGTACTGTAATTACATCTGACAAATATTAGGGGAGAAATTTGATGACAAATATCTAGCAAAATCGTTGCCATTTTGCAGACTTACTTGCCAGGACAGACGCCGGTGGGGCTCTGGAGCTACCGGAAGAATGACCTCCAGCAAAAGCGCGGTGACGGCACCGGCGAGAGGGAGGCCGACGACCGTGTCTACGACTACGACGTTTACAACGACCTCGGTAACCCCGACAGCAACGGCGATCTCGCCCGCCCCATCCTCGGCGGCAACAAGCAGTTCCCCTACCCTCGCCGCTGCCGCACCGGCCGCCCCCCCTCCAAAAAAGGTTCGTGAGAGAAATTTTACTGTTCTTGAAAAAGTATCTCAAGGTACCTAAATTTCACAGTAAAATTTTCGATAACTCAGGGTACTTAGTAACTACATATATCAAATTTTACACTAATGTGGTACCTTCTGGTACCATCCTCTAAAGAATGGTAAAATTACCCGTATAACGGATTACGTATAGTCGTTGTCGTCTCCGGTGGCGACTGATCGAGTTTTGGACAATGTTGCAGACCCTAAGTCGGAGACGAGGAAGGGCAACGTGTACGTGCCGAGGGACGAGGAGTTCTCACCGGAGAAGGAGGACTACTTCCTCCGCAAGACGGTGGGGTCGGTGCTCCAGGCCGCCGTGCCGGCGGCGCAGTCGCTGCTCCTCGACAAGCTGAAATGGAACCTTCCGTTCCCGTCCTTCTTCGTCATCGACAAGCTGTTCGAGGACGGCGTCGAGCTTCCCGGCGTCGACAAGCTCAACTTCCTCGAGAGCGTCGTGCCCCGCCTGCTCGAACACCTCCGCGACACCCCCGCCGAGAAGATCCTCCGCTTCGAAACTCCGGCCAACATCCAAAGTAGGCATCGAATTAAACCGAACAGCTTCACCTCGATCGCCATTGATTCTGCAGCATTCCAAGTGTCTAATGGTGTTTGCTGTGTCTTAACTGCAGAGGACAAGTTCGCATGGCTCAGAGACGAGGAGTTCGCGAGGGAAACGCTCGCTGGCATCAACCCGTACGCCATCGAGCTCGTCAGGGTGAGTCTTCATGTCAAGAATTCAGATATTTCGATTCGGATTTTAGAGAAAGTTTGTCAATGTTGTGCAGGTTTGATTTTGGTTTGATTTTTGCTCTGTGAGTGCAGGAATTTCCGCTGAAGAGCAAGCTCGACCCGGCGGTGTACGGTCCGGCGGAGTCGGCGATCACCGCCGATTTGCTGGAGGAGCAGATGAGGCGCGTGATGACGGTGGAGGAGGCGATCAGCCAGAAGAGGCTGTTCATGCTCGACTTCCATGACCTCTTCTTGCCGTACGTGCACAAGATCCGGTCGCTGGACCACACCACCATGTACGGCTCGCGCACCGTCTTCTTCCTCACCGACGACGGCACGCTGCAGCTGCTCGCCATCGAGCTCACCCGGCCGGCCTCGCCGTCGCAGCCGCAGTGGCGGCAGGTGTTCACGCCGTCCACGGACGCCACCATGTCGTGGCTGTGGCGGATGGCCAAGGCCCACGTCCGCGCCCACGACGCCGGCCACCACGAGCTCATCACCCACTGGCTGCGCACGCACTGCGCGGTGGAGCCGTACATCATCGCGGCGAACCGGCAGCTCAGCGAGATGCACCCCATCTACCAGCTGCTGCGCCCGCACTTCCGCTACACGATGCGGATCAACGCGCGCGCCCGCTCGGCGCTGATCAGCGCCGGCGGCATCATCGAGCGATCCTTCTCGCCGCAGAAGTACTCCATGGAGCTCAGCTCCGTCGCCTACGACAAGCTCTGGCGCTTCGACACGGAGGCGCTCCCCGCCGACCTCGTCCGCCGCGGCATGGCCGAGGAGGACCCCACGGCGGAGCACGGCCTCAAGCTCGCCATCGAGGACTACCCGTTCGCCAACGACGGCCTCCTCATCTGGGACGCCATCAAGACCTGGGTCCAGGCGTACGTCGCGCGGTTCTACCCCGACGCCGCCAGCGTCGCCGGCGACGAGGAGCTCCAGGCGTTCTGGACCGAGGTGCGGACCAAGGGGCACGGCGACAAGAAGGACGAGCCGTGGTGGCCGAAGCTGGACACGCCGGAGAGCCTCGCGCACACGCTGACCACCATCATCTGGGTGGCGGCGGCGCACCACGCCGCCGTCAACTTCGGGCAGTACGACTTCGGCGGGTACTTCCCCAACCGGCCGTCCATCGCGCGCACGGTCATGCCGGTGGAGGAGCCCGTGGACGGCGCCGCCATGGAGAGGTTCCTGGACAACCCGGACCAGGCGCTCCGCGAGTGCTTCCCGTCGCAGGTGCAGGCGACGGTGGTGATGGCGGTGCTCGACGTGCTGTCCAGCCACTCCACCGACGAGGAGTACCTCGGCGGCGAGCAGACGAGGCCGTGGAACAGCGACGCGGCGGTGCAGGCGGCGTACGACGGGTTCGCAGCCCGGCTCAAGGAGATCGAGGGCGTCATCGATGGCCGGAACAAGGACAGGAAGCTCAAGAACAGGTGCGGCGCCGGCATCCTGCCGTACCAGCTGATGAAGCCCTTCTCCGACTCCGGCGTCACCGGCATGGGCATCCCCAACAGCACATCCATCTGATGAGACAAAACGCTCCAAAACTACTTGCAAATTGATCATTCATCATCTACTGTTTTAACCAATATGTCACTCCCAAATCTTTATTGATTTTTATCATGTTCGAAAAGATAATCGAGAGGTATCATACCATTTTTATAGTGTAAAATTTAGATATTATGTATCTCAAGGTATCACAATGTTTAATGTAAATAAATTTTGTTACCTCAAGATATTTTCTTAGCGACTGTAATTTTTTTCCTCTGTTGGCACCATTCTTATCTGCCTTTTAACAGAGCTAGTACTTTCTATATGAAGATCTTTTAAAAAAACAAATTAATAAATCTATTTTTAATTTGTACTAGTAGTTAATATTTAATTAATGACACGCTAATAATCCAACTCGCTTTACACGCAATAGACTAACTCAACCTAGCCGCTGAGCGGTCCCACATGTCGGCAGAGGTTGGGCGGTGGTGCAGTATCGGTGCGTCAGCCGTGGACTCGCAGGTGGTGAGCGGCGGGTGAAAATCTAGCCCGGCCTTGGCCGGACTGACAACGATGATTCATTACCCCTCCTGAGGGCGTTGTTGTGCCATCTCATTGTAGCGCCCATTCCGTCGTGGCGCCTAGCGGGAAAAATTAAATTCTAAAAACCCTAATTGCGAAAATTGTTTCTTCGCTTGCAGTCAGTCTCCGTGCCTTCCCGGATCTCGAATCCCCGATCCATCGTCAAATCCAAACCCTAATCTCAATTTCCCTTCCCAAATCGAATTCCTCCACAAAAGTCTATTTTGCCTTCCTCAGGTTCGGTGGGCCGATTTCCTCCCGGCCCATCTCTCTCTCTCTCTCTCTCTCTCCCTTTCTCCCTCGCTCTGCCCGTGCGCTGCGTGCGCGTGCGCGTGAGCCGCGCCGAGCCAAGCGCCCTCCGCCCTCGCTGCTGCTTCCCGCCAACGCCGCCCAAATCGTCGCGTCGCCCCGTTGCTTCCCGCGCGCGCACGCCGTGGTGGCCGACCAGCCAGTCGCTGCCGCCGTCAGCACCTGCCGCGCCTGCCCTGCGTCTGCCGCCCGTGTTGCCGCTCCGCTCCAAACTGGTCCGCCGTCATCGCCGTCGTCATCGACCCGGCCCCGCCACCTCCACGCGCTAGCTTCCAAGGGATGGAGGCCGAGCTCCTCCTCCCTCTGCCGCGTCGCCCTCTTTCCCTCTTCCTTTTCCCAAAGTGGCAAGGGGCAAGCCCCCCTTTCTCTCCTCCTTTTCCCTTTTCTCTTCCGCCGGCGTCACCCCCCTGTCGCCGTTTTGGCCGTGACCGCCGAGCGCTAGCTCGCTCCCTTGACCGCCCTAGGTCGGTTCCGAAACCGACATCGCCTCCTATTTAACCAAGGCGCCCTCCCATCGATTCCTCCTCCCGTTTCGCTCGCCACCACCGCGCCATTGCCGCCCCTCTGTCTCGCCTCCGCCGTTCATCGCCAAGCACCGGGATAGCTGGTGCGTGCGAAGGACGCGTGAAGGGGACTTCGGGTGCATCGTCTTCCTCCGCTTTCCCGGCCCGAGGCCGGAGAGATCACTCCCGTGCCGTCGGCCCATCGTCATTGCGCCCCGTCCCGCACGGTAGTGCATCTCCCCGTTCTCCCTCCTCGTTCCCCCTCTTCCCCTTAGCTTTCGATACAAGCTTGTGTAGCCTCCCGTAGCTAGCTGGCGCCGCCCCAAGCCTTGCCGCCGCCCACTGTGTGCTCGCCGCCGTCGCCGCCCGAGCTCGGTAGCGCCTCTCATCGCCGGCCACCCTCGGTGCGTTTCCTCCTAATCCGTCGCAAGGAATGCAATCCCGAGGTCGTGTAGATGCTCTAGTCTGGAGGAATCGAACCCTAGTCGTCTCGCCGTCGTTCCCCTCTTCTCTCGCTGCCGGTGGCCGCCGCCGCAATCCGCCGCCGACGAACTCCCTCCGGCGAATCCAAGCCGTTGGCTCGCTCCCTCTCGTTCTCCCTCGTCATTCCGGTGTACACCCCGTCGCCCCTCGTCGTCGCACGGCGTCCCGGAGAAACCGCCGCCGCCCGCCGTCCATTCGCGGCCGGCGCCTTCGTCTTTCTCCAGCCGGCCCGCATGGCAGCCACGTAGGCGCCACGTCGGTGCCACCTCGGCACGACCGAATCGGCTGACCCGGTCAGCCGCTCCCTCCGTTCCACCCTCCCCGTGCGCATGGTCCACGGTGAGCCGTGAGGCTGTGCGTGGGCCCGCCGCACACCGCGTCCGCCGCGAACCGCGCATGCGCCGCGCCTCCCCTTCGCAAACCCTAGCACGCCCCGCGTGCACCTCGCTCACGGTGAGCCGAGCCGCCGACAAGCAGGTCCCACTCGGGACCACGCGAAATGGACCCGGCCCACCGGCTCCCTCTCTCTCCTCCCCGCCCGCGCGCGCGCCTTGGGCCGCCTTCTCGGGCCGGCTGGCCCGTTAAGCTCGGCCGAGCCGCCCCTTTCTCTCGGGCCACGCCCTAGCCGCCCGAGGGAAGTCTAATTCCCCTCCCTCTTTCTTTTCTTTTCTTTTCTCAAAAAGGATTTAAATAAATCCTTTTCCTTTAGATCAAAAATCCAATAATCTTAGAAATTCAATATCTTCTCAACCGTATGTCCGTTTGACTCCGTTCAACTTCCAAAATTCCTCAAATCTCAAGATCTATCTAATGGCACGCTTAGAGGTCAATAATAGGGCTTTATTTTCGCCGTTTGTTGAGTTGTCCCGTTTCGCGTGCAGTTTCGGAGCCCGAAGACCCGCGGTGCGAGGATTTCGAGGATCAAGCTCAAGATCTTGAGCAAGGCAAGTCACCTTTGATCATCTTGCACCTATAATTTAAATCTAAGTATTTCTTTTCCCCAAATATTGCATGAATAGGATCTACACAAGTAATTCGGCCGCGGCTTGCGAGATAGCCTGCCGGCCCCCAATCCTAATTGCTGTAATTACCCTCCGTGAATTATTGAACACTTAACCCTTTGTCGACTGTTGTGCTTCGATGTACGGGCCTTCAGGCACGTGCATCGGAACACCTCCCCTCAAATATAAAACATCCAACGATGGGTAGAACTTGGGTTTTACAAAAGACTTGGAAAACCCGACACCTGGGTCGGTGCTTGCGAACTAAATGAATTTCCAAAATCGCGGATCGGGGAACGTACCGGGAGTACGGTTTCCCGCTCTTGCACTTAAGGACCGTTTCCTTGGAATTTCATCTGAACATAAGACAAGTGCGACCACATAGGTGAAATGGGACACCCCTGGCCGAGTAAATTGCTAATCGGGGGAGCCTTGATGCCAAGAGACATGTGGATTCAACGGGTTGGTGTCGGGGAGAACCCCCGGGCTTCTTGGCACAATATGGTCCGGGACCTAACCTGGTGTTGGTTTGGGACCCCTCTCGTTGGCATATGGTAAACCTGTGTCGGCTTTCGAAATGTCTTGTCATGAAAGCCTCAAGGTCTCCAGACGTGGCTGTTCTGCACGGGCTGGGTGATCCGGGTTAGTAATGTCGTGTGGGTAAAGTGTACCCCCTTTGCAGAGGTTAACAAACTGTTCGAACAGCCGTGCCCATGGTCATGGGCGGATGTGAGGTGATTCCTAGCGTAGTTTTGCTTGACTACTGCTTTGTGAAATTGCTGTTGTGGAATGGGTTCGATGTTTTGAAAAATCTGCGGTTGATGGGATCAGCCAGGCCCGGGTGGCCGTTTGAAAGCTGTTGGCCGGGTGCCAACCCTGATCAATTCAAAGACTGATACATTGCACATACTCCGACCGGACGAGACGCACTGTCCCATCCGTGTCGTTTGAGAAGCACTCACTTAGTTGTTTCAAAAAGGAGTTTAAATAAAATCAATTGCAAAAACAACAGCCTTTCCTTTGAAGCCTGCATTAAACACTTAATTCCCATGGCTTGCTGAGTACTCCTGTATTCACCCTTGCTCTATATAAATAATCCCCCCCTCCAGTTGCTGAAGAAGATGATATGGCCCCCGCTGACGAGGAGTTCTTCCAGGAGCAAGTCGGCTACGATGAGTTTTAGGGTTTCGGCCTAGTTCCCAAGTCACACCTATGATGATTGGTCCAAGTCTTGGCTTCCGCTTTCCCTTTTGTAATGCAGTTGTGAGCTCGGGATCTGTCTGCAGCCCAACATGATTGTACTCCTACTCTATAATAAAGAGACCTCTGTTGCTGTGATATACTATCTTCCTGTGATACCAGCACTGTTTCCTGGGACTGGTATCGATTAACAGGTTAATTTAGAGCGTCACGGGCTAGTTCCGCTCGGGGCTAGATCGGGGCGTGACACTCATCCCTCAAGGGTGGTTGCCGGGCGAAAGCCCAGTCTTGACTCTTTTGAGATTTTGACGGACGACGGCGGCGGTTTTTCGTCGCTTCCCTCCTTGGAGACGTCGTTTAGGCATCCCCTTGCTGAAACCACTCGAACGATTGGTGCAAGCACGCTCTAGAATAGAGTTGGGCTTTGTGTTGGTTGTAAGGGCTTTTTTGGACGATTTTGTATGTGTTTCTTTGTTGGCCTAGCAGCGATGGGTCACGCTTAGCGGCAACCAGTTCAATGCTAGCCTTCTCCGGAACCTGTGTGTTGGCGCTGTCGGTGAGTGGGTAGTGGTATATTTTTTTATTTTTCCTAGTTACGACCTTACAGGGTTGTAATCTTGTAATTTTTTTCCTACTCTATTAATAGAATTTCGCAATGTCTCGTGCGAGTCGTTAAAAAAAAAACCTAGCCGCTGAGTCGAAAGGTGTGTTAACTGCTAAGTCAAAGATACCTAACTAAATGCAAAATAATTCACTAAGACTTTTCTATTGTACTATTAGCTTTTCTAAAACCAAAGCCGAGTAACAGAAGTGACAAATAAAATCCTAAATGAATCACAATACTGAGATCTACCATTTAAAACTAGCTATGACTTTGAAACATGAGCTCAACATAATCTGGGAGATCGGGATAAGAGGAAACACAAAAAAAAAGTGTGATGGCAAAACCGTGGATGTATAACTCTATCCATCGAGGTTCAAACAACTTCTCCGGTGCTCTCAAATCATATACGTGGTTGCGCATTAGTGACTAGATTCAGTCGCTCTTTAACCACTAGTGTCTAACCCCTGCTCTTCACCTTTTTAGCATATATTAAGAGTTACATTTGCAAGTACGAGATTATGGTATGTATATATAATGATGTATGTGCGTATACGTCTTCCACATAGTCTTCCACATAGTTATAGGAGAGAAAATAAAAGAGGAGGGATCGGTAGAATACCCAAAGGACAAGGGAAAAAGGCATATCGCCTGTTGGGCCTAACAGGCCGTGCCAACATATATACCGTTGGGTAATCGTATCATTCTTAAAAATGTATATAAAAGTATTCTATTTTTTAGTGTAAAATTTAGTAGCTCTACGTACTGAGTATCTCAAGATATTAAAAATTCTAGTGTAAAATTTAGATACCTCGAGATACTTTCTTGTAAAATTCCTACCATATACCTTGCTGTCCTTTGCCGGCAACCTGCTCGATCACTATATCCCTTTGCCCCTCTCCTCTTCACGTTTCATCTCTCACGTGCATGGCGGCTTCGATGCAAGTATAAACAGGCAGAACCAATTCAGTCTAAAGATTTGGCTACATAAAGCACATCAAGTTTTTGCCACCTCCAGCACGGAACAATTAAGGTTCCAGCATGCAAGAATTCAGGTATTATTATGTCTGAGCTAGCTGCAATGAACATGTCTCATATACATCAAGATTTATCTATGAGTAACTGAGCAAAATTAACATGGTACCACAGGTAAAAATGTATACAACCATCCAGCATTGCAGGAAATTCTCCAGCTAAGCGAGTTTCTATGAGCTTTTTTACAGCCAGGCTAAATAATCCAGAACAGGCTAATTAAAAGCGATGGGTACAAATTACAGATCATTGGCACGACGCATCCTTCACTGGTTGCAGCAGGTTAAGCGGAACACCAGCATGCCATGATGAGCGCGCCCTTCTCAAGTTCTCAGCGATTAGCTAATGAACGATACAGGAACTTCTGCAGGACGACAGATTGAGAATTCAGAATTCAGAACAAGAAATTTTTCGAGTGAAAGTCAGAACAAGAAATTCAGTGAGTGTTCAAAGGTAGGTTACTTTTCATTTCCTTTTCCTTTCTTTCACTTCTACACACACACACACACACACACACACACACACATATATATATATATATATATATATATATATATATATACATAAAACACTATGTGCCATGGTTTCCATTACTTATAGTGTGACACAAAAAGACTCATGTGTTTCTTTCCAAATCATCATTTTCAGAAAGATTTCCTACTGGAAAATTTAAATTACCTGCCACCATTTACATTTCTGGATGTCGCAGTTCTAACAAGAGGTACAATTGCAAAAGAGTTGCCTATCATGCAAGTACCAAGAAAAAGTAAATATATGTAACCAAAGAACCGAGAAATAAAATAACTAGACAAGTACAGGAATTACCTAGGTTATGTTCCCAGATATGGCATTATATCATCATCATCTAGCAATACACCGATGTCAGGGATTGGACTACTACCAATGAAGTCAAAAGGCAATCCATCAAACGAATTCCCATTGAACTTATCAGCAGTACCACTGTCGAAAGGATCTCCCATGAGCTGATTTCCATGGCCAGCAACAGAGGTTGAATTCCTACTACCTGTGGCTGTGATATGATAACCATATGAACTGCTATCAGCCAACACCCCAGTCTCCGTAATAGGCACATGATCATCTATAGATTTTGGTAGTGATTGTTTCATGGGCAAAGAATGATTACCACCTGACGAAGAATTAGTAGTAAAATCAATAGGTGGTGGACCAACATCAACCTGAAAAGTGTCTTCAGACCATGGATTTGTGTGACCATTATTTTGGCATGCTAAAGGCTGATATCCCATATAAATCCTTGAAGGATTAACATTTGTAATCTGGTTGCTGTTATAGTTATTAACCACAGCAGCAGGAGAAGATACGAAGTTCCCTTGAACATATTGATGCTGTAGAGTTTCAGTTGTATTGACATGGCTGAGGCTTGTCATCTGGTTAGCCATGCCCATCATCTCCGTTTGGTTTATTCTGCTCATATTGGGCAATGCGTTGCTCACAATGGCTAGTTGATTGTCATCTTTTTGTGTTACCTCAACCTCAGATTCAGCAGTAAGTAAATGACCACTAGGTCTCTTTCTCTTCCTTGATTCATTGGTCCCTTCATTGCTAGGAAGTACTTGATTGGGTTGCTGATCATGGCGTCCTCTGTTGTGTCGACTAGAGGTATGCTCCTCTCTGATCTGCGCAGTTGGCTGACGACGCCCCACATCATCTTTGGATGATGAAGAGCGAGGAGGTTCCTCCAAATGGTCGACATCATACTCATCACTGCTGCTATATATATCATCACTTTTTCCCTCACGAGAACTACGGTGTGTAATCTGTGATCCAACATTGTCAGAACTGCGAAAATATATTTCCTCTCTTCGAAGAACTCCCAGCCAAATCAAGCTCTCTTTAGCAGTCATTTTGTCTTGCAAGCACTTCGATTTCCTTACACAATTCCTGATCTTATCAAAGTTTGGGGCCATGTGCTTGATCACACCCATCAGCACGCCAACCTTCCAAACCTTCTTAAGATCATGTGGTTTTCTGTATGGTGGTGATATTCCCATTGGAAGGCCTAAAGAAATCCACCAATCCTCATTTCCTGATGGCCACCATGGGGGAGGGACACCCTTATCCAGTGGGTACTTGCGCTGCTGCGGGCTGCAATGCTGCATCAACGATGAGAGCAATGATCCCAGGGTAGCATCCTGGAGATCCATCAAGCTATGCTGGTTCAAGACCCCTCTGCGCTTAGCATCAACCAGCATTGAGTTCTCAACCTCATACTTTGCAATGGCAACCGGCCCATTCACATCGAACCGAACCTTCTCCTTCCACCAAGCTCTAATGTTATCCGATGCACCACTGACAGGCTTCCCTTTATCAGGAATGATCCCATAAACAAACCCACGAGCATTGCACACCTCCATCAGCTTGAGCATGTACCTCAAGATCCCATCCTGGACTCTCGCCGTCTTCTTGCGGAGAGCCTGCTCAGACATCTTCTTTGTTTTGGACTCCTCTAGTGCTGCCTGCTGCAGAGCAAGCTTCTGCTGCCTCTCCTTGATCCTCTTCAGCTTGATCTTGTCTTTCCACATCCGTCGGGCCAGCTCCTCGGCATCAATCTCCTCATCACTGACATCATTCTCCGTGAGGTTCTCGACGCCATCAACCTCAAAGTCAGACGTATCGCCTAAATCCTCCGTGAGAATAGAAGGATTGCCCATTGAATTTACTGCTTCCTACCTTCCTTAACCAAATTATCTCATCACCCGAGACAACTCCTTGTGCTTAGTTGGCTTGTTCAACGATACCATCAATAGAGGAATCTGCCCAATTTATGCATGTGGTCAGACGCAATACTAACAAAAATAAGAGTAATAGATTAGAATTGCAAAATCATACATGGAAATGTCAAAAACCCATCTAAAAATTTCCCTGGCTTTAATCTGCTAACTCTGTATCATCTAAACCATCAAGAACAGACGCCAGATCAATCCACACATATCATCATCCATCACAACTCACGACCTAAATTCCCAAACAGAAAATGATATGCCCCTTGAATCAAAACTGCACCTCTCACGACGACACGTTTCCGCACAACCTCGCTTGCAAAAGGCCGCAACCCTGCGGGGGATACAGGTAACGGAGACTGATCTCGAACCAATCAAACCCTAAAAAATCATGCGCAGCGAGGAAAAAAAACGGCGCCACCTATCCCTCGACCACAAACCCCCACCCTCAGAACAGCCGAAATGGATTGGCGGCGGCATTGAAACACACATACCTCGTCGGAGATGCTGCTCCCGCCGCCGCCGCCGCCGCGGCGTAATCAGATGAGAATGTCTGGGTTTGCAAGGCGGAGGGGTTTGGATTTGTGATGGTGATTTTATTTTGGAAGGGGGGACGAGGCAAAAAGAGGAAGAAATGGAGAGAGTCGCTGTGGCGGAAATTGAAAGCAGCCGCGGTGGGATGACGTCACGCAAGAGGCTGGTTGTTTTTTTTTTTTTTGTGCTTTTGTTTTTGTTTCGAGTGTTTTGCCTTTTTTTTTTTCCCTTTTTTTTACAGATGCTGTGCACTCCTTGTGTTTGTTTGTCTTGCTATCTAACACTTGCAGCCCTGCGTAGTGTGTTAGTA
Organism: Oryza glaberrima; assembly: GCF_000147395.1. NCBI lineage: Eukaryota > Viridiplantae > Streptophyta > Magnoliopsida > Poales > Poaceae > Oryza > Oryza glaberrima. The sequence goes on along the minus strand of NC_068333.1, from coordinate 22,316,761 downwards.
GAACTCAGAACAAATAAAAGATGTTATGATTTTGTTGATACGAGATAATAGGTGGAGTGTTATATTTTTAACAAATTCTGAAGGTTAGAAATTAATATGTTTTTATGCCGGAGAGTGGTGAAATTGTCTGTTGAATTAGCACTGCATCATTGTCATTTAAAAGTAAGAGATATCGACCTCTTGTTTTTGTTGTCGACTTCACGAGTGATGCACTAGCAAACGTGTATCTTAGCAATTAAATGAGCGCGATACTTGACTTTCTTTCGATATGTGTACGAAACGCTTAGGATGAGTGTAGAGTCGTATGGCATACATGTATTGTATTTCTGTTAAGTTAATTTATTGAGGTATTGATTTCTTTTTTTTCTTTGTACTAACTAAATGAAAAAAAGGTTGAGAATGTTTTTGTCGCCTCTTACATGACAACAAAATAGGTAATCCTTGTTTTTAGCTTTTTATTGTGAAAAAGATAAGATTACATTTATTAGGATATATGACCAATCCGATAAACTTGATTCCATCCAAGTTTCTATATATAGTGGATTTAGAGAAGGTTCATTGAACCTGGTCGCTCCAGAACACATAAGCAGGCGAGGAAGCGTCTAGGTTCGATGTATCCTCCTCAGTGGTACACAGCCATGGCTCCAGTTGTCCACAAGACAGGGCCCATACAAAGGTTTAGTGTCCGATGGCGTGAGGTTACGGCCCACAGGTCCACTCCTCAACAACAAACCAGAGGCCCATATAGACGATTACCACAATAGTTTATATTTGACCAACAGTATCCCTAAATAGAACCCAATTCTAGAATTGAGGTTTATTTTAGAGTGAATGAAAAACTTGCTCCGATAGTTCTCCTAGAGATGTATCCAAAAAATTGGATTCCCCTTCTCCTCCTATCCACAAGTCGGGAGACACTCTCGCTCCATATTTCCGTGCGATCCCCTTCTCCTCCTATCCACAAGTCAGGAGACACTCTCGCTCCATATTTCCGTACGATCCCGCTGTATCAGTTGGTAGTTAGGGGTAAGTCCACTTTTTATTATTAGGAATTATATATGTTGGAAATAAAAATTTATTTACACCTTAAAATCAAATTAGGAATTCCAAAAACAGAATTTGAGAGAGATTTTCAGGTATATGTCGGACATGCTCTTAAGGTACGATAGCCACATACTTCCTCCGGTCTTAAAAAAAAATAAATCAAATCCTACAATGAATCTGATTCGTGTTTTTTTTTTTTTTGACAGATGGAGTACTGGGAACTGATATATTCTTTTGCTCGTCTTCTGGCACTTGACATTACACAGATAAGACAGTTTCCTGAATGTAGAATTATAGATCAGTCACACGATTACAGCTCAGTTCAAGTAAAGGATACTACAACATAATCATCATCCCTCGAAAAAAAACTAGAACAAAACTTGACACTGAGAACCTCCTGGCAAACTGTCTTTGCAAGGGCAAAGTCTTTGCCAAGGTTTTTGCTTCTGTACTTTCAATTCTTGCCCCGACCACGCCTAGGTGGCACTGTAGTCCACCCATCAGCGTCAGGAACAGGCTTGGAAGGTTTTGGCTCGTCCACCGCCATCTTCTCCGCGCTGCCTGCTTCATTATCCATCATCGAAGGCTCACCATCGTCATCGTCGTCCTCGTCATCCGAGCTATCATCGTCTCCATCAACCACCATCTGCTCATGAGAAGGAAAACAATTATCAGGGTGTTGTGTTTCCGGTATAGTTATATTTCAAGCTTCCAGCAGACTTGCCAATGATGCAATCGTTATAAAGAGCTTTTGAACTATGCTCCAAGGATTATTCAGGAACAGAACCAATGCTAAAATTGGCAAAATAAGGCAGCGTTCGTTTCTCCAACTGAAATGGGATGAAATTTTAGATACTCGTGGCACGCTTCTCAAACTGCTAAACGGTGTATTTCATGCGAAAACTTTCTATATGAAAGTTGCTCTAAAATATCAGATTAATCCATTTTTCAAGTTTATAATAATTAAAACTCAATTAATCACATGTTATTACCACCTCGTTTTGCGTGAAACACTTAATCTTCATCTTCAGCAGATTCAAACGCCACCTAGAATGCTAATTTTAGCTGCTAGATGTTGTAGATCAAGGTGCGTTCGTTGTCTATGCAGCAAGTTGGAAATGCTAATGAGGTGCCTTTTGGTAAATCATCTACATACAATCGAGTATGTAAGATAGTTTACTATTAACTCGCATCAAGCTATGTGATGTATATTTCCCTTATTCTACAACCATATGTAAGTTCACTACTTGATCGCTTTGACCTTAAATCCTCCTTTAACATAAAAATACTGAAACTAGCTTCTACAATAATCAGGGGAAAAAAATGTGAGGTCGTATCAGAAAGACCACATACTCAAGGAGTCATATATCAAATTGTTAAATCCATATTCAGAGGCAAGTGAATACAGATTTACAACAAATAAATTAGGGGTATAAAGCAAGTATAGAAGGAACACTTGATCATTTGTTAAAACTGCAGTACCTTTCTACTCTGGGAAACAGCATTCCCTTGAGCACGTGAGTTCCTAAGCTTCTCAACTGAAGAATAGTTGCTTTGCAGGCATTCTTCATGCATAATCAACAATTGTTCAGCGACCTGTCTGCACCAAAATAGTTCAAATTAACGTGCACATATCATGTTTCAAGCAAGTAAAACAAACACAACATTTACACACTTGACGGAAACAACACATTTCGCCATGATCATGGTGTTCAGTCTTAGATTTCTACTACAGAAGTGGAGAATGATTTCCTATTCCTTGAGCTTGATCTAAAAATTATTAGCTGCTAACACCAAGCGCCTAGGCAACACCTAGCACTGCACCTCACTGACCTATTAAGTGGTTAATCATCTTTTACATGAACAACTGGGAAGAGCATTATCCTGACTTTGGTCTTGTTAGGCTAACAAGGTTAAGGTCTTCATATGCAGAACTAGAAATGAATAAGAAAGAACTGAGAGCCATCTGAATAATCGGATGTGTGGCACCTCACTGACCTGGGTTCAGTCATAATATCATTAACAAGCTTCTCACCTATAAGGGCAGCAAAAGTTTGCATTTCCAGTGGGATGCGAATCTATGGACTATGATGTAAATCCAGGCCTCAACAATTGCCATCTCTATGTTCAGCATGCACACACGTGGTGCACACAGTTGCATGTGTGTGTTGTGAGTTGCGGTGTCAGAGCCTCAGAGGGCAAGCGTTCTCCAACAATCTCTCTACCAAAAAGCCTAGCGCCGGATCGACTTCTTGTGAAAATTAAAGGTACTATGAACTATTGAATCATCTTAGAAGAAGTGAAAGCGACATCTGCAAACCATTTTAAAGATTTAATGCTAGAAAAAGGTACAATTCCAGAATGAAAATACAAAAGGAACAACCATGAAGCATACTTGGGATACTACCTCCGTTTCAGGTTATAAGACTTTCTAGCATTGCCCACATTCATATATATGTTAATGAATCTAGACATATATGTGTGCCTAGATTCATTAACATCTATATGAATGTGAGCAATGCTAGAAAGTCTTATAACCTGAAACGGAGGAAGTACAATTTATGAGATTAAAAGTTAATGGCATTTGCTAAATATGGATGGAGAGGAAACAATCACCTCTTCAACACTACCATCCTCAAAGTCCGCATTGAAGGATTCGGACACTGTGTCATACATCATATCCACCAAATCTTCATAATAATGTTTACCTGGACAAGAAACCTTGTTAATTTCAAAAGCAGACATGTATAAAAGTGAAGCAAGAAAAAATTGAAACCTAAAGCACACAGCAAATTCATATAAGTCATGCCAAATCATGCAATCAAATGGCGTCCTCCAATTAAGGAATAACATAATCCTATCTTCCCCTGCATCCCCTGTTGAAATCTCAGAGAAACCGAAACTATCTGCTCATAGATAGCATAGCTTTCTTTTCAGTAGCCGCATCAAAACTTAGAATCTCGAGTCAAAAACTGAAATCTTCGTTAGAAGAAGAAGTGCCATCTTTCTACCATTGAGTTCAATTCAACGCATAAATCCCATGTATCCTAAACCGAAACGAAAATCTCGCTGCGATAACCTAAGATAGATCAAAGGGGCACGCTAACAGTTTACCTGGATTAGATCGCACCCAAAAAACAGTACTAAAAAGTAATAACAGATGATGATGATGTTACAGGGAGGGGAAAGGAAGAACACAAGTATACCCTTGGAGTTGGCGAACCACGAGAGGATGGATTCGGCGAGCTGGTCGGCCTTGGCGCGGGAGTCGCGGCCGCCCCACTGGTTCTCCACCGCCATCTGCAGCGCCGTCCAGCGCCCGAACACCAGCCCGATCCCCTCGCCGAGGGCAGCCGCCGCCTGGGCCGAGAGCGCCCCGCCGCCGCCGCTAGTGGATCCAGCCATGGCGTGGGGAGAGAGAGAGCGCTTGGGAGGGGAGGAAGAGGGCTTGGGGTTTTTAGCCGGCGGCGGGGATGCGCGAGAGGGAGACCGAGCGGAACAAGGGTTTGGGACTTTGGGTAGGGAGAGGCTGTTTTATGCATGAAAGCCCTTGGTTTTCAGAAAAATCTGAGAAAGGGAATTTTGTAGCCTTCTGTTAGAGCCTCATCGCTTGCCCATATTTTCTAATATAAGCTAGAGGCTGTTTATTTCAGATTAAGATCATTGTAATTTAGATTATTAAATTAGATTACTATAAGCTGGATTATAATAAGGCCCTCTTTGTTTAGGCTTATAAGCTAACTTATAAGTCGAAAAGTCTAAGCCAAAACAAACAAACAGCTTTTTCATTTGTCTTTTTTGAAGCCATAAGCCACTCTAACACTATTAAGCCAAAAGCTAGGTTGGAGAAGCTTTTTTTGGCTTATATGAGATAGATGTATGACTCCACCACTAAACTTAGGACATTAAATCCATTGGCTTATAAATCATATAAGCCAATAAGCTGACTTAAAAGTCTAGGCCAATAAACCTAAGCCTAAACAAAGAGGGCCTAAGCTGACATAGAATAAGCTATGAGTTGTTTGTTTTTTCTGGATCATTGGTGACATTTAGGGATAGTGGATCTTTAGCCACCCAATAATCTGAAAAAAGCTTCTCTATAGAAGATTATTAGATTATACTAATTTGACTTATAGATTATAATAATCTATCATAATAATCTATTTGTTTGTTTTAGCTTACTTCTAATTAATAATCTAGATTATAATAATCCGAAGTTGAATCATACAGGGCCTAAAACAGCTTATTAGAGAATAAAAATTAATTTATAGGTAAAAATTTTATATGGTTGTTCATAGCGATTTAAATCCAACGCTAAAAACATATTACGTTGAAAATATCTTGAAATCAACTTTAAAATCAAGTTCAAAAATTTAAAATTTGACTTTTGCTTTGACTTGTTAGGTTAACTGATGGGACTCTCAAACGGTAGGCACACATCTACAAACAAGGCACCTAAAAATCAGTTTATTTGTTTTGTCAATTGTAGGAAAATATTTCACCACACAGTGAAAAAAAATTAGTATCTTAAAATGGTGAAATATAGTCATTCATGATTGAAACATCCTCTTTCGTACCAGAGAAAACAAGCTTCAACTATTGTAACATCATCAAATCTGTAAGAAATCAAAGACATAAATATAAAACATTATCAAAATACATATGCAATATTTTAATCCAACACCAAGAAACATCAAGATACATTGGATGAAAAAAATTACATAATGTACCATTGTATACCAACTTCTTTCTCCTATGTGGTGGGCGTCTACTCTATGATTTTCACTACAGATCCATGTTGGGATGGTGCTTATGAGACCCTTCTCCACTAAGACAGGCAACCGCCACTCTCCTGGCCCTTGCCACTCTATTATTGTTGGTTGCATGTATCTTTATGTTATACTTGTCGCTCAGCCAAACTGAAATTGGGTCACCTCGACCATCTTTCTTCAGCTCCCAACCTTACATTGTGCTGGTGTCCGCACGGCCTTTCCAGAGAGCCACACGGGGAGGACGCCTCTCATTGCCAATGGAAGCCACGATCTAACCATGCCATGGAACACAAGCAGGCGTCATGTCCGTATTCTTGGTGGAGGAGTCAGAGAGGAAGAAATAAGGAACAGGGATAAGAGGGATGGTCACAGGAGTGGATAAGGATGCGGAATGGATGGTTGAGAATGGTGTACGAATTTGGTTAGCCATCAGGTGCATGAGCGAGAGTGTTCTCGAAAACAATAGGGGTTAGTTCCTTCTAATATATTGACGTGCAAACCTTTTACGCGTTCGCGAAAAAACAACAAGGGTCAACTGCCCACAATTTTACACAAGTTAGAAAATAATTTTGCAAAGGTGCATAGAATGGCTGCATGAGCCGTCATACACCCTCATTGCTGTTCAGGTAAATCAAATAGTTGATATCACATTTTGGTTAAGTTGCTAGTAGTGTGATAGTGCCCTGTAGAGCTCAAATAGCTCGTGACTTAAGTACTATGTATCTAAAAGAAAGATATTAGTATAGAATGTGTAGGAGTACATAAATCTAAATGCTACAATTAACATATTGAAGAAAATAGTTGCTCTTTAACTATTGGGAGCCGATTGCCCAAACAAATTGTACTGAGCGGGGGAAAATAATTATATTTATGTATGCAAACATGCCAAGGAAAATGAAAGATTTAATCCAGTAATTCCTGTCAATCTCTAGTCAAAATAAAATCTTATGAAGGATACAAAGCTATGATGTCAAAGCAAGTTTGTTCTATTGTATCTTCGATCCAAATAGAGCTAAAAGTTAAAAAAAAAAATTCAACAACATGTTGGTTGTTTGTTTTATTTGATCAACATGTTGGTTATGAGAGGTAGGACAACATATGCCTCAATAATACAAACAATATATAATATATTAATATAGAGGCTAATCGGTATTGCTGGCTGTAGCAGCACAGCTGCAGCCAACTAGCCTAATGCACGCTGATTTTCTGCAGCTGCAACAGTAGGCTTGCACATATTTCTGACCAAGCTACATAAGAGATAGCTAGGAGGGCAAATGACAATTGCGATATAATGGAATGAATGAAGAGGTGATAAAGACTAATAAGATAGGTAGCCACTCATAAGGAGATACATAGAGAGTGCAGGAAGGAGGAGGGCAAGCATCGAGTTGAGCAAATGCCAATAGAATAAGATGAAGAGGCTGAATTCCAAAGGGAAAGGGAAGACAAGCAAGAAAGAAAAAGAGAGAAACAATTAGGTAACTAAGAAACTTTCGGAAGAGATAGATGTGGCTGCAACTAAAGCAACTTCTATATAATTTTTTTTCATAAAAAAGCGCACAGTCTAACGGTTAAAAATATACAAACGAAAATCAAGAAAGAGCTAAACTGAAACGGAGTTTAGAATGCGCCAAATATGATAATAGGTGGCTAAACTAACTTGGCAATATAGGGGGTGAATGGTAGCGCTATGCAACAGTTAACTGCCGTGCATCGCTGTATAATGCAACCGATCAAGTCATAATTTGACCGAGTCTCATCGATTTCCTATATTTCTTAACAAGCTATTTTTATTATTATGGAATAAAATTAATTCATAGATAAAACTTTTATATATATGCCCTTAATGATTTATAAAAGCCAATATTGAAAAAGAAACTAATTTAAAAATATCTCAAGATCAGTATCAAAACTAAATTTGAAAAATTCAAAATTTATCTTTGACTTTGATTTAGTAGGCAACCAATGGGACTCTCAATGACATTTTTTTAAAACCTAAGGCGAAACTTTGTTCCACTTTTATATTTAGAAGAAGAGAATTGACCCAGTTTATAAGGAAAACTGGGCCCGAAAATCATACAACTGTATGTTTAATTACGGAAAACTGGCTAAAACCCACCACACATGAAAAAAAAACAAGGGACCTAGCTACACAACCAGCAACAACGGTGGAGCCCAAACGTAGGACATCATTACCAAGCTAAAACACAAAAGCGGCCTAAACAGCTCCAACATAACATCGCAGAAGAGGTGTTATTGTTGCCGAGCTAGCCGCCCAAGCGACTCAGCAGCGTCGACTTTACAACCGCAGCGATACTGAATCCGCGAAAGTCGCCAGAGCAAAATTCAGCTCCGACATCCAAAAATGGACATCAGCCAAGCCACTAAAGAACCACTTCCTTCACACGGCCAGCACCAACTCCTTGGAAGAGACTGCAACATATTATTGTTGCCAAGCATCATCGCACCCCATCAGCGAGCAGCTCCAACTTCATCATCAGAAATTGACATGGTGTGATATTTGTGCAGCAAAGCTCATAGTACCAACTTGTAAGATATTTTGATATCAGTAGCCAATATCTCCATCAATAATAACAATAATAATGTAAGAAGCTGATGCTTTCTTGTCAAATTGTTCCCACCAATTCGAATGGAGAAAATGGCTCCACGCCGACACCGACCACCACCCAAGCTCCTCCATCCAGGAGCACACTCTCACTCTTTTCCGGAACATTCCAGAATGATCTTCCGCGAGAAAATATCTCGCACCATAAATATCTCACCACCCTCGACTCGAGCTCGAGCCTCGCCTACGCAACCGACCACCTCATCACCCCCGAAAATATCTCCTCCTCTTTTGCGCTTTTTCTCCCCGCTCCGATGGCCACCGGCGGCGAGCCGCGGGCGGCGGCGGCGGCGGAGGGCGGGGAGAAGCGGGCGGCGCTGCTGAGGGAGATCACGGAGGAAGGCGGGTTCGCGTTCGTGGCGTCGGCGGAGAAGGCGGCGGCCGACGGGGACCTCCGCGCGGCGGAGGCGGCGCGGGAGATGGCGTGGGAGCAGCTGCACGCGTGCCCGCGGAGCGAGGTCGGGCGCGCGTGGAGGGACGCCTACGCGCTCGCGTGCCTCCACGTGGCCGCGCTCCGCGTTGCCGGCGGCGGCGGCGACGGCCGACGCGCCGCGCTCCGGGCGCTCGACATGGGCCTCATCATGGGTGGCGACCTCCTCCGCGCCGAGCTGGAGGAAGCCATCGCGCGGGTGGTCGCCGACCGTAGCCGCGGCTGCGGTGGCGGTGGTGGCGACGGCGCCGGAGAGAACGGAGCAGATGTTGAGAAATGGATGGAAGGCCTAACCAGGAAACGAGACCTCGCCGATGTGAGTATTTCCTCAAACCTATCGCATCTTGGTTTCGTCCTCTGCTTGCTGTGATGAATCCTGAGTTTTGTAGTTTAGGTGCATTGGAAAATGCAGTGATAAAATTAGATAGAGCCAAAACGTGTCGCAATTTCGTACCATGTACAGCAGTAGTCCTGGTGAATTACTCACTGAATTGGTTCGCACAAGATATTTTTCTGTAACATCCACCGCCATACTAGCTGAGAAGTGAGAACCCTCGAATGTGGCACTATCTCGGTGCACATTGCATCCCACATTCCCACTACCGCAGTTCTCATAAGCTTGTGGCCTCGTGCAATTGTCCGGTTCATAATTTTCACAATTTTTCCCATTATTAAGGCTGTGTTTAGATCCAGGGTAAAAAGTTTTGGCATGTCACATCGGATATACGGAATTACGGACACACATTTGAAGTATTAAACGTGGACTAATAACAAAACAAATTACAGATTCCGCCTGTAAACTGAGACAAATTTATTAAGCCTAATTAATCTGTCATTAGCAAATGTTTACTGTAGCACCACATTGTTAAATCATGGAGCAATTAGGTTTAAAAGATTCATCTCGTAATTTACACGCAATCTGTGTAATTAGTTATTTTTTCGTTTATATTTAATACTCCATACATGTGTCCAAACATTCGATGTGACAGGGTGAAAATTTTTGCCAGGGGATCTAAACAAGGCCTAAGACCTGGATTTATTTTGAAAGTTGTATTAATTTCCATGAGATAGGAGTACAGCTACCAGATAGAGGAGATACAGAGTTTAAGGGCACGCACATGCAATGTTTTGTCACCCAGCAAATTGAGGAGGTACCGAATTTTTAAGGATTTGCCATTTTAAGTGGCATGAGTGATGACAGGTTCCAGACATCTGGGTGCACTCAACTAACGGTTGAAAAGAAAGTTATGAATTACTCCCTCCATTCATAATGTAAGGTGCGCACGTATTTCAAGATTCAACTTTAAAAACATTCGACTAACGATTAGTATAATATAAATTGAATTTTATTTGCTGAAAATAATATCATTGGATTGATATTTTAATATACTTTCATATGGTTATAATTTTGTTGCTACAAACTTTATTTTTTTTATTTTTTTAGAGAAGGATATTTTTTTACTCAGCCTCTATATCTAACCGGATATATACAGCCATTTTAACTTAGGAACTTAGCCTATCAAATAGAGAACTTAGCCCTCAAATAACCCAATCTGAAATTCGCTCCTATGGAGATTTGAACTCAAGGCCTTGGGTGCTACTCAGGTTACTGCAACCACTAGGCTACATGCCCTTTCACTGCTACAAACTTTATGGTATATGAGAAATTATAAGTCAAAAATTAGTTTTGTAGACCGTACCGAGTTTGATCATACCTTATACTATGAAATAGAGGGAGTATATCTTTTTAAGTTAGGAATATTAATGCGATGTTTGGTGCCTTTCCTTTACTGGTAGTCATGTTGCTTGACATATAGAGCATATCAGTCACTGATGTTCAGCCATGTGATTTCCTAATTGGAACTTGGCTCCAGTGGATCGATTTTGTTAGTTGTGGGTGACCTATGTCAAGCCAAATGTGATCATTTTGTTTGGAATACCAAGTTACCAACAGCATCACTGAGTACATTGTTGCCCATTTCTCTGGATTCGTTGATACTCCAATCTGAGTGATTATGCTCCGTTTCTTACTTTGTTATTGTGCTGCTGTCAGCCAGTTAATATTGATTTATTTCAGGTGCTCAAAGTTCTGCCAGTGAAGTCCTTATCTTGTAAGCAAATCGAGAGGCGATCATGCATTTCTTTGGAGGCATTTATACGTGATTACTTTTTATGTGAGTCCCCTGTTATACTCAGTGGCTACATCGATCACTGGCCTGCACGGACAAAGTGGAAGGACATAAGATACCTAGAGAGGATTGCAGGAGATCGGACTGTTCCTGTTGAGGTATACTTATGTTTTATGCATCAATTTACCGTTATAAAGTGTTGTTATTCCACTCCTCAATTATGAAAGAACAATTTGCATTTTTTGGGGAAAAAAATGAATTAGTAGTTATGCTGTTCATAAATAAATAAGGTGATACTGAAGGACTGTTTTTAATCTTATTCATCGATAAAATTTTGACTTTCCAGTAAGTGGTTTGTGTACTCCCTCTTGACCTCAATTCAACAGGTCTCACAAGTATTTATTATTGTAAGAGCTTTTCTGTTCATATTTTTCCTTGCATTATGATACCTTATATTCCTATATATGATGTTAATTTGAGATGTGCTGCATAGAGGAATTGAATTGCAGGTTGAAACTAGCATATTCTGCCTTATAAATCCTATCCATCCAGTGTGCTTCAAAGTTGATGCAAACTTTCAAAATCCAAATCATACCATGTCCTTGCAAAAATGTCAAGGCATACTTTGGATGGATAGGACAATCCGATACTGAATGAACTTACATATATGTGTGGAGCTGCATCCTCAACAGCTGGATCTTCTAAACAGATCGATTCACATGTTTTATATTTGGAAATTGGCATAATCTCCTAAGCTTATTTTCTTTGTTTTACAATATAGATTACTATTGTATATCATCGGTTTAATTCTGTTGCTTTTTTCGCAGGGTTTGAAATTTGCCAAGTTTCTGTTTTACCATTTTTGTGCCATCTAGTATTGTAGTATGTAAAACATGACCTGAAAAATCCTCCTTTAAAAACTGGTTATCTTCCATACTATCTTCTTGCCTCTGTTCATGTGATCTACCAAAATGCATGTCTATTCAAGTGTTCCGTACGTCCTTTAGCATATCCTTTTTAAAAACATTTTTATGTCCTTAGTGTAGTTCTGCTTCAAATAAATTGGGACTTCTTTCCTTGTTGAATGGTGTTCGAACTGATCATTTTCCCTTTTCTTATAGATGTTCCCAGTGCACTGATATAAATAGTGGTGTCTCAGGTTGGAAAAAAATATTTGTCTAGTGAGTGGAAACAGGAGCTTATCACATTTTCTCAGTTTCTTGAGATGATGTGGTCATCTGATTGTTCTGCAAACTTGACATATCTAGCGCAGCATCCACTGTTTGACCAGGTGATCAATTCTCCATATGCTTGAGTTTATACACATAAGGAATTAGCAGTTGCCATCTAATAGTTGATGGTACTCAACATTTAACAGATAAAAGAGCTCCGTGAAGACATAATGGTTCCTGAATATTGTAACGCTGGTGGTGGGGAACTCCAAAAGCTCAATGCCTGGTTTGGCCCTGAAGGGACGGTTACACCATTGCATCATGACCTGTATCATAACCTTTTTGCTCAGGTATCTCGATCTCATGAATATGTTATTCTCGATCCTTTGGTGTTTAATTTCAGATTACTTCTGCTTCAATGCAAACAAAGTTATTCTTCTTTCTTACAACTGCTTTCCATGAATTTTTTCAAGAGCTAATTTAATTTATAATGTAGCTACTTTTCTTTTGTTACTTCGTAATGTGATACTACTCCATTTTCATTGTATGATAATTCGGGTTTCATGACATTTTAGATTTTTAGTTGTATTATCTATATTTATTCTCTACCTAGTTTATATACACTTTTAATTTTGTAATTTGCGGAGACTAGGAGCTTTGGAATGTGCAGAACTAATGTCTCTCAGGTTTATAGAGGGTTGTTAATCGTCAACAGTGGCAGTAACCATCTATCTTAGTTGAGACACACATCAACCCTTAATATTATTGTAACATGTATCGTTTTCCTTGGCCCATGAACATCCTGAAGAAGTTCAATTGATTAGTTCTTGAGTTCAATATTGAGAAGTAGCATAAGACAAATGGAGTGCACAGCTGTTATTGCCACCAAAACATGTTCTCTAGTAGTATTATTCCTTCCTATAGTAGAAGTATTTGTCGAACTATTTTGTTTGTATTCAAATGCCCACGAGTAAATCTTCCTTTCTTGGACTATACTTGTCTGTTTTTCTCCAAAAAGGGAAACCCTCAGATACTGGTATTCATCCAACGCGTAGATCACCCACTCTGTTTTGAGATCACTGGAATGTTTGCACTGCACCAAAGCTCATATTCCGATAAAAGGTTGTGGCCATATCCAAAATGGCTACATGTAAGTTTGTAGCTTCTGTTGGCTGCTGTAACAATTGAGGTTATCCATTACTGAATTTTATTTGGTGCGGTGAGGACTTCGTTTAGTTTTCTCAATATTTGCTGTTCTTCACAGGTCTTGGGCAGGAAATATTTTAGACTCTATTCTGCTTCCATCTCCAATGACCTTTACCCTCACAGAGAAACTATGCTAAGCAATATTAGTCAGGTGCGTAGTCTCTTAATAATCTGGAACAAAAAATTTGAGTTCAGTTGTGTTTTAAACACAATATGACAAACAATGAGACCAGATTTTCTTCTGGTTCGCCTGGTCATCATTTGCTTCTTTTTGTCCAACAAGTTATCCATGTTCCTCTCATCCTGAGCCTTTGCTGTCATATATTTATGAAACTAAGCTTACTAGTTGCAAGTAAAATTGATCATCACGGAACTCAATTCTCTGAATCAATGTCTGGGCAGGTAGATCTTGACAACATTAACGTAAATGAGTTCCCGAGGACAGGAGACGTTGAATTCATGGACGGCATATTGGAGGAAGGTGACCTGCTTTACATTCCACCAAAATGGTGGCATTACGTTAGATCTCTCTCTACTAGTTTCTCTGTTAGCTTCTGGTGGCGAACGTCAATTCCTCCTCCTCAGGGCTCGTAATGTTATTGTTTTGATCATCCATGACGTTTGCGTTTCTATCATCAGATGTTAGAAACCCAAGAAAAACTTAATTGAACCCATGTTTTATGATCCACTATTTTGTGGATACGGCCTTGTTACGGTCCGTGTATATCATACTAGCGTGTGTTACAATCTTCTAGTACTTCTGTATGACCAGAAACAACCGGGATAGTCCTAGGGGTAAAGCCACAGATGCACACACAATTCACAAAAACAGTGCCAAAATTAGACATCTCTGGCTTTTAAAGAAGTGAAAACTGATTATGCTGTAACGTACTCCCTCCGTCCCATAATATAAGGGATTTTGGCATTTTACTTGTACTGTTTGACCACTCATCTTATTCAAAAAAAATTATGCAAATATATAAAAAACAAAAAGTTATGCTTAAAATACTTTGGATAATAAAGTAAGTCAAAAAACAATAATAATTTCAAATTTTTTTGAATAAGACGAATGGTTAAACAGTGCAAACAAAATGTCAAAATTGTCAGGGTTATGGGTTAGGTATACCCTTTACCCTTCGATATACGTCGCATATCGGTATGGCATACCCACGCGCATATGGATATTCTCTGCACACATTAAGGAAATCCTTCACGGAATTTACGGATGGAAAGAGTTCTACTCGGACAAGACTGGGTCGTCAATGTATCGTGTAAGGTCTGATGTCTCCGAGTTCTACTTGGAAACCGCTTGACCTGCGATATAAAAGGGACCCCCGGGGAGGACCTAAGGCATCGAATCTCAGAGCCAATATAACCCTCACAGCCTACGAAGTCGGAGCCTACAGGAGCCAAATCGCCGGATCCATCGAGTTCCATTGTTCCCTTTGTAACCTGTGTTTTCCATCATATAATCCCACATCAACTGGATTAGGGCTATTACCTATCAAGGGGCCTAAACCAGTATAATCTTCGTCTTTTGTCTGCTTGATGTCGTCTTACATAGATCCTTGTACCAACGTACCCCAATACCCTCTATATCCGGTCTACGGGTATCACCCGTCGACAGTAGCGCGCCAGGTAGGGGCACTTGGTGCTCAAGGTTCTACTACTATGTCATCCAGCTTCGTCGACAACAGCGTCAACACCAACCTCAACCAAGTATTCCCTGCTTCAACAATGCTAGTGTGGACTCAAGTCGGCGAAATCGTCTTCCCGGTTTACACTACAATGCCGATCTCGGCCGGTCCATCAATGACCAGAAACGAGAACGCAGTGGCTACAAACCAAGACGACTCCTTGTCGAAAGATCCTCCCGTCGAGGCGGAGAACGGAACATCGACAACATCCGAGCTCGAGAAGGATTCTAATGCGGCCAAACCTTGTCGTCCTGACATAAACCGCGAGCCGACGAAGATGACTTCCGAAGCGACAAAGTCCTGGTGTCCTATCCACAAAACCTGGAAACACACTTTGCAAGCCTGCTGGGTTTTTCTCAACGTCCGTGCGCCTGCAAAGAGCGTGGAATTCAGCGTATTTCTCCAACTCGTGATGTCTATTGTCCTATTCACAAGACAGAATCACGACCTCTCCAGCTGCAAGGTCTTTCTCAGCGCCATGAAAGCGCCATCTCCTAAAGTCCAACAGTCACACATCCCCATCAGGGATAAAGACAAGGAACAAGGAGCGATGCCAACCTCAGATCGATTTGTTGGGGTAATCGATATCGATCCCCACGAACCATCAGTCTTGCACCTTCTCGAAGACTATGGATCATCGACAACGAGCGCGCCGCGGGAGGTATTGGCTATCGATGATGTCGGCACGTCAGCGCGCACCAATGCATAAGCGGAGAATCAATTGGCCACTCCAGCCCAGCACATCAGAGCCGTCAACGCTATACTGAGGGAAACCCCCTACGATCCTGTTCTGAACGACGATCTCGCACGTTGGACAGAACAACTACGGGAATCAGTGACCAACCTCAGCAACGCGTTCGGAGAGGCCGCTGCCGCAACGCACCCGGAGCAGCCACCAACTGGCGATGCCAATGGTGAAGACCCTGAACGGAGGGAATCGCCTCATCGAGCTACCCCTCCACCTCGCGGCACTGGCGATCTCCGAGATCACCTCAACGGCCGCCGAGAGGCACGACGCACACGAGACAACGAGAATCGTTCCCGACGTCATGTCTCTTCACGGCGCCATGATAACGAAGATCGAGGAGACCGCTCAAACGAAGACCGAGACCGTGATAACCGCCACCACCGCCACGATCACAACGATCGCGAACGGCGGGTGCCAGGCGATACTAGTCGAGGACGTCGCCATAATGACGACGATGATGGAGACCGTCGCCGAGACAACAGTGGCAGATGACGACAGGACTCTCGAGATCCAGGCCGACATCCTCGTAACCGTACGCCGAAACCGAGCGAGCCATCATCATCGTTGTCATCCTCGTCTTCTTCATCATCAGACAGACATCCACGAAGGACACACGATCGCCGACAACCCACCGCCCCCAGCGCTGGGTGTAGAGTTTTCAGTCGTTCCCTGCGTGATGTCCGATGGCCTAAGAGATTCCGACCTGGAGCAATAGAAAAGTATGATGGGAGCACCGACCCAGAAGAGTTCCTTCAAGTCTACTCCGCAGTACTCTACGCTGCCGGAGCAGACGACAACGCATTAGCGAATTATTTGCCAACTGCGTTAAAAGGCTCTGCACGTTCATGGCTGATGCATCTCCCGCCCTACTCAATCTCTTCGTGGGCAGACCTGTGGCAGCAGTTCGTCGCCAACTTCCAAGGAACCTACAAGCGCCACGCGATAAAAGACGACCTACACGCGTTGACACAAAACTCGGGTGAATCCTTAAGGGAGTATGTTCGGCGCTTCAACGAGTGCAGAAATACAATCCCCGAAATCACCGACGCTTTTGTAATTCGCGCCTTCAAATCCGGTGTCAGAGATCGCTATACTACCTAGGAATTGGCGACAAGACGCATCACAACTACTCGGAGATTGTTCGAAATTGTTGAGCGATGCGCCCACGCAGATGATGCGCTAAGACGCAAGAATGATAAGCCGAAGACCGGGGGAGAGAAGAAACCAGCCACGGACGCACCTGAGACAAGCAAGAAGAAAAATCGCAAAAATGGGAAAAGGAAAGCTCAAGCGGAAGTCCTCGCAGCAGAATACGCGAACCCTCCCAAGCGCCCAAACCCACAGAGTAGCGACACAAAGAAAGCATGGTGCCCCATACATAAGACGGACATACATTCTTTTGAAGATTGCCTTGTTTTCAAAAAATAGCTCGAGAAGCACATTGCATTTGAAAAAGGCAAGCGAGTATGCATGGTCGAAAAGGATGTGGAAGCAGCTCCCCAGGAATCGGATTCAGCATATCCAGACTCTGACCTCCACA
The DNA here is from genome assembly GCF_000147395.1 of Oryza glaberrima. NCBI lineage: Eukaryota > Viridiplantae > Streptophyta > Magnoliopsida > Poales > Poaceae > Oryza > Oryza glaberrima. The sequence continues at coordinate 22,299,397 of NC_068333.1, read as the reverse complement.
TTTCACACATCTTCGGAGGTTCCACAACGTACTCCTCGAAGCGAGAGTACAAGAAAGTGGAACGCGAAGTCTGTTCGACATGGCAGGGGGCTGCACCCAAGATGAAGTGGTCTGAACAGAAGATAGAGTTCTCGGAAGAAGACCACCCCAAGACCGCCATCATCCCAGGACGATATCCGATCGTGGTCGAACCCACTATTCGGAAAATCAAGGTCGCGCGGGTTCTCATCGATGGTGGCAGCTCAATCAACCTTCTTTTCTCCAGCACTTTGGACGCGATGGGAATTCTGCAAAGCGAGTTGACACCAACCGATCAACCCTTTCATGGAATCACTCCCCAATCCTCGTCCAGACCATTGGACAAGATTACGTTGCCTGTGACTTTCGGCCAAGCTAACAACTTCCGAACGGAGCAGATCACCTTTGATGTCGCTGAATTCGATACAGCTTACAACGCTATCATCTGGAGAACTGCACTTGCGAAGTTTATGGCCGCATCTTACTACGCGTATCAAGTGCTCAAGATGCCGGGACCGAAGGGAACAATCACTATTCAAGGGAACGCAAAGCTGGCGGTGCAATGCGACAAACGAAGCCTCGACATGGTCGAGCAAACGCCCAGCCCACCCGCCACGACTGAGCCACCCAAGAAAGTGAGCAAGACAAACAAGACACCGAAACCGGATGGCACAATCAAGATCGTTCCACTCTCTAGTGCCAACCCCGACAAGACCGTCAAGATCAGGGCGACACTAAGCGAGAAATAGGAACTCGCGCTCATCACCTTCCTCCGCGACAATGCTGACGTGTTCGCTTGGCAGCCGTCCGACATGCCGGGGGTCCCCAGGGAGGTGATTGAGCACAAACTCATGGTGCGACCCGATGCCAAGCCAGTAAAGCAAAGACTGCGAAGGTTTGCACCAGACCGAAAACAAGCCATACGAGAAGAACTCGACAAACTTCTCAAAGCTGGCTTCATCAGAGAAGTACTTCATCCAGAGTGGCTAGCCAATCCAGTCATGGTGCGGAAGGCCAACGGGAAATGGAGAATGTGCGTCGACTTCACCGACCTCAACAAGGCGTGTCCCAAGGATCACTTCCCTCTCCCTCGAATAGATCAACTGGTGGACTCAACAGCCGGCTGTGAGCTGTTGAGCTTTCTCGACACTTATTCTGGCTACGACCAAATCAGCATGGCAAAAGAGGACGAAGAGAAGACAGCATTCATCACGCCATTCGGGGTATTTTGCTATGTCAAGATGCCGTTCGGACTGATAACTGCAGGGAATACTTTCCAGCGCACGGTCCAGGGCGCACTTAGCGACCAGCTCAGCAACAATGTTGAGGCATACGTTGACGACATCGTCATCAAGACCAAGACAAGCGACTCATTGATTGACGTCCTGCGGGAAACGTTCGACAACCTCCGACGATATTGCCTTATGCTCAACCCAGAAAAGTGCACGTTCGGAGTACCGTCGGGCAAACTACTCGGATTCCTTGTCTCTAGCAGAGGAATAGAAGCAAATCCCGAGAAGATCAAGGCAATCGAGAACATGAAGTCACCCACAAGACTCAAGGAAGTACAAAAGCTAACTGGATGCATGGCAGCACTGAGCAAGTTCGTCGCTAGGATGGGAGAACGAGGGCAACCTTTCTTCGCTCTGCTGAAGAAACAAGACAAATTTGTATGGACACAGGAAGCCGAGGAGGCATTCGTTGCACTCAAGCGCTACCTATCAAACCCTCCTGTACTTGTTGCTCCCAACCTAATAAAGAATTATTCCTCTATATTGCCGCCACGCCATATTCCGTTAGCACCGTCATTGTTGTCGAGAGAGAGAAAGTACAACGACCAGTCTATTACGTCAGCGAAGCTCTCCACGACGCAAAGACGAGATATCCACAGATCCAAAAGCTGCTTTACGCGGTCATCATGACATCAAGGAAACTACGCCACTACTTTCAAGCCCACAGAGTCATAGTTGTCTCCTCCTTCCCTCTCGGTGAAGTTGTGAGAAACAAAGACGTTGTCGGCCGCATTGCGAAATGGGTAGTCGAGCTGAGCCAGTTTGATGTCCACTTTGTGCCACGAACAGCCATCAAATCCCAGGTACTCGCCGACTTCGTAGCCGATTGGACTATGCCTGATAACAAATCAGACAACCAAGTCGACAACGAAACGTGGACAATGGCGTTCGATGGTGCACTCAACAGCCAAGGGGCAGGGGCATGATTTATCTTGACGTCTCCTTCTGGAGATCAATTCAAGCACGCAATCCACCTCAACTTCAGGGCGACCAATAACACAGCCGAATACGAGGGACTACTCGCCGGGATAAGAGCTGTAGCCACACTTGGGGTCAAGCGACTAATCGTGAAAGGGGACTTCGAGCTAGTCGCGAACCAGGTGCACAAAGATTATAAATGCTCTAACCCCGAGTTATCCAAGTATCTCGCAGAAGTCAGGAAGCTAGAGAAAAGGTTCGATGGGATCGAGGTCCGACATGTCTACCGCAAGGACAACATCGAGCCAGATGACCTAGCACGACGTGCGTCCAGACGAGAACCGCTCGAGCCCGGCACTTTTCTGGACATCCTGACGAAGCCATTAGTAAAAGAAGTTAGCGGCGAAGTTAGCCCGGCCGTCCCCGACATTAGCTCGGAGGCCACAAAGGCAGAACGCGCCGTTGCCGATATCGAGACCACAGACGACTGGCGCAACCCACTAATCAAATTCATCAACAACGAGGAGTTGCCCGAGGACGATATAGAGGCTGAGAAAATAACCCGTAAAGCAAAAATCTACTGTATGGTCGGCAACGATCTATACAAGAAAGCGCCAAACGGGGTACTTCTCAAATGCATCTCGTCTGACGACGGCAGACACCTCCTCCTTGATATACATGAAGGTATCTATGGGTCACACACCGCTGGTCGGACATTGGTCGGGAAAGCTTTTCGACAAGGGTTTTTCTGGCCAACCGCCCTCAAAGATGCATGCGACATGGTCCAGCGATGTGAAGCCTGTCAATTCCACAGTAAACACACAAAGCTACCCGCGCAAGCGCTCCAGACTATCCCTCTTACTTGGCCGTTCTCGTTCTGGGGGCGAGATATACTCGGGCCATTCCCACGAGGACAGGGCGGCTACAGGTTCCTATTCGTGGCGATCGACAAATTCACTAAGTGGATCGAAGTAGTACCCACGAGGGAAATCAAAGCCGACAACGCCATCAAATTCGTCAAGGGGATATTTTGCAGATACGGACTACCGCACCGCATCATAACCGACAACGGCTCCCAGTTCATCAGCGTTGATTTTCAGGATTACTGCATCGGGCTGGGAGTCAAGATATGCTTCACCTCGGTCTCTCACCCTCAAAGCAACGGACAAGTCGAGAGGGCAAACGGCATAGTACTACAAGGGATCAAAACCCGCGTCTACGACAGGCTCATGTCACATGACAAAAAATGGGTCGAAGAACTTCCATCAGTACTATGGGCCGTACGCACCACACCGACAATGTCTAATAAGGAAACACCCTTCTTCCTCGTGTACGGCTCCGAGGCCATGCTCCCCAGCGAGTTACGACATCAGAGTACACGAGTACAGAAGCACTCCGACGAGAACCAGGAGGAGCAGCGAAACGTCGATGTAAATCTACTCGAGGAACATCGCGAACGAGTTGCCGTCCGAGCAGCCAGCTATCAACAGGCCCTCCGCCGTTACCACGAGAAGCGCATCCGAGCACGCATACTTTCAATCGGCGACTACGTCCTCCGACGGGTTCAAAGCCAAGCAGGGCAAAACAAGCTCTCACCCAAATGGGAAGGACCTTACACGATCACACAAGTCTTGCGGCTAGGCGCATTCAAAATTGCAGATGGTGATGGTCGCGAGTTAGCAAATTCTTGGAATATTGACCAACTACGTAAATTCTATGTATGAGTCAATACCATCCATACCTGTAAGACACCTTACAGTATCAATAAAGCCTATTCTTAGGCCCATATTACAATCAAAGTGTTCTCGCCCGATGATCCCTTACCCTAGTGACACATAGCATTGAAACCTATCCTCTTGGCCTTTTACGCCGTCTTGACAAGGCCTCCGAGGAACCTAAGGGATCTTCGGCTGGGGACGCCCAGAGCCGATAAGGCCTTGTCAGATCCTGTAGAGACGAAAGACCATGTAAGATCTGGTCGTGTAAGAGTTCTCGCCGTGCGTATTAACCAAGCCGCGAAATCGGAAATTAACTTTCCAACTTCACGGCTGGAGGCTAGGATCAGAGCTTATTCAACCAAGGCAGATCAAAGGTCCAAGAGCCTTATCCTCTGAGAAAATTCCTCCGACGACAAGGCTGGGGGCTACGGAGAGTGTACGACTCAAACAACTGACTAAAGTCGTGAACTGAGAACACAGTCTTACACACGACATCCGGAGTAAGAAAGTTTTGTTAAGATAGATTTATTTTCTATTTCACAAAATACTCCTTACTATTTTTACACAAGTCCAAAGCTATATTACACTTTTTCCTGAGATATCTATCACAGGGTACGAAGACTACCAAGAAGGCCAACGCCAGTCCATAGACTGGAAGATCTTCTCCGCCAACTGCGCCATTGACCTCGCCAGGTAGTCTATCTCCGTCGGAGTCCTCCGAGAACGAACAAAACCCTCACGGAGAAAATCGAGGTCCAGGCGCGGGCGATGATCTCGTAGGCAAGCCAACACGTGCCCTCCGGCATATCGGCTCGAACGACGACACTCCTGCTTCAAGGCTTCGTCGATACGTTTGCCGAAGCCATCGAGTTGAGCACAGGCCCCGTTCAGCCACGAGATGTATCCGGCCGCCGATTCCTCGAGATCCCCACGGGGTACTCGGAGCTCTCTACAAACCTTAGCCATGGATGTGCAGCAACTCTTCAAGTACGAGTTGAACCACACCTCACGACCTCGGAGCGTTTCCACAGCTTGCTCTTTTTTCACTGCAAGCATGGTTCTCTCGAGTTCCGCTACTTCAAATTTCGTCTTCCAATATTGGATGCGACGATCTTGGCCAGCAAGAGCACTCTCGAGATCTGCTCAATGTGGGAACAAATAAGTCAAGCTACACGCCTCTTCCGAGAACATAGCTGATCTAGTCGGAGGAGCAAAAAAGGGATGAATGGACCACTAACCTAAGGAAGTCATCGCCATCTCCGTCCCTGTAGCTAGGGTCTGGTCTACGTTGTCGGGCAACGCATGAGGTTCAAACTCGAGAGCCGGAATAATCGCCGGTGACTCGGGCTGCCCGCGCTGCTGGACATCCTCGTCATCAACATCTCTACAAGGGACAAAAAGTTTTCAAGACCAACATGCAAGAGTGAGCTAGAATAATAACTGCACGGACAAAGGCGGTTGATATCCAGTTTTACACAGCATGTCTAAGGAATACAAGAGATCCTACTCTTCAAAAAGAGGGAGAACAGATTCCCCCAAATCACCGACTTCTTCCATCACCTCCTTACGCATGTTGCTAGCTGCCCCCTTGAAAGTGCATCTAGGCCCCTAATGATTTTGCTGATTAATTACAATGCGATTAGAGAGGACTAACATTTTTATTTAAGCAAATGTGAAGGTTATTATGTCCTCAATGAGTTAGCGTAATGCATATCCCGCCAAATACGTTGATGTGATGTGATGTGGCAAATGAGCAAATGGTATTTTGTACGTTTTCGTTTCCTTGAGTTAATAAGAAAGCCGCACTATTAAGAGGGATGATGCATTGACATACGAGGAGTGATCAAAGTGCTCAAAATCTATTTTTTAAAAAAAGTGTTTCTCCTCAGTTTGGTGTGTTCTGGATTTTTTCGGAGTTTTCCGAAACTCATTTTTGGACTTCCCGAAAACACACAGAACCAGATTTTCGCTTCTGGAAATTTTCGGATATGTCCGAAAGTGATTTTCGGACATTTCGAAAATGACTGCGAAGGCAAAAGTGGTTATGTATATTTTCGGACTTGTCCGAAACTGATTTTCGGATTTTCCGAAAATCATCAGTAGAGTCAATTTCGCTTCTGTATATTTTCGGACTTGTCCGAAAGTTATTTTCGGACTTTTCCGAGAACATCCAGAACGATGTTGTTGGTAGTGGAAATTTTCAGACTTGTCCGAAAAGTTTTCGGAATGTCCAAAAAGTTTTCGGAATGTTCGTTGTCCAAACTGTTGGTGCTGAGCTGGAATTTTCGGACATGTCCGAAAATCTTTCGGAATATCCGAAAATCTCAATTATTGTGCATAACGGGCAGAATCTGGGCTGTGGCTATAAATAGCCCTCTCCCCTCACTTGTGAGGGCTGCTGGTTCCATTCCAATCATTTGTGCCCTTGGCTTGCTCTCTCTCTCTCTCTAGCACTGTTGAGCCTTGCTTTCTTGTTTCACCTCTCACCGGTGTTCGATTTGGATTTGGTGTGTGTGTGAGAGTTGTGGATTCGAGTTTGTGTGAGTGCTTGTTGTTGACTTCGTGAAGATTTGTGAGCACTTGCATCATGTCCGGGAGTTCTTTGCTTCATTTGTTACTCTTGGAGGTTAAGGACTCCTATTCGGCTAGGTGTCGCTCCCGAGCTACCGATCTACTTGTGGTTGGCCGGGAGAATTTTGTGAAGGTCGGATCTCACCTTCGAAAGGGAAGAGATACCCTTAGTGGAAGGAGGAGTGCTTAGTGCAACCTCTTAAGGAAAGGGTTAGCTAAGACCCGGCTCTTAGTGAGCACGTCAACGGAGAGTAGAATCCCCTCAAGGATTCGAACTTCGGGAACAACCTCGTGAGCTTCATCTTTAGTGACGTTACTTCCTCCCTCTCCACTAGCTTTGCTTGTTCGAGCCGCTATAGGTCTAGTTGCTGTTTGTGCTAGCATATTCTTGTTGTAGGCAACTAGATCTAGGATTTACTTTGCTATTTGTGCTGACTCCGAAAATTTTCGGATATATCCGAAAATTTCGGAAATATTCGAAAATTACTGCTTCCGCTTTTAATTGATTTTTGAATTAGCCTATTCACCCCCCTCTAGGCCTAATTGACACTTTCAATTGGTATCAGAGCCTAATCTCCTAATTAGGCTTAACCGCTTGGAGAGATCATGTCGGGCCAAGCGGGGGATGGGAACGATGGTGATAAGGGAGCTAAGATCCCTTATGACTATCCCTCCACATCTACATCTTATGTGAGTACCTATAGCGGCAAAGCTCTGTACTTCAATGGTACGGACTATGCCGCTTGGAAGCATAAGATGAAGATGCATTTGAAGTCTATTAACCCATCTATTTGGAGAATAGTCGAAAAAGGCTATGTTTTGCAGAATCCCGAAGATCCCACCAAGGAGGACGACGAGAACGAGCACAAGAACGCTCAAGCCGCTAATTGAATACTTAGCACCTTGAGTGGAAGTGAGTTCAACCGTGTGGATGGCATTGAGAGTGCCAAAGTGATTTGGGACACGCTTCGGAACTTGCATGAAGGCACGGATAGTGTTCGTGAGTCCAAGGTGGAGATCCTCAAGGGGCAATTTGAGAGATTTGTGATGTTAGATGGTGAGAGCCCAAGCAACATGTACGACCGATCGAGCAAGATCATCAATGAGATCAAGGGACTTGACTCCAAGGACATGACCGATGAGGTTGTGGTCAAGAAGATGGTTCGAGCAATCACTCCAAGGAACTTTACCTTGGTGACCATCATTCGTGAGCGTCCGGACTACAAGACTCTCACACATCATGATTTGCTCGGACGCATCCTTGCCCATGACATGCTCGTGTAAGAGTCCAAGGATGTCATCCAATACATTAACCAAAGCTCAACCGCAAGCATCAAGAAAGAAGACTTGGCTTTGAAGGCAAAGGAAGAAGAAGAAGAGAACCGCAAGAGCAAGAGCAAGGCGGAGATCGATGATGAAGAGATGACTCTCTTCGTCAAGAAGTTTGGTAAGTTCATGAGGCGAAGCGGCTTCTTCAAGGGAGGATCTTCCAAGCACTACTCCAACAAGTCAAGTGGAAGACACTCCGCAAGAGTGTGCTACGTGTGCAAAGAACCCGGGCACTTCATTGCGGATTTCCCCCACCTCAAGGATGGTTCCCACATCAAGGAAGATAAGAAGAAGAGTGAGAAGAAGGATGAGAAGAAGGAGAAGCACAAGCATAGCAAGAGGGAACATTATGGCCAAGCTCACCTTGGGATGATCTTCGGCTCCGACTCCGAGTCAAGCTCAAGTGATGAAGAAGGAATCACCACGTTTGCCGTCAAGCCTTCATCACCACCGAGACTCTTCCACTACTCAAGTGATGAGGATGCTCCCGTTTGCCTCATGGCAAAGGAGCCTAAGGTACCTTCTCCTCACAAGTCATTTAATGTTGCTCTTGTTAGTGATGAGGAGATGAGGTTGAGGATGAGGTTATGGATGACGAATTGTTCAAGTCCATAACTAAGGAATCCCTACCACACTTGAGTGAGTTGCTTGGGAGAATTAAGGACCAATATGCAACTCTTGAGAGGCAAGAGACTTTGCTTATTCGTAAGAAAGAGTGGTCTCATGAACTCAAGAGTGAGCTTGCTAAAGAGAGAGAGAAAAATGAGGCATTGGTACGACTTTACAAGCAAACCAAAGAGTCTCATGCTAATCTTGAGGTGGCGAACGCTCAACTTCAAGAGAGAGTGGATGGCTTGGACAAAACATACCTCACTCTTGAAGAGAAGTTCGAAACCTTAAAAAATTGTGTCTCTCTCTAGCGAGCCATCTTGTTCTAAAATTGTCCCAAGCAATGAACCATGTGTGAGATGCAAAGATATTGATATTGAAGCTTGTGCTACTAACTCTATTTCCTTGAGTGCTTTCCAAAAGCAAAATGAGAAGCTTATGGGACTCCTTCACAATGGCCTACTTAAGTGCCATATGGGTAGTAAGGCCCTAAAGGAGTACCTAGGCTATCAAAGGGACAACTTCAACCATGAGGGTCTTGGGTATGTTCCTCCACCAAAAGGAAAGGTGGACAAGAGTGTGATGATCAAGAGGCCCCAAGGTCTTAGCAATTTTGTTAAGGCCAAAAGTATCCTTCCTAATGATTATGCTTCACATTGTTCTTTTGATGCATCTTATGTTCTTAGGAAGAATGCTAGTGGTCGTGTTGTTGCTAAGTATGTAGGCCCAAGGGGCAAGAATATTTCTATCAAGAAAGTACTTTGGGTGCCTAAGACACTTGTTACTAACATGAGAGGACCCAAGCAAGTATGGGTACCTAAAATTAGAAATTGATCTCTTGTAGGAATATGTCTCCGGTGGAAGAAGTTGGGTGATTGATAGTGGATGCACAAATCACATGACCGGAGAAGAATCAATGGTTTCAACTCTTGATCCAAATGGCACTTCACAAGATAACATAGTTTTCGGGGACGATAGAAAGGGAAAGGTTGTGGGATTGGGTAAGATTGCAATCTCTAATGATCTTTCCATTGCCAACGTTCTCTTGGTAAAATCTCTAAACTACAATCTTTTGTCCGTTTCTCAATTATGTTCTATGGGTTACAATTGTCTTTTTACCGATGTTGATGTGACCGTCTATAGAAGGAATGATTCCTCGGTAGTCTTTAAGGGTGTCCTCAAGGGAAAGCTTTACCTTGTGGATTTTTCCTCAAGTAAAGCCAAACATGAGACATGCTTAGTGGCTAAGTCCAACACGGGGTGGCTTTGGTATCGGAGGCTAGCCCATGTTGGTATGAGGAATCTTCACAAGCTTCTAAAGCACGATCACATTCTTAGACTAACAAATGTTCAATTTAAGAAAGATAGGGTGTGTAGCGCATGTCAAGCCGGCAAACAAATTGGAGCACATCACCCCGTCAAGAATGTGATAGCCACTACAAGACCATTGGAGCTTCTCCACATGGACCTTTTCGGACCAATTGCTTATCTAAGCATTGGAGGTAACAAATATGGTCTTGTTATTGTTGATGATTTTTCACGCTTCACGTGGGTGTTCTTTTTGCATGACAAGAGTGAGACACAAGTCTTCAAGAAGTTTGCAAGAAGAGCACAAAACGAGTTCGACCTCAAGATCAAGAACATTTGAAGCGACAACGGCAAGGAGTTTAAGAACACGTGCATCGAGAGTTTCCTTGACGAAGAAGGCATCAAGCACGAGTTCTCAGCTCCATATTCACCTCAACAAAATGGAGTAGCCGAGAGGAAGAATAGGACTCTCATTGAGATGGCGAGGACCATGCTGGATGAGTACAAGACATCGGACCGTTTTTGGGCCGAAGCCATCAACACCGCATGCCATGCCATCAACCGCCTTTATCTTCACCGCCTTCTTAAGAAGACTCCCTATGAGCTTCTTACCGGTAACAAACAGAATGTCTCTTACTTTCGTGTTTTCGGTAGTAAGTGTTACATTCTTAATAAGAAGGCTAGATCCTCTAAGTTCGCTCCTAAAGTGGATGAGGGATTCTTGCTTGGGTATGGGTCAAATGAATGCGCATACCGCGTTTTCAACAAAACCTCCGGTATTGTTGAGATCGCGCGTGATGTGACATTTGACGAAACTAATGGCTCTCAAGTAGAGCAAGTTGACTCACATGTGTTAGGTGAAGAAGAGGATCCGAGCGAAGCAATCAAAAGATTGGCTCTTGGGGACGTACGTCCTAGGGAGCCACAACAAGGAGCCTCTTCCTCAATACAAGTGGAGCCACCTACATCAACCCAAGCCGACGATCCCTCTATCTCAAGCTTGTATCAAGGTGAAGAAGGCGAGCAAAGACCACCCTCACTGATCAACTTAGCTCGCCCAAGAATCCACCAAAGTATCCAAAGAGATCATCCCACCGACAACATCTTAGGAGACATCAACAAGGGAGTATCCACTCGTTCTCGTATTGCAAATTTTTGTGGGTATTACTCGTTTGTGTCTTCTCTTGAACCTCTAAGGGTGGAAGAAGCTCTTAATGATCCGGATTGGGTGATGGCGATGCAAGAGGAGTTGAACAATTTCACCCGGAATGAAGTGTGGACTTTGGTGGAGCGACCTCGGCAAAATGTGATTGGCACAAAGTGGATCTTCCGCAACAAGCAAGATGAGGCCGGGGTCGTAATAAGGAACAAGGCGAGGTTAGTGGCGCAAGGGTTCACCCAAATCGAAGGATTAGATTTCGGTGAAACTTTTGCGCCGGTAGCTAGACTTGAGTCGATTCGCATATTGCTTGCTTTTGCTACTAACCTCAATTTTAAGCTATATCAAATGGATGTCAAAAGCGCCTTCCTCAACGGGCCTATCAACGAGTTGGTATACGTGGAGCAACCACCGGGCTTCGAGGATCCGAAGTATCCCAACCACGTGTACAAGCTCCACAAGGCACTCTACGGGCTTAAGCAAGCCCCTAGAGCTTGGTATGAGTGTCTTCGCAATTTTCTTGTGAAAAACGGCTTTGAAATCGGGAAAGCCGATTCAACCCTTTTCACTAAAAGACATGATAATGATATTTTTGTGTGCCAAATATATGTCGATGACATTATATTTGGTTCTACTAACAAGTCTTTTAGTGAAGAATTTAGTAGGATGATGACCAAACGTTTTGAGATGTCCATGATGGGTGAATTGAAGTTCTTCCTCGGCCTTCAAATCAAGCAACTCAAGGAAGGAACTTTCATTTGCCAAACAAAGTATTTGAAGGACATGCTTAAGAAGTTTGGGATGGAGAACGCCAAGCCAATCCACACTCCCATGCCATCAAATGGCCACCTCGACCTCAACGAGCAAGGTAAAGACGTCGATCAAAAGGTATACCGTTCCATCATTGGCTCACTTCTTTACCTTTGTGCATCTAGGCCTGATATTATGCTTAGTGTGTGCATGTGTGCAAGATTTCAAGCCGCTCCGAAGGAGTGTCACCTTGTGGCCGTGAAGAAAATTCTTAGATATTTAGTGCACACACCTAACCTTGGTCTTTGGTATCCTAAGGAGCGAGGTTTGATCTCATTGGCTATGCCGATGCGGATTATGCCGGGTGCAAAGTGGATAGGAAAAGCACATCGGGTACTTGCCAATTCTTGGGTAGGTCCCTTGTTTCTTGGTCTTCCAAGAAGCAAAACTCCGTCGCCCTATCCACCGCCGAAGCGGAATATGTTTCGGCGGGGAGTTGTTGTGCTCAACTTCTTTGGATGAAACAAACCTTGAGAGACTATGGCCTCAATGTATCCAAAATCCCACTCCTATGTGACAAAAAGAGCGCCATTAAGATAGCCAATAACCCCGTTCAACACTCCCGAACCAAACATATCGATATTCGCCACCATTTCTTGAGAGATCATTCCACAAGAGGCGACATAGACATCCAACATGTGAGAACCGACAAACAATTGGCGGATATCTTTACCAAGCCTCTTGATGAAGCTAGGTTTTGTGAGTTGAGGAGTGAACTAAATATTTTGGATTCTCGGAATGTGGCTTGATCTATTGCATGCATGTTTGCTTGGTATAATAGGTTTGCATACCACTTTGTGACAAAATGGTCATTCAATTCATGGATGGACACTAGTCATTTTTTTTGTGGAGATTTTGAATCTATGTGTATGGGGATCTCATTTTTCAATGAATTTTGGTCCTAGCACAACTTGAAATAGATTCACACATTCCCTCTCTCGAGGGTGAATTATCTTGTCTCATGGTAATTCCCTCTCTTTTGATCCCTTGGATCGTCCATTTGACTTGTGGCTATTGTTTTGTGTGATTGATTGTGTGCTAGTCACAGGTTCAAATGGAGCCTCTAGTGCTCGACCATCCCTTCCTTCCTAAATCCTATCAAAAATCCTTGTAAAAATTGTTTTTGTCAAAATTCCCGGTGCTTGTCCCTTACAAAATTCCTTTAAAATGTTTGAAAAATAGTTTCATCAAAATTCCCGGCGAAATCTCATTGCAAAACTGTGTTTTCCAGGAATTTTCGGACTTTCCAAAAAATTTTCGGACATTCCGAAAATCTCTGTCCTGTTGCTCTTTCAATTGCTGCAATCCCAGGATTTTTCGGACTATCCGAAAAAAATTTCGGACATATCCGAAAAACATCAGAACCATGCGCAACTCTTCTGTATCCTTTCGGACATATCCGAAAATTTTCGGAAATATCCGAAAATCTCGGGGTCCTTATATATCACACCGTGGACTCCCTTCTCTCTCCTTTCCACTTCTTTTCCCCACGGGTTGACTCCCTCCTCCCTCCCCACTGGCAACCCCCCGGCGACCTCCCGCGACCCCCCTCCTCTCCAACCTCGAGGGAGCACATTTGGGGCACTTCTTGGGCCCTACATTGTCGATCTTCACCGCGTTCTTCACGCGTTCTTCGCGTTCTTGAGGTATTTGCCCTAAAATCAAATCCCTAGATTCCTCAAGTTTTATCTTGCGATTTCCTTTGGTGGAGATGTTCCCCTAGTGCCATAGGCCCTACAGATTCAATTTCCCAAGTTGTTGTTGGCGGATTTGTGCGGCATCTGAGTTATAGGGTTCGGCCGGAATTTTTTTTCAGACTCGTCCGAAAATTTTCGGATATATCCGAAAATTCCTTGCCGACCCCTATCACTTCGGATTTGCATGATTCTTGCCCTCACTCACTTGTTTCTTGCCTCTTTGGCTTCCATACCTGATTCCTTGTATCTCTATTGTTTGAAGGATGCCTCCCCGCAAGCAAACCTCCCACAAGTCCAAGCGCCCGAGGGATCGCTCTCCCACTCCATCCTCTCATGATGATTCGGACAGTGATTGGTCCGGTGGAGAGGATGCGGTTCCTCAGGTTGCGCGGGTGGCTCAGCGGTCTACTCAAGCTCATGGTGGTGGTGGTGATGGTGAGGGCTCCTCTCGTCAACCGTAAACGCCGCCGCACCAACCCAATGTCCCCAATGGGCCTCTCCGCATTCATACCCCCGAGAGGGATCCGGCGGTGATTCGCCAAGTGTATGATTGGCGGCGCAAGTCTGAGGTTGTTGCTCCTCGTCGGGATGAGGATCCGCGCTCCCTTCGCCGCACCGCCACGGATCCGCGTTTTTGGACCCTCTTTCAGCAAGACTTTTATGAGTCTGTGATTAAGTCCAAAGCTCATCCCACTGTTCCCATGCAATGGCTCAATTGGGAGGAGTTGCAGGCACACAATGATCCGGTGATTGACTCTGTGATTGCCAATTGTGATCTCATGGGTATCCGCTCCTTCATGACGTTGCAGCAAAATTGGTGCAACGAGGAAATTGCTTAGTTTTATGCCACCGTCTACTTTGATCGTTATCGTGCCATGCACTGGATGACTCAGGGCTCCTGGTATTCTGTCTCTTATCAGCAGTTGGCTGAGATCTGGGGCTTCCGTCTTCGTTCTTTGCTCAACCTTGATGACCTTCATAATCTTCAAATTCCTGCCAACACAGAATTGCTTCCCCTTTACACTCCAAATGATCCAAATGTGGTGTTGGGCAAGGTCGACGGCCTCAAGCCGTACTTTGCCTACTTGAACCGGATGTTTCGCCGGTCTTTTGTGCCTAAGGATGGTGATGCTAGCAGCATTAACCACCTCTCTAGGACCGTGCTTCTCCAGTTTAATCCCCCGCCTCATCACTTCCATGTCTATCACTTTGTGTGGGAGGAGATTCGCATGGCTTCAATTCAGTACAAGAAGGGGTTGGTCTATGCCCCTCACATTATGCGGATGATCGAGACTGTGACTCAGCTCCAGTTTCGCCATGATGTGACTCATTCTCAGCTTCACTTGCGCCTTCTTAAGGCCCCCCGCTCCTCAGCTGCTCGGGACATACCCTCCTCTTCCACTCAGCCGCCTCCTGCTCCTAAGCGCCTTGCCTCTGTGGCTCGTCGTGAGCCGTCTCCCTTATTCCGCATTTTGCGGAGTCTTTTTGGTCTTTGCTCCGCGGAGGCCAAAAAGAACCGCCGATTGCGGAATTCGGCGAAGAAAACGGCTCGTGATGTCAAGTTCCTCAAAGCAAGGTATTATGAGGACCACCACATTGATATCCCTCCTTCTCCTCCGGGTTTCGAGGCCGAGCCCGATGAGCCAGAGGATGAAGCGATTGAGGATCCTTTTGCTGGGTTGCCTTCCGACTTCGACTTCTTTGGATATGGCCATGGCTATGGCTATCCTCCTCCACCCCCTCCAGAGGATCCTCCTCAGGCGCCCTTCGCTTGAGTTGTCATCTCATCGTCCTCTCTTTTTGGTGTCTTGATGCCAAAGGGGGAGACTATCTATCATGGCTTTAGATTATCTATCTTGTCCTTAGAGTCGAGCACAGTTGGTTTTTATATGTATGAGACTATTGTGGTTTTTTATGTTAAGTTTAAAGCTTTGTAAGACTATTGTTTAATTATTAATGCTTGTGATGTAATGGATCTTTTTATCTTTTAGTGCGGTGCAAAGCCTTATCCTCTTTATATGGTGCTTGTGATGAGATGTAATTATTCCTTTGCATGTGATGTGTTGGATGTAATGAGCATATGTGATATATTTGTTCTCTTGTGAGCTTCAATGTGGATGCAATAATTTAGGGGGGAGCTCTCCACTTGCTTTTATGCACACTCTTAGGGGGAGCTTCCACTAAAACTTTGCACCAAAAACCTTAAATTATATTCATTCTCTTTTGTGTTCTAATCGTATTGTCATCAATCACCAAAAAGGGGGAGATTGAAATAGCATCTAGGCCCCTAATGATTTTGCTGATTAATTACAATGCGATTAGAGAGGACTAACATTTTTATTTAAGCAAATGTGAAGGTTATTATGTCCTCAATGAGTTAGCGTAATGCATATCCTGCCGAATACGTTGATGTGATGTGATGTGGCAAATGAGCAAATGGTATTTTGTACGTTTTCGTTTCCTTGAGTTAATAAGAAAGCCGCACTATTAAGAGGGATGATGCATTGACATACGAGGAGTGATCAAAGTGCTCAAAATCTATTTTTAAACAAAAGTGTTTCTCCTCAGTTTGTTGTGTTCTGAATTTTTTCGGAGTTTTCCGAAACTCATTTTCGGACTTTTCGAAAACACACAGAACCAGATTTTCGCTTCTGGAAATTTTCGGATATGTCCGAAAGTGATTTTCGGACTTTCCGAAAATGACCGCGAAGGCAAAAGTGGTTCTGTATATTTTCGGACTTGTCCGAAACTGATTTTCGGATTTTCCGAAAATCATCAGTAGAGTCAATTTCGCTTCTGTATATTTTCGGATTTGTCCGAAAGTTATTTTCGGACTTTTCCGAGAATATCCAGAACGATATTGTTGGTACTGGAAATTTTCGGACTTGTCCAAAAAGTTTTCGGAATGTCCGAAAAATCCTTCGTTATCCAAACTGTTGGTGCTGAGCTGGAATTTTCGGACATGTCCAAAAATCTTTCGGAATATCCGAAAATCTCAATTATTGTGCATAACGGGCAGAATCTGGGCTGTGGCTATAAATAGCCCTCTCCCCTCACTTGTGAGGGCTGCTGGTTCCATTCCAATCATTTGTGCCCTTGGCTTGCTCTCTCTCTCTCTCTAGCACTGTTGAGCCTTGCTTTCTTGTTTCACCTCTCACCGGTGTTCGATTTGGATTTGGTGTGTGTGTGAGAGTTGTGGATTCGAGTTTGTGTGAGTGCTTGTTGTTGACTTCGTGAAGATTTGTGAGCACTTGCATCATGTCCGGGAGTTCTTTGCTTCATTTGTTACTCTTGGAGGTTAAGGACTCCTATTCGGCTAGGTGTCGCTCCCGAGCTACCGATCTACTTGTGGTTGGCCGGGAGAATTTTGTGAAGGTCGGATCTCACCTTCGAAAGGGAAGAGATACCCTTAGTGGAAGGAGGAGTGCTTAGTGCAACCTCTTGAGGAAAGGGTTAGCTAAGACCCGGCTCTTAGTGAGCACGTCAACGGAGAGTAGAATCCCCTCAAGGATTCGAACTTCGGGAACAACCTCGTGAGCTTCATCTTTAGTGACGTTACTTCCTCCCTCTCCACTAGCTTTGCTTGTTCGAGCCGCTATAGGTCTAGTTGCTGTTTGTGCTAGCATATTCTTGTTGTAGGCAACTAGATCTAGGATTTACTTTGCTATTTGTGCTGACTCCGAAAATTTTCGGATATATCTGAAAATTTCGGAAATATTCGAAAATTACTGCTTCCGCTTTTAATTGATTTTTGAATTAGCCTATTCACCCCCCTCTAGGCCTAATTGACACTTTCAATTGGTATCAGAGCCTAATCTCCTAATTAGGCTTAACCGCTTGGAGAGATCATGTCGGGCCAAGCGGGGGATGGGAACGATGGTGATAAGGGAGCTAAGATCCCTTATGACTATCCCTTATGACATGTCCGAAAATCTTTCGGAATATCCGAAAATCTCAATTATTGTGCATAACGGGCAGAATCTGGGCTGTGGCTATAAATAGCCCCCTCCCCTCACTTGTGAGGGCTGCTGGTTCCATTCCAATCATTTGTGCCCTTGGCTTGCTCTCTCTTTCTAGCACTTTTGAGCCTTGCTTTCTTGTTTCCCCTCTCACCGGTGTTCGATTTGGATTTGGTGTGTGTGTGAGAGTTGTGGATTCGAGTTTGTGTGAGTGCTTGTTGTTGACTTCGTGAAGATTTGTGAGCACTTGCATCATCTCCGGGAGTTCTTTGCTTCATTTGTTACTCTTGGAGGTTGAGGACTCCTAGGCGGCTAGGGTGTCGCTCCCGAGCTACCGATCTACTTGTGGTTGGCCGAGAGAAGTTTGTGAAGGTCGGATCTCACCTCCGAAAGGGAAGAGATACCCTTAGTGGAAGGAGGAGTGCTTAGTGCAACCTCTTGAGGAAAGGGTTAGCTAAGACCCGGCTCTTAGTGAGCTCGTCAACGGAGAGTAGAATCCCCTCAAGGATTCGAACTTCGGGAACAACCTCGTGAGCTTCATCTTTGGTGACTTTACTTCCTCCCTCTCCACTAGCTTTGCTTGTTCGAGCCGCTATAGGTCTAGTTGCTGTTTGTGCTAGCATATTCTTGTTGCAGGCAACTAGATCTAGGATTTACTTTGCTATTTGTGCTGACTCCGAAAATTTTCAGATATATCTGAAAATTTCGGAAATATGCGAAAATTACTGCTTCCGCTTTTAATTGATTTTTGAATTAGCCTATTCACCCCCCCCCCCCCCTCTAGGCCTAATTAACACTTTCACCCCTGATCCAAGATCTCGCGCAGATCGAGTTCAGGATGCGCCAACTTCACACACGCAAGGACGTGGCACGCCCCGGTGTAGATCCCGTTAGACGTCTCCTCCCCGATCCTGGCCGCATGCTTGGAGGGGATCTCCTCCATCGCCGCCGCCAGCTCCGCAAGAGAAGACGTCAGCGAGAACTCATCGGGATTTGCCGGGATTGTAGACTTGATGCCGCACTCCCCGGTGAGCTGGTGCAGACCAGTATAGGTGACCTACAATGAGCCACGGATTTCCGACAAATTGTTCCCGAGCTCCGACATGCGGTGCTCGAGCCCCTGCCGTTGTCGCTCATTGCCGGCTACCAACTCCCTCATCTTCTTGAGGTCTTCACGAGCCTCCGCCAACTCGTGTACCAGCCGGTCAGCACGCTCGTTCGCCGACGCTGCCGCCGACCTCGCCTCCGCAATCTCGCGACCAATGCCGTGAGCACCAGCCTCGAGGAGGCGCCCCATTTCGACCTGGAGCTCCTCCCAGGTGAGGACGGTAGCCGGTGGACCGCGACCAGCCGCGGGATCGTTGGCTGGGCCGCTTGGTGTCGCCTCGCGGCTCCCGGGCGCAAGCACGACATCCGTCGAGGCCACAGCGGGAGACGCGCCGGAAGTCCCTCTGGACTCATCTTGCACCGCCTTCGACCGCGCCGCCCTGTGAGAACAGCCATGGTTCAGACAACGCTCGAACAAAGTCACGGGAACTCAAGTTTATCCACTTACTTCTCACCAACCGTCACAAGTCGTTCTCGTCGTGGAGGCGGGGGAGACGCGTCCGAGGCCTGAAAAACGGTTGATGCGAAGTAAGGTGAAATTCTTCTGGCTGCACGATCAGACAACAGGATAGCTTACCGAGGGGGTAGATGCCTTGCGATGATGTCCACTTACAGAGGAGAATTTCCTCCCCTTTGTCAGAACATTGCCACCACTTGTGGTGGCGGCAGCAGCAGCAGCAGCATCGGACGCCTCCTTGGCAACCTTCTCCTTCAGTGACGCCGCCACCTGATGGTCCGCGAGCGGCCCGATGATGTCAGTCAGAGGAAGAGCCTACGCTTAATCAGGTCACAACATGATCTCGGAAGGGAAACTCAGAATACATATTGAGTATACTTACATTGATGGCAGCATCACGTTCGGCCGCCCCCTTCTCACAAAGGGGAACGGGGATGTTACTCGCCGTTGTCGGGCCACTGATCATCACCTGGCCGACACGACGTCCCACGGTTTCGCTGTTCAGACCTGTGAATCGAGAACCAAATTTCGATAAATCAGGAGGAACGTGAACACGAGCCTGTCAGGATAAATGCAAGAAAGATACCCCAAGGAGAAACCCGGGTCGCGTCCTCCGGTCCGGAATAGTCAAAGGCTGGATGGACTTGAGCCTGGAGCGGTTGGATCTGTGTACCAATGAAGTCTGTAGCGACTTCATACCCCGACAAGCCTCGTACTCGGAGATCATCGACAATGTCGATAAACGACTGAAGAGAAGGGGTCAAAGGGGGGCTTTGCGGTCCAAGACGAAATCTTGTCCGGTTGTTCCTCAGGAACAACGAAGACAGGTTCCGAATCTTCGATCTGAAGGTAGAACCACCTCGTCCGCCATTTGCTGCGAGAGGAAAGGCACTGGAAGGGGATATAACGCGACTTCAGGCCATCCCGAAGTCGGAACCCTGTTGGATTCCATCCAACGCAGCTCGTAGTAGAAGCGAAAGAGATCGAAAAAGGGCTCTACCCCAATGTAGGCCTCACAAAGATGAGAAAAGATACTAAGGAAGGCGATAGAATTGGGGTTCAGGTGGAGCAGAGAAAGACCGTAGAAGTTCAAAACCAAGAGAAGAAATTCAGAAGGCGGAGGAAGAAAACCGTAGAGAATGTAGTCTTCCATCGCAACCATGCGACCTAAGACGGGCTGGGGATCAGTACCTCCTGCTTCCTTTCCATGGTTCCACGGCCGGGAAGGGCGCCGTCTTCCTGGAGCTTCTTCAGCGACGCGCTGGTGGAGGAGGATTTGCCAAGATCCATCATTGATCAGAGATCGCCGGATAAAGGGCTCAGGTCGACGAGCTAGGGTTTCTTGTGAGAGCGGAGAAGACGAAGAACACTTGCAGGCGGGATATTTTCTTCACAATGGGCGGACTTCAAAAATGGATCCTCAAAATTCCTTTAAATAGACGCACTACCGATGGTGCGAATTCCAAGGAAAGGGGAGAGATGCCCGTCGGAGATTTCTGGGTCTGTTACGCATGGTGGTTTTTTGGACTTCAGTTTAAATTCACTCGTGACCGTTGGGCTTCACATGATGTTCTCGACTACGTCCCATCTCTACGGTCCTCACACCAAGAACGACAACAGTCTTGACACAAGAAGTCGCGAATGGTTACACGAGTTCATTTAAGTAGAAGTCGGGGGCTACTATCAGGGTTACGGGTTAGGTATACCCTTTACCCTTCGATATACGTCGCATATCGGTATGGCATACCCACGCGCATACGGATATTCTCTGCACACATTAAGGAAATCCTTCACGGAATTTACGGATGGAAAGAGTTCTACTCGGACAAGATTGGGTCGTCAATGTATCGTGTAAGGTCTGATGTCTCCGAGTTCTACTTGGAAACCGCTTGACCTGCGATATAAAAGGGACCCCCCGAGGAGGACCTAAGGCATCGAATCTCAGAGCCAACAAAACCCTCACAGCCTACGAAGTCGGAGCCTGCAGGAGCCAAATCGCCGAGGATCTAGTTGAACCAACTCGACCACGATCTCGCCGGATCCATCGAGTTCCATTGTTCCCTTTGTAACCTGTGTTTTCCATCATATAATCCCACATTAACTGGATTAGGGCTATTACCTATCAAGGGGCCTGAACCAGTATAATCTTCGTCTTTTATCTGCTTGATGTCGTCTTACGTAGATCCTTGTACCAACGTACCCCAATACCCTCTATATCCGGTCTACGGGTATCACCCGTCGACAAAAATCCCTTGTATTAGGATACGGAGGGAGTAGTAACTTTTTCTCAGGATAGAGAGGCAGCTCCTAGAGCTCATAGGTTCTCTTCCGGTCGTTTTACTAAGCATTTTGAGAATACTCCCTCTATTTTATAATATAAGAGTTTTAATTTTTTTCTAAGTTAAACATTTGTAAGTTTAATCATATTAATAGAAATGCAGTAGTAGTTTCAAAACAAAATAAATGTACTGCCAAGATTTATTCAATATTGAATGTAATAAAACTAACTTGGTGTGCTGTTGTAAATGTTGCTATTTTTTCTATAAATTTAAAGAAGTTTAACTTGGAGAAAATGTCTTGTAATATGAAATAGAGGAGTAAGAGCAAATGCTCCTTAAGAGATTCTCAAAGAATGGCACGTTGAGAAATCATAAAGCAATGTTATCGAGTCAAAATGGTTTTCTTTACAAACTATCTGTCGGATGGAACATGGAGCAGGTCATCTATATACATTTTTTTAACATCTATATACATCTTGATAAATGATAATACACCTCCATGCTTACGGACTACGTACAGAATTAGAATAGCAGCTTTTGGGCCTCTTTTGCGTTCTTTACAGCCGGTAC
Organism: Oryza glaberrima; assembly: GCF_000147395.1. Lineage (NCBI taxonomy): Eukaryota > Viridiplantae > Streptophyta > Magnoliopsida > Poales > Poaceae > Oryza > Oryza glaberrima. The sequence goes on along the minus strand of NC_068333.1, from coordinate 22,277,596 downwards.
GTTACCCCTAAAAGGCCACTTGGCCCAAAAAAATGGGCCTATTTCTCGTATTTAGTGTCGCCTCGTATCCAAGTTGCAGAATAGTTTTTCCTTTTTTAACGAAGGTTGCAGAATTGTAGACAAACCTTTCGTGGACTCGAGTGAGATGCGCTTCGAAGTTCCTTCAGATTAGGGTGATGATGGATTGATTTTGACCTAATCAATACTACTCATTAGAGCTATATATACATGTCTACAAGCATTTGCAAATACCCCTTATATTTTCTCTCATATAATAGCATACTAGAAAAAATGCCCGTGCGTTGCAACGGGTAAACTAAAATTATACCAAATATAAAATATTATATTATTAGGTTGAGTTTTCCATGATATGGGCCTTTAAGAAAATATATTTCTAGAGAAATAATGAAAGTTAAAAAAAAAGAAAGAAAAGGCCTCTTTAGAGTTTAGACCTACCGGCCTACTAGGGCATTCGCGCGCGCGGCCCAGCAGTGTTGTGGCCCGGGAAGGGAGGCCGGCCCGACGCGGGATCAACCTTAGCCGCTCATTTTCATCGACGGCTCGGATTGATTCTGAAAACATCAAAACCGCTAACCCTAACCCTCAATACCCTTTCCTTCCCCACCGCGAGCCGCCTCCCCCCTTTCTCTACGTGCCGCCTCTCCCCCTCCGCCGCTCCTCCTCCCCCTCCCCGGTGGCGTCGCTCCCCCTCCACCCACCGGCGGCGCCACTTCCATCCCTCTCTTCCTCTCGACCGTCCTTCCCCTCGCCTCTCTCTCTCGCCTCTCGCGCGATGGGTCCGGCGACGGCGATGGCGACCGCGGGTGGATCCGGCCGCGGTGGTGGCGGCCGAGGACGGATCCGGTGGCAGCGGCTCCGTCCGACCCCTCTCACCTCCCTCCCGCGGCGGATCTGACTGCGTTGGTGGCGTTGGCCCCTTCCCCGGTGTGGCGACGCGCCGGGAGCGGCGGTGGGCTCGGGAGCTGGTCGCGGTGGAAGGCGGTGATGCGGACAACGGCGACGACGACGTCGGTGGCAGCGACCAAGAGGAGGGCGGCTGCGGGAAGCGACTAGGGTTAGGGTTAGGGTTTTTTTTTTTAATTTGGGATGTTGATTTTGTGGGGATTCTTGATTTTATATTTGGGATTGCAATTGAGTGATTCTTTGATTTTGGGCAAAGGGGTTGGGAGCAATCGGTTGATCTGCTCATGGATTTTTCATGGTGTATTTGAGTTCTCGTGGATCTCTCTTCTGACTTTATTTGGTTGGATTAGAGTCCGATTCTTTTAGATTTTTTTTAGAAAAATCGCAAAAAACCGCACGGGGAGGGAATCGAACAGGGAATCGGACTCTGTGCATCGCATTACTCGGACGACGTACGAAAATCCCTGGCAAAAACATCTTAAACTTTTATAATATATAAAGATATGTTCTCTCATTATATAATTTTAGATTTTGTACTTAACTTTACGAAACTACTAATGTGTGATATTCATATTGTATTTTATATATGTATTAGTTATTAATTGTTTTTAATATCAAATTTTAGTTATTGTAAATTATATTCCTATATGGACTCTAGACTCGTCTTTCAATGTTTCTTTTTTTAATTCCGAATTTTTGTTATATGTAAATTGTATTTCTATATAGACTCTAAGCTCTTCTTCCAATATTATTTTTTTAATTCTGAATTTTTATTATTTCTAATTGTAATTCCATGTGGACTCTAAACTCTTCTTTCAATATTCTTTAACTTTAACTTTGAATTTTAGATACTTCTAAATTGTATTCCTATATTGACTACTCTTCTTCCTATTTTTTTATTTCGAATTTTAGTTATTTGTAAATTGTATTTTTATACGGACTCTAAACTCTACTTTTAATTTTGTAATGTTTATTCCGAATTTTAGTTAGTTTTAAATTCCTATATGAACTCTATACTCTACTTCTTATATTCCTTATTTTAATTCCGAATTTCTATTATTTCTTAATTATATTTCTATATGGACTCTATATTCTACTTTTAATATTCCTTATTAATTTCAAATTTCTATTATTTCTTAATTGTATTTCTATATGGATTATATACTCTTTTTCTAATATTCTTTATTTTTTAATTCCGAATTTTAGTTATTTATAAATTGTATTTCTATATGGACTCTAGTCTCCTCTTCCAATATTCTTTTTTTTTAATTCCGAATTTCAATTATTTCTAAATTATATTTCTATATGGACTCTATTTTTTTTCTCCGATTAATATGAGAATTTCTATCCCGTGAGAGTGAACGTGGAGACTCCCTTTTCTATTCCTTTATAATAAGTTAATATATGTCATAATTAGATTACAAAGCAAACCGTACTAGTAGCAAAAAAGAGGGGGGGGGGGGGGGGGGGGGGGGGGGGAGGCCGAGGTCTAAAGCGTTGAGCGAAATGTTGACCAAAACACGTATCAGGTCAGGTGTGAACTGGCCACCCAGAAATTTTTCATGGCACGAGCAGAGGACACCAGTATAGCAGAGGCTGCTCCTGCCTGCCCACTCCCGCCAGGGAAACGCCTGTGGGATGGGGAGACGAGACGACAAAGGCTGCGATGCGGAACGGAAGGCGGGGCATCGGCACCGGCGCCCCTTTGGCATCTCCCCCTCGGACCCATCCTCTCTACCTTCCCTTGGCGATGCTGCATCCATCTGCAGATCTGCTCGTGCTCGCCTCATCCATCACCTGCCTTGCGCCCTTGCCTTTCCCTCTGCCTGACTGCCTCTGCCTCTCTGCTTCGCTCGCTTGGGTGAACCGGTGGGTGCGTGCGGGGCGGGGCGGGGCGGAACGGGGCCTACGAAAAAGAGGCCGCACCCACGCACGCGCCTTTACGCCGCGGAGCCCCTACCACACCACACCACAGTACCACACGGGCCCGTCTCGTTTATGCCGTGAGAGTTGAGACTGCCCGCCGCCTCGCCTCCCTCTCGTCGTTCCACGCGGTTGTCACGCTGCCGGCCTCGCCGCGGGCGGGGCGGGAGACCGGGAGGGGAAGCCGACCGCGTGCTGGCGTGCGAGTAGCTTTCTTCTTTTCGAAGGGGTTCGGGTGGTGTTGGGGATGGATGGAAGCCGTGAATGAATGATGCACACACACATGCAGAATTACATACGCAGAGGCTGTGTGGCCTGTGGGGGACTGGTCAGAAAGGCGATAGTCGCTTTCCTGATTTCTGAGCACGCAGCCACGCGACGGTGATTTCTGGTCAGAATTGATATGCAGCTCTTTATCGAGAGAAGAAAGCAACAAACAAAAAACAGGGTCACATGCGCCCGTGAAATGTGATCGTCTATGTGATGGGCTCCCATTGGAGCTGCTTCGCGTAATGGCGCCACCGAATTTATATACTACCACTGATCATTTTATAATACTACATTTGCTTTCGTTCCGTATCAGAAGAAACGAAACACCATCAGTTTTTACTCTCTTTTCTATGTGTTTTTCTTAGAGGTTAAAATCACAAAACCAAAAAAAGTTATGCCCTGAGCACTGTTGTGGCACATCCCCCTAGGCTAATCTAGTGGGTGCTATCATTGGGGGTACATTTTGTATTAGAGCCAGTTCGATAGTATAGCCAACTACTAACTTCAAATCATCTATAGCCAATGTAATAACTAATTCATACAATAGTTGTTTACTATACTATTAATATCTGGTCCTATCTGTCATACACACGGTATGTCTTGAAGTCCGTGCTGCAGCTGGTTACGAATCTGTAGCCCACTGTTTTTCTCTCTCTTTATTTATTTCTTTAAAATATATTTATAGCTGGCTTATAGCCTCTTATTGTACCTGCTCTTAAGCAAACAGGATCATCATCAAGCGTAATATGCACCACAGCCTGATCTCTTCATCATGCTGCCTTGTACTAGCTGTTCTTTTGATGCTTAGCTTCTGCCATGACCAAAAAAACACAAGAAAAAAATATACAGTACTTGATTTGGACTCTGGCGATTGCTCCTGCTTGCCACTTGATGATCATCTTGGCCAGCGTTGATGTTCCTTAATCCAAACCAGCCAGCCTCAGTGCCTCACGCAGCTCTAAGACAAACACTGCCCCATTAAACAAGTAAGCGTGATCAGTTTCGTACAAAAACCTTGTGACCATACAGTTGCCAGTGCAACCACGAGTGTACAGTACAGGAGGCTGAGAGACAGCAACCGGCTTGTGCCGTTGTGCGTCACTGGACCAGAGTGTGTACAATAGCTAAACATCGATGATTGCTTAGACATGCCACAAAAAACTTTGTGTTTCCTTGTTGGATAATAATTGTTTGTTAGGGCGTGTTCTAATCTGATGTAATTTTTCAGTAGGTGTGTATTATTTGGCTCATGATCCATAATTTGATAGTACATCATTTTTCTAAGCAACTTGAACTGCATACATCCAAATTAGGGTGTAGTGGTCTGATTATTCATTTATCTCTTAAAGCATGTGTTAGGGAATGTATTTGTGGGTTGTAAGTGTGATGTAGCGTGTGTAGTGGTGTGCGCGTATGTGTATCTGTCGTGTAATCTAAAAAAACAGAGTCTACCACTTGAAAAGAGGCACCCAATATTTCGTTGATAATCATGATAATAAAACAGTTTCTTTTGAATAAAAATAAAATTCGGCCAACTAAACTTTTATATAGATTTTATCTTAAACGTTTTCTTAATCTAATCTGTTTATTGAGCAGTTTTACCTATCAAACCGCGTCGATCTGTCCCATTACCAATACCAAGTGGCTATCATCCAGATTTGAAACCCTGCTTATAAGTCCCAACCATGATAAGCAAAGTGGTGCCGGAACTGAACCCGTCTCCTCTGAAAATACTGTGCCCAGTGCTGCCTAGATCATCACATACTGTACATTAATACAGTCCTCTGAAAATACTGAATTTTAGCAGTGATGCACATCAGATACTGTAGGTTAATACAGCACAAGCATGTGTACGAGACCACCAAACAAACAGAAGGTGACAGTGAATGATTATTGAGGATGAACACGCGCACAAGAAAGAAAGTCTCAAGAGAGGCAACACTGGACAGTGCCATCAATCCGTCCACTGCTTATGTGGGAGTGGGAGCCATCTGTCCGTGCTCCTGCCTGCTTCCTCCCTGTCCTGCTTCACTGGATTGGCCCAGCTAGTTGCCCAAGTAATTGAGTTGTAACCTAATGACAGTTGCAACTGCAAATATATAGGCAGGCAAAAGAAAAACCTCAGCAGAATGATTAATTCTTTTGAATGAACAGCTTGATTAAATTACCTATGGTTCATTGCAGCAGAAGCAACCGGCCACAGTCCACAGTACACTAGTACAGGGACTATAGGGTACAGTACACGGCACAGTATAATGCATTCTGCACCCAGTACCACTGATAGATTTGAAGGGGAAACTGTCAAATTTATCAAATGTCCCACATGCTAAACTATACTACCAGTAAGCAGAAGAAAAGAGTAGGGTTATTACTGCACAGTTGTAGTGTTGTAGTAGAGAAACGATCAGGGTCTTCCGGCTAGTTACACAAGATGGTGGGCTAAACGACTTGAATTCGAATCCACATCTCCTCTAATTATTTGATATTAGGTCATTCTCTAATATTTGCGTTTTTTATGTTGTAGTACAAGCTCTCTCTTCAACATTCTTTTTCCTACTTTTAGGTAGATACCAGCATCTCTCATCTGTAAAGCCAAAGTTCTCTCTTCCTCGTTCTGAATTCTGATGATGTCCTCCACCACTCCGTTTCAATACATCTTCAAATCCATGCTGGTCCTGCATTACCACTCCTACGAGTGCCATTATGATTACTACTTCGGTACCTCCTCATATGCTCACAACGGAGAAAATACATGACAAAAACCCTTCAGGTTTTATTTCTTCTTACGATGACTTGAGCAACGCTTGAATTGGCATGGCGCCTGAGGCAACATCAGCTTATCCCGCCAAAATGGTGTGCAAGTTACAGGGATTCTATAATGCAGGTGTACAGCAGCCACTGATATATGTACATAGATCCACATATTAGCAACTGCTATGCTATCGTATACGCAATATAGGAAGGATCCACATCCATGACCAAAACCTTATCGTGCAAGACATTTTTTAAGTAAGAAAGTGTTAGCCAATATCCTCTGTCGTTGTTGTGGACGACTTGATGATATCATCAAATTTCATTTTAAAATATTTTAGGAAGATGCCAAACTATATTAGGAATTATTTATCATGCTTTTAACTCATAAATTATTGCTGAGTTTGCAAGTTAAAAAATACTTTTATTTTTTAGTAGAAAATATGAACAAAATGACTCCAAAACTAACCTTTGCCCATTTCTTTAAAGATAATGGATGAAACTGAATTTACAAAAGTTCCCCGAGAGCACAAATATTAGAAGGTTAGAAAATTTGTTTTTAAAAAGTTTTTTTTTAAAAAAATAGTATAAACACAAGCGCTCACAACGTGTGTACACAAGCACACTCTATCTCTATAAGAATCTCCGGAAGATTAGGTCAGCTTGTGAACACCCGTGTCAATTATCTAGGTGGATTGGTTCCACCACAACGAACCTAACCAATTGAGCTAGATTCACTTCACATGTTAGAAAAAAATATCAAAAATGCTAGGGAGGAAATTTTCACAAACTAATAATGTTTATAAGCCATACTAAGGTCCATGATATTAATAATCCATAAGCTCAAAAAAGATCAGGACCACCTTACAAGAAATAAAAAAAAAGAGAAGGAGAAATATTACTCCCTCCATCTCAAAATATAAGTATTTTTAGACTTCGACACAGTCTTCAAGATGCTACTTTGACCAGAAATATTTATAAATGTAATATATTTTAAATAATTTTTTTTTCATATTATGACAGTTTGTTTTAATGAACATCAATTTTACATTATTAATTTTTTCTTTTTTTTTGCTATTAGTAGTTAAAATTAAAAATATTTAACATCACACTATAATAAAAATATTTATATTTTGGGAGGCATGTAGTAGGGTTGAAGGCCTACCAAAAACAATGTAGCCTTGTTCCTTTCTTCCCTCGCTTCATTTCCAGACATCCCACGGGACCGACAAGCAACAAACTGCAGCGGCCCCCCTCCTCTCCCCTCCCTCCCTCTTCCTCCGCTCTGCTATGACCTGTAGCACTTCAACCCACACCACCACTTGACCCCGCTCCCCGCGCCGCCGTCGCCGCCGCCGCCCTCGCCGGTGTCCATGGCGGCCGAGGCGACCAACTCGTCGTCCTCGTCCACCCACCACCCGCCCCACGCCACCGCGGCGGTCCCGGCCCCCGCCACGCGGCACGAAATCCAGGCGGCCATCGCCAAGGCCACCGAGCTGCGCGCGCTCCACGCCGCGCTCCTCCAGGGCCAGGGCGCCGCGGCGGCCAATGCCGTGAGCGCGTACAGCCGCAGCCCCGCCGCGTCGCTCATCCGCCTCCCGCCTGGCGCGTCGCCCGCGCTCTCCAAGGCCGCCGCCGCCGCCGTCGCCGAGGACTACCCCGTCTTCACTCCGGTGAGCAATCTCTCTCTCTATATATATATATCTTCAGCTTTCGTTTCTTCTTCTCCAATCGAGGAGCGTGAGAAGTGGTCACTTTGGTGGTTGATTTTGCCTGTTCTGCTAGTCTGCTTGCCATCCCATTTTTCTTAACTTTTTTGCAACTATGCTATGCTAAGTTGCGGGAATCGGGATCTGCTTGTTCATCTTTCTGTGAGGATTATATTGTGTAGACTGTTGCTTTCTCGTTCATCTTTATGTGAGGATTATATTGTGTAGGCTTGGTTGCTTTCTTTCTCTTTTTTTTAAAAAAAAGAAGAAATAATTGTAGGTTTGGTTGCTATATTGTGTAGGTTTGGTTGCTTTCTTTTTCCTTTTTTTTAAAGAAGAAAAGATAATTGTAGGTTTGGTTGCTAATTACTGGTACTGCTCTTCTCAAGCACCCTTTGAGATTAAAACTTGCTCCCTATACTAGAGCTTATCTTTAGGTTTTATTGATGAATGATGAACCTTGGTGTGTAAATCAATGCTTAAACTTTGTTGCCGTGTTGGTGCACCGTGCGCGTACTTTCTACCAAGCTGATTTTTGTGAAACGAGCTGATTCCTCAGTAGTACGTAGTACTGTATTTATTAAGCTGTTACTTTATGTTTGCACTAACTTGGCATGAATCATGGACTCTGCTGCCTCTTCTTGGAATCTGACCTTTTTCATGGGTCATGTTAATATTCTGAATGTTTTGTTTGCTTCCTGATTCATCATCTGACAACTAAAAATTGTTTCTTATTTGGTGGATTCCTTCAGACTTATGATGAAGAGGCACTTAGTGGAATGAATTATATTCGCCAAGACAACAGGAGCCTATCTGAGAACTGGAGCGGAATCGGCTTGGATCATGAAGGTCAGGAAGATGAGGTGGCTTTCTCAGATTTCGACAATCACAACACATTCTCTTCATCAAACAGTGAGCTCCACTTTTCTTCATCGAACGAGCATCGGCGGAACAGAATGGGATGCAGAAACCATCCATCCTTCCTTCAGCCTGCTCTCTCCACCGACAGTTTCATCAAATCGGCTAGCAAGAGGACAGATTTGGCAGAATTCAAAGCTGTGACTACTTGCAACACCTGCAAGCCTGCAACAATCAGTAGGCACCCTGAAGCCGATGTCGATGCTCTCAAGAACCTCAGCAGTAGAGTGCCGCCGCAGTCAAATTACCACCCATCCATCTGCTCAAGGCCAAGGCAGAAGGGGCCACATATTCTCTCGTGGCTCTTACCCAAGTCAAAGAGGAAAGTGAAGTCGGACATGTCGCCAAACACCGTCGAATGCGAGAACATGTCACAGCTTCTTAAGGAATGGGGGGTGTTTTCTCTAGAATCTCTGAAAAAGGAGCTTGCTGAGGCCAATGAAAATAGGGATGCTGCTCTTCAAGAAGCTGCAGAGATGAAATCGTCATTAGGAGAACTGACCACCAAGCTAGTGAGCTTGGAAGGGTACTGCTCGGAACTGAAGAAGGCTTTGAAGCAAGCGACCAGCACCAAGAACATGATATCTCACTCGAAAAGATCAGCTAGATCACTTGCTGTTAGTAGAGACAATTCTATGCCCGTCAGTCATGAAGTAATGGTGGAGGGTTTCTTGCAGATAGTATCAGAAGCTCGCCTTTCCATCAAACAGTTCTGCAAGGTATTAATCCAACAAGTTGAAGATGCTGACAACGGACTATCTGATAAGCTAAACTTACTCCTACAACCTTATCAAGTCACGCTCACCGACAAGCACCCGAAGGTAGTACTGTATCATCTCGAAGCTCTGATGAACCAAGCAATGTATCAAGATTTTGAGAACTGCACATTCCAGAAGAACGGGCCACCCAAGTATCTCGACCCAAAAGAAGATCGTCAGGAGAACTTTGCTTCATTTGTTGCGCTTCGCAACTTGAGCTGGAATGAAGTCTTGAAGAAGGGCACCAAGTACCACTGTGAGGACTTCAGCCGCTTCTGCGATCAGAAAATGAGCAGCATTGTCTCCATGCTGAACTGGTCATGGCCATGGGCAGAGCAGCTGCTGCAGTGCTTCTTTGTGGCTTCCAAGTGCATCTGGTTGCTCCACCTGCTGGCATTCTCATTCAGCCCACCTCTGGTGATATTGCGCGTCGAGGAGAACCGGGCATTCGATCAGATGTACATGGAAGACATCCATCTTGACAAGCAAAGGTCACAGAACCCTTGCCAAGTAAAGATCATGGTGACTCCCGGGTTTTATGTCCAAGATCGGGTGCTCAAATGCAGGGTACTCGGCAGGTACAGCTAGATCTTTGACAAAATGCTGATTTATCTTTTAGTTTCCTTGACCAATTGATGTTAGCTTAGTAGTAGCATTTGTCTGTTAAGTTGCAAAGTATACAAGAATGTCAGGATATTGGTTCACGTGTGTGCCTAGTGGCTAGTGCCAATAGATCTGTAGTACCATCTGCTGAGTAAGCAAGCCATCTGCAGTTCTGCACGACAGATTTATGCAAAAAAAAAGAAGAAGAAAAAACCCCTCAACAAATTCCTTCTTTTTCTTTTTTTATCTTACTTATGATATATATTAAACACTGATTTCATTAATATAAAAACAAGTAGGATTACAAAGAAACAAAAGATAAATATGCACCGAAGCTGTGCTTTATTTGATAGTATTATTCGATATTTAAACTTTAAATGTAGCCCCGCAAATGCGCCATGAGGTAGGCTATCCTGCTAGCTTGCTTGTAGTTCACTAGCACTAGAGGCAAGTATAGGGACGGCCTTGAGTGGGACAGTAAGAACATTGGCTGTGGTGAACTTCTCACTGACATCCAACTCCTCAGCCGACATGCCGTCGGGGAGCCTCCACTCGAACGCGTGCAGCAGCGACGCCAGTATGAATGGCACGACGCGCTCTGCCATCGGCAACCCCGGGCACAGCCTCCTTCCGGCCCCGAACGGCATGAACTCGAAGTCTTTTCCTCGGAAATCCACCTCTGCTCTTTGCAGGAATCTCTCTGGCATGAACTCGTCCGGCCTCTCCCACGCCATCGGGTCACGCATGATCGCCCACACGTTGAAGATCACCGTCGACCCCTTCGGCACGGCGTAGCCGCTGATCTCCACGCCGTCCTCTGCCGCATGGTGCGGTAGGAGGATCGGCGCCACCGGGTGAAGCCGCATTGCCTCCTTTATCACGGCCCGGAGGTACGGCAGCTTTTCAGTGTCGTTCTCCTCGATGGTTTTCTTGCCGGCGAGGACGTCATCCATCTCCGCGCGCACCTTCGCCATTATGCTCGGGTTGCGGAGCAGCTCCGCCATTGCCCACTCCACCGTGATGGAGATCGTGTCGGTCCCGGCGCCGAAGACCTCAAACATTATGTTGGTCACGTCGTCGCGGGCAATCTTGCCGGCGGACATGAGCTCGAGGAGGGAGTCCAGGAAGTCGCCGTGCTTCTTCGTCGAGGCGTCGGCGTCGGTGTCGGCCAAGCGGCTGTTGATTTTGTCATCCAAGATGCCGTAGATTTCGTCGATGCGCTTCTCCGCCCAGCGGCGCCATCCCTGCAGGTCGAGAGGGCGGAGGAAGGGGAAAAGGTCGGAGACGTTCGGCTTCGCGATCGCCGAGATCATGTCCTCCACGGTTTTCCTTAACCCGTGCGCTGACTCCTTGCCGACGTCAACCACATCGGCGGAGAAGAAGGCGTTCGACACGAGGTTGATCACGCCGCCGTACACGGCCTCGCCGACGTCGACCGCCTCCCCCGCGTGCACGGCGAAGTAGCCGACGATGTCGCGCACCTTGCGCTCGCGGACGCCGCGCGCCGCGGCGAGGCTCCGTGGCGAGAAGACGTGCGCGGCCACCACGCCGCGCAGCGTCTTCCAGCGCGGGTCGGAGCTCGGCAGCCATATCATGGACCGGCCGGCGAGCCCGCGCGCGCGGCTGATGTCCGGCACCGTGCGCGCCGCGAGGCGCCGGTCGTGCCTGGTGAACGCTTCCCTCGCCGCGCCGGGCGACGAGACGACCACGGCGGTGACGAGTCCCAGCTTCAGCGTCATCACGGGGCCGTACCGCTCGCGCGCGAGGCGCGCCAGCGCGTGATGCATGTTGCCGCGCAGTCCGAGCACGTTGCCGATCACCGGCAGCGGCGTCGGGCCAGGAGGCAGACGCCGCCGCCGTGCGCGGCGCGACGTCGTGCAGGCGAGGTAGTAGACGACCGTCGCCGCGGCGAGCACTGCACATAGCAGCCACGCCTCGCGCTCCATTGCGGATGTGCGCGCGTACGCAAAAACTCTCCGGTATAAGTGGAGCTAGCTGTGGTGGCCGGCTTGGACTTGGGGCTTGAAATTTATACGGGCGACAGCGTCGACGTACTTTACGAGTCGACGCTGTGGTGAGGAGTACAAATTAAACTTGTTCCGATTTCCGAAGAAAACATGCATTTGGCAGCAGCCGTTTTACGTGTGTTTTATAGCGACTTGGAAGTTGGAATGGCATTCATCCCGTTCAAGTGGACGACTTTATCAGTCAGTGCAGAATTCTTGCTCACACTGTTTCTGGTCTCCATGTACACATTGATGAATGAATACTCGTTATGATACGCCAGTGTCGCATGCACACAGACCGCAGATGATTTGAGGACTGAAAGTATGTAATTAATCACGTGGTCAGCTTTGGCAAAAATCCACGGTAGCCACGAGCAACACATGTATACAAGCACATTCTGACATTCACGCCTTTTGTAATCGTTAGTGAGGCGAACAATTTGTTCATTGTTGTCACCTGCGCTACGTACTAAACATTTCATGTTCTCACTTCGTTTCTAACTTTCTACCGGTAATTGCTGGTGGCATAGACAGTTACAATTCGGAACAAGACCACGCCTATCGCCTTCCAGTGACCATTTTTCCGTCAGCGTTTCAATCTATCTGCCTGATTTCGTGATAGTGAGACCGAGGGGTACACCATGCGCGCACATTTTAGGTAATATAGATGAGGACAGATTTTCGTTATCTGCATCCACTGCGAGGAAGTTTAAGTATAAGTTCTTGTTTGGCTAATGGGTTATGGAAATGATTTCTTACCTAATGAAAGGCATTTTAAATCTTAACCATTCATTCTTTCTTAATCCGAACTCTTCACTCATTTCTCTATCTCAATCCAACCTTTTCTTATCCCATTATCTAAATAAACCCTAAGTGTGTAATCTATATAGGTCTCAAGCTTTCAGTGATAAAAAAGACCAAGACCAAAGAGCTGGAATGGCGTTTCGGCCCATGGACCCCCCCCCCCCCACCCCCCCCCGGTGTTAGTATGACCGTATCGTGCACGCCTCACGGGCATTTTAGGCTACACCATCTAACTCGATATTTTAACTGTCTATATATCTCATGGGTCTGCATGCACGCAGACCACAGATGATTTGAGGACTGAAAGTATGTTGTTAATCACGTGGTCAGCTTTGGCAAAAATCCACGGCAAACCACAAGCAAAATCAAACACATGTACAAGCACATTCACGTCTTTGTAATCGGTAGTGAAGCGTACAATTTGTTCATTTGTTTTCACATGCGCTATACACAGCATCACGGTTCTGGTCATGCGCGTCGTAGTAAACATTTCGCTTCTACCTGTAATTAGTTTCTGTTGCTTCTCTCCAACAGAGCCACCAACCTCCTATAAGGGAGGACTTTGCTACTAGCACATTCCTCAGGAACCCGGGATGAATTGTCGGTGGCAGAGACATTAGGCTGCTTTCGTTTGTTGGGGATGGGATAAAACCCTTAGGCACGTTAGAACGACTCATTAGCACATTATTAATTAAGTATTAGTTTTTAAAAAGAATTAATATGATTTTTTAAGGCAATTTTTGTATGGAAAATTTTTGCAAAAGAACGCTCCTTTTACCGGTTTGGAAAGTGCGCACGTGAAAAACTAAAGGGTTGAATGAGGAAAGGAGGGAAAAGAACGCCTTATACGTCGAAACAGGACCACGCTTATCACCTTCTAGTGAACCAGTGCTCCGTCAGCGTTTCTAGCTATCTGCTTGATTCGTGATAGGGGAAACCGAGGGCTACACATGGACGCACATTTTCAGTAATCAAGATGATGACAGATTTTCCTTTATCTTTGCCTCGGCAAACAGACATCGATGGAGGAAGTTAAAATGTAATGTGTAACCAATATAGGTTTCAGACTTTCAGTGATCAAAGACCAAGACCAAGAGCTGGAACGGCATTTCGGCCCATGGACCCCACCTGTGTTAATATACCGAATCAGCAATATGTCTATTTCCCTACCTCCTCTCTTGCCTTCGAATTGCATCACAAAACCAGGTATATGGACTCTCCTAAGTATTAAAACAAATGCAAAATGACTCCCTCAACGGATTTGAGGGTGGTTTGCTGATGTGGTAGGCTAGTCATCGATAAATTAGAATAAATGTATGTGGGGCCCACATATAAGTGTCTGCTTATCTTCTTCCTCCCCTATGACTCCCCCTCTCTCCTCTTCCCCGTCACTCTGTGGACAAGGTCGGCAAACTGCGCGACTGCGATGAACTCCACGGTGCGGTCCTCCTTGAACAACTCCATCGTGTACGCATAGGCTCGGCTCCCACGATGTGACAACCATGGACAAGCTCGGCTCCAATCCAACCAACTCGTGCGTGTGCGCTCACGCCTAGAGCTGGGACTTTGGGCCATGCTTTATCAGGCTGGCCCAAGGCACGATGGCTCGGCACGCTAGAAAGCACGGTCCGACACAACCCTTAAATGGGCTGGGCCGCATGGCCCATACGTGGGCCATGGCTGGGCCTGGACAACGGGCACGATGGGCGGCATGTCACAACACGACAATGGTTGTGCTTGGGCCGGCACGGCATGAGAATGACCTGTAGGCACGACGGTGGCCCGACGGCCCATGGCTCGATAATGGCCCATCAAGCCTGCCTGCTAGGGCGGATTATATATGGCCATATGGCCCAAGGCCTGATGGCCCGGCCCAGGCACAACACGGTACAATTAGTGTCGTGCCTAGACTGGCCCGACCCGACAGCTGGGCCGTGCCTGGGCTGATGCCTTGGCAAGGCATGCTGCAATGAGGAGGGAAGAAAAATAGTTTAGGGACTAAAATAAGATTTAATGCAGCCATATAATTCACGGCCAAGAGAAAAGGGATGCAAAATAGACCTATTACAATTATTCATACAGGGCCAAAAAATAGAGGGACAGATATTAGACTTTTTTTATGAAGAAGCACGATACGCTGATGTGCCTTCGGGCCGACCCTGCGCGACCCGAGTCACATTGGGCCATGCCTGAGCTGATGCTTCAGCACGTGGGCCAGCACGGCACGGCCCGGTGTATTAGTCGGGCCGTGCCGCCTAGATGGCCATCTATAGGGCGCATGCGCATGCTATCAGCAGCAAATCTGAGCGGCACTCCTTCGTCTTCGTCACGTACTCGCGTCCGTGACCCGCGCCTCCGCTGTCGCGCACGCTCGACACCTTCTCCCGCTTCGCATCTCGATCCAGGCCCCGGCAACAAGACGCTCAGAGCATCTCCTGCAAGGATGCAACGGTGTCCGGCGATTCCCCTTCCGCTTTGGCGCAATGAATCGAGGCGCCTGGCCAAACGGACGCAGTCGAGTACCGGGGATGGGGACGGCGGACGGCCGAACGGACGTAGCCGCGGCGCCGCGCACGTCCTGCCATCTACCGCTGGACAAACGCTCGGACTAGTATCAGGACTAGGTAGTAGGTAGATTACGAAGGGCTGGGATGTGTGTGTACCTGTGATTCCTAAAGCGCGCCGCCACCGTGTTCGGCGGCTGCCGGTCCGACGTCGTCTACCACGATACCGTCTTCATGTGGTCACAAAGTAAACCCATCGCCGTCCGCCACTGTTCTCCGCCTCCGCGGCTCGTCTCTCCTCCCTCGATCGGCATCCCCCCGGCTCCCCGAAGCAACATCGTAAGCATCCATCGATCATCAATTAATCCCTTTTGCGTTAGCTAGTGCACATCTGCATGCTTAATTACTTGACCGATTCCCTTGTCTTCACTCCTAGCTGACTTAGTATTGGTTTGTTAATTAGTTACTGCATGCGCAACGTGCCTTTTGTACATGTACGAGATATGCACTTCGCCGTGCCGATCGATGAGCGGCTCCGTGCTGAACAGCATCAACACGCGCGGCTTGACGCGCGCACGTACGGTCTCCCTCCTGCGCATGCTCCGCCACTCCGGCCGGCTGGTTCCAATCTCTCACCTAGCTAGCTTCGTCGACCTGGCGCTGCTCTCCATCCCCCGCTCACGCGCTACGCATCCTCCCGATCCAGTGGCGGACACACCTATTGGACAGGGTGGGTCAGCCGGCCGAGCTATGGTCTGTGTCGTCCTACACCCCGGCCTCATTTATAGTTCTATTAACACCTTGTTCATCAGTATAATTAGATAAATTCAAGTATTCTAAGTAGGAAAAAAACATTTGCGAAAATTCGTGACTGAAAGAGTATTATTTCTGTTCCATTTTGACCTTTCTGATTTTGGCCATATATAAAATTTGACTTCTTTTCTATTTCTTTAGCATATAATACAATCTACAGTAAATAGTTAAATTGGTAAATATATTTAAAAAATATATTTTATACTTGAACTATTTTGGCGAAGCACTTAAACACCTAAATAATTTTTCATCGTGTTTTATATCTCCGAACTATTGAAAGTGGTTTCCATTATTATTGTCTAATATCATTTCTCTTTTTTTTTTATCTATCTACATATAAGCCATATATGTTTGTTCGACTACCAATATTCGTTGCTAACTTTCTCGATTTGTGCTGTGCGTTGCTGCGGCAGTGTCGTGAGCCGGCGACTCTGCCTTGTGTGTATTGTGCCATCGTCTAATTAGGACTATCTCTATTGTCCCTCTGTATTTTAAACTTGTGTCCGCCACTGTCCCGATCGACGAGGCACCTGGCCCTGCCCGCACGACCACGAGGAGGAGTCACCCCCGCTGCCGTGCTGACGTACACCGTCGGAGACCACGGGAGCTGTACTGCTGGCGTGCACGTGGAAGGGCGAGGGTGCGCATGCCACGCATGGCCGAGGTGCATGTCGTGGAGTAATTGTTCTCCGTAGCGGCGCCTGCGTCACGCTGGGGACACTGCCTTTCGCGCACCCTGGCAGTCCGGCATGCATGGCTCGCCTCCACTTCTACCACCGAGGAGAGAGGAAGAGACGGGGAAGGAGAAAAGGAATTGACATGTGGAGCCTATCGTATATGGTCTATCATGTCTCACTGACATGTAGACCCATCTATACAAACCACCCTATTTACTACTAAAGGAGTATATTTGTTCCGGCTTTTAAACATATCGGGAGTGGATTTTGATCCCTCAAGGCGATATCCCCTTGTTATTGGTATACCAATCAAATAGTTATGAATTGTTTTTAAAAAAATATTGAGAAAATGTATTAGAATATGATATATCATTCCACAAACATATAAGTTCAAATTTAACTTCTACATCTCGTAAAAAGAAAAACAAATTAAATATAGCTAGTTAACGTATATTGACAGTCAAATTAAGTAAAAATTTTCAGTGCACACCGTTTATATGGCATGTCCGGTTGCTCGCCTAGGCCGCCGGCCTTGAAGAGGCTAAGTTATTTTTCAAAAAGATCATGTAACGGTTTGGGAAATTTGCTCATGATAAATGAGGTAGTAGCTCCCATTAGCAATACAATCGAACGCAACCTCGTTTTTTTTTCAAATTATTACCAGATTGTTGAAACATATTATTTGCTCTATGTTTCGAAAAATATACTTTTAAAAAACTTTTTTATTTAGACCACTTATTTTAAGTTATTTGTTAAGTTTATTTATCAAAATAAATTTGTCCCTATAATCAAGTATATATATAATAGCATCCAGGAAAAAGTGCACCGAAGGTCTCTCAACTTGTCATCGGGATAAAAAAAACGTCCTCGAACCACAAAATCAGATATGCGGGGTCTCTTAACTATACAAAATCGGTCACCTGAGATCCTTCGGTGGTTTTGACCCCGGTTTCGTCTACGTGGCGGCAGACTCAGCGTGGAACCCACATGAAAGCGTGCCACGTCAACACTCTTTCCCCTTTCTTTTTTCTCTTCTTTTTTTTACTCCATCCAGGCGGTGCAGCGGCTGCAGGACGAGTAGAGGGGCATGGAGGAGGAGCTCCAGGCTATGGACCAGAGGCTACGCGCTGCCGAGAGCTGCCCGGGCCAAATGATGGCGTTCCGATTCTCGCCAAGCTCGCCGACGACCCTGGCGTCGTGCTGCGCGCCATGCTCGCCAAGAAGGAGGAGCTGGCCACGGCCAGCAACAACGGGTCTGATCCCTGCAAGAGGCGGCGGATAGGGGCCGACATGGGGCGCGGTGGCGTGGGGACCGGCGGCGACGCGGCCGAGATGGCGCATAGCAGTGGCACCGTGCCATTCCCGTTCTCTGCTCCCCCCGTGCTACCGCCGCAGCCGCCCTCCCCTTCTCCCGCCGCCCTCTCTCTCAATCTTGTCTGTGCAGGCCGCCGGCGGGTGGGGAGGAGGCCGGCGGGGAGCTCCTCCTGCACGGCCACGAGCTCCATGTCGGTCTCGCCGACCACCCTAGGCCCCAGCAGCAGGCGCCACGGGGCAGCTGATGGCCGCTGCGTCCGCCGTGATCGCCGTCGCATCCGCGGCGAGGCAGACCGATGCCGACGCCGCGCAGGGGGAGAGCACAGCGCTGTGGGCGTGCTCCTACGGCTGCATCCGGGTGTTCCTCGTCCTATCCCTGCTGCTGCTCGCCGTTGAGGTCGCCATCTACCTCCAGGGGCCTGCTGCTGGGGCGGTCGGCGAGACCGACACCGCGTAGGAGATGGCCATGGAGGTTGCGGCAGGCGCTGTGGGTCGTCACGGCGTCCCGGTGGCTAGTGAGGGAGGGAGAAACGGGGCACACCGTCGATGCGGCAGCGGCGAAGGAGGACGACGCTGGCCACTACGCCGCGGCGGGATCCGGCGGCGGAGGAGGAGCTGAGGAGGACGCCGACGACCACAGGGAGAAGCGGGGCACGCCGACGCCGACGACCACCATGCTTGCCGCTAGGGGACTACCACCTCCACCGCCACTGCCTCCGTCCCCGCCACCTACTGGCCGCCGCGCGCTCGCCCGCCTGTCGCCACCGCCGCTCCGCGCCTCCGCTCCACTCCGCTTCGCCGGCCGCCGCACGCTCGCACGCCGCCTCCGCCGGCCGCCGCTCAGCCCCGCTCGCCGCCTCCCGTTCCTTGCTACTTACCCGCTGCAAAGAGAAGTAAAAAAGAAAAGAGAATAGAAAGGAGAAAGAGAGAGTTGACGTGGCAAGTTGACATGTGAAGTCCACGTGGGCCCCATACTGAGTAAGCCGCTACGTAGGCTAAAACCGGGGTCAAAACCACCGAAAGACATCGGGTGACCGGTTTTGTATGGTTAAGGAACAGTGCATATCTGGTTTTATGGTTCGACGACGTTTTTTATCCCGATTACAAGTTGAGGGACCTTCGGTGTACTTTTTCCTAGCATCACCAATCCGTCCAACAATTTCTTTCAAATTGGGCTTGATCAGTCTACAACTTCACGCGCATCCAACCCGGCATGGCTGGCACGCCTTAGTGGCTTAGCCCACAAGCGTGGTGTTCGAGTCTTCACCCGCAAAGTGCCATGTTGTCGGACCGTGTGCCCGTGTCTCGTCTGACTCCCTTTGTTTAACAGATCCCTTCCTTCTTTGTTTGTAGTTTAGTTATGATCAACATGAAACACTGATTTCATTAAATATAAAAATGATGAGTAAAATCACAAAGACAAAAGATATACATATGCATGGAGCTCCACTGGAAGCTGTGGTTTATTTGATAGTATCATTAGATATTTGAATTTTTAAATAAATCTAGCCTCGCAAATACGCACGCTTTATGCTATCCTACTAGATTTGCTTGTACTAGTTCACTAGAGGCAAGTATGGGGACGGCCTTGAGTGGGACAGTAAGGACATTGGCGGTGGTGAACTTCTCACTGACATCCAACTACTCAGCCGACATGCCGTCGGGGAGCCTCCACTCGAACGCGTGCAGCAGCGACGCCAATATGAATGGCACGACGCGCTCTGCCATCGGCAACCCCGGGCACAGCCTCCTTCCGGCCCCGAACAGCATGAACTCGAAGTCTTTTCCTCGGAAATCCACCTCTGCTCTTTGCAGGAATCTCTCTGGCATGAACTCGTCCGGCCTCTCCCACGCCGTCGGGTCACGCATGATCACCCACACGTTGAAGATCACCGTCGACCCCTTCGGCACGGCGTAGCCGCCGATCTCCACGCCGTCCTCCGCCGCCTGGTGCGGCAGTAGTATCGGTGCCACCGGGTGAAGCCGCATTGCCTCCTTTATCACGGCCCGGAGGTACGGCAACTTCTCCGTGTCGTTCTCCTCGATGGTTTTCTTGCCGGCGAGGACGTCCTCCATCTCTGTGCGCGCCTTGGCCATTATGCTCGGGTTGCGGAGCAGCTCCGCCATCGCACACTGCACCGTGATGGCGATCGTGTCTGTCCCGGCGCCGAACACGTCGAACATTATGGTTGTCACGTCGTCGCGAGCGATCTTGCCAGCGGACATGAGGCCGAGGAGGGAGTCCAGGAAGTCGCCGGCGTGGTTTCCTGCCGAGGCGTCGGCCAAACGGCTGTTGGTTATGTTGTCCAAGATGTCGAACACCTTGTCGTAGCGCTTCTCCGCCCAGCGACGCCATCCCTGCAGGTCGAGCGGGCGGAGGAAGGGAAAAAGGTCGGAGACGTTGGGCTTCGCGATCGCCAAGATGATGTCCTCCACGGCTTCCCGTAGCCCGTGCGCCGACTCCTCGCCGACGTCGACCACGTCACCGGAGAAGAAGGCGTTCGACACGAGGTTGACCACCCCCGCTGTACACGGCCTCGCCGACGTCGACCACCTCCCCGACGTGCGCGGCGAAGTAGCCGACGATGTCGCGCACCTTGCGCTCGGGGACGCCGCGCGCCGCGGCGATGCTCCGTGGCGAGAAGACGTGCGTGGCCACCACCCTGCGCAGCATCTTCCAGCGCGTGTCGGAGCTCGGCAGCCATATCATGGACCGGTCGGCTAACCCGCGCACGCGGCTGGTGTCCCGGACGGCGCGTGCCGCGAGGCGCCGGTCGTGCTTGGTGAACGCCTCCCTTGTTAGGAAACGATATGCGAACAAACGATAAAAAACAATAGATCAATCACAAAAGACACGAGATTTAACGTGGAAAACCCTCTCAAAACAGGAGAGAAAAAAACCACGGGCGCCAGCCAGCAAAATATCTTCACTATATCTGAGGTGAGGTTTTCATCGCCATACGGCGGCTTACAAGAGGTATATATATAGTGGAACTCTAAAAGGGATGATGATCCGTACCGCGGGTGGCCTTTATTAAGTGCAAATGAATTTGGATCACAACTCAACAAACTCTACCTTGAGACAAATTACTTCTTGTAGCATGAATCAATCATTCACCCTGAACACAACAAAGACAAAAAAAACCACTTTCGCTCCGCTACTGCAGAAGCTGGCTTTTATTAAGTGCAAATGAATTTAGATCACAACTCAACAAACTACACCTCGAGACAAATTCCTTCTTGTAGCATGAATCAATCATTCACCCTGAACACAACAAAGACAAAAAAAAAACACTTTCGCTCCGCTATGGCAGAAGCTGGTCTTTATTAAGTGTAAATGAATTTGGATCACAACTCAACATCCCTCGCCGCGTCGGGCGAGGAGACGACCACGGCGGTGACGAGGCCCAGCTTCAGCGCCATCACGGGGCCATACCGCTCGCGCGCGAGGCGCGCCAGCGCGTGGTGCATGTTGCCGCGCAGGCTGAGCACATTGCCGATCACCGGCAGCGGCGTCGGGCCAGGAGGCAGACGACGCCGCTGCGCGCGGCGCGACGTCGTGCAGGCGAGGTAGTAGACGACCGTCGCCGCGGCGAGCGCTGCACATAGCAGCCACGCGTCGCGCTCCATTATGAATGTGCGTGTACGCAAACGCGGGAGGTGTCGTGTCTCCGGTATATGTGGAGCTAGCTGTGGTGGCGGCTTGGAACTGCGGCTTGGAATTTACAGGTACGATCGAGTCGACGACGTGGTGAGGAGTACTACAAATGTGTTACGACTTCCGAAGAAACCATGCGTTTGGTAGGCAGCCGTTACTGTGTTTCTAGCGACTTGGAAATTGGAATAATGGCATTTCTCCCGTTCAGGTGGACGAATTTAAAATTATCACTACAAGTCCGGTTGAGTTCTTGCTCGTAGTATCATATCTTATAACCCACTAGCTACTAAAGTTTAACATACAAAAATACCACATCATCATCCACTAACAATCATTAAATTTAAACTTCATGCAAACATATTATATTATTGATAATTTTATAATTTATTACATTTTATAGCTTTTAAAATGCAAGCATATTAAATCATCATCTCACAAAATTTACATTATATATATATATATTATTTTTTATAATATGCTATGTACCTATATAGTTCATCCTTATTTAGTTAATGTTATTTCTCTCTTCTCTTATTCATATTATATCAATTGTTTTTAGTGTTTAAATGATTAATCTATGGTCCAAATTATCTCTCTCATTTTTTCTCTCATTAATCCATATCACCTCAATTATTTTTAGTCTTTAGATAATTAATCTATTGTCCAAATTATTTCAATACTTTTCTTCTTCCATAAAATCATATTAGCTTACTTTTATATTTGAATCATCATTCTGTATATAATTTAAATTTAAATTATCATAAACCACGTTAACTTATATAATCTTATGTTGTCTACATATCTTACATATTATTTTTATTTGTTATTATACTAAACACTCCCGTAGCAACGCGCGGGTTTCACCTAGTTTTCTGGACTCCATGTCCACATTGTTGAATCGTTATGATACGCTAGTGTCGCACGCGGACCACAAGTGAGTTGGTCAGCTTTGGCCAAAATCCACGGCAAACCACAAGCAAAATCAATCGGAACTGTATATCTATTTATCGGGTGATTTCTAATAAAAATATTATCTAGATTTTTTCTACTCTTAAATTTACATCCAAAAAACTATAAAAGAATAACAAATACATATTTACTTACATAATATTTTTATCAAAATTACAGTGCACTTATATGTCATATCAATCGAATTTACGAATGCAATCTATCTATCTATTATATTATTAAGACAGCCTTGAAAGAAGGCACCACGTTCGCTGTGGAGGCTAAAAATTCTCACATTAATTGAATAAAAAGAAAAATAGAATTCAAATAGGATTTACAATGACTCGGCATCCTCATACAATTTGGAAAGTTCAGAGAGATTTTTGAATCGGACACATTGTGATTTTTGAATCGGACACATTAATTGTATCTGCTGCATGCCATCCTGACACCATGACATTGGAATCAAAACTAGCCAGTAGAAAGCAATATGCATTCCTAACCGGATTCAAATGCAAGAGAGAATGCTAAACATATTAGTAGTATTTTTATTTAGCCCAACGCTGATGGGATGTATAGAGATCTGTATGTACTTAAAAATAGCTTATAGCTTTGGCACATATTAAAAAAAGAAAAAATATATTTTGTTTAGTTGCGCACTAGATTATCATACGACAATTATAAGAAGTAACTAGGAGTTGAGACTGATTGGTGATCATCTTTATGTACTTAAGATTGTACGACGATGTTTAGAATTAAACGTGGCAAACAACCATCGCTGGCTCAGTTGAGCAACTTATGATTAGACGGAATCCGGATCAGCTGTAGACACAATACTGAATGCAACTTTGGCCCTGATTAATTCCCACGTAAAAACTTTTCACCCTATCACATCGAATGTTTGGACATATGCATGGAATATTAAATATAGGCAAAGAAAAATAATTACTGTCACAGGCAGACATAATGAAGTATCCGACGACTCGAGAGAAGAATATTGGAGACAATGCTGGGTCTTTAGCCTGCCAGTCAACATCAGCCTGAGATGTGCCCGTCAAACCACTCGAAGGCGGCGACCAAATGTGTTACACATTCAGCAGACTTGACAAAATGGCTAAAGATCTACAATATCTCAAATATTCTTAACTCATACTCATGTGAATCTAGAAATATGAGCCGTGGCAACACATATATCACCTGAACAATCTATCTATTATATTATTAAAACAACCTTCAAAACAGGCACCATGTTCGTTGTGGAGGCTAGAAATTTCAACATTAATCGGAGAAAAAAAAAAGAGTCTAAGTAAAAATACAATCTAAAAATAGCTGAAATTTAGAATTAAAAGTAAGCAATATTAAAAGAGTAGTCCATATTAGACTGTAATATGAGATTAATCAAAATTCGGAATAAAAATAAAATAAAATCCAAATTTAGAAAAAAAAGAAAAGTCCATTTAGGAAAACAATTTAAAAATAACTGAAATTCGGAATTAAAAATAAGGAATATTGAAAGATGAGTCCATACAAGAATCCAATACGAGATTAATCAAAATTTGAAATAAAAAATAAATATTAGAAAAAAGAAAATAATAGAAGAGTTCAAGTAGGAATACAATTTAAAATTAACTGAAATTCGTAATTAAATATAAGTAATATTGAAATTCGTAATTAAATATAAGCAATATTGAAATAAGAGTACATATAATAACCCAATAGTACATTAATTAAAATTCAGAATAAAAAATAAAATAAAATACGAAATTAGGCAAATTAAAAAGAGAGTTAAAGTAGGAATACAATTTTGAAGCAACTAAAATTAAAAGAAAATAAAAAAAATCAAAACAACACAATACGAAAAATAAAATAAATTCTGAAATTAGAAAAAGAAAAAAGATTTCAACTATAAATACAATTTATAAATAATTAAAATTGGTGATAAAAAATAATGACTATTGAAAGAAAAGACCATTTAAAACACATGCCGAGATTAATTAAGTAATAGGCCTATACAGGAGCAGAGTGGTGGCGGTTGATGGGATATCTAAAAACTAGTAATAAAACACCAAAAAGAAAATCCTAATGATGATTAAAAGAAAGGACGACGGGCAGGTCGTGAAGCAATCTGTCAAGGCGGTTGGCGGGACTTCTAGAAAGTAAAAAAATAAACCTCAATGATAATTATTTTTAAGTTTTATAATTTCAATTAAAATAAAAATGAAAGGCAACGGCGGGTCGTATAGGAATACAATGGCAGAGCCGCCGATGGTTGGTATGTCTTCTAGAAAGTAAAAATAATGAATTCTAATGATAGTTATATTCGACTTTTACAATCCCAATGACAATAAAGTGTATGCGGCAGACAGGTCGTAGAGGAGTATAGTAGCAGCATTTGACGGGATTTCTAAATTATAAAGAAAATGAAACCCAACGAGACGATAAACTCTAAAAACTATAAGGTCCAATTTTTAAAAGTTCGGGCTTCTGAAAAGTAAAAAAATAAACCCCAATGATAATCATGTTTGATTTTAAAATCTCAATGACAATAAAGAAGGGCGACAGGGGCCGAGCCGTAGAGGAGTGTAGAGGAGTACAGTGACAAAGCTGCTGACGTTTTGGCAGAACTTCTAGAAAGTAAAAAAAAATTGAACCTAAACAATAATTATGTTCGACTTTAAAAAATCAATGACAATAAAGAGAAGATGAAGTGGACGGTCGTAGAGGAGTATAATGGCAGCGTTGGACGGGACTTCTAGAAATTATAAAAAATAAGCCCAACATGACAATAAACTCTAAAAACTATAAGTTTTTGGATCCAAATTTTAAAGATTCTAAGGAGAATGAATAGAAACAGTGGTAGATCGAGCAATCAAATAAAGAATAATATGACAAAAGTAAAGGGTAGCAACTGGTGTGACTTTTAAAAATTATAAAACTAGAAACAAGAGGATGATAAGGTTTGGACTTTCAAAATCTGAAGACAATGAGAAAACTATTTAATAAATTTTAAGTAAAATCATATTAAAAATATATAATTTTATATGGATGCTAACCGTGCAATTGTGCGGGCCACCCAGCTAGTTTTAGTTATATAGTACTGTAATTTTCTGTACTAATATTGACACACGATCCTACGCCCAAGAAAACATCAAATATCAGAGAAAAAAAGTCACCCGATAGAGGTTTAGCAAAATCGAAATCAAACACGTGCACAAGCGAAACTTTTCATTGTTGTCACCTGCGCTAGGTACAGCATCACGGTTCCGGCCCATGCACGTTCGTTACAACTTACAAGTCGAAACAAGACCACGCCTATCGCCTTCCAGAGACCCGAGGGCTACACATGTGCGCACATTTTAGGTAATCTAGATGGGAACATATTTTCGTTTTCTGCATCTACTGCGATGAAGTTTAAGTGTAAGGTCCTATTTGATTAATGGGTTAGGGAAGTAATTTCCCACTCACCAAAATACATGTTTAAATCCTAACCATTCATTCTCTCTCTTCCGTTAATCCTAACTCTTTACTCATTTCTCTATCCCAATTCTACTTTTTCTTATCCCATTGTCTAAACAGACCCTAAGTGAGGAACCGATATAGGTTTTCAGGCTTACAGTGTAAAAAAGACCAAGACCAAAGTGTTGGGACGACGTTTCGATCGACACATGGACCCCTCCCGTGTTAGTATGACCGTATTGAGCCTCATGGGCATTTGGGCTGCACCGGTCCATCGATATCGTAACTGTCTATACCGTCTCATGGGTCTTGTTTGTGAGGCTTAGGGCTGTCAAAAAACGAGCTGCTCAAGCTCGGCTCACCTCAGACTCGATTCGAGCTCTTAACGAGCCGAACTTAAGCTTCTCACGAGTCTAACTGTGTGTATAATTTTTATCTTTTATATGTTATAAGTTAGTAGCTCAATGATAAATTAGTATATATTTATGTGAAAAAATATTGTATTTCCGCATCATATATTAATCTTAAGTTCTCATAATCTTTTTCTCCAATACTGTTAATTGAAATTATTGTTTTTTACAAAATTTTATCATCAAAATATATATTATCCTATACAGGAGGATTAGGCTCACAAGCTCGAGCCTAGACACGCAAGCTCGCTCGAGATTGGCTCGTTGACAGCCCTAGGGCTTAAGAATTCAAGAAGCAACTTCTAACTTCAGATTTATTTTCTGGATTCTATAACTGCATACTCTTAGAATTTGTGTGAGAATCTGTACTATTTAGAGCTAGATTTTGAGAGAAGCTGCAGCTGCTAGAAACTCTCCAAACATGCCCATAATCACTATGTTTTATGTGATTTAAAGAACCCTAGCTTCTGCAGCTGTGTGCATGCCGATGCATGTGTTGTATTGATTATACTCTCGTTGCACAGTGTTAGCATTTGCCTGTTAGGGGTATGTTGGATTGTTGCAAAGTATGTACATAAGAATGTCATGATGTTGGTTCACGTGCGTGCCACTGTGCCTAGCGCCACCAATAGGTAGGGATGTAAGTATGCAATCACATCCGTATAGAAACCCGCTTGTAGGGGTGAAAATGGAGCAGATATTATCCGATCCGATCTGCTCTGAATCCGTCCGAAGTAAGGTTATGGTAAGGGCTTTTAGATATCCGGCCGGATGCGGATGCGGATGCGGATAGTTACATGCGGATGCGGATGCGGATATGGTATCGGTAATATCCGACGGATACGGATTATCCGCTATTTTAAGCGGATTATCCGATAAATATTTTGGCGGATAATCCGAATTTCACAACCCATATAACCACTCAATTTGGCCCATTTGACATGTGCATTTTCATCGTGCAAAGATTCAGCCCATCCAGGTCCACCTTATCCATCAATCTATCCAGGAGTTTAGTCCGTGACTCCGTCGATGTCACGTCAACCAATTTTTTCATCGAGACTTCTCTTCTTCTAGTCCTCCCACGCTGCCGCCAGACTTCTCCACCCAGCGCTGCGCCCTACCGTCTCCAGCCCGGCGCCACCGCCGCCGCCGCCACCTGCCTTCTCCACCCCGGCGCCGCGGCCTACCGTCTCCACCCCAGAGGCGTTGCGCTGGTCACCTGGTTGTCTCCGTCTCGGCGCCGGCGACGCCTCTTGCCATCATAATGTCAATACTATATGTGTCGATTACATGCTTTTGGACAGAAGATAAGTCAATCGTTAACAACTTGACATTATATTATGATGTGATCATGTGAATTGTGATATTGGTATCTCATTGTTGCTCATTGTACAGATGATCAGATGTTGTACCGATTGTATATACATGTCATATCCGATTATTTTCATCCGTTTCCGACCCGAGTCCACACCGGCTCCGCACCATTTCCGACATCCGAAATAATGCGCTCCGCATCTGCTTCCGCACATTATCCGCACCGCCTCCTAATCCGATTAAAAAATATGATATAGGATATGGTATGACTACTATCCGTTCGAATCCGATCCGTTTTCACCCCTACCCGCTTGCTAGTATACATTTTGGAAGAAAAAATGAGACAGAAGTAGAATAAGCGGGTAAGAAAATCATGCTTATCCTCTCTACTTGTATCTCTACCAATAGCCAATGTAGTAACATTTGCGGAGTAAGCGAACTTGACCTTCCTCTTGAAATTTATACGGGCGACATCAACATCGCGGTGAGTATAGATGTTCCGAAGTAGCCATGCATTGGTAGCAGTTAGCAGCCGTTATTGTGTTTATAGGGACTTGGAAGTTGGAATGGTATTCCACCCGTTCAAGTGGACAACTTTATCACTAGAAATGAGGGTAAAAATTCTTGCCCGCACTATTTCTGTTCTCCATGTAGGTCTGTCTGACTGATCAATTTGGTGTCGTCCTTCGATCTTCAGCTAAATTTCGGCCATCAGAAAGTCAAGACCAACAAGAAAAATTGAAGGCCGAACAATTTAGTCCCAATCTCAGTCAATCATTGACAACTGCAGAGAAGAAAAAAACCACATAAATCATACGCAAATTTAGAGATTAAAAAGAACATAGAAATCGTAAAAAAAAATCACATAAAACACCAAGTGAGGCGGAGGTGCTGGCAACCACTTTAGCCTCCATATGTGCACCTCGAGCTAGAAAAGGAGGCGTCCCGTTAAAGAGAGAGAGATGCTGTTGATGCCGAGGAGTAGAAGGTGGTACGAATCGAATTGGTTGAATAAAATATGGTTTTTCAACATCTGGAATAGAATTGGTGATCGAATTTTTCGATCTTGGTCTTGTTTTTTTTATTTAGTTTTTATTCTGTCCACCCCTACATGTACACATTGAGTCATTGATGAATATTTGGCCAGGCCTAGCTTCTGCCCGGCTGAATGCATGATGATGCACCAGTGTCACACGCAGACCACAGAAGATCTGAAAATATCTGAATTTTAATTATATGCGATCATATGTGGTCAGCCTTGGCTGAAATACACAGCAACCACAAACAAAATCAATCACAGCCTCACAGGTGCAAGCATATGCATGTCTTGTTCTCACTTCAATTCAGTAGCAGAGTGCAATATGTTCGTTGCTATATCTCCTGCGCTAGGCAGCATCACTATTCACATGCGCGCCGTAGGAAACATTTCTCGTTCTCACTTCGTTTCTACTGCCTGTAATTAGTTGGTGTTGCTAGCTGCCCCAAATTAAGGGAGGATGATTTCGTTTCCTGAAATATACGCAGTGTTAGTATTATTAGAGTTAGATTAGATTTGTATAGATTGTATCCGTATATAACTCTTATTTAAGAGTTTGTTGTAATCTCTATTGTATTGGATATATAAATACAATTGCCCTCCCACGTTGGGTTGTGAGGCGTCTCATAATTCTCTACATGGTATCAGATACCGGTTTCCTTCTACCCTAATTCGCCGCTTCCTCTGGCCTTCGCTTTTTCCGCGTTCGCTTCTCTTCCGCTGCCCACGCGACTTCCACGTCCCCACCACCGCGCCGCACCCCAGCGATTTCCCCTCGCGATCTCGCCGCGCCCTAGCCCCACCGCGCCTTCCGCGTCCCCACCGCGCCACGACGTACCGCGCCGCGCCCTCGCTCGTTCCGCGCCGCGCCCTGCCTGTATCGCGCCGCGCCGCACTTTGCCCCCATCGCGCCACACCGTGC
Source organism: Oryza glaberrima (assembly GCF_000147395.1). NCBI lineage: Eukaryota > Viridiplantae > Streptophyta > Magnoliopsida > Poales > Poaceae > Oryza > Oryza glaberrima. The sequence goes on along the minus strand of NC_068333.1, from coordinate 22,247,878 downwards.
CCTGCCCGCGCCGCGCCCTGCCCTGCTCTGCTCACGCTGCGCCGCCTTCTGTCTTCGCCGCGTCGTGATTATTCTGCCTCTCTGCCATGTCTACCGAGTCCACCTCCTCTTCCACAACCACGGGAACAATGGCATCTACATCATCCGGCTCTACTCCATCTTCTGCTGCCAGCACCGGGGATTCTACTGGCTCGATCTTCGTCAACCCGTATGCCCCCGTCAACGTCAAGACTCACATACCAATTACCCTGGAGCTCAAGCACCCCAATTTCAACAAGTGGAAGACCTACTTCACTTCTATGTGTGGCAAGTTTGGGCTCCTTCCTCACATTGATGGCACTGCACCTCCTCGTCCCGACGACTCGACTTGGGCACAAGCCGATTGTTGTGTTCGGGGCTGGCTGTTCGGCTCCGTTTCCGATGCTATCCTCGACGTCGTCATGGAACCCGATCAGACCGCCCGCGACCTATGGCTCGCCATCGACGATCTCTTTCAAGCAAACAAGGAACCCCGCGCCATCTATCTCAGTCACGAGTTCCACTCAATGATGCAAGGTGACATGCCCATTGCTGATTATTGTCAGTAGGTGAAGACTACTGCCGATGCCCTCCGCGACGTCGGCCACCCCGTCACCGAATCTCAGCTTGTCCTCAACTTGCTGAGCGGCCTCAACTCTCGTTTTTCGAGCACCGCCGACAACATCGCCAGCGCCCCTGTTCTGCCCTCCTTCGCCTCGGCGCGCAACACCTTGTTACTCAAAGAGCTGCGAATTGCCAATGCACACAAGGTCCAGGCTGAGACAGCCATGGTGGTGGTTGCCTCCTCTGCCAATGCCTGCACTTCCAACACATGTGCGTCCTCTTCTTCATCACAGTCTCGTGGCGGTGGCTCCAACAACAGTGGTCGCCGCAACCAGCGACGCTACAACGGTGGCCGGAACAACAGCAGTGGTGGCGGCAATGGCGGACGACAGAACAATAGCAACGGCGGCGGCTATGGCAACTTCGGGAACAATTTCCAGCAGCAGCAGCACCAGGCTGGGCCACGACCTACCGGCCCATGGGTCTGTTTCAATCCATGGGCTGTGCAGCAGCAGTAGTCTCCCTAGCGTCCCAGCAACAGTGCCGACCTGCTTGGCCCATATCCTCAAGCACACACGACATTTGCAGGCCCATATGTCTCTCCACCAATGCCGGGTTTGCCACCAATGCAGCAATCTCAGCCCAATTGGGATCAGGCAGGTCTGATTGCTGCCCTCAATCAGTTGTCCGTGCAAACTCCAAGTCCTTGGGTGCTTGACACAGGAGCCACTTCACACATGTCCTCTACCGACGGTATTCTCGTTACTCGTCTTCCCAATTCCTATACCTTCATTACCGTTGGCAATGGTCATACTATTCCTGTTATTTGTCGTGGCACTTCTTTTCTACCTATAGGAACCACTAATTTTGATCTTAAAAACATCCTTGTCGCCCCCTCTTTGGTTCGCAATCTACTTTCCGTTCGTCAATTCACTCGTGACAATAACTGTTCCATTGAGTTTGATGAGTTTGGTTTTTCTGTTAAGGACCTCCGTACCCGGCGCGTGATTCTTCGCTGCAATAGTCATGGTGACCTCTACACTCTACCTACTGCTGCACCTGCTATTGCTGCCCACAGCTTCTTGGCCCAATCCTCTACCCTGTGGCATCGTCGTCTTGGTCATCCCAGTTCAGCTGCTATTCAGACTCTCCACAAATTAGCTATTCTTCCTTGTACTAAGATAGATCATAGTTTGTGTCATGCGTGTCAGTTAGGGAAACACACGCGTCTACCTTTTTCTCGGTCTCAGTCTAGTACATCTTCTCCTTTTGAGCTTGTTCACTGTGATGTGTGGACCTCTCCTGTCTTGAGTACTTCTGGCTTTAAGTATTATTTAGTGGTGCTGGATGATTTTAGTCACTTCTGTTGGACTTTTCCTCTTCGCCATAAGTCTGATGTTCACCAGCATATTGTTGAGTTTGTTGCTTATGTTACGACCCAGTTCGGCTCTTCCATTAAGTGTTTCCAGGCGGATAATGGTACCGAACTTGTTAACCAAGCCACTACCTCGTTTCTCGCTAGCCGTGGAACCTTGCTTCGCTTATCCTGTCCTTACACTTCTCCTCAAAACGGCAAAGCCGAACGCATGTTTCGCACAATCAACAATTCCATTCGCACCCTACTCATACAAGCATCCATGCCTCCTTCTTACTGGGCCGAAGCTCTAGCCACAGCCACATACTTACTCAATCGAAGACCCTCAACTTCCGTCCACAACTTCATTCCGTTTCAAATCCTGCATCACAAAGTTCCTGATTATTCTAATTTTCGGGTTTTTGGTTGCCTCTGTTATCCTAATCTTAGTGCCACGACTCCTCATAAACTCTCTCCTCGATCCGCTGCCTGTGTTTTTCTTGGTTACCCGGCTTCTCACAAGGGCTATCGTTGTTTGGACATTTCTACTCGTTGTGTTTTCATCTCTCGTCATGTGGTTTTTGATGAACAGACATTCCCATTTGCAGCTATTCCCCAAACTGCTTCTTCTTTTGATTTTCTTCTACAGGGTGTTTCTAAAGCGGTAGCTCCGTCCTCCTTGGACGTCGAGCGTCCGCGTTCTCTACCGGTCGCTCCCTCTCCTGAGGTCGAGCCGCCGGATGACTTGGCCGGCCCTGATATTTATCGGCTTCTTCTCCATAATAGAAGGCTACAATCATCGCAAGCTCCAGAACCAGCTATATTGGCGCCTTCCAGTGCATCCTCTAGTGCCGATGCTAGTACTACGGGCGGGAGCATGTCTTCTTCATCACCAGTGTAAACTATATCGAGTTCTTCTATTGCTCAGCCGCCTGCCTTGCATGGTGTTGCTTCTGCTCGGCCGCTGATCTCTCCATATCGCCATACGTATGTGCGTCGTACTCAGCCTGTGGCGGTTCATGGTCCTATACGCACCACCAGAGCTTTTCGAGCTGCACAACATACACAGGATCAACAGCGTCATGCTATGGTAACTCGCTCTCAGACCGGCAATCTTCGTCCTGTCCAGCACTTCAATTATACCGCTATGCAGACTTCTGTTTCGCCAGTTCCTTCCAATTATCGTAGTGCTTTGGCTGACCCTAACTGGCATGTAGCTATGGCTGATGAGTACAAGGCTCTTGTTGATAACAACACTTGGCGTTTGGTTCCTCGACCTCCTGGTGCTAATGTTGTAACCGGAAAATGGATCTTTCGACATAAGTTTCATTCCGATGGGACTCTTGCTCGACACAAGGCACGATGGGTTGTTCGTGGCTATTCTCAACAGCATGGGATTGACTACGATGAGACTTTTAGTCCAGTTGTTAAACCTGCTACTATTCGTGTTGTTCTCAGTATTGCTGCCTCTCGGTCTTGGCCTATCCATCAGCTTGATGTCAAGAACGCATTTCTCCATGGCAATCTAGAGGAGACAGTGTATTGTCAGCAACCATCTGGTTTTGTTGATCCTTCTGCGCCTACTGCTGTATGTTTGCTCCAAAAATTGCTCTATGGTTTGAAGCAGGCTCCTCGTGCTTGGTACCAACGGTTTGCAACATATATTCGTCAGTTGGGTTTCACATCTTCGGCATCTGACACTTCTCTCTTCATTTATAAAGATGGAGATAATGTTGCATATTTACTGTTGTATGTTGATGACATCCTGCTGACTGCCTCGTCCACTTCACTTCTTCAGCATATTACACTTCTTTTTGGGAATTTCTGTCACTCGATCTGCAGACGGTTTATTTCTTTCTCAGCGGCAATATGCTGTTGACTTATTGCGGCGAGCTGGTATGTCGGAGTGTCATCCTACTGCAACACCGGTTGATGCTCGATGTAAACTTTCTGCTACAGATGGAGCTCCCGTTTCAGATCCTACGGAGTACAGGAGTCTAGCTGGGGCTCTTCAGTACCTTACTCTCACGCGGCCTGAGATAGCTTATGCAGTTCAGCAGGTATGCTTGTTTATGCATGATCCCCGTGAGCCTCATCTTGCTCTAGTTAAACGGATTTTGCGTTACATCAAGGGTACTCTACACATTGGTCTTCACATCGGAACTGCACCAGTTGACTCTTTGATAGCTTATTCTGATGCTGACTGGGCGGGTTGTCCTGATTCTCGTCGTTCCACATCAGGGTATTGTGTTTTCCTTGGTGAAAACTTGGTCTCATGGTCCTCCAAGCGACAGACCACTGTCTCTCGATCTAGTGCTGAAGCTGAGTACCATGCAGTAGCACATGCTGTTGCCGAATGTTGCTGGATTCGACAACTTCTTCTTGAACTACATATTCCACTTGCTTCGACCACTATCGTTTATTGTGATAATGTTAGCGCCGTCTACATGACAGCTAATCCTGTTCATCATCATCGGACGAAGCATATTGAGATTGATATTCATTTTGTTCGAGAGAAAGTTGCTTTAGGACAAGTTCGTGTTTTACACGTTCCGTCCTCACATCAGTTCGCAGATATCATGACCAAAGGCTTGCCAGTTCAGTTATTCACTGAGTTTAGGTCCAGTCTTTGCGTTCGTGATGTTCCTCCCGCTTTGACTACGGGCGGGTATTAGAGTTAGATTAGATTTGTATAGATTGTATCCGTATATAACTCTTATTTAAGAGTTTGTTGTAATCTCTATTGTATTGGATATATAAATACAGTCGCCCTCCCACGTTGGGTTGTGAGGCGTCTCATAATTCTCTACAAGTATGATCAAGAAACAGGGATTAATTGGAGAATGCCCAGGCTCGGCCGACCGACGCCCCGCGCCAGGATCAGTCGCTCCCCACGCGCACATGTCAATGTCTCCCCCATTAAGCCACACCACGTGTCCCCCATTAAGACACACCTGTCATGTGTCTCCACCACATACTCCATTGCAACAAATCACTCACATATTTTGGAAACCCTCTATTAAGGGAATTTGGTTTTTTTTTCCACCAAAAATGTTTCACCTAGTGTACTCATAATGTTTCACTATGTATAGATCTAATGTTGCAGTGAACTGAAATATTCCATTGCAACAAAAAAAACCCACATATTTTGGAAACCCCATATTAAGGGAATTCGTTTCATTCTTTATTCCACCGAAAAATGTTTCACCTAGTGTACTCAGAATGTTTCACTATGTGTGGATCTAATGTTGTAGTGAACTGAAACATTCTTTCGCTATTTGCTGAAACATTGTTCTTATATAAGGTGAAACAATATCTGATTTAAACGAGTAAAACTGTTGATGCGAAAAACACACACTGGCCTGGAAGATTTGCTTAACTCCTATGCAGCTCCAAAATCTTGTTTTTAGGTTCGAGAGCATGCCAGTTGATTTGATCCTGTAATCAACAAGAAAAAAACACAAAGAAATCGAGGTTAAATTCATAAACGATAACCGATCAGCTAGGAGCCGATGACGTATCGTCAATCATTAAGCCGATGTTATTGGCATTAGATCGGCAATGAATAATAAAACAATATGAAACTAAATCTACTCAATCGGCTGTAGATATCAATGATATATAATCCTTCTCTCGATATATATTTAAACTAAGTGATTGGGATAGATCGAACAGCATGTCGAGACAGTATAAATCACTTAAGTCTAAATATACATTAAGATCATGATTATATACACATTTACAGCATAGCCAATCAGATAGATCCAGCATGCATCGGCTAATACTCCGATACCACTCTATGTTAAGATATTAAAACAGACAAGATATATTAAACAGAAAGCCTAATATATTCTAATGCAATAAGATCTTAATATAAAGAGTAGATTTAGCATAACAATCAAACATACAAGACAAAAGATAGCTAAATCAAGTAAGATCGGCTGAAACTCCGACACTATCTCTATTGATGATCATAAAACAAGCTAGATATTACAATTATAGATAATACTTAATAGATCGAACTCAACCGATACAGCATTAAGCGTAAAGATAAATGTAAAATCTAGACAAGGTGATGAAAACCTTTAAGAGATGGTAGATATGCTATATAATCTAGATTAATGACAAGATCTAACTCTATCGGCTACTCTCTAGCAGCAAAAACCAGCCGATTGCGGGTTAGATGGAATAACTAATAAAGATTATGAAGCATGTATGATAACTTAACGAATTACATAAACAAGATTAGAGTGTCATAAAGATGTAAGCACTAATCCTGAGAACGCAAGCCGCCATGACAATTTTACCTCTAGTTGAAGATCGAAACCGATGTAGCTCAACCCGAAAGCAAGAACTCGTCGAAATAAACGAAAGTGAAAGGGTGGCGATGCGCCGAAAGTGTTATTGAAATGTTGTTGTAAATTACATGGAGTCGGGTTATATTTATACCCAAGATACATGATAGGTCCTTTCCGAACACGACTCTTATCTCTAACAAACTCTAAAATACATAAGTCTTTATGGCAGACTTTTTCCCAAAACATATCTCTAAGAAAACTATTCAAAATATCCTAATAGATACAATTGCCTATCTGAGAGCTTATCTCCATCGTGGCAATTCTTGTGTAGCACGTTGATCGATTCTAGAAACGGTTTTATAATCATCTCAATGAAATCGGCTGTATCGGCTGTCTTCTGTCCGATCCATCTCAGCCGATGCAGACTTCAGCCGATGCCTCTACGGCCGATGCACACTATATTCTTCAAACACAATCCTTTGCCAAATCCACTTTGATTCCAATGCCGGACCTAGTTCATATCTTACCAAATTTGGTTGTTAACAGAAACATTTTCGATCTACTTAATGAAACAATTCCGATATACCTGGTGGAACATCGTGCATCATTTAAAAATAATTTAATAATAAGCTATTTTTTTTCGTCGGAATATATCCATGTGTGGTCTTGTTTTGAAGATTTTATTGCAACGAATTTAATGGTGCAATCGATCATGATTTGGATAAGTAATTTAAGAGAAAAATCAGTTTAAAGTAGTTTTGCGCATAAATCGGGCGCCCGATTTTTCTCCAAACCGATCGGGCGCCCGACCCGTAGACTATCCGGGATTAATTGTTGGTGTTAGAAACAATTACACATTGATCGTCAAGACCAGGGCAGAACTGGGCCTAGGACAGCTTGGACCCAAGCCTCACTCGTGAAAAAAAATTTAGTGGACTAGTACCTACATATTTTCTAGATTTTCTCAAATTCCTATAGCCCAGCCCCACACATGGCCTGTTTCAGCCTCACATCTCTCACTCCCATCCCAATAACTAGCCCATCACACCCCAATAGAAGCCAACCCTAATCCCACCTCCTATCTCTCGTGCATCACGCAGTAGGGATGAAATAGAAGCCAACCCTAATCCCACCTCCTATCTCTCGTGCATCACGCAGTAGGGATGAAAATGGGTCGGGTTCGGTCGGATCTCACCCTTCCCATATTCTAACCCATATTTTATAATCGGAATCGGGTCGGACACGGATAGTGCCGAATACGGATACAAACTCGGATAATGTCGGGCAAAAATACGGAACGAATACATACCAAAATGGATACGTACACAATCGGTTACGAATATTTATTCGAATATCAAATCGAAGCAACAATCTTATATATCACTTAGACAATAACCATTTAACAATTCCATATATCCATAATAGATTATATTAGGCCATTAGGACCTTAGGAAATAAATATGGTACAATATATCATAGTAGAACCAATACATAATACCAAAAAGTGCCTCAAAAAACATAATACGGGTAATATCCGAATATTTATCCGGGTAATACCCGGATTTTTTACCGGATAATCCGTATCCATCGGATACTACGTTCCTGAACCCGATCTCATATCTGCCAAAAAAGACCCGTATTCAGACCCGATATCTGTAAAAAGTCCCAGGTACTCGAATTTGTCCTGAAATAATGTGGTCGGGTGGGCGGGCGGGAAATACCCGCACCATTTTCACCCCTGTCACGCAGCATCACCGAGAGCCGTATCTGTTTCTGTTCGCGTTCTTTCTCTTCTCTCACGCTCTCGGCTTTCCGCCTCTCCCTGTCCCTGTCTCCCACACCATCGACTGCGCACGGCGGCGGACAGTGACACGCACTACGGCATTACTGGCGGCAGATTATACTTCTAAAATATAAATATGGCAACTGACAAGACAATTGAACTTAAAAAAAAACTATAAGATCTAGTTCCAAAGAGGAAGAATAAAAGTTGTGACAGGTCGGGCAATCAAATAAATGAGTGGCAAGAAAGTAAGGGTTGATGACTTATTGACTTTTAAAAACTAACCCGATGATAATAAGATTCGATCTTTTAAGATCGGCTAGATGGCTATAACAAATTTAAATAAAAGCATGTTTAAAAATACATAATTTTGGATATGTGCTAACCGCACAACAAATAAAGAGGTGACAAAGGAGTAACGATAGCAACAAATGTGACTTGTAAAAACTATAAAACTAGAAACCCGGGGATGATAATGTTCGATCTTTGAAAGTCGTAAGACAATGAGATGGATATTTAATAAATTTTAAGTAGAATCATGTGTAAAAATAGATAATTTTATGGATGCTAGCCACGTAATTGCGCGGGCGACCCACCTAGTTTATACTGAAAACACTAATGGGCGAACGCAAATGTAACACACCTCCCGGCATCATAATGTTTCCCTTTCCTCTTCTCGTCCCTTTCCCCTTCACTCTCCCTTCTCACCTTGCCTGTCCACCTCTCCCCGGCATCAGCATCAGCAACACTGCTTGCTGGCCACCTCATGCAAATTTCAATTATTGTGATTTGGAGAAAGCATCTAGTGCAGAAACTTTATCATTATAAATTTTTGAATGTAGATACTTTGTGCACATGGACTTTGGATGTATAAACTTTGTACACAAGAACTTCTGATATAGAAGATTTGTGCATATGAAATTCCAAACAAATTATTAAACAATCGATGCCCTCAAATCCAACAAGAATACAGGAACCATTATGGATACCGCCTTGAATAGGTAACTCCCTTATCTGCTCAAGACCTTATCCCTATTTGAGAATTTATCTCCATAATACAAGAACTGATATGCGGTATTCTCGCCGGTGTATGTGTATGTACATGGTGATATCCCAAATTTAACATATTAACACCAATATGCATAGCTAGCGCTGCCTTCAAATTAAGTTGCAACAATTTCACTTAAATTTGATCAGAGGCAAGTATGGGGATGGCCTTAATTGGAGTAACAAGAACATTGACAGTAGTAAACTTCTCGCTAAGATCCAAAGCCTCCGCTGTCACACCAGCAGGGAGCCTCCACTCGAACGCGTGAAGCAGCGACGCCAAAATGAATGGCACGACGCGCTTTGCCATCGACAACCCCGGGCACAGCCTCCTTCCGGTCCCGAACGGCATGAACTTGTGGTCTTTTCCCCTGAAATCCACCTCCTCCGCCATGTCCAAGAACCTCTCTGGCATGAACTCCTCGGGCCTCTCCCACGCCACCGGATCACGCATGATCGCCCACACGTTGAAGATTACCGTCGAGCCCTTGGGCACGGCGTAGCCCCCGATCTCCGCGCCGTCCTCCTCCGCCCGGTGCGGCACGAGGATCGGCGCCGCCGGGTGCAGGCGCATCACCTCCTTCACCACGGCCTGGAGGTACGGCAGCTTCTCTACGTCGTTCTCCTCCATCTTCGTGGCTTTCACCTTGCCGGCGAGGACGTGGTTCATCTCGGCGTGCGCCTTGGCTATTACGCTCGGGTTGCGGAGCAGTTCCGCCATCGCCCACTCCACCGTGATGGCAATCGTGTCGGTCCCGGCGCCGAACAAGTCGTACATTATGCTTGTCACGTCGTCGCGAGCGATCGTGCCGGCGGACATGAGGTCGAGGAGGGAGTCCAGGAAGTCGCCGGCGCCGGCGTCGGCGTGCTTTCCGGTCGAGCGTCGGCCAAGCGGCTGTTGATTACGCTGTCGAAGATGCCGAACACCTTGTCGTAGCGCTTCTCCGCCGAGCGACGCCATCCCTGCAGGTCGAGCCGGCGGAGGAAGGGGACGAGGTCGGAGACGTTCGGCTCCGCGATCGCCAGGATGATCTCCTCCACGGCCTCCTGCAAACCGTGCGCCGACTCCTCGCCCACGTCGACCACGTCGGCGGAGAAGAGCGCGCTCGACACGAGGTTGAGCACGCCGCCGTACACGACCTTGCCGACGTCGACCACCTCCCCGGCGTGCCCGGCGAGGTGGCCGACGATGTCCCGCACCTTGCGCTCCCGGACGCTGCGCGCCGCGGCGAGGCTCCGCGGGGAGAAGACGTGGGTGGCCGCCACGCCGCGCAGCGTCTTCCAGCGCGGGTCGGAGCTCGGCAGCCATATCAAGGACCGGCTGGCGAACCCGCGCGCGCGGGTAGTGTCCGGCACCGCGCGCGCCGCGAGGCGCCGGTCGTGCTTGGTGAACGCCTCCCTCGCCGCGCCGGCCGACGACACGACCACGGCGGTGACGAGGCCCAGCTTCAGCGCCATCACGGGGCCGTGCTCGCCGGCGAGGCGCGCCAGCGCGTGGTGCATGTTGCCGCGCAGGCTGAGCACGTTGCCGATCACCGGGAGCGGCGTCGGGCCAGGAGGCAGCCGCCGCCATCGGCGGCGCATCGTGCCGGTGAGGTAGTAGCAAGCCATCGCGGCGGCGAGCGCTGCGCATAGCAGCCAACACACCTCGCTCTCCATTTCGTCGGCTTCACCTCGGTTTGCCGATCGACGACGATCTCCGTATAGAAGTGGAGGCGTTGCCGTGTTGGTGTGGCATTATATTGGCGGCTTCGAATTCGATTTGGAGTACAAATATCAAACGTTCCACGGCATCTGGAGAGGCTTGATTTGTACAGCAACATATGCAGTTCGTCCTGCGACTTGGAACGATTTGGCCATGGCCAAAAAAAAAATCTTATCGTCCTTTGTTCATGTAGCCATCCGACAGTACAGACCGATTAATAATGATATGTCATTGTCGTACTGAATTATTAACGGCCCCGCATATTTGCAAAAGAGAAGTAATTTGTGAATAAAACTTTTATATGTGTGTTCTTAGCGACCTAAAAACAAAGGTCGAAATATAAACTTCGATGAAAAGATCTCAAAATCAGCTTCAAATTTAAGATTAAAAATTTAAATTTTAATGAGATAAGCATTAACATAAGTGAAATGATGTGGCCGAAAATTATATATGTGACAATATGTTGTAGCCTTTGGTCGAAATCTACAGCAACCACAAGAAACAACATTGAATCACTGCTACAAGGTTGCGTTTAGGGGTGGAAAAAAAAAGCTCGGGCTCGTGAGCTCAGCTCAGGTTTGGCTCGAGCTTGGTTGGCTCGGCTCGGCTCGTAAGCCAAATGAGCCAAGCCCAAACCTCCTTTTCAGCTCGTTGCTGAAATGAGCCAAGCCGAGTTGGCTCGTGAGCCATTTGTTTTGGCTCGCAAGCCTAGGCCATCATGTATTTATATCAATTATTTTACTTTTTATGGCGTTATTATTTGTAAACTTGAAATTTATCATTAAGATTTTAAAGAATTGAATATATATACTTATTTAAATTTTACATGTTAATGAATTGTTCTTGCTTTTTTTAATAATTACAAAATATATATGAAGAGGTGTTTCAATAGAAAGGCTTTGCAAGCCAGCGCCAGCCAGGAAATGAGCCGAGCCGAGCTCAAGTTTTACCTTGTTTTCCTAACTGAATCGAGCCAAGCCAAGCCTAGTTTGTTGTGAGCCACTGCAAGCCGATTCGTTTCCTCCCCTAGTTGCGTTGGAGTCATTTCGTTGGTGATCACCCCCCCCCCCTCTCTCTCCACCCCTTCCATCCATCCCGTCCTATCTCTTTGAGAAAATTTTCTATATACCCCTAAAAAGTTTCGCAATCTCTTGTATACCCTTGAATTTTGTCTCATCTTTTATATGCCCTTGAGTTTTCATTTTGATTTTCTCTATCCCTATTCCGTTAGTTGACTGCTATATTTTCCCATACTTACATACTATCTACTTCATAATTCACAATGTGAAATACCGTAATACATGATAAAATCAAATGGGCATAATGATTTATTGTAAAATTTGAAAAACAAAATTTAAATTGTTGAACAAATTTATTTTTTTTGACAGAATCCATTTTAGAGTTTTAGCTAGAAACTATGAACCAAAATTATTTATTTGTTGGGTTCAAATTTTGATGAAAACAATTTACGAATTTCATAAATGATAATTTAATTTTTATTTAAAAATTTTATATTTATATTTAATTTTTTCAAATAATTATATTTCCTTTTTTTACAAATAGATCTTTTTTATATAAGAATTGTGATTTTTATTGCTAAACTAGTAGATAAGTATAAGAGATAATATAGGCTATGTTCTGTTTAAAAGGTATTGAAGAGGATTGGAGGGGATTGAGGGGGGATAATTTCACACCATACTATTAATTAATTTTTTACCTATTTTTTTTAATAACCGTGCCGTGCCTAAAATTTGTTATATTTAAGTAATGGGACAGAATGCATGCAACCTCTTCTTACAAATTCTTTGTTCCAAAGTAGGCCGTAATGGACGTGCTGGAAACCAGTAATTATTGACGTAGGCGTTCGATACTTGAGGTCACCATACTTGAGGTCCATAGAGGAAAGGGATGCGCAGCCAACTTTTCGGGCCATGGACCCCTCCCGTGTTAGAGCACCTGGTCCACGGGAGAATAAGTTCACTTTGGGTCCCTCTATTTGTCGTCCAGTCCGATTTTCGTCCCTTCACCATAAAATCGGGTACTACCCGTCCCCCAACTTACGAAAACCGGACAACCGAGGTCCCTCAGCGGTTTTGAAGGCAGTTTTGGCTGACGTGGCGCCTATGTGGCTTGTTTGACTAGTTCTCCATTCCACGTAGCATTGACGTGGCGCTTACGTGGCAACTATATCTCAATAATAATAATAATAATAATAATAATAATAATAATAATAATCATGGGCCCACATGTTAGCCACACAAAAAATAATTAATCTAAAAATGGTGGGGCCCACATATCTGCTACACAAAAAAAATAAGGCGGGGCCCACGTAGGCCCCACATGTCATCTCCCTCTCCCCACACGCGAAACTACACGGGAGGGAGGCCATGGGGACGTGCGGCTAGCTGCTAGCAGCGGAGCAACACAACGGCATGGACGTCGCCTGTCGACCCCCGATTTTGTAAATCGGGAAATCTTCTGTGTTTATCAGTACCAATCCCTGGATCAGTAGTTGGTACACACATACATAACCGAATCACAACATATCACGAATGAATTCAGGCTAAGAGAGTTAAGTGCTTACATTAGGGCCAGGCAGGCCAACAACTATCAGAGAAACAATAGCAGAAGACAAAATAATACAAGGGCTCGGTTGACATGCCACAAGCAGTCGACTGGGGAACGAGACCTAGAACGGAACCACACTCCGATCATCTTGTTAGGTACGCAAGCGTACTAACAAGGGCTTCTCTTCAATACTCTGCTAAAAGATATATATAGAGCAACAATGAGTACAAAAGAACTTAGCAAGCCACCACAGAAAATGCAATAATGTACAGGATAATACAAGGGGTGGCTATGGTTACTTTGCGTAAAGCTGAGTTTTTAAATATCATTTCACAAACCTAAGACCTAGTATAAACTGATCAAGTTTTAATTCCATTGTTCATTAAACAGCGACGGTTCTGTCCACCATCCATTGTGTTCCCAAGGATAGCTTCCCGCCACTGGTCGTCATGGTTTTCTGGGGTTTACCCCTTCTCGCCTCTCGAGAAGTTGATCCACCAGTACAAAATCATCATGCAACATCCCACCCAACCAGTTTAAGAATTTAGAGTCTAGCCAAGTGTAATACATGTCCCGGTGCTCAATATCCGCGATCACGGCTATTCGAATAGATTTGGTTTACTCACACTGCAGTGGATGTACACTTTACCCGTACTCCGCGACTTGCCCAACACATGAGCCTACGTCCCAACGAATGAGACTTGCCACGGCAAAGCCTTTCAATAACCTCACTTTGGCAGTACCCGCTCCATGAACTTGAGTCCTCATGCACTCTAGGCGTACACGGTTTCTAGCAGTGAGAGGAGTTCTGGCGCTCCCGGGAAGGAAAGACTCACACATGCATTAAGTTATAGTTAAGTTTAGGTTTACACATGGCAGTCCTACCGATGGCGACACCATTGTTGGCACCCGCCCCTCACGGTCCTACCAATGGCTGCCCCACCGTAGGCCCTGCCTCACACCCATCAAGAAAACCACTATGCAGGGATACTGCCTCCGCTCGGCTATTTACTCCGCTAGGTCTATACCCATACGAGAAGTACGGTTGTACGGGGGTCGTTTCATGCTTAGCTTCATGGCTCGGTCCTTAACTGACCAGGGACGGCACTAGCCTTTTCCGGACAACACCCAAGTACCCCAGCCACCCCAGTCGAAAACAGTGTTTAATTTTATTTCTCCTTTCACAATTCATGTCATCCTTGTCATGGCAATGTGGCGCTCATGTCTCCACATGCCGCATCTCAACTACCTTCCCTAAGGTAGTTGCCCAAGCATATAGCACTTGATAAATATGAGAATGCATGATTCTAATTAGCATGACTAAGCATTTGTTCAATATTGACTAAGTACACACGATAGCAGGGTTTACAATGGTCATACACATAATCAATATCAAGGCATGGCATATATAACAAGTAGGACATTCATATTCATATATATAGTATGCAATTTTATTTAAATCAACATAATTTTCGCAATAGGTTCAACATGCTCAAAGATTAGTGATGACTTGCCTGCTCAGGATAGTTCTTATTCTTGATATGATCTTGATCAACCTTCACCTCCTGGAAGCTGCATATGTTGTCTCACGACTAACCGATATACAATTTCTATAATATGCGAGAAAACCAATATTCAAGCAACAATCAAATATGCACAAACAAAATATAATTGTTCGGAATATACCTAGGGCTATTCATATCACTCGTGCTTGCTAATGGATTGTAAGGTGCTACGAAGTCTAAACTATGGCTGCTCACATACAGAATTCAATACTCAGGACTATGGAATTATCTATCAACTATTGCTATGTGGAGTTCATGGCTAAACTAGCTTTGATCGTAATTTAAATGGTGACACCCTACAGGAGATTTACCAAGGCTCAGTGGATAATTTAATCATAACAAGAGTTCTAACAGGATGGATTATCTAAGCATGGCTCTACAAATATTACTGTATTAGGGTTCCAACAAATTACATGCTATGTAGGTTAGATTAGTGTGGTCCATAATATTATAGTTAAAGTTTATCTCAATGCATAATTTTACCATAAATAATCCTAAGTCACGGTCAAACTATAATTGTGTGAGGTCAAGATTTATAATTAGTGTTTTATCTACTATACACGCTTATCATAGACTCCTCAGTTTAATATATGAAAAAGGTAGGTTATTGTTCTTGTGTATGATTTAAATGGACTGTACAGTAGTTGTGAGTGCAACAACATACTAATATTAGATCATTTACTAAGCATGAGCTATTTACTGTAAGCTATACAGTATATGTGATGCAGGTGGATTTGGCGAGTTGGTACTGTTTATCAACTTAAGATTGATTACCAACTTAAAAGATACTATTCCATGGAACATGATATTAAGTAATTAATTTTGTATAGGTGATTTAATCACACTAGCTCTGTTATTATTTCTCATAAACAAGTTAAAGATTCATCTATGAGTATTAATATTTTAGTTACAAAATATGAGGCTAAACTTTATATAAATAATTTATAAGTCATAGGTTTAATTATATGGCCATCGAATATTAAATAAGTACTAGTATTTTCCTATACATCCGTTCATTTGAGACATCACATATACTTAATTTTCATGATTGCTACTGTGAAAAAAAAAACATGCTAGAAACAAATATTATTACATCCACTCTACTGTACAATACCAATTTTATTTATTAGCATATTTTTAAGTTGACCATAATCTAATCATTTGATATTAATTATGTAATAATTATAAATATATTTTATTAAACAGTGAGTTATATACCATTGGAAAGATTATGAATTTAGATGAAATCAGGTTCAAGTTTCACTCAAATCTGAGTTAAAATGAGCAAGTTATACTAGTTTAAAGATTCAATTTCAAATTAATCTGAGAAATTGTGAAAAGCGACTGTGCATAATTCATTTATTTTTAATCCAAAATATATCATTGTCCCTAACAGCTGCTGACATGTGGGGTCAAAGCTTTGATTTTCTTTTTCACAGGATTAAGTTTCTAAAGGAAATAGGAGGAGTGGGGACGGCTTGTCAGTGGCTCGGCTGAAGGTCGTCTTCAACCTTCGTCTTCTTCCTCCCGACCGAGCGGAAGCAGCAGGGGAACACGGCACGCACGGAAGGCCGGCCAAGGGCGAACCGGCAGCGGCTAGGGGAGGCGCGGAGAAGCTCCGGAGACTACCCACCGGCTGCGGCGGCGCTTGGAGGGACGAGGCGCATGGCCGCCATAGCTGCGCCATAGCCGAGCTCGGCTGCAAGTGGCTAGGACGACAGGAAGGGTTTCCGACCAAATTTATGAGTGCGTGAGCATCTACGGCATACGGGGGTTCCATTTTGTTAGCTAGATAGGAAGGGGAGCCCCCGGGATGGCTTGTCCACGGCGAGCTCGCCGGTGGCGAAAAAGTGGCCAGTCCGGCACGGCTTTAGGTGCTAATCGCCAAAATTGGTGAGATACTAAGCTTCTATGGAACTAGGAGAGGCTTTAGGCGCGAGTTATTACCGAGAGGCGGCGAAACGGCGATGTTCGATGCCGTGGTGGGGAGACGGCAGTGAAGCAGAGGTGGACGACGGCGGCGAGCGCGCAGGTGTTCGACTGCAGGTCCTCAGGTCACAACGGCACCTGGAGTTGATCCAAGGTAGCAGCAGCAGCAGAGGCATCCCGAAGCCACAGCTCCCGCGGTCGTCAGCACCGGCTCCGGCTTCAAGCAATGGCTATGGAGGCACGCACACAAGGTGCTCGATGAAATGCATTCGAGAGGAAAGGCAAAGAGGGGTGGGGATTTCATTGGGGCTTAGCTTAGGGTGTAAGCAAACGGTGTGGATAAGATCGCCAGCACACGCCTGGACGAGCTAGAGCTCTAATAGCGATCGGATAAGGGCAAGGAGATGGATGACGCGGATAAGTTTCGATCCTCCCAGGATTCGGGTTCGACGATGCATCGATCGGGCATGATTTTCCATACAGTAGAGTTGCAGGGGAGGGATTGCTAGCTGTGGTAAGAAGCGCTGCATTATCCAGCGGTCTCGGCTCAGGGCGACGAGATGGCGACGCGATGGCGATGCGATGGCGACAAGAATGGCAGCGACAGGCAGTGGTAATGGCCGCCGATTGGGAGGTGCGGGCTATTTTCTAGGGTGACACGGAACAACGTGGCGGCCGTTATCCCTCAGCTCGATGGCGACTCGCGATGAGACGGGATGACGCAGGCGCTCGTGGCGACGCGGCCTTTGTGCAGGATTTCGGCGGCTTGGTCGGGCGACGGGCCCACGCGGGCGTGGCGCGGCACACAGCGCGGCGCACGGTGCAAGGTGACCGGAAGGGTGCACCGGTCATGCGCGACACGGTCGCAGCTCGGAGGTGTGGCGCTGTGTGTGCGGCTTGGGCTAGGGCTCTGGTCGAGCACCTGGCGGCCCAGGAACAGTGGTGGCTGGGAAAAGAGAGAAAAGGAAGAAAAGGAAAAAGGAAAAGATGGAGGGGCCAAACTACAAAATGGCTAAGATTGGATTTGGAATTGAAATGTAGCTCTACACATTTTGGATTTTGGTAATTCAAATTTTCATTTGAATATTTATTTATTTATTCATTAGTTCCCAAATGAATTTGCTTTCCATTAGATTATCCAAAAATTATCCAATATAACTTCTAGGCTTTGATATTTCTTAAAAACTAATTAAATATACTAATGTGACCTTCAATAATACAATAGCACATTGGTCGAGTTTATTTGTATAACAATGTATTTTACATGGACATGCTTAATCTATTATTCCATAAAAGTAAATTGAGACTTGGTACAATATTGATCTAAATGTTTAATTATACACTCTCATAAACGCATTTTATATATAAAGCTTAATTCATTTACATGACCAATTATTTTATCTGAGTGAATTTTATGGCCAGAAAGATACGTTAAATATTAATGTAAATATTCCAATGAAATACTCATCTACAAATAGGATCACTATAGTGGTGGTCATCATTTCATGTGGATAGGTTGTCCTTTTAAATTGGTTTTACCTCTATATGGATCATTATAGTTTTATATTTGTCCTATAAATTAAATTAGTAATTAACCTTCTCTTTGTATGGCTTTGTTGTGGTGTGTAATTATTTATAGAGTTCATAATAAATATCTTATTTTTATAATTATTAATTAGTTGTATAGCTTTAGCTTACTTTTCAATTGTGACAATTTATAGCTTGGCAAGCAATTGCAACCATAACATCCAGCATGATGCAAAAGTTTTAAAAAGTTTAAAATTTTAGCAATTTTTATTGTCAGGACTTTTCAGGATGTTACACCGCCGGCGGCGACGACGCGTCGCCCTTGCCGCTACCGGCTGCGAGCTCGAGCTTGCGCGCCTTGATGCTGGTCGACATGCTGGACGCCCACTCCTCTATCTATCCTTTTCTTTTCTTTTGCAGTCATTTTCTTGTTTGCTTGTACTGCATCCGGCGTGCGTGCGGCGGAGAGGGCGGCCGACGCAAGCGCCGCCGGCGGAGAGGGCGGCCGACGGGAGCACCGCAAGGGAGGAGGTGAGTTCATCGGGCAGGCCGACGGGAGAGGAGCACTACCACCCGGCGGGAAAGGAGGGAGAGGAGCGGCGGTGCGCGGCGGCCGGCGGGAGGGCTGAGACCTAATCAAACAAGCCACGTAGGCGCCACGTCAGCCAAAACTATCTTAAAAACTGCCGAGGGATCTCGTTCGCCTGGTTTTCGTAAGTTAAGGGACGGGTCGTAACCGGTTTTGCGGTCAAGGGATGAAAATCGGATTGGGCGACGAACAGAGAGACCCAAAGTGAACTTATTCCATCCACCGGCATCAGGCCAAGCATTTCGGCCTTGTGCGCTGGTCCAACTCCATCCCTCCGTCACAAATCCGGCCCAGCTACACTCACATTTTCAGTCCAGGCTTCACGCGAAAGCCAGCCCGGAATTCACCTCAGCATCAGCGGCCCTCAGCGGAAAGGTTAATCGGCGAACGTTCGCCGCTAGCCTATCGCGCGAATGGATCAGGATAAAGGAGTTAAGGAGGCAGCGATGCTCCGTTTTCTCTTTTTTACGTGTTCCTTTTCAATTTCCCTTTCTTTTCTTTTTATACGTGATTTCTTTTTTTAATAATGGAATGAACATTCCGGCCTTTGCTCATCAAAGCTACAGCCAATTATTATAATGTATCACTCAAACGAAGAGTGTAGTTCATAATGAAATTAAACACACCCAACAAAATAAAAGACCAAACCGAAATAAATGACCAAACCGAGATAAGAAGTACACATTTATTCAAGTTTATTTGTGAATCTCTATCTATAGTTTGCAAAAAGTTGCATAACTGTCGTCTTAAGCCTGCGATATGCAACCTTCATAAGCTCTCCATCATCTTCACACTTTTGCAGCTGTGCCCAACACCGGAGCCAATATGTTGCCCTGAAAATTATCTGCAAATATGAGATAGATGGTGATTTGTCAAATACCATATCATTACTACTCAACCACAAAGCCCAACATATGGCAGATGCTTCTACAAGTATGAGTTTACTCTTCTTCTTGTCAACCCTCAAAAGCCAACCATCAAACATATTAGATATGGTTCTAGGAAGGTATAAACCAAATGAGAACTGAATTGCTCTCCAAACAAATTTCGCATAGTGACAATCTATAAAAAGATATTGAATGGTCTTGTTTTTTATACAGAAACAACATCTTAAACTACCATTCCAATTTCGTCTTACCAAATTGTCCTTAGTTAGCACAACCCCTTTTAGCAAGTATCACATAAATATCTTAATCTTAAGCGGCATCTTAAGCTTTCAAATAATCTTATTTCTCTCAATATAACCATTATTAATAAGAGCTAGATACATTGATCTAACTGAAAATCTACCATTCTGGTGATAATTCCATCTAAAACAATCAGAGGATTGATTCAACTGAATATGTACAGTAGAAACACACAATTCATGCCAATATTCAAGATTCTGACCAACTAAAGCTCTTCTAAAGGAAACATTAAGTAGAACAGATCTCATAACATTAGCAATAGTAAAACTTTTCCTTCGGACAAAAGAGTATAAAGATGGATATTTGTCTTTAAAAGCCAGGTTTCCTAGCCATTTATCCTCCCAAAACCTTATCTATTCCCCATTATACGTGATTTCTAGTACGTATCACTTCTTTTCTTTTTCAAATATCATTTTTTTCGTTATATTTTTTTCTATAGCTTTTTTTATGGAAACTTTTTTGTATGAATTATTTTCATGGAAACTTTCTACATATACTTTTTATATATAGAATTTTCTATATACTCCATCCGCTTCATAATGTAAGTCATTGTAGCATTTCCCACATTCATATTGATGTTAATGAATCTAGATAGATATATATGTCTAGATTCATTAATATCAATATGAATGTGGAAAATGCTACAATGACATATATTGTGAAACGAATAAAGTAGAATTTATGTATATAAACTTTCTATATATAGACTTTACGTGTGTGTGAATTTTCTATATATAGACTTTATGTATATAAACTTTAAATATATAGACTTTTTTTTCTTTATAAACTTTATAGTATGAGTTATATTTACAGTTAGAGAGTACTATATATAATTTTAGTACAAATAAAGAAAATCTAATTATCATCGAATTCCGGATTTTTCTTTAGAAAATATAATCCAATCAAACAACTTGATAATAGGACAAATATGCATGCAGCGATCTGATATGATCTTTGTAACTGAAAAAACAAAATACTATACTAGGAGCTGAAGCACGTTATTGAGACGAAAATCGATCAAACCTGTCGACCTGTTTGTGAGACACGAACGTTCGTGGGCTAGACCCATCCAGCTCTAAGGGCTTTCACAGTGCAGTGACGGGGCATTCAGCCTGGGGAGACCAGGTCGGAGATTCTCCTCCACGTCGGATTTTTGCGGTGCTTCCTGAAGAACGGGGAGCTAAATGTTGTCAAGAGTTTCTTATCAGAAATTACAGGTTTGGGCCCACACTTTTGTGTCATGCACACGACACAGGGAAGGGAGAGAGAGAGGAGTAGAGGAGATGCGATGAGGAGGAGGTGAACGGGAAGGGATCTTGCCGGAGGAGGCAGCATCGACAACCGCCGAGGAGCTCAACACGACGGCAGCCCTCGTTCTGTGCCGTTGCTGGGGAGCTCGTCGACCCTCCCTCTAGTCGCCGCCATCGCCGCTGCTTCGGGAGAGGAGAGGGTGGCCGCCTTGGCGCCATCCCCGCGCTCACCGTCGTCGCCGACGCATCAGGGGAGGAGAGGGTGGCCGCCTCGGCGTCGTCGCCGTCCTTGCCGCCGCTTCGGGGGAGGAGAGGGGGTGGATCTCGCCACCATCACCACCCCGCCGCCGCTTTGGGGGAGGAGAGGGGGATGAATCTCGCCGCCCCACCGCCATCGCTGCCCCGCCGCCGTCTCCGCCGCGTCGCCACTAGAGCCCTCTGTCTCCGGGTCGTCCACCGTAGGCACCCTCCGCCGAGACTGCCTTGGGATCGTTCACCGCTGGCCAGCTACCAGATTCGGTGGGGGAGAGCGGTGGAGGGGGAGAGGGACGGTTGCGGTGGGCGGGAGAGAGAGAATGGGCGCCGGCGGCGCAGTAGAGGATGGGGAGCGATCCAAAGGTCGTGGGAAAGGGAGAGAGAGATAAAAAGTGAGGACCACGGGTGGGATCCACTGTGAAGGAAAAGTAGATCACATGCACCGTGAAGAATGTTGCTTATAAAGTTCTTAGTCTAGGTGGTAGTTTTGGCTCCTCAGAAACCGGTGACGCATTGTGAGTGCCCTCAGCCTACAGGCGCCGGCGTCTGCACGTCCCGCCGCAAATACCGCCATGCCGGATGCCATGCCGCGCTGGCTCCTGGCTGGCTATTCGGCTATCGCTGTGATCGCCGCCTCGTGCTATGGAACCAGAAAGAAATAGAAGGTGTGGCTGAATAAAATAGACAACATTTAAACCTACATTTTCTATCGTCATATGATAAATAATTTTAGAGGGAGCTCCAATGTTTCTAATTAGAAATAAGTTTATCTGAGGTCCATTAACTTGTCAACGAATCCAATTTTCGTCCTTCAGTTGGATAACCAGATACAATGGGTCCCTCAACTATTAAAACCGGTGCACATAAGGTCCCTCGGCGGTTTAGATGGCGGTTTTAGTTGACGTGGCGTCTACGTGACTAATTTGACTCGGTCTTCATCTGACGTAGCGCTTACGTGTCAATTTGATCTAGAAAAAATAAAACCCGTGGGACCCACTTATCAGTCTCACACACAAAATAATTAAAAAATGGTGGGACCCATATGGGCCCCACATGTCATTCTCAACCCCCCCTCTTCCTCCTCTCTTCACATCTCTCTTCATCTCTATCCCCTTTCCTCTCTCTTCTCTCTCTAGTGCCACCACCACCGACTCCGCTGCCGCTCCCGCCACTGCCACATCCCTCGCCGCCGCTGCCGCTACCTCTTCTCTTGCGCACGATGCAACAGGGGCGCGCGGGGGTGTTGCGGCGCCGCGCCGCGCGGTGGTTGGCGAGGCAGCTATGGGGCTAGGTATCGACGAGGCACAAATGGCGGCTCCTTTAGCCGTGACTAGGTGCGGATGAGCTTCAAGTGATTTTTTTTTTCATTTTGAGTCGTTTGTTGTTTTGAGCAGCGGTAGCAACCGCCCTCTCAACCAACGTATCTCCTATCTTCGGCGGCTTCCAGCCATCGGAATCAAATAACAAGCGCAACAGTATGCCGAGCACCCAGAACTGGTCCTCACCTGCACCATCCTTCGCAGCAACGACGGGGCCGACCTCCTTCCGGACGGCAGCGAGCTCCCGCCGGCGGGCCGCAGTGAAGCGCCACAGCACGGGAGCGTCCATGCGGCCGCACATCCACCGGAGGCCCCACGGACGTCGGCGGGCGGGGGCTCCGCGGACTCGGCCTCCGCGACGGCCGCGGACAGCGCCGTCTCGACCTCGGCGAGGCGCACGGGGACGGCGGCCTTGCAGGCCTCGAGTGACGCGAGGGACTCGAAGCTGGTGGAGGCGTCCACGGCGGCGCTAGGGCATCGTCGAGCGACGCGGAGCGGGCTGCGAGGTCCTCGTCGAGCGAGGCGAAGTGGGCGAGCGAGCGCGACCAGGCGTCGTGGCAAGCGGCGAGGAGTTGCTGGTGGGAGTCGAGGTGAGCGAGGAGGCGCCGGACCACGCCAGGGGCGGCGGCGGAATCGCCGGTGGTCGCCATGGCTGTGAGAGCAAGCAGGTTGGGTTTGGACTGTACTCCCTCCTTCCTAAATTCATCATCATATAAGTTTATGTACTAAGACTAAGAACAATTTAAATCACATCACACCGGCACACATTCTCCCACAATACAACATACTCCAAACTGGCAAATGCTAACACCATGCAACGAGATTTTAATCAATACAGCTGTCAGCACATGCATCGGCACGCACGCAGCTGTGGAAGCTAGGGGTTTTCTTAAGTCACATAAGACGTGGTGATTATGGGCATGTTTGTAGAGTTTCTAGCAACTACAGTTTCTCTTAGAATCTCTAACTTTTTAAATAGTATGGATTCTCACACAGATTCTGAGAATTACAATTGTAGAATCCAGAAAATAAATCTGAAGTTAGAAGATGCTTCTTAGATTCTTAAGCCCCACAAACAAGACCCATAAAACACATAGATAGCTAAAACATTGAGTTGGACAGGTGCAGCCCAAAATGCCCATGAGACGTGCACGATGCGGTCATACTAACACGAGAGGGGTCCATGGACTGAATCGCCGTTCCAGCTTTTTGGTCTTGGTCTTTTTTTATCACTAAAAGCCTAAAATCTATATCAGTTACACAATTAGGGTTTGTTTGGATAATAGGATAAAAAAGTGGGATTTGCGATAGTAGGGAAATGAGGAAGGAGTTAGGATTAAATGGAGAAGAAAGAATGAATGGTTAAGATTTAAAGATGTGTTTTAGTGGGTGTGAAATCATTTCCCTAACTCATTAGCCAAACAAGACCTTACACTTAAACTTCATCGCAGTAGACGCAGATAATGAAGATCTGTCATCATCTAGATTACCTAAAATGTGCGCTCATGTGCAGCCCTTGGTCTCACTACCACGAATCAAGCAGATAGATTGAAACGCTGACAAAACACTGGTCACCGGAAGGCGATAGGTGTGGTCTTATTTCGACTTGTAACTATCCATACCACCAGCAATTACCGGTAGAAAGTTAGAAACGAAGTAAGAACATGAACTGTTTACTACGGCGCCCATGGGCCGGAACCGTGATGCTGTACGTACGTAGTGCAGGTGACAACAATGAACAAATTGTTCGCTTGTACATGTGTTTGATTTTGCTTGTGGTTGCCGTGGATTTTGGCCAAAGCTGACCGACTTGTGTGCGACACTGGCGTATCACGAGTGAGTCCAGAAAATAGTGTGAGCAAAAACTCTGGCTGACTTGTAGTGATAAAGTCGTCCACTTGAACTAGGGATGAAAACGGAGCGGATACGGACGGATAATGCTCATACCATATTCGTTTTCATATTTTTTGCCGGATACGGAAACGAATACAGATAGCTCGAATACGGAAACAAATACGGACTATCTCGAATACGAATAAGAATCGAATATGATCGGACATGAATACGGAAACAAATTTTTCTTGGAACACGAAAACGAATTCAACTTCTAATAGAAACAAATATCAACATATATAATTAGCTCATTTTATATTAAATGTAGTATAATTTATAAATATTTTTAAAATTTTAAATAATATTAATAATGTGGACTAGTGTTAAGAGATAAACTACTATTAAAATCTAAAAGGTATATTGAAGGTCATAGAGTTATAAAGTAATGGGGTATGTCTTATGGCTTCTACGGATATCCGAATAGCACTGTTCACCGGATATCCGAATTATTATCTGTATCCGACGGAAACCCTGATGCCATATTCGTATTCGTATCCGAGAGAAAATATCCGTATTCGTATCCGTATTCGAACTATCCGAGAATTATCCGATCCGAAAGGTATCCGTATTCGTTTTTATCCGGAGCGGACGGAAACTATCCGCTCCGTTTTCATCCCTAACATGAACGGGAGGAACGCCATTATTCCAACTTCCAAGTCGCTACAAACACAGTAACGGCTGCTACGAAATGCATGGTTTCTTCGGAAATCGGAACACATTTGTTTGTGGTACTCCAGTCCTTACCTCGGCGTCGACTCGTACGTTTAAATCTAGCTCCACTTATACCGGAGATACGACGCCCCCAGAGTTTGCGTACACGCGCACGTCCGCAATGGAGCGCGAGGCGTGGCTGCTATGTGCAGCGCTCGCCGCGGCGATGGTCTACTACTACTACTACTACCACCTCGCCTGCACGACGCGCCGCGCACAGCGGCGTCTGCCTCTGTCAGGCATACTCCTGACATAGTCGATGAACAAGCTGAGTTGATCCCTGATGCAAATGACAAGCTACAGGAAGGAGCTGTTACTGAAGATGGCAAGGAAGAAGCAGGAAGACCCAAGCGTAATAGGAAGCCCAATATCAAGGTCCATGGGCCTGAATGGACAGCGTGAGTTGTCGCCTGCGTGCGGCGTGTGCGTAGCTCATGAAGGAGTTGGTAGGAACAGAGTATAAAAACATGTGTAGCTGTATGTCTGAAACTTGAGTTGGCAATTGGAGGCGAAGGCGGCGGCGGCTCGATCCTGTTGGATCTGAGAGGAATACATATCAAATTGCCACAATCTCTTGTGTTTTTCGCTTGTTCTTGCTAGTACCTAACAATCTAGTATCAGAGCCTCTCGAATTCCCCAAAATTTCTCTTGATCGGGCTGTAAAATTCCAGTGATAGGTGGGATCCCGCTGCTTCGGTGGTGTGGATCCGCAAAAGTTTCGGCTCCCTTGATCTGGTTAGCTAGATTCGGAGAGGGGAGAAGAGAGAGTTCAATACTAGGGCTGTGAGATGGATCTAGAGGCGAAATTCGATCTGTTGCTCAAGACCATTGCGGAGAATGAGAGGAAGAGGGTGGAAGGGGAGGAGCGCACCCGAGCAGATTATCAGGAGCTGAAGAAATCTGTAGAGGCGCGTATTCCAGCCGTGGAGAAGAAGGTGGAAGAGCTCGGGAAATCTATGTCGGAACTCAGTACAAAAGTGGAACATCTGGAGAACAGCATCAGTCGACCTGGTGCAGAGCCCTGGACCAGCCGCACTTCAGTCGGTAATGGAGGAATCGCCAAGGAGGAACCCGTCACACCCCCAGATGGTATGCATAACACTCACTTTCGCTCCCCAATTCCATTTGGTATTGAATCCCCTTTCAATTCTCCTAAGAGTGCTGGTGAATTAGTTAATCTAAGTAGTACTGTCTCCCCCATGACCTGTCCCCAATTCAATGGTGAGAATCCTCAAATGTGGAAGTCTAATTGCGAGCAGTACTTTGATGTGTATGGGATTCATCCAAATCATTGGGTTAAGATTGCTACATTGAATTTCTGTGGTAATGCTGCATTTTGGCTTCAGTCAGTCAGGAAGCAGATGGAGGGTATTACTTGGGTGGCACTATGTGAACTGGTGTGTTCCAGGTTTTCTAGGGATCGTCAGCAGGCATTGATTCGCCAATGGCTGCGTATTAAACAGGAAGGATCAGTGTCTGAATATGTTGAAAAGTTCGACAGTCTTATGCATCAGCTCCTAGCTTACGACAGTTCTTTGCTTCCGGTGTACTTGGTGACTGTTTTCATTGAAGGACTTCATAGTGATATCCGTACTGTGGTGTTGGTGCAACGCCCCCAAGACTTGGATTCGGCCTGTGCTATTGCTCTTTTGCAGGAAGAAGCTACTGAAGGAATCAAGTCTACTGTTTATCGAAAACCTGACAATCCTGTAGTGTTTAAAACCACTCCAAGAGCTAGTTTGCCTGGGCAGCAACTGGTATCTCCAAAGGCCAATGTTACACCAGCTACTGAAGATAGGAGGGGTTTAGAATCTGCTCGAGCTAGAGAAGACAGACTAGCAGCACTTAAATCATATCGTAGATCTAAAGGACTTTGTTTTGTTTGTGGGGAACGCTGGTCTAAGGATCATAAGTGTGCTACATCTGTTCAATTACATGTAGTACAAGAGCTCGTTGATCATCTTCAGTCAGATGTATTTGCAAGTGGTGCTGAATCTGCTCCGGTATCTGAGGACAGTGATAATAGTGTTTTGATGGCTATATCTCAGCAAGCACTATGGGGTACTGAATCCTCTAAATCCATTAAATTGAGAGGTTGGGTCCAAGATTTTGAGCTCCTCATGCTTGTGGATTCTGGAAGCACACATTCCTTTATGGATGTGCAAGTTGGATCCAAATTAAAGGGGGTCACTCCATTAGCCAAAAGTTTGTCAGTTCAGTTAGCAGATGGTGGATCACTGACTTGCTCTCATGAGTTAGCTAATTGCCGATGGTGGATGCAGGGACACAATTTTGTCAATACTTTCAGATTGTTGTCCTTGGGGGGCTATGATGTAATACTCGGGATGGATTGGTTAGAACAATTTAGTCCTATGCATGTGGACTGGAGCAACAAATGGATGGAAATCACTGTGAACAATCAAGTAGTTAAGTTGCAGGGTATAGTACCAAACTCTGGTCTCTGCACTGCAGTGTCTCTAGATCAGTGTTTGGGCATGGCCAAACAAGGAGCACTCATGTACTTGATTCAACTGGCTGCAGTGGAATCTCTGACTGACAATACTATACCTCCTGTTGTTCAACCCTTAATTCAACAATTCCAGGATGTCTTTGATGCACCAACTGGTTTACCCCCAAAGAGGAACTGTGACCATCATATACCTTTGCTTCCAGGGGCAGCTCCTGTGAATCTCAGGCCTTACAGATTCAACCCTGCTTTAAAGAATGAAATTGAGACTCAGGTGACAGAAATGTTAAACTCTGGGATTATCCAACACAGTCAAAGTGCCTTCTCTTCTCCAGCATTACTTGTTAAGAAAAAGGATGGTACATGGAGATTGGTGATTGATTATAGGAAGTTGAATGCTATTACTGTCAAGAGTACCTACCCAATGCCAGTTATCGATGAGCTGCTTGATGAATTGGCTGGTGCTACTTGGTTCTCTAAGTTGGACCTCAGGGCTGGTTATCACCAAATCAGGATGGCACCTGGTGAAGAGTACAAAACTGCGTTTCAAACTCACACTGGCCATTATGAATACAAGGTCATGTCCTTCGGTCTAACTGGAGCTCCAGCTACTTTCCAAAGTGCAATGAATGAGACCCTCAAGCCAGTTCTTAGACAGTTCGCCCTGGTGTTTTTTGACGACATATTGATCTATAGCCCAGATCTGAATTCTCACTTGGACCATTTGCACCAAGTGCTATCTTTACTTCGAAAGCATCAGTGGCAAGTTAAGCTCAGTAAATGTTCATTTGCTCAAAAACAGTTATCCTATCTAGGGCATACTATCAGTGCTGCTGGAGTACAGACTGACCATTCTAAGGTGCAAGAAGTGCTTAATTGGGAGACTCCCACTTCTCTTAAGAAACTTAGAGGTTTCCTGGGTTTAGCTGGTTATTACAGAAAATTTGTCAAGGGGTTTGGAGTTATCAGTAAGCCTTTAGCTAATTTACTCAGAAAGGGGGTTCAGTTTCTGTGGACAGAGGAGGCTGAGGCAGCTTTTCAAGCTCTCAAACAAGCCTTAGTATCGGCTCCTGTTCTAGCCTTGCCTAATTTCCAGAAACCCTTTACTGTTGAGACTGATGCCTCAGACACTGGTATTGGAGCAGTGTTGTCACAGGACAATCATCCGATTGCTTATATCAGTAAGGCCTTAGGTTCTCGTACAAGGGGGTTATCTACCTATGAAAAGGAATACTTGGCTATACTTATGGCTGTGGATCATTGGAGATCATACTTACAAATGGGGGAATTTTGTATTCTTACTGATCACAATAGTTTGATGCACCTCTCGGAGCAGCGCCTTCATACACCCTGGCAACATAAGGCGTTTACCAAGTTATTGGGACTCACTTATAAGATTTGTTACCGTAAGGGGGCTCAAAATGCAGCTGCAGATGCACTCTCTCGAAAATTCCAAGATGATACAGATGAACTTATGTATATTTCCAGCTGCCAGCCTTCTTGGTTGCAGGAAGTAGAGCAAGGGTATCACAATGATCCTTTTTCCACCCAATTACTAACTGAACTAAGTCTGTCACCATCGGCTAGAGAACACTACGCTCTACAGGCTGGAATTCTCAGGTATAAAGGAAAGATTTGGATTGGTAACAACCCTGTTCTCCAAAATAAATTGATTTATGAAATGCATGCTTGTCCTATGGGGGGTCACTCGGGCAGTCCGGTCACTTACAGAAAACTGAAGCAGCTGTTTGCATGGCATGGTATGAAGAAAATGGTTCAGCAGTTTGTGAAGGATTGTCAGATCTGTTTACAGGCTAAACCAGATCGTGTTCGTTATCCTGGACTGCTACAACCTTTGCCAATTCCTGAAGGTGCTTGGCAGACTGTATCCTTAGATTTCATTGAAGGATTGCCCAAATCGAATCATTTCAACTGTATCCTCGTCGTGGTGGATAAATTTTCCAAGTATGCTCATTTTGTCCCTCTAGCTCATCCCTTTTCAGCTCTGGATGTGGCTCAGGCTTTCATGAAGAATATATTCAAGCTGCATGGACTGCCCTTGGTGATAATTTCAGACCGGGATAAAATCTTTACTAGTCACTTGTGGCAGCACCTTTTTGATCTTGCTGGTACTAAACTTCATCTAAGCTCAGCCTATCACCCTCAATCCGATGGTCAAACAGAGCGAGTCAATCAATGCCTTGAGATTTATCTTCGGTGTTTTGTGCACTCAGTTCCTTCTAAATGGTTTGCCTGGCTGCATTTAGCAGAATATTGGTATAACACCTCTTTTCACTCTGCTATTCAGTCCTCTCCTTTTGAGGTTTTATATGGTCATACCCCTAACCACTTTGGCATTAGTTCCAAGGACTGTATTGTTCCTGATCTTGCTAGTTGGTTGTCTGAACGAAAGCTTATGCAGCAGTTAGTACAACAGCATCTTAACAGAGCCAAGCAGCAGATGAAACATTTTGCAGACAAGCATCGCAGTTTCCGGGAGTTTGCTGTGGGAGATTGGGTGTATCTCAAATTACAACCTTATATTCAAACTTCAGTTGCTGCTCGTGCGAATCACAAGCTCTCTTTCAAGTATTTTGGACCATTTCAGATCTTGGAACGTATTGGTGGTGTGGCTTACAAACTTCAATTACCTCCAACTAGTTCTATCCATCCAGTTTTCCATGTGTCCCAGTTGAAATCTGCCACTGGATTCCAAGCCCCTGTTCAACCGCAATTACCTACTTCTCACTCTGTTTTACAATACCCAATTGCTGCTCTGGACAATCGACTGGCTAAGAAAGGTAATGACACTGTCTCTCAAGTGCTAATTCATTGGTCTGACTCTCTCCCAGCTGAGGCTACCTGGGAAGACTTGGAGGAACTCCGCAACCGTTTTCCTGAAGCTTTGGCTTGGGGACAAGCCAATTTCCAAGGGTGGGGGCTTGTCAGGCATACTCCTGACATAGTCGATGAACAAGCTGAGTTGATCCCTGATGCAAATGACAAGCTACAGGAAGGAGCTGTTACTGAAGATGGCAAGGAAGAAGCAGGAAGACCCAAGCGTAATAGGAAGCCCAATATCAAGGTCCATGGGCCTGAATGGACAGCGTGAGTTGTCGCCTGCGTGCGGCGTGTGCGTAGCTCGTGAAGGAGTTGGTAGGAACAGAGTATAAAAACATGTGTAGCTGTATGTCTGAAACTTGAGTTGGCAATTGGAGGCGAAGGCGGCGGCGGCTCGATCCTGTTGGATCTGAGAGGAATACATATCAAATTGCCACAATCTCTTGTGTTTTTCGCTTGTTCTTGCTAGTACCTAACAGCCTCCTGGGCCGACGCCGCTGCCGGTGATCGGCAACGTGCTCAGCCTGAGCGGCGACATGCACCACGAGCTTGCGCGCCTCGCACGGGAGCAGTACGGGCCCGTGATGACGCTGAAGCTGGGCCTCGTCACCGCCGTGGTCGTCTCCTCGCCCGACGCGGCGAGGGAGGCGTTCACCAAGCACGACCGGCGCCTCGCGGCGCGCACGGTGCCGGACATCAGCCGCGCGCGCGGGTTAACCGGCCGGTCCATGATATGGCTGCCGAGCTCCGACCCGCGTTGGAAGACGCTGCGCAGCGCGGTGGCCACGCACTTCTTCTCGCCACGGAGCCTCACCGCTGCCCGCGGCGTCCGCGAGCGCAAGGTGCGGGACATCGTCAACTACTTCGCCGGGCACGCCGCGGAGGTGATCGACGTCAGCGAGGCCGTGTACGGCGGCGTGATCAACATCGTGTCGAACGCCTTCTTCTCCGCCGATGTGGTTGACGTCGGCAAGGAGTCGGCGCACGGGTTACGGGAAACATTGGAGGACATCATCTTGGCGATCGCGAAGCCGAACGTCTCCGACCTTTTCCCCTTCCTCCGCCGGCTCGACCTGCAGGGATGGCGTCGCTGGGCGGAGAAGCGCTACGACAAGGTGTTCGGCATCTTGGATGACAAAATCAACAGCCGCTTGGCCGACGCCGACGCTGACGCCTCGACGAAGAAGCACGGCGACTTCCTGGACTCCCTCCTCGAGCTCATGTCCGCCGGCAAGATCGCCTGCGACGACGTGACCACCGTAATGTTTGACGCCTTCGGCGCCAGGATCGACACGATCTCCAACACGGTGGTCTGGGCAATGGCGGAGCTACTCCGCAACCCGAGCATAATGGCGAAGGTGCGCGCGGAGATGGAGGACGTCCTCGCCGGCAAGAAAACCATCGAGGAGAACGACACGGAGAAGTTGTCATACCTCCGGGCCGTGATAAAGGAGGCAATGCGGCTTCACCCGGTGGCGCCGATCCTCCTGCCTCACCGGGCGGCGGAGGACGGCGTGGAGATCGGCGGCTACGCCGTGCCGAAGGACTCGACTGTGATCTTCAATGTGTGGGCTATCATGCGAGACCCTACAGCGTGGGAGAGGCCGGAGGAGTTCATGCTGGAGAGGTTCCTGCAAAGAGCAGAGGTGGATTTCCGAGGTAAAGACTTCGAGTTCATCCCGTTCGGGGCCGGAAGGAGGCTGTGCCCGGGGTTGCCGATGGCAGAGCGCGTCGTGCCATTCATACTGGCGTCGCTGCTGCACGCGTTCGAGTGGAGGCTCCCCGACGGCATGTAGGCTAAGGAGTTGGATGTCAGTGAGAAGTTCACCACCGCCAATGTCCTTACTGTCCCACTCAAGGCCGTCCCCATACTTGCCTCTAGTGAACTAGTACAAGCAAATCTAGTAGGATAGCATAAAGCGTCGTGCCATTCATTTTTGCGTCGCTGCTTCACGCGTTCGAGTGGAGGCTCCCTGTCGGTGTGGCAGCGGAGACTTTGGATCTTAGCGAGAAGTTTACTACTGTCAATGCTCTTGTTACTCCACTCAAGGCCATCCCCATACTTGCCTCTCATCAAATTTAAGTGTAGTAGTGGTACGTACTAGGATACTAGCATACTGTCTGCATGTTCACGAGAATAGGTTTACTTCACAGTTTAAATGTCAAATAAAACTATTAGAAGATACTACTGCCACTTCTCTTATTCTTCAACAACCCCGGTACTTCAATCTCTATCAATTCTTGCAACCTTTAAGTTTCAAGCTACGCAACGCTATGCATATTAGTGGTAGCATATTAAATTCGGTATATCACATATATACATAAACACACACGGCGAGAATACCGCATATCAGTTCCTAAACGGAGATAAATTCTCAAATAAGGATAGGGTCAGCAGACAAGAAAGGAGTTACTACCGACTAAGAGCAAGAACAATAGCAGACTATAAGACGGTTATAAGCACATGAAGGAGGGATTAGAGAGGAGAGAGAAGAAAAGTGGGTTATAAATTTGATTTTGGAAGGCTGTTTTAGGTTCTTCTCCCGGCATCATTCTGATTTGGTGGTATCCTGCTCTCAAGTCCAGTTTGGAGAACCACTTTGAACCATGTAATTCATCCAACAATTCTTCTATAATAGGAACAGGATATTTGCTCTTGATGGTTAATGTATTGAGCTGTCTGTAATCAACACATAGCCTCCATGTGCTATCCTTTTTCCTGACAAGTAAAGCAGGTGAAGACCATGCACTTTGGCTGGGCTGGATAACTCCTGACTCTAGCATCTCAGACACTTGTTTCTCTATCTCATTCTTGAGTTCTGGATTGTATCTGTAGGGTCTCAGGTTCACTGGTTGGGCTCCATCAATCAAAGGAATTTTGTGATCACAATACCTGACAGGAGGCATGCCTTTTGGTTCTGCAAACACATCCTCAAATTATTGCAATAACTTCTGCACAGGGACTAGTATAATCTGTTTCTCCTCAGAGCTACTTGTTGACAGTTGTACCATGTACATAATAGAACCAGTTTTGGCCATCCCCAACAATTGGTCTCCAGATATTGCCAGACACTGCTAAGGCTTAGAATTAATTCCCATCAACCGAATCAACTGTTGGTTATATTAAAATTCCACCCATTTTTGATTCCAGTCGATCTGCATAGGACTGTGCTGAGTCAGCCAGTCCATTCCCAAAATGATGTTGTAATTACCCAAAGGAATTAATGTGAAATCATTTTTGAAACTATGACCTTGCATCCACCAAGTACAACCAGGAATAACCTTAGTACACTCCAGCTGTCCCCCATCAGCTATCTGAACCCTCAATGGTTTCTGCAACACTTCCACACCATTCAGTTTGTTTCCAATATGTTCATCAATAAAAGAATTGGTACTGTCTGAATCTACTAGCATAAGCAACTCTGTTCCCTGAATCCACCCCCTAAGTCGAATAGATTTCCTGGATTCAATCCCATTCAATGCCTGTTGAGATATAGCCAACAGATTCACTCCTTCTTCTTCTTCTTCAGGTGGGGTAGCAAGATCTGAACTCACTTCACTGTCAGTATGCAAGGCCTCCATTAGCTCCTGTACCACATTTAGCTGTACTGAATTGGCACACTTATAGTCCCTCCCCCATCTTTCACCACAAATGAAACATAAGCCCTTGGATTTCCTGTAAGCCTTGAGTGCAGACACCCTGTCTTCCTTTGGTCTAGTTGGTTCAGGACTAGTGAAGGTCACCCTCTGTTGAGTTGAGGTTGGAGTGGTAGGCATAACTGTACTTCTAGTAGAAGACTTGATGTAATTGCTTAACTGATCACTTTTCTTGAAATTGCCAGTTCTAAGTCCTTCCAGGGCCTCTTCCTGTAAAAGTGCAACAGAGCAAGCTGTATCCAGGTCTTGGGGTCTTTGTACTAGCACTACTGACCTCACTTCATCTTTTAACCCATCAATAAAGTTGGTCACAAAATAATCAGGTGGTGCAGTGCTTTCATAAGCATTGAGTTGATGCATTATGGCGTCAAACTTCTCCACATATTCAGCAACAGAAACAGTCTGCTTCACACACAGCCACTGTCTTATCATGGCATGTTGCCTATCCTTAGTGAATCTAGCACAAACCCTTTCACACAAATCACTCCATGTTACCCCAATCAACTGGTTGCGAACTGACTGTAACCAGAATGCTGCATTGCCCACGAAGTTTAATGTTGCTATCTTAACCCAGTTGCTAGGTGAAATTCCATACACATCAAAATACACTTCACAGTTAGCCCTCCACATCTGGGGGTTCTCTCCATTGAACTGGGGACAAGTCATGGGTGGCACACTATTTCCCAAGTTAATTCCCTGACTTCCCGAAGCAGAGGCCCAAGCAGATTCATCTTGCAAATTACTTGCAGAATTGAGTTTCGGATCTCTCATACCTTGAATCTGGAATGGTGATTGGAACGGTGGTGGTGTTAACTGCTCCTCCTTCGCCTCCACCGGCTTTTTGGCGCGCCCATCCTGTTTCTGAACTGTGCCCTCCAAGTGTTCGACCTTAGTACTCAGCGACCCAAGCACCGACGAGAGATCATCCACCCGCCGCTCCACTTGAGGTAACCTCGCCTCGACCACCCGCTTGAGCTCCGCCAGATCTGCACGGGTGCGCGCCTCCGCCTCCACCCTCTTCTTCTCATTCTCCTCCACCACCTTCAACAGCAAGTCCAGCTTCCCTTCCTGCGCCATGGACGACTAAGCGTGGATTTCTCGGTATGAAGAACTTGCGTCCGCTCCAAATTCAACCAACTCAATAGAGGCAAGTTTCCTTTTCGCGAGACTCAACTCCGAAGAATCGGTCTCAATCTCCGATCGGTAATTCTACGGTCGAATCAAGAGATTGTGGACGCAGAAGCTCTGATACAAGATTTTGTTAGAACCCTAGCTCACGATTCACACAAGCACACAAGAACAAGATGATACGAGGAACTCGATTAATAGATTTCTCTCTCGCGTCCAACCGGACCGAGCCACCGCCGTCGCCGAGTTCCAAGCCAAGTTATTACAGCTGTTGTTTTGAGTATTTATAGGATGTTCTCTCCTCACCAACTCTCTCTCTCTCTCTCTCTCTCTCTCTCTCTCTCTCTCTCTCTCTCTTACATGGCCAAGATGGGCCGATACACAGAGATGGTTCATACAGCCCAGTCAGGTCCCGTGTACTTCTTGTTCCTTCGCCAGATGCGTTTTCCCCTTGGTAAGGTGTCTTCCTCCAACCCGTCTTCAGACTGTGCGTCGTCAGCCTTGTTGTCGTCTTCCCCTTCAGGTCCTTCCTTCTCTTGGGACTTCCAGCTGGTACTTCCTTGAGCTCTAACAGGAAGGAAAAACAAAGCAGATGATTTGGGGGAGATAGACATGTTGCTTTGAGATTTATATTAGACAAGTGTCACACAAAGAAGCAAGGTCTTACAGATGAGTAAAGGACTGAGGTCCTGTGTGATTTTCTTCCGGGGGGAGTGGCGTAGTACATAACTACATATGCAGTATAAATAGGAGAGAGAGTATGCCTAACGGGAGAGCTTGAGTGCGCCAGTGCTGCTACATGTGCAATGCTTGTTCAACTGGCGGAGGCGAGCATCCAATATCGGACGTACAATCCCTAGCTTCCCTGGCAAAGTTGTCATGCCATACCTCGTGGAAAAAAAAACAATCCCAGTTTCAGTCGCTGTGTGCATATGCATGCCATATGTATCGGACTATCGATGGATGGTGTTTAGCATTTGTATGGTAGGAGTAAGTAGTAAAGTATGAACACAAGAATGTCAGAATGTTGGTTCTCGTTTGTGCAGGCAATCTGTAAAACATATTTATGCTGAAAACACTAACGGGCGAACGCAAACGTTATGTTTTCTTGAGTTTTCGGCAAATCCAACAAGAACTCATGAACCATTATGGATCCCGCCTTGAATAATCCCATTTCACTTTCTTCCTTGTGTCGGTAACTCCTTACATGCTCAAGACCAAATTAATCCATATCAGAGAATTTATCTGCATAGTTATAAAATATGCAGTATTCTCGCCGGTGTATGTGTATGTACTCCTATATGTGATATCCCAAATTTAATATACTAACACCAATATGCAAAGCGTTGCCTTCAAAGTTGCAACAATTTCACTTATATTTGATCAGGAGAAACATCCAGGTATCTTCCAGCTAGTTACACAAAGTGATGGTCTAGCCGGTTCGAAGCATCACCCATTTTATCTATTTAATATTAGGTCATTCCCTAATATTTTCATTTTTAGAGGCAAGTATAGGGATGGCCTTGAGTGGAGTAACAAGAACATTGACAGTAGTAAACTTCTCGCTAAGATCCAAAGACTCGGCTGTCATACCGGCAGGGAGCCTCCACTCGAACGAGTGAAGCAGCGACGCCAAAATGAATGGCACGACGCGCTCTGCCATCAGCAACCCCGGGCACAGCCTCCTTCCGGCCCCAAACGGGATGAACTTGTAGTCTTTTCCCCTGAAATCCACCTCCTCCGCCATGTCCAAGAACCTCTCTGGCATGAACTCCTCGGGCCTCTCCCACGCCGCCGGGTCACGCATGATCGCCCATACGTTGAAGATCACCGTCGAGCCCTTGGGCACGGCGTAGCCGCCAATCTCCGCGCCGTCCTCCTCCGCCCGGTGCGGCACGAGGATCGGCGCCGCCGGGTGCAGGCGCATCGCCTCCCTCAGCACGGCCTGGAGGTACGGCAGCTTCTCCACGTCGTTCTCCTCGATGGTTTTCTTGCCGGCGAGGGCGTGGTTCATCTCGGCGCGCGCCTTGGCCATTACGCTCGGGTTGCGGAGCAGCTCCGCCATCGCCCACTCCACTGTGATGGCGATCGTGTCGGTCCCGGCGCCGAACAAGTCGAACATTATGCTTGTCACGTCGTCGCGAGCGATCTTGCCTGCGGACATGAGGTCGAGGAGGGAGTCCAGGAAGTCGCCGGCGCCGGCGT
This sequence comes from Oryza glaberrima, assembly GCF_000147395.1. Lineage (NCBI taxonomy): Eukaryota > Viridiplantae > Streptophyta > Magnoliopsida > Poales > Poaceae > Oryza > Oryza glaberrima. The sequence continues at coordinate 22,210,018 of NC_068333.1, read as the reverse complement.
CGGCGTGCTTTCTGGTCGAGGCGTCGGCCAAGCGGCTGTTGATTACGCTGTCGAAGATGCCGAACACCTTGTCGTAGCGCTTCTCCGCCCAGCGACGCCATCCCTGCAGGTCGAGCCGGCGGAGGAAGGGGAAAAGGTCGGAGACGTTCGGCTTCGCGATCGCCAGGATGATCTCCTCCACGGCCTCCTGCAAACCGTGCGCCGACTCCTCGCCCACGTCGACCACGTCGGCGGAGAAGAGCGCGCTCGACACGAGGTTGAGCACGCCGCCGTACACGACCTTGCCGACGTCGACCACCTCCCCGGCGCGCCCGGCGAGGTGGCCGACGATGTCCCGCACCTTGCGCTCGCGGACGCCGCGCGCCGCGGCGAGCCTCCGCGGGGAGAAGACGTGGGTGGCCACCACGCCGCGCAGCGTCTTCCACCGCGGGTCGGAGCTCGGCAGCCATATCATGGACCGGCCGGCGAACCCGAGCGCGCGGCTGGCGTCCGGCACCGCGCGCGCCGCGAGGCGCCGGTCGTGCTTGGTGAACGCCTCCCTCGCCGCGCCGGCCGACGACACGACCACGGCGGTGACGAGGCCCAGCTTCAGCGCCATCACGGGGCCGTGCTCGCCGGCGAGGCGCGCCAGCGCGTGGTGCATGTTGCCACGCAGGCTGAGCACGTTGCCGATCACCGGCAGCGGCGTCGGGCCAGGAGGCAGCCGCCGCGACCGGCGGCGCGTCGTGCCGGTGAGGTAGTAGCAAGCCATCGCGGCGGCGAGCGCTGCACATAGCAGCCAACACACCTCGCGCTCCATTTCGTCAGTCTCACCTCGAATTCGATTTGGAGTACCAATATCAGACGTTCCACGGCGCCGGGAGAGGCTAAATGTTTTTTTTTTCTTTTTTCTTCTAAAGAATCCGTGCCTTGATTTGTACAGCAACACATGCTGTTCGTCCAGCGACTTGGAACGATTTGCCGCTTAGAGGCCATGGAAAAAAAAAAAATCTTATCGTCCTCTGTTCATGTCGCCATCGTACAGACCGATTGATATTGATATATATGTCACGGTCGTACTGAATTGTCAAATTATATATGTGACCATGTGTTGCAGGCTTGCATCCTTTGGCCGAAATCTACAGCAACCACAAGAAGCAAAATTGAATCACTGGTACAACGATGTAATCAGTAATCACTGGTCCCTCCGGACTAATATCAGGCTGTTTGGTTTGGTGCCTTTCATTGTCACACCAATGTTAGTCATGCCACGGATTATTAGCTTAGCATTTGATTAGCGTTTGATTGTTTGTTTTAATTGTGACAAGCCACACTTTCTTGTTTTATGGGGCTACATGTCATATACTCATTTTCTAGCCAAACATTACTACACTTGTGGCCAACAAATTATTGACCACACTTTGTTTATCATACCACACCTATGACAAATTGAGTTGTGGTAATATTAGGCAACAACAAACATACACTAATAGTCTTAAGTAAGCGTGTAATCAACTTTAAAATATTTGCCTACAAATCTTACCTTTTGAAAAGAGAATTCCAAAACATAACAAGAATGAGCCACATCATCCAATAAATAATAGTTGTTAGATCAAGAAGCAAACAAAATTGGTAGAATAAATCTCAGCCATTGGATAAAAGAGGGCATTCTGGAAGTTTTCCAGTGTCTTCTTCATATGTGGGAGAGAGCTATAAAGCAAAAAAGACACACATAAGAAATAAAGAAAAAATAAATGTTTGTATGGTTGAGAGAAAAGGTAAAAACATTTGTTTCTTGAGACAAACATATATTTTATAATTTTTTCACAACAAATTCTTCAGTGACGTAATATCAATAATAGATTATTCTTAAATAGCAATAAAAAAGATAGTGAGTCGCGCCAATGCACAACTTTATGCACTAGCAATTTCTAAAATATTTATCTTAGAAATATGAAGATCATATGTATAGATTAGTCTTAAAATACACTTCAATAAAATCTTATGTTTGTTGATATTTCTATATATATAATAATAAAAAATGCTGGTCAAAGTTGATTTTTGACTACCATGTTCTCAGTTTTAGTCTAGAACATAACAAGAATGAGCCACATCATCCAATAAATAATAGCCGTTAAATCAAGAAGCAAACAAAACAGGTAGAATAAATCTCAGCCATTGGATAAAAGATGGTGTTCTGGAGTTTTCCAGTGTCTCCTTCATATGTGGGAGAGAGATATAAAGCAAAGAAGATACACATAAGAAATAAAGAAAAAAATAAATGTTGTATGGTTGAGAGAAATGATAAAAACATTTGTTTCTTGAAACAAACATATAGTTTATATATTTTTCACAGCAAATTCTTCAGTGACATAATATTAGTAATAGATTATACTTAAACACCAATAAAAAAAAGATAGTTATAGTCCCGCGAAAGCACAACTTCATGCAGTAGCAATTTCTAAAATATTTATCTTAGAAATACGAAGATCATATGTATAGATTAGTCTTAAAATATACTTCAATAATATCTTATTTTTGTCGATATTTCTATATATATTATAATAGAACATGCCGGTCAAAGTTGATTTTTGACTACCGTGTTCTTAGCTCTAGTCCAAAACGATAAGTATTAACAGTCCGCAGGAGTAATTTGGTTGTACAACACAATTTGTTAATCTTATAATCTGCCTTGTTTACACTGTACAGCATCTGCGCGCCATAGGAACAATTCATGTTTTCACTTCGTTTCTCTTTCTACTTTTCTAGTTCTGCTGTTGATCATCTCCAACAGTGCATGGGAGGAATTTGTTTCTTGAAGGGCCCCACTTGAAACGCACGAATAGTAAAGCAGGGGAATAGAAAAAAAAACAACATTTTTATAAAAATACATATGCAAAACAGAACATTACAAGACAAAACAGTTTTTTGAAACTGAACAAGACAAAACAATAACCGTTTGGATAGATATTAGGAAAAACATCGAATTCGATGAGAGAGAGAGAGAGAGATTCGAAAAAAAAAGATTTCAAGATGTTATGGCTTTTACTAGCTTTTCTCCAGATTTTTCATATGAGCCATTTTGAAATAATTCCGTATGGTTTAGGAAAAAGCCCGATCCTTTAGTTTAAAGGGCCAAATAGAATATGTTCTAAGGAGTTAAAATCCTACTCCTCCGTCCGTCATGAGTTCAAACTTTAGCAACTAATGTGATTTTATCACTAAACTACCGTATTATTCATTGGATTTTCTATCTAGTTTTTTAATAACAGTCTCTATGCCTAAAATTTGTTATAACAGAGGGAATGCATGCAATTCTTTTTCACAAATTCTTTGTTTCAAACTTGGCCGTAATGCATGTGCTCGTACATTCGGGAACCTGTAATTATTAGGGTAGCCGTTCGACAAAGACTACACCAATTGTTCTCCAGTGCTCAGTCCTCACCGACTCACCGTACTTGAGGTCCATGCCAAGATAGAGGAAAGGGATGACGGTCCATGCGCAGCCAACATTTTTCGGCCCATGGACCTCACCCGTGTTAGAGTACCTTGTCCAGTTGAAGGGGAATAAGTCTACTTTGCCACCCTCAACTCTTGCTGCTGGTTGAATCACATCCCTCAACCGCAAAACCGGGTAAAAAAACATCCGCCATCTTCAAAAACCGGTACAAATTGACTCATTCGATAGTTTTGGAGGTGGTTTCATCCGACGTGGCAGTTTTGACCATGTTAATAGGCGGAGTTAGTTTGTAGGCCCCACCTGTCAGCGACTTCTTACCTTTCTTTTGGGCGGCGGAACTCCACAGACGATGGCAGCGTGCATCGAGCGGAGATGGCAAACCGGTCGGAAGTCACGAGGACTCGCCGTGGATAATAAGGGCCTGTTCACTTTGATGTCATTTTCAACCTTATCAAATTTTGGCAAAGTTGCCAAAAAAAAAGTGGTTACATTTAGTTTGCTGCTAAATTTTGGTAACTATATAAGAAATTCTGCCAAAATTTTGGTAAGTTGCAAAAAAAATTTGGCAATGCCAAATTTTAATAAGGTTTTTTTTTTAATCAAAGTGAACAGCCCTAAAGAAGCGTTCTGGGTGGCGGATCTGAGATGGCATGGCCATCGCCTTCGTGTGTCCAACACTCAATCATGCCGAGCTACTCACCACGTTGCTTGAGTTGCTCCGGCGACTCCAGCAGCTAGAGATCACAGTGGATACCTTGATGGTGAGACGACCACTACGGCACTACCACCGCATTCATCAATCGATTCGTCCTCGGTAAACAAGCTCATGTGTTACTAGTGTTAAACTGTTAATGTGGAATTGTGGATTTGTATACGTAGGTTACTGAGATAGGAGACGCAGTGAGTAGGTGGTGGAAGCAAATTAAGTAATTAACTCCAAGCAAATTTGTCACCTGGTTCAATTCCTCACCGAGTATGGCAAAATTCGTCATACGACGACGGCATCGTCGGGGCAGCACGGCTAGGACGCGGACAGAGCGGAGGCAGTCTGCGTGTTCAGGTGCTGTCTGCATGCCGCTGACGGTTTGTGGATGAATAATCCAAACACGTCAGATAGGGGAAGCGATGAAAGATTTGCTGGAGGAGTACTCCCAGCAGTTGGCGCGGCTCGACATGCAGGTACGGGGGAACGAGTAGGTTGGAGCTCGTGATTGTTCCGGTCATGGAAGAGCTTGCTGCGAGCGTCGTGAAGTGGAGGGGCAGAGGCGCCGCGCGCCGACGTGGGGCGGCGGCGGCCGCGAGCGAGGCTCCTGCTCCTCTCCTGTTGCTGCCCGCGCTGTCGCCGTCATCTGATGCATCTCCGGTGATGAAGCAGGTAGCCGTGCCGCCGTCATCTGATGCAGCTCCGGTGCCAGCGCCGCTGTCATCTTATGCATCTCCGGTCACGGTGTAGGAGGCGGCCTTGTTGCTGACAGTGGCTCATTTTTATGCTTATTCGTGTAGGTCACACAAGCTGACTCAGCCGGTCAACGGGGTCAAAGATTCTACGTGGGACAAAACCGTCTCCGAAATCACTAAGGGGGTTGATTTGCAACGGTTTTGAGAGTTAGTGGATGAGTTATACCCGGTTTTGCGGTTGAGGGATGCGATTCAACCAGGGATATGAGTTGAGGGAAGCAATGTAGACTTATTCCAGTTGAGGCGGGTCACGGGCATCAGGCCGAGCATTTCGGCCTTGTGCGCTAGTCCAACTCCATCTAAGTGGCGTCCGTTCACAAATCCGGCCCAGCAACCGTCACATCTTCAGTCCACGGCTTTCACGCGAAAGCAGCCCGGAATGGCCGACTCACCTCTCAGCATCAGCAGCGGCTCTCAGCCTACACAGCCTACAGGCGCCGGCGTCTGCGTGTCCCGCCGCACGGCACGCTGCCCATACTGCCACGCCGGATGCCGCATACTGCCATGGTCGCGCCGTGCCGGATGCAATGCCGCGCTGTCTCCTGCCTGGCTATCCGGCTATCGCCGTGGTCGCCTCGCGGATCCGGAATAAAATAGCATGTGGGGCTAAATAAACTATATAAAATATAAACCTTCATTTCTTATAGATGTATTCCCTCTGTGCTAGTAAAGAAAGTCGTTTAGGGCAATGTTTAAGTCAAACCTTAGGAATATAAATACTCTCAAGTTGTTGAGTTTAAAAATATAAAAATTATATGAAAAGATTTGCCTTGAATAATATTTTTATAAAAGTATACCTATATCAATTTTCAATAAATTTTTTTATAGAAATAAGAAGTCAAAGTTGTATTTTAGAGACCGTGTCGCTGTCCAAAACGACTTCTTTTACGAATACGGAGGGAGTATGATAAGTACTTTTAGAGGAGGCTCTGTGGGGACTCACATGTTCCTAATGTCCGTAGTGGGAGTTTTAGACCTTAGGCTATGTTCGGGAGGTGAGGGTAGAAACTCACCTATTACGCAGGTAAAACGGAGCAACACATTTTCTTATGATTAATTAAGTATTTACTATTTTTTTAAAAAAATATTAATATGTATTTTTTAAAGCAATTTTTTATAGAAAATTTTTGTAAAAATTATACTGTTTAGTAATTTAAAAAGCGTGCGTGTGGGAGAGGTGAGTTGGGGACTAACAAATAACACAGCCTAGTCCTGTGGCTCCAACGTCCAAGAGCTTTTGCTGCTACGTGCCCATGCATGCGCCGTCCGTCTCGTTGGATGGATATCGCGTCGCGCTCTCTACCGTCGCAGTTGCCACTTGCCAGTTGGGGTCAGGTCATGGCTCCCTGTTTCACTATTTGAACGAACCACAGTTGTAGGATGGCCTCCAAGGGCTCCAGCGCATTTAGGTACAGTAAACCAAAGCAAAAATCGTCTCACCAAACACAAACAGTGGTACAGTAAAACTCGCTTTTAGATTGAGCACATTCATTAATTTCGAACTTACTCAAACCGCATTCATGCCGTTCGTTCGCTGCACCGAAGTTTCTGGAACGGATCGAACAGCCGGCGGCATGCAGAATTCCATCCTCCGCCTCCAGTTTCAGCGATGCCATTAGAGCACCCACAATAATAAAATAAAAGTAGGTTTAATAGTAGAGCTCACTACTTACTATTAGTCAGTGTTAAAACTAACATGTATAGTAGGTTGGCTATAAGGTTATCTTTATTTTCTTCATCCTTTCTCTTTCTCTCACCATGAATTTAATGCATATTTCTTAGAGTTCGTGTACAGTTAGCTCTTGCATGAGAGCCAACACTCCCCACTTTTGCTTATCTCTCTCTTTCACATAAACATATAGCTTGCTTATAGCCCACTATTATCCTTGCTCTAAGGTGCTCTCTATACAATATATATATCTCAGCAATAGACTGGATTAATACTAAACCATCTCAATAGTATGTCTATATGGGTATCTATAGCTCTCTAATCTATTGCCTTGTTTTTCTCTATAGACTATCTCCAGGTTAGTAGATAGTTTTGCTCTCTCTTCATTTAATCTCTTCTAAGTAGGAAAATATGCTGACATAAATTTCTTATAGAGAGTATATAGATAATCGGGTTACCTTATATTCCACTATTCTAGAGTGTGTGGCGGGCCGGGGCGTGTGCGCACCACGATCCCGTGCATTGCATCCGCCCCACCGACACGAGCCTGCCATCTCGCTGCAAACGCCAATAACAAACACCACCAACAAGGCTGTCGTTAGACGTTAATGCGCTAGCTGCAGGTGCGTTGCACGCGGACGCACCCTCTCCGCCGCGCAGAACCTTCCAATGCACTGGAGACGCAGCATTGAAACGCTAGCTACTGCTACAGTGCTACTACAGTGCCTGTACTGGTAGTATTATTCCCAGTCTAGTCGCGTGCAATATCTCGATCCGTATTCTATTAATCTTAGGATACTACGGTCGTGTTTAGTTTTTCCCTATTTCTAACTTTCCATCACATAATATCACATCAAAAATTTTCCTACACATGTAAACTTCTAACTTTTTTTTTTCAAACTCCTAACTTTCTTCAAACTTCTAACTTTTTTCAGGAGCTAAACACACCTTACGATTTTATCAAGCTGAAACGATACTGAACCTATATTGTATCTTAATTTCCATGCTATCTTAATCCTACTATTCATTACCACACGATCCTACGAAATCTTAGATGATACTCCGATTCTACTATCCTTACAATCCTATAAAATATTATTTAAACTAAGATGGTATGAAAATAATGTAAATCAGTATGCTAAAGTTTATATAGAAATCAGTTAAATATATCAAAACTAATATGGTTTCTCTTAATAAATGTCTTGATATATATTTTGGTAGCCAAAATAAACCTTATCAAATTTTGGTAATGTCAAAATTTTGGCAAGTTAGCAATATTAACAAAAATTCTTATGTATTTACTAAAGTTTGACAATAAACTAAACGTAGGCACTTTTTAGCAACTTTGCCAAAAATTAGTATGGTTAAAAATGGAATTAATCTGAAGAGCCCCTATATTTTTTTATATAGTATATATATATATATATAATTAATACAAATATTAATTATACTTAAAAAAAGAAAATTTGATAATATCACAATACTACGATACGATTTTATAATACGATACTACTTTGGACAAAACGGTATTACTTACTGTCTTGATACTGATAACCTTGTTCGCGTGTACTCACTTCGCGTTAACTTACGCCGGGCTGGATCGCCGCCCAACTCGCCCAAAGTGCGCGATCGATCACGATGATGATCTCCCCCGCAAATCGCATGATTCGCATCACGAAAATCGGCGATCCTCCGTGCGGTTCGGCTCAACTCTCCGTCGTCGTGAGACCGGATGCTGGTGCCGCTGCCACCAGTGCCCGGTTGGAACACACTGTACGTGTGCGGTATGCTGCAGGAGGCAGCCGATCGACCGGCCGGGCGGGTCCATCACTTGCAGGCTAGAGAACTACTACATTAATCAATTCGTTCTTCTCCTTTTCAGGAAAGAAATGGGAGGCCAATGTTAACTGCAGACGTGGCTAACCGGCCGACCAAAGTTGTTGTCGGCGTTGCTATTCTCCTTTTTTTCCTTTTATTTAAGCAAATTCTCTTTTGTGAGCCATTTCAGGGCAGTAGCAGTGCAAACACCTTATTTGAGTTATCTCGTATACTACGTAGGATGGATACACAATGAATCCATATCTCTCACAGTGCAGGTTACTACACAGGATCCGACAGAGCCTCGCGCGCGGTGGTGGGCGGACTGAGCTCGGCGGCGGTGGAGCTTCAGCGGTGGGATCAAACTCAAGCGCCGAGCGGAGCAGGCCGGGCCGTCGCGACGTAGAGCGGCAACAGCAACCTCGGGCTCATCTCCGGCAAGCGGCAAGCGGAGGAGCGGCAGGGCCGCTCGTGGCCGGCGAGCTCCGGGTGACCAGATCGGGGGCGGCGTGACCAGCGAGCTCCGAGCAGCCGGATCGGCGGGCGGCGTGGCCGACGCGGCCAGCGACTCGCCATGGCGAGGTCTCGTCTCGTCGCGCCAAGCCGAGGAGGAGGAAGGCAGCGGCGAGGAGATGGAGCGCAGTGACGAGGAGATGGCACGGCGGCGACCTCGGTGGCTCTCCCTCACCACCCGCTCCTTCCTCGCCGTCGCCGCACCGCTGTGACGGCAGTAGTAGCACGCGCAGCTGTGAGGAGACCACTCACAGTTTCTTTTTTTTAGCCTGAGGACACCGCATCCTAGCTAGGAAATGCAAACCTTAGCAAAGACATGGGCCTCACCACCTTTTTTCATCCATGTCAGAATTTGGTATAGCTGACAAACAAGGTAACCCTCCAGCTAGAGACGACGGTTATGCAACTTTTTACAAACTATAGATGGAGATTCATAAATAGACTTAAATAAATATGTACTCCTATTTTGGTTTTGCTTTTTTATTTTGTTGGGTGTGTTTCATTCTATTTGAACTACACTCTTTTTTAGAGTGATACTTTATAATAATTAGCTGTAGTTCTGGTTGAGCAAAGGCCGATATGTTTATTCCATTATTAAAAAAAAAAGCTAGGAGCACTGTCAAAGGCCTTAGCCTGTGGCGGCACCCCTACGTCTGTCTGACGTGATAGCTCCTGCGTCGTTATCTTCTCTGACTGAATTTATACCTTACTATTACTAACTACTCCTACTCTATTTTCTCTGTCCCACTATAAATACAACCTAGTACAGATTTACTAAGATATTTTAGGACTACGAATTTAAATAGATATTTGTTGATATATTCATAGTCCTATAATATGTTATATCTATTTTAAATTGTACTTATATTGACACGAATGAAGTATCTTGCATCCTCGATATGGCATCGTCCTGATTGGTGGGAGTTTCACCCTGTTTGTTGACTCGGATGAGGAATCAGGGCAACTTAAAATTTTATTAGTATCTTGCCTCAATCTACTAAGCACATGTTTCTTTTAGTGTTTAAATCTAACTACTCATATGTGATTGTCTGTCTTGATTGACCACATGCCACTCTACACCTAAAGTTTTTGCTACCTCAAAAACTCAAGTCATCTCATTAGGTATGAGGGTTGCATCCTGGTGAGTTGGGTTGGCCAGGGTGCACGGCATCCTAGTATGAATTGAAGCTTCAAAAGTTCCAATCTATCTCAGCCGGCGTTGACTTCATTGGATCATATAAATTCATATTTTTGGGTTGACAATCCTCAATTTCATAATACATTGACTCCACTTTTTTTTAACAGTACGGGCTTATTTAAACATCCCTTTGACTTTTCCCGCTCTTCCTTGCAAGAGCAATTAAAAATCCATTTGACTTTTCACCACATATCCTGATCAGGAAGAAAAAGGGAACATATTCACAACACAGGAAACGACTTTTTAAAGTCTGCTAACTAATAATTGAACACACTGTCCAACCCAATCAAAAGCGATCCACCGCTGTAGTACTCCTGGAATATGTGCAGTCACTGGACGTCTGTGCACCACCCAGTCCAGGCGCAACGCATGAAGGACTTGAGATGCAATAGTAACAGTGACATGGTCCAGTACTCACAGGACAACAGTGGAAACGAATCACCTCGTTTTTCACCGTCTTTGCGTCCATGATCCACCTCCTTGCCTAACATTTCCCCCCTGTCTGTTTGTACGCGTGAAAACAAATCCGATTACTCCTTCCTTTCACGTTTGATTTTTCTTCTAGTTTGAACTTTATTAGATTTAATCAAATTTATTAAAAAAATAATATATAAAATATGAAATTAGTTTCAAATATATTTAGTTTTATAATATGTTTGTTTCGCGTTAAAATAATAATATTTTTTCTATAAATTTAATCAAACTTACAAAAGTTTAAAAAAATAAATAACTTATAATATGAAACGGATGATGTACTTTCAAAGCACAGGGACACATCCTACCGCTATAAAACTTAGTACCAAATTAGACATATGCTACTACTACGAAAAGTAGTAGGATATGTTGCTTCCTTCATTTAAAAATATAAGATATTTTTCAGACTCGTAATATTAGAATGTGTTATATCTTTAGAACGGAGGAATAAACTTAAAAAAGTTGTGTTACAAATATCTTAAGAAAGGTTTCTTTTGAAAAGGCCGGCGAGATTTTTTTCGAGTTGGGTGGATTCAGTTACCGTGACAGGCATAGCCGCACAGGGCTCATCGCCGAGCAAAAAAAAAAAGAGGAGAGGGTATCCTGAAAAAGAAATAATAAGCTAAGTTTTTTTTTTTTTTTTGCCGCGACAGCGCCGTCAAAATCGGGCACCTCTTGGCCAATCACCACGGAACCCAACTACACACCCCAAAAGTCTCCGCTGCGAAATGAATACGGGGACGCCCGGCACCGGCAGAGATGCGTGCCTTCCGCCCGCGTCGCCGTCCCCGTCGCCGTCGCGGTCGCGTTCTCGCGGAACGGACTCGCCCGCAGCCGTCCGATCGCTCCATCGGGCGGCCCAGATCGCTCCCCGCCCCTCGCCGCCGCCGCCGAGGCGGACGCGCACCGGCCGCGGAGGCCCCCGTTTCGTCTGGGAAAACGGCGCGGGGCGTCCGTTCGCACCGCACGGAGGGGGGACCAGGACGCGCGGGAGACTTTTCTCTCGCGTACGCTCGCGTCGCGTGTGCGGTAAGAAAGGCGCACGTAAAGGTAGATCTCAATCATATACGGCGACGACTAGTCGACTACCCACACGCCGCATCTGTCATTCAGGAATACGTGCGGTATCATGGGTCTATACTTTCCCCAGAAAAAGGATTCGCAAGCATATATCTGGGTTGTACTGCGGCCGAATCTAGTTACTAACTTTTTCTTCAAACTTTCAACTTTTCTATCGTATTAAAATTTTTCTACACACATAGGTGTGTTTAGTGCACACCAAAATACAAAGTTTAATTAAAATTGAAATGATGTGATGGAAAAGTTGGAAATTTGTATATGTATGAAAGTTTTAATGTAATAGAAAAGTTGGAAGTTTGAAGAAAAAGTTGGGAATTAAACCAGGCCATAAACTTTAAACTTTCCGTCACATCGTTCCAATTTCAATCAAACTTCCAATTTTGGCGAGAACTAAACACACCTACACCCCTAGTCAAAATTTTCACCCTGTCACATCGAATATTTGAACACATGCATGAGCATTAAATATAAATAAAAAATATAAGTAATTACACATATTGCGAGACGAATATTTTAAGCCTAATTGCTCCATGATTTGACAATATGGTGCTACAGTAAATATTTTCTAAGGACGGATTAATTAGACTTAATAAATTCGTCTCGTAGTTTACATGCGGATTCTGTAATTTGTTTTGCCATTAGTGTACGTTTAATACTTCAAATCTGTATCCGTATATCTGATGTGACACCCCTGTATTTAAACATAACCTATAATACTCACAAATCGAACTTCATACGACTTCAAAAAAAAAGTTGAAAAAAAGGCTTCAAAGAAATCAAACTTTATACAATTTTATTTAATTCACTCAAGCATAATTTTTTTTACTCAAACATGATATTATGAAACATTTTTTAAGGAATTTTGATTCTAGTTAGAGCCTGTTTGGCATAGCTCTAGCTCTTCAACTCCACCTCTTCTAGAGGTAGAGCCTAGCCAAACAATTTCAGCTTCAGCTAAAATAGAAGCTGAGTGGAGCGTTCTCACAAAATGAACTAGAGAGGTGGAGTTGGGTTTTGGCTGCTCCACAACTCCACTACAGATCTAATTCCTGGGGCTAAATTTAGTAGTTGAAACTCTACCAAACAGACCCTTAGTATTTCCTGCTAATAACGGTTCAATACAGAATAACGTTATACTACATCCATCCCAGAATATAATGAGTTTTAGAGTTTGATATAGTTGTTAAGAAAGTAGGTAGAATTAAATGGTGAAATATTGTAATTAATTAAGAATTGAAGGAAAATATGAAATTGAATGGTGGAGGATTGTGATCAGTTGAGACAAAAATATTAATAGAAAAGTTTTTATATTTTAGGACAGAAGGAGTAAGAGATATCATTTCAATTCTAGCAGAACTTGGAAATCATTTTCCCTATTATAGCCTCCTTAATCTGAATGTACTACCAGATAATTCCCAAAAAATCACACATCGATTCCACGATTAAATAATCTGATGCCCGCACTTTTCTGCCTTATTAGATAAAAATCCAACCAATCATTTTTCTTTGGTCTTGTGATCAAAATAGGTCTAGTGCAGCCGCTTTCACAAATTAATTGACCCCATCCCTCTCTCCTCCTCACACTCTTCCATCAGCCTTTCTTTTTCTTTCCTTTTTCCTCCCAAATACAAAGATTTTCATACCAAATACATGACCAAATAGAAACATTAGAAAAGTATCACGGACGAACAGAGAAAACCATGGCCCCAAAATGCTTGGAGAGTTCCCGCAAACCACGGCGCTCATTGGTTTCGAGATGAGAATGAGATAGACATATTTCTTTTGGAGCAGATGAAATGACAGTGACAATTCACATTTAAAAACAAGAAAAACAATATAATCAAGAAACACCAAAAAAGAAGGCGACGACATGTATCTTTCGTTCATTGAACCTCCTTTCCAGGTTCCGTGAACGCATCGGCCGACCTTTTAAATCAGATAACTGTTGAAAAGAAGGGCACAAAATCTCGCTACCTTTTCCTCTCATGATATAAACACCTGAGGCCAAGTAAAAAAAAACAAACAAACAGTGAAAAAATGGCTTTCACCACTTGATGATGATCATATACTCCTTGCAACAACTTGACCGCAAAAAAGCAAGGGGCAAAGCCACTGCAATAATATTTATTAGTGAGATGAGCAGGTCGGCGAGAGCCATGGTGTTAAATGAGACTACTAACCTACAAACTACTAGCAGTAATAAATTTCTATCGAAAATGCACTGGACATGGGGCATGCAGGGGTATATATGGCAAAAGTTACAAGAAAACTATACAATTGTTTCACCCATCTCCCACCCTTTTTCTCCCTTGTTTTTCCTTTTTCTTTTTATCACTTGAATCCTGATGATGCCACTGCTCCATTGCCCTTTGCTTATACAGTGCTTTGGCACACAAGAGCCTTTTCTTCCATGTGCCTCTCTAATTAAACCCCCCCCCCCCCCCAAACAAATGAAATTAACCATTACACATCTTTAGAGATCGTCTCAGTCCTGCCTAATCTCCAAAACAATCTTGTGTTCTTTTCTGAAGTCTCCATGACTCGTACAAAGCTTTCTAGCCAGAGTACTGCTGATGCTTCGCTGAGCAGGTGCAGTTAGCTCGGCTGTCGTTTAATCCCTGCGATGAACAGAGATGACAATTTGCAATGAGTAACTGTCAAATCTCAGTACTGGATCTGTGGATTGTGCAGCGTAACTTTGGATAAGACCAATAAAAAGTACCCTTCACCCTCAGTCACAGGGCAAAGCGGCCATGTTGATTTGGACCTCAGTGGCCAGGATAGGTTGACTAATCTAATTACAAGCTACAGATGATATAGATGGCGTTTCTAATTAATTGCGGGATTAAAAGGGAGATTATTGCTAATCAGCTTACCTTGACCTGCTTCTGAAGATCCTTGATGTAGTCAACAGCCAAATCCAGCATGTCAGCTGTGTTGGTTTGCTGCAGGAAAACGGAAACGTTTCAGGTTTCGGATAGGTTAATTTTGGAGTGGTCCTTGTACTGCACATTTGCAGATTTGCTGCTACTACTGCTACTATTTGCTAACCAAACACTGTTCTATTGCCTATTGGGGAAGAGAGAGAGAGAGAGAGAGAGAGAGAGAGAGAGAGAGGTGTGTAGTACTCATCAGTACCTTGTCCATGTTTGGCACGAGTTCTTGCAGCTTCCTGATTCGCTCGCTGATCCTTGTCCTCCTCACCTATGGCAAAGATCAACATCACGGGATCAGATCAGTCACCTGCTGGCTGCTGCTGCTCGTTTGATATTAACGAATTTGTGCTGTGCGGTGCGGTGAGGAGGGTGAAGAGGAATTTTGTTGTTGTTTTTTACCCGCTCGGCGATGCTGCGCGGGTGCGTGGCGCAGCCGCGCTTGGCGCGGATCTTGCAGGGCACCGCGTCCTGGAACTGGAGGAACTTCTCGATGGCCGCCATCTCCGACGAGGTCTTCGGCAGGCTGAACTGGTGAGCCAGGCCGCCGCCGCCGCCTCCGTTCTGCGCCACCGCCACAAATCGTCGTCGTCAGTTTCTTGTACAAATCATCTATCAACGGAATCGATGGGAATTTTGTGAATCGAACCTGGGACGGCTCCGACGAGTCGCGCTGGCGCTTCACGCCGGAGATGTTCGTGTCCGACATGAGCGACGACTCCTCCCACCCGGAGCTCATCGGGTACCCGGAGAGGTAACCCCGGCCACCGCCGCCGCCGCCGCCACCGGCGCCCTCGGGGCTGCTCCCACCGAGCTCCTCGCTGCCCATCTCCGAGATCTGCGACATGAGCGAGCCCTGCCGCGACGAGAAGCTGAGCTGCCCCTTCAGCCTGCCCCCGCTGCCGCCGGGGGAGTCGGCCGCGGCGGCGGCGTTCGCGCCGTTCCTGAACCCCACCCCGCCGCCGCCGCCGGCTGCCGCCGCCATGCCCGCCCGCAGCATGCTCCCGTACCCTGAAACCGAACAGCGCGGGACTCAGTTCCGGAAATGGAAATGTTCCCGAGAAGAACTCGAGCAAGAACAGTAATAATTGCTGCTGCCGAAGCAAGTAGGCGTGTGTGCAACTACCATTACCAAAAGAAGGAGAGAATTAAGGAAGTAGTACTACTAACCGTTGTCCATGTTCAAATGATTGAGGAATCCGGCGGGCGAGCTACTCTGCCGGAGCAGCCCGCCGCCGCCGCCGCCGGCGGCGGTGGCGGCGTCAATCCCGGTGGAGCTGACGGTGCGGTAGAGCCCCTCGACAGAGGCCATCTGCTGCGGGTGGTGCTGGAACATCATCTGCTGCTGCTGGTGGTGGTGCTGGGTGGCCATGGTGGGGTCGTCGGGGAAGTGAGCGGCGGCGGCGGTGGCGGTGGCGGGGGGAGACTTGTCGCGGATCTGGTGGTCGGCGAGGAAGCGGGAGAAGACGTTGTCGGCGTCGGGGCTGGCGGCGCGGGGCGCGGCGGCGGGCGGGAGGAAGTCGTCGCAGAACTCGGCGAGCAGCGTGCTCGGCGCCGATCTGTACCGCAGCAAGCCCGACGAGCTCATCGCCGGCGGCTGCACCGGGAGGTTCAGATCCTTGGAAACCGGCGAGCCGTACATCCCCTTCCCTCCTCTCTTCTCCAACGAAACTCCAATTCTCCACCTCAAACCCACCAAATCAAACAACAACAACACCAACCACCCTATCTCCGCCTCCTCGCCATGGCCGCCCACACAACCTCAATTCAGCAACACAAGAAAGCGATAAAAAGAAGAAAGTAAACAAGGAAAGATCAGCGACTTTCCAAGACGGACAAGCTCAACTCCAATCACTTTTGCTGCTATTGCTAAGCTCTCCCGATCGATCTCTCCCGATCGATCTCTCCAGCCTCTCAAGCTACGCCTCCTCCTCCTCCACGCTTCTTTACGGCGAGGAAATGAGCACCCAAAAAGCAATAAAAAGTTTGAGAGCGGCAGCAGCAGCAGAAAATAAAAATAAACCAAGAATACGCGAGCGAGCGAAGGAAGAAGAAGTGGTGGTGGCTTGGCTTCGCGAGGTCGCCGCTGCTTTTGCGGGGTTGGGCGAGGAGGAGGAGTAGTTTTTTTTTTTTTTTTTGGGGTTAGTTTAATCGGCGGATTGCTTTTGCGGGGGGATGCGATCGTGTGTGCGTGGAGCGAATTTTTATATATCGTGGTGTGGGAGTGAGCGCCCTCTCTCGTGGCTTTACAATTACGACAATGCCCTCGCCGTCGCGGTTGCTTTCGCCCCCTAGGTGCGAGTTTACCGAAATGCCCCCTTCGTTGGTTGACAACATGACTTGCTTGGTGTGGTGCGCGGTCTTCCCAGTTTGCTTTGCTGCCTGAACCCTCGGACTACTGTACTACCTACTAATCTAATCGATTGAGGAGTTATTTAGATCTGGGTGTAAAGTTTTCACGTATCATATCCGGTATTATATAGTGTTGCATGTGATATTCAGGTACTAATAAAAAACTAATTACAATGTCCATTAGTAGACCGCGAGACAAATTTATTAAGTATAATTAATCCATCATTAGCAAATATTACTATAGCACCACATTATTAAATCATGGAGCAATTAAACTTAAAAGATTCGTTTTGCAAATTAGTCGCAATCTGTGTAATTAGTTATTTTTTAAGCCTATATTTAGTACTCCGTGCAGATGTTCAAACATTCGATGTGATAGGGTGTAAAATTTTGGAGTGGAAACTAAACACCCCATGATTGGTAGGAATTACTCTTATCCGGTGTTGATCTCTAATCATACGCATCCATGCTGGCGGAATTGATTTAAGTGTGAATATGACTCTAACTCATGTTATCATGTTAAGGCACTAAGGCTGATTTGGAATGTGAAAGCTTAAAGGTATACTGTAGCTAATAGTGTCACGTTTTATATATAGAGTGGCCAAGCGAGTCAACACTGATAGATAGTGCCCATGGAAAAAAGAGTGGCAATGACCAAATAGCATTATATTGGTTGCATCCAAAATGAATGATAGCAAAAGTCTAGCATGATGTTATAGCATGCTCCAAAATGGAGTAACAACGCCAAATTAGCTTCTCAAACCTACAAAATATTGGAGCTAAGAACAAGACAAATTTTTTTTTTAGCCTCTTTCTTTCTTGGCTGGATGATTGAGAGAAAAAGTTCATTTGTGATGTTTTCCTCACTCGATGGAGTTTTTCACACTTTGCTTTAATTGTACTTCCTTAAATCATTCATATTAGTTGGTCTCCATGACTAGCAACAAATGCGAGGCGTGGGCTAAACGTCAAGGGCAAATATTTGCTGAATCCTTGTGTTTTGCAAAGAGGATAGCATAAAGTTAACTTTTAGTATCATGAAAGCTATGGATGAAGATAAAAAAAATAACTAATGCGTTGGTGATCATGCTAATGTTGTGGTAACAAAGATAGAGCAATGACTTATTACTTTTTCTTTCACTAAAAATGATATATTATGGAGATATAAGCATATAGTTGGCGATATTGATAATATTTTCTTGATTTTAGTGCTATCATGACATATTGGTTATCATGCTGAACGATTTTATTGATAAATCTATGATACGACGATATATTGTTATAAGTAGAGTTGTACATGTGAGATAAATTTCAGAATCAGATATTTTTCTTAAGCAACACATTTGATCCACAAAAGATGCAATCCACCACCTTAGCATGGCTTGCACAACAGAAAGAACAAATAACTAAACAAAATAAATCTAGAAGAGAAAGGAAAAGAAACCCACTAGTGATGGCTTTATGCAAGATGGAGTGACAAAGAGATGACTTAACAACAAAAGGCAAACCCATGGGGGGTGGCTTTAAACCAGCAAAGTTAAGCATTGGTAGGGCCCATTGCCCCATGGGCACACCTGAGCGTATGTTTTCTTGCCCAAGGGAGGGGCAGAGCAGAGAAAACCACGTTTTTTGTGGCCGTTTTAAGCAAAGAGATGCAGACTATTTTGGGCAGGGAGCAGCAGGCAAAGGGGTTTTGACGTTATCCGAAAGGATCGGTGGGAGTGGTGGACTGTGGGCGTGGGGGCCGTGCCGGGATGTGGAATTCCGCTGCTCTCTCTCGTCCCGTCTCACGGTAAAAAGACAACAAACTCCATCGGCTCGGCTGCTTAATATAAGAGATTTTAAGTTTTTAATTACAATATTTAATCATTCGTCTTATTCAAATTATTTTTGCAAATATAAAAAATAAAAAGTTGTGTTTAAAATACCGTAGATAATAAAGTAAGTCAAAAAAAATAAATAATAATTTCAAAAAATTTTGAATAAAACGCGTAGTCAAACGTTGCAAACAAAAACTCAAAATCCCTTATATTATGGGATGGAGGGAGTAGTTTTTAAAGTTTAAAATTTAAAACTTAGTTTAAAAGTTGATTTTAAGATATTTCCAACATAGTTTTTTTAGCATTAACTTTGAAATCGTTAAAAACACATATATAAAAGTTTTATCTATAAATTATTTTTTTCCAATAAATCAAAATAATTTATTAAAAAAATATGAGCGACCGAGGAGGCTGAACTTTTCTTTTTTTACGTGCAGCTGAGCAGAGGCTAAAGGTTTGGTGCGTGCATCTCCTTCGCTCACGTCTCCCCCCTACACTACACGGTTGCTAATTGCTATACTACACGGCTACTCCTTTGATTGATTAGTACTACTCCAGGTCTCCAGTACGTAATTTGCCGCTGTTTTGGACTTTGAGTAGTTTTGGGGTTTATTAGTCCATTTCCTATTTTACTACTCCTATTTTATTGTCAAATGCTTTGGTCCAATTATTCAGCCTGAAGGCCTTATTAAGTTTGCACAAGAAAAGTACAGTTCACATGTATGTACCGAGTAATGTTGTTGTTTTTCTATTTTGATGAAAAAAAATGTACTCCCTCTGTCCCAAAAAAATCCGTTCCTAGCATCACAAGGTGAAAATAGTAGATAGTGAAAATAACTAAAATGCCATTAATCATTGAAAAAATTAGCATAGGTGGGTAAAGGGTATTGAATGAATAAAGCTTATCGTTTTACGTGCTGAAGGTACATATAATAGTAGAAGTTGTTTTTTTTGATAAAATTTAAACTCTAAAAGTTGAGTTTTTTTTGGGACGGAGGGAACTTAAGAAAAAAGTCGGTCCTTTCTAAGCAGCGTTCAAGAGAATGAGAGAAGTGTTGTGTCATTTTAAGCGCATATGTTTCTCCAACGGTTAAACGATATATTTTTAGAAAAAATGGAAAATTGTTTTAAAAAGTTATATTAATATATTTTTAAGTTTAAAATGGTTATATGATAATGACTCATCGTTTAAGTATCTTCTTAAATCTTCTCATTTGCCCTCTTCTCAAACAATCTTTAAGATTGTATTTGTTTGGACACCTTTTCAACTTCCACTCTCTTGTTTTTCGTATGCATGCTTCGCAAACTAGTACCAAACGGTGTGTTTTTTAAAAGAAATCTATAGAAAAAATGTTTTAAAATCATATTAATTAATTTTTAAACTATTTTAGCTAATACTTAAGTAACTATGTGTTAAACTATCGTTTCGTTTTTTATATATAGCGAGAAAAAGGTTCCCAACACTCCCAAACGGCGCTATTTAAGTCCAATATGCAAGTGTTGAATTTTAGGCTACGCTTTGGTGAAAAAAAGAGAGAAGAAGAGGGGTTGCACTCCAAATGCAAAGAACTTTCTCCCCTCTAGGGAGGCGTCCCGACGAAGGTTTTGTCGTTACAATTATAAAACGTTTTTCCGGAAAATTAGAATGGAGCAAAAACTCATAAATACCAGATGACATCCTGCATATTACTGACGCAACTCTATAAAATTAATAGAAGCATATCGATGAAATAAAATTACGAAACTGCATACTATTCTTTTGTGTTCAAACTACGGAAACTACTCCCTCCATTCTAAAATATAGGACACAACTACTTTTTAAAGTGGTTTCATAATATAGGGCGTGTATACATATAATTAATTAGCACATTCTCTCCCCTAAATTATTATTATTTTAAATTCTATACTCACGAGATCTTTAATTCTATTGGTTGCATGTATTGTATTAATTGGGATAATTCATGACAACAATGAGATATTAATTATTTCTTGGTCTTTGGGTTAAGGATGGTTGTGCCTTATACTCCCTCCATTCCAAATTGATCTACATATTTCATAGGTATATCAAGACCAAGAAACTAATAACTCTCTCATACTATATTTACTCTAGCAACAAACTCTATGCATGCACCATCACCACTATTTCCTAGCCAATAGCAAATCAAGATATTGCATGTGGGTTATAAATACTTGTGTGCATGGATGCATGCATCAATACCTATTTACTTCAATACACAAATAACGAATAGACTTAATGAATGAACACAAATATGTAATCATTTAGGAATAACATAAAAAAATATATATAGATCAATTTAGAATGGAGGGAGTATTTTAGAATGGATGTATATATATATATATATATATATATATATATATATATATATATATATATATATATATATATATATATATATATATATATATAGACACACACGCACACATACATACTTATGTGGCACTTCTATGATTCAACTACAAACAATGAAATTAACAAATAGGAGGGGAAAAAATCTAAAGATTGTCAAAGAGAAAGAGAGAGAAAAAGGGTACACATGCCTACTGATGTCACATCTCTTTCCAATAAAAATTTACCCACACAGCTCACGACATGTACTTGTAACCCATGCTTTGATTAGTCAAGGGTTATGCGTAGCATGAGACACTGAGACAGTCCAGACCATAACACCTTTGAAAGCTATCTTACTCTAATCGAATTGAAAGAGTTGAAGGAATAGTAGTAAAATGGGTTTTCTCATGGTATTCTGCAACTGCTCATCAAACTCACATTACGTCGACATACATATATAAGCTACAACTGATTCCTTCATGCACATAATACAATGGATTTTGGGTTCAAATTTTATCTATAAATATAATAGATTTTAAAATACTAGTTTTTTTAAATGTATATAAGCGCTGTATTTATTGCTTCCTAATTGTATTGTAACAACACAACCTTAAGCGTGATATTTTTAAATCAAATAAACTCTTAAGAACATCAAAGTACTTTTATCTAAATTTAAATTCTAGTATTTGTGAACGGAAATAAGAGAAATAGATTCTAAACAAGGTTTATAAAACCTGTACCGTTATTATATACGGTAAACTTTTCAGTTTTAAACCACGGTATATCTCATGATTATTGTGTAACCATTAAACTGTGAGGTGACGATAATCTTACTCTGGACGGTTTGGTATACACCGCTTCAGAAACGCATTCGACGGCTGATGAATGGAAAGGCACAGGCACCAACACACGGAGGACGGGGGCATGCAGACAAAAGGCGTGCGTGTATCGCCACCGCCCCGATGAGATTTGGACCAGACAACCGCACCGTATTTACAAGCAACAGGACGCAGACATTTCATCACGCCGCAACGGAAAAAGAAAATAAAAACAAAAACATTACACTACTCCGATCCTACGACTGACCAAAGCATGACATCGTTTGTCGCTGCTGTTGCAACGTCAAAAATACCAAAAATATAGCATGTTTTCTGATAATCTTTGGGTCTATTAAAAAAATATGGTGACATATTTTAAGATAAAATAAATCAAATATAATTATAGTATAAATATGGTGTAATTACATATGTAATTTTAAAACTTATATATATAATTTACGGAGTTATATTGTATAAATAAACTAAAATTATATATGTAATTTAATAAATTATAATGTAAATGCATCCTGATTATTTTTTCATAAAAAATATGATGACATATTTATAATAAATCCGTAATCTTTTCACGCATAAACCCCCTACTAATCTGGGCAATTTGGGGTGATGATTTCTTGCAATTAGTAGTAGTTTTTGTTAGTCAATGTGGGTCAAGTATAACGCATGGGCTGCTCATGCATGCTTTGCACATACTAGTCCAGCTCTCCTTTGTTTAGGAACTAATCCAGCTGTCCCTTATTTTTTTCACCGCGAGTAAGGCATGGGACATTTTTATTTAGAAGAAAAATAAAGAAGTCATCCACTCATCCGTGTGCAGCTCACAGTTGACTGGCCAGAGATTGTTTAGTGTAGGCTTTCTTTTTAAGGACTGTCATGAGTTAATGAGTTTGACCACCTAAACTCTAATTTACTTCTTTTATTAGTTTTTTTAAAGTACACATTTCTACGGCCAGCGTTCCCGAACAGCTCCAAATGTAAAATAACGCATCCAAAATTTACCTTAATTGTAAATAAAACAAATTCTAGGCTTACATTTTGTTCTAACACATAAAGTTAAAAGAAGCACCATATTCACATTGATGGGTTACAGGCGGTCATGTTCTCTTAATTAAAAAAAGAAAAGAATTTAATACTAGTATGTTACATTCATGCATGGAGGAAAAGAAAATGCCACTAGGGTAATAAAGATGGGGTTGTTCACGTTCACGGTTCACGTTACTCTCATGTACAGTAAAGTGATTTTTTTTTCATAATTAAGCGAAATGCAACTTCATTTTCATGTTAACTACATATATCCATGTATATGGTGTGTTGGAATCTAGAGCATAATTCCATGGAACATTCGGTTAATTAGTCACTGAAAGCAAAGAGCATATATAAACACATCATAATTTGCAAAAAGAGAAAATGTCAAATGGCTGTCAGTGATGTGAATTATATTAAGAAAAGAACATGTCACCCCAACAAAAAGGAATTTGGCAGTAGTCTCCTCTCGACTGTTTGCTTGGAATAGGCCGTGAACTCCACCTTCCCACACAAAAAACATAGTGGATTAATGATTATTAATATATGATTAATTAAGTATTAGTTAAAAAAATAAAAAATAGATTAATATGATTTTTTAAAGCAACTTATATATATATATTTTTTTAAAAAAGAACATACTACTTGTGAAGCGTGCGCGCAGTAAACGAGGGAGTTGAGATGGAAAAGTCACCATAGAGTTAAACAAATCCCTTCTTTTTTTTCTAAATGTGGCAATGTGCATGATTCGTAATCCTTCCAGTTTCATAATTTTTGACATTTTAGACAGTAACACGGACTTCAAAATATATCATTGATTTTATTTTTTTATTACCATGTATACAATAAATAAATGCATATTTACTTTTGTTACAGTACTTTAAAAGCCAAATTCATATATATTGTTTAGTTCTTTTAAATTAAATACTTTTAAAGTTATTGATAGTTAAAGTTAGAGTAAATTTCACAAAACTACATATACTTTAGTCAAATTATCAGAAAATTACAGATTTAACATGGTGTTTCACAAAACTACATATTTAACACTAATTTTATCACGTAACTACATATTTAAGGTAAAATATTGCTAAACTACAGATTTAATAATAAAGTTATCACAAAACTATAGGTTTAATGTCAATTTAATCATAAAACTTGGACATTTATAACTCAACATAACATTAGTGCAAAGGATTTAAATCCTAAAATCTGTAGTTTTGTGAAAATTTTATTATTAAATATGTATTTTTGGTACTTCGTCTCAAACCTGTAGTTTTGTGATAAATTTATTATTAAATCTGTAGTTATATGATATATGACTTTAAATCTATATTTTTGCGATAATTTAGTCAAACAATATGTAGTTTTGTGAAATTTACTTTTAAAGTTATAAAAGTTCGATCTTAATTTTGTCCGAAACATGAAGAAATATGGAACCAAAAGGGAGTTACTCCAATTAGCTAAAAGTCCACCGTACTTGTCCTGTCTGAACCGCTAAATTTTCAAAAAGAGAACACTCGTTTCCATGTTACGCCACACACAAGCCAAAATATATGTACCGTACCGATGCATGTTCTGTGTCCTCCTCGCACGCACATGAGCAAATCATAGTCAAGCTCCCAAGAAACAATTCACCATCTTGATATTAGAGTTCAAATTTATGCGTAAATCGTTTTTCTAATATTGCGTCGTCCCTACTTCGCCGATGCGGAGAAAGACGGCGATCGTCGTCGCCATTTGGAGCCCAGCAAAAGCTCGCCGCTAATCATAGAGCTAGCCGGTGATCCACTCACGCACAAGACGCAATGCATTGGCTCCACCAACCATCAATCAGTTCATAAGCAGATCTGCAACTTTAAAATTTGATTTAAAACCGTAAAACACAAAAACAATCGTGTCCAATGCGAGGATGACAGGTATCACGGTCTCATACGCCGCTAAACACCAATTCTTTTGCGCGTTCATAAAAAATACACCAATAAACACACACAAGCACGCACAAGCACACACATCGTGATCATTTCGCGTTATGGAGCAGTAACATCTTCTGGGCCTACTCAGAATATAATCCCAATTTGCATTTGGAATTATAGACTATCTGAAGCTCTATCTATCAGGGACGACTAGGATATTTCTCTCCCTATCAGATTCCTGCTGGAATTAAAATTATCAACCAGGAGGAATTTCAGTGCTCCAAAGTATACTACTACACGATTTATTTATTTATTCTCTCTCATCAAAACCATAAAAGCGAGGCAAAGCTAATGCAATCAGAAGTCACATCTGCCACTGTACTTCTCCGGAAATCATGCACACAACGACGGTGTCCCGAGTCTACTAACAGCTGGGAGATGAGATGACCAACAACTACTAGTACTGGGTGATGCTACTGTACTACCGATCGATACCATATGGACCAATCAAAGACCTGGCTTAGTTCCCAATTATTTCTTCAAACTTTTAATTTTTCCATCACATCAAAATTTTTCTACACACACAAACTTTCAACTTTTCCATCGTACCGTTTCAATTTTAATTAAACTTACAATTTTAGCGTGAACTAAACACGCCCTTAAACAACCATCATGATTGATGTGATGGTGTCACTGTTCCATCTTCACCTGAGAAGTGGAGTATGTATCACAGGGTGTGTGTAGTTCACGTCAAAATCGAAAGTTTGGTTAAAATTCGAACGATGTTACGGAAAAGTTGAAAGTTTATGTATGTAGGAAAGTTTTGATGTGAGGGAGAAGTTGGAAGTTAGAAGAAAAAGTTTGAAACTAAACTCGGCCACAGTATCAGACAGCCCAGGTTGGCAGCCATTTTGATCCAGGTGAGCCTCTGAATTTCATGCCCTGTGATATCAGGGAGAGGCGTTTTTAGGGTCACAGCTCACTTGTCAATGGCTGGCCATGTTCAGATGTCCATACATGGAATCTTTATGGCCATCTCTAACATAAATGCCTGCACATATTCTTCCTATTTTAGACTTCATGTAGAAGTACATACTTTGTTTAATTGTAGTACCAGACCTGAAGCTGATTGCAAGATGCGATCTGAAGATCCAGTTTGAGGAAAGGAAATGGGATATATAGATTGTCTGAATTACACAGTAGGTGACTGTCTGAAACTGACAGTTTTGCCGAATTGTCCTTAGCAAAGACGACACGCTCTTCTCCTGAAGCATGTATCACTAACTTACTAAACGGCAGTAGGTTATCGAGAACAGAGCTCTCATCAGTAATCAACGACAGTCTAATCCAACAAAAGAATAAATTGTATACTATATCCGTCCTAAAATACCATAGATTTTGGTTATGTGTATGAAGATAGAATTGACGATGGCGGTAGTAAAATTTATTTAGGGCTCATTCAGGTCATAGGGATTTCATAGGGTTTTTTTTAGCATCGGCAATTTCTTTAGATTTTTACATTGTCATGCATTCGATTCATAGGAATCATGCCCAAGAATTTTGTAGGAATACTTTTAGCAACCATGTAAAAGCGTAGAAATTGCATAGGATTTAAAACATCTACTTTGATGGATGCTAATTAATTCTTGTGGTTTATATATTCCTATATTCCGAACGCTATGTACCATCTAATTCCTATGGTTTTTATCGTCTATTTTATATATGCAATCAAACGATAATTCTGTGTTTTTTCCGAATGAGAAAAGAAGCGGAAATGGCAGACAGGTGGGGGGACATGGTGATCCAATCTCTAGATCTCCCAAAATATTTATATGCAGAAATCAGTGATGTTTAAGCAGGATGCTCACGTGGGCCACACGTGCGGCAAGGGAGACAGGAAAAGGCAGAGACCTGAAGAGATGCATCTAGGCAAGCGTACTATGTACTCTACTGCATTATTGTACTGGTTTATGCCATCAAGCTCATTTCACTAATTAAAATTAGTCATGGCAAGGGAGCGGGAAATGGCATTGTTAGCACTGATTTATCTGGACTTTTCAGTTGGTTAAACAAAACAACCAAAGTGGCCAGGTTGGTAATCATAGGAGAGAAAACAGCTGGGGCAGCCACTCAGGTGAGCACATCATGAGTTGCTGCCTAGTAGACAGTAGTCACTAGGGCTTAACCTACCTACGCTTCAATCGAACTCCAAATCTAATCCTTATCAGAAAGTTCTTATAATAATACATTATATACTGATACGTTTCAGTTGATTGTATTGTGTATACAATTTGTATTTTTTTATCCCAACCTCAATCGATCCCGTTCAATGAGGTCCAGATTTATCCGTCCCATGTATATTTTTGTCTCGTTTTGTTCAGAAGTAGGCTTGTTTGGGACATGAAGATTATGAGATACAGATGACAAGAATATGATGTTTCTACACCTTCTTGGCTTCGTACTCTGAGTTTTAAGGCTAATGACTTTCACACTTTGGAAAGATAATCTATACGTCTAGAAGAACTATTGATCTTAAATATTTGTAGTTATTAGAAGCTCTTTTGTTAGAATAGATATCGAATATATTATAGTTGAATTTAGAGTTCGAATAGTTAGTAAGGGGTGGAGTTAGAATCACATTCTGTAATCCGACAAGTATATAAATATAGAGAGAGACTACAATGTAACCACGATAACTACAATATAGCGTAGACACGTAGCGAGAGAATGACGACGAGGAGCCTAGACTCATAGCAGCCAGGTGCTATGTTGATTGGGAATGAACGTCCATATCAGAGTTCCAGGGATTAAGTTTTGGATGAATCTCGTTAACAAATATCATGTGTTTCTATGTCGTCATCTAAAGTACCGGCTCATATCAAGCTCGCATTGAATGAAGCAATCAAGAAAATTAGCCGTCGTTTCGTTTATCAACTAACTTTTATACATGGCCTAAAAATAGTTGCATCTTGTGTAGGGACACACGGCCGTGGTAGTAACTATACAGAGAGCGGAGAACAAAGGAAATGTTGGCCACAAAGTAGTACAAGCCGGCAACGTCAACACCTTGTGTTGAGAGAAGTCACAGGTACTTGGGCATGTGCAAGCAGGATGCCCAATCTTTTCTCATGTTTTCCCTAGGCTGGCCCAGCATACACAGCCTTGGGCTTTGCAATGATCCCACTGTACGTGCAATATTTAAACGGCATGGATCTTTCTCCGAATGTTTGATAACGATGCATGATGAATTGATGAGCTCTTGTTTATCTTCTCCGACGAGAGCCCACCAGATTTTTGAAAAAGGGATTCTACCCGGAAAGAATCCATCAGATTGAGTTGTGAATTTTTATTTCATCCAATGCATAAGATGTTTTGTGAGCCATGTGGCTTCTAGCTAGTGGTGGATGACCGTGCGAAACCGGTCATTCACCCTTTCAACCTTTGGAGAAGAAAACCATAAGTAAATTTTATTCAACCCTAGATATTATGGCCTGAGTTACAAAAACTATAGGGGTTTTAGTAAATGACGTATTCATAAAGTTCCACTAAACCCAGTTTAAGTTGATCCAAATACGAGCTTATATGAGCCAATACGTTCCACTGAGTTTTGAGTTTTTTTTCTCACCCTAACCATACTTCATCATAAGACTCGAGAATATGGGGAAAGTTCTTCCTACCTCATGGCGATTCTTGAGACGTTGTGCTAAACTAGAAGAGGCGGAATTGTTGGCATGTTGTGAACTTGTGAATAAAATCAGGAGCGGATCTACATTGCAAATGCCAGTGTTAGGCGACACTGACGACTTTCAATAAAACATATGGTTAAACTGTTTGTCCGTATATTATAACATACGGTCTAAGTATAAAGCATACTATGACACCAACGAACTAATTTTCTGGATCCGGGCCATCCGGCATTGAATAAATTTCATAGTAGAATGGATCAGAATGCCAGCGAAGCTGGAAACTGATTGTGTGAAGACAGTCACAAGAATCGCATGCACAAGAAAAGAAAGATCTCTGTAGTCCTTCCTTCTTAGAGATATCAAGGTTGCAATGGGGTGTCTTCGGAAGGTGCAAGTGCACTATACTATAAGAGAGTGTTGCTCATGAACTTGCTCAATTTGTGAAACGGATGGCTCATTGCGCTGTTTGGCGTGATCAAGCTCTGTCTTATGTTCAGCAGATTATGCAACAAAAGATTGTAATATTGTTACCTAATCAATAAAGCTCTCTTTCCCTGTTAAAAATAAAACAGAGAGACTAGCACAAACTGGACTAGAAGCCAGACCACAAAAGGTGCATTCCGGTCCAGTCCAAAACGAGTCAAATAAACAAGAATAAAAGGAAACTAAGGCCCATAAACCATCCGAAAATCTAGGCCCAAAAGATTTTCAACAAGCCCACGAAAACTTTGAACCATTTGGCCCACTATAACATCCGCAACCCTCCTCTTGGAGCTTTTGGACATTTGGACAGTTGGACCTTATCCCGGAGGAGGAGGAGACAACCGCGCCGCCGCCGCCGCCGTCGCAGCGGGCAAGAATGGAGGCCGCCGGCTTACGGCTGCGCGCCCTCGGCCTGTGCCGCGGCAACCGGGGAGCGTTCCCCGCCGCGCATGGCGGCGGCGGCGGCCGGCTCCACCCCCGCCGCCCGCGCCCCGCGGGCGCCTTCTGCTCCCGTGCGTGGCTGACCCGACCCGTACGCCCCCGCCGTTCCTCCCGTCTCACGTTTCCTCCTCTCGTTTGTGTTTGCAGTTGCTACGACCGGCAACGGAGCCGCCGCCGCCGCTGGACCCGTCGGGAGCGGCGCCGAGGTCGCGCGCGCCAAGAGGATGCTTCACGTGGTGCTGGTCTCCCCTCTGGTAAGTTTACCGCTCGGTTTGCAACTCCTTGTATACTCAGTGTTCGATGAAATGCAGCTGTTGCCTACTACTGTAGTCATTAATCGTCATTACTTTGTTCAAACGGGGGGAGAAGATTTGGTTTAGGAGTTAGGAGTTAGGACTATGACTGTTGTGGCAGTGTGCGGTTTGGTCTGGTGATTTACTGATCTAGTATGGCTCTGTGAAAGTGATTTGGACGAGTGTGTTTAAAGCATCCTACCTGAATTTTCTGTTCTGCATATGGAGGATAGATAGGAGACTTAAAAGGAGTGGCTGGTTGTCACTGAATTATAACTGTACTTCAATAGATCCCGGGAAACACTGGATCGATTGCGAGGACATGTGCTGCGTCAGCAGTTGGGCTGCATCTTGTCGGGGTAAGGTTAGTGCTTATTGATAGAACATTGAATGGTTTCTCTTTCTTTTACTTGTTCTGTTATTCATTGGGTACTATGTGTGATCTGAAAATTTTGTTTGCTGCAACGTTTCCAGCCATTAGGTTTTAAGGTAGATGACACGAAGCTGAAGCGTGCTGGATTGGATTACTGGCCGTATCCTACCGTTTTATACGTTCCACTTAAATAATGATACTTTGTATGATTTCTAAAGCACTCATGCTGGAAACCTAGATCTTAATGCTATGTTCATGTAATCTATTTTCATCACCTTTTAGTTTGAGTGATAGCGACTAGCAAATTAGCAAATCTCAACCTTGACTGTATCTACTAAGATATGTTGTTGTAAAGATTCATGACTCCTGGGACGAGTTCCGAGATTATTTCATGAAGCAGGTAAGTTAGATCAGATGTTCTCTTCTAAGGTTGCGTCAATGTAGTTATCGAATATGTATGAATTTTGAACCTGTGTTTTTTCTCTACATCAGGATGGAGAAAAACGGTTACTGGCATTTACCAAAAGAGGCACAAGCATTCATTCAGTGAGTAGCTACATTGATCTTTTATCTTCTCTGTGAATCGTCAGGAATTTATATGCATTTTATCAAATCTTATCTAAACACTGAAATAAGTTAAATAACCGTTGTCTTTTTTTTCGTAATGAATTGTAGCTAATGGATACATCATCAACTGTTAGTCTGCTGTATTTGCTTTGGTTTTCTTTAATGATCGGTCGCACAAATGGACATTTCTACACAGGACTTGAATATCTAGCTGCCACAGACATGTATAATGCAAAAATGATATACTGATATGAGAGGCAGATTCTTCAATTAATTTATGACGATTGTTTGACTGTTGTTCACATTTTGGATTAGGATTTTTCGTATAAGCCTGGGGACTGGTTAGTATTTGGCTCTGAGACGAAAGGGTTACCACAATCTGCCCTTGAGGACTGCTCTAGAGAAGGCCTAGGTGGTGGAACTATACGAATTCCAATGGTGGAAACCTATGTCCGGTGCTTAAATCTTTCTGTTAGCGTTGGAGTAGCACTGTATGAGGCAGCTAGACAACTCAACTATGAACAGCTCCATTATCAGCCGGAGCTCCCGGAAGAAGCGCAAGGACTATTCCCTGCCGAGGACATTTATGCATGAGAACACCTACTTGATTTTTTCATGGTACACTCGTAAGAGTTGACACACTGTTGCTTCTGAATTGAATGCCTCAGATCCTACCATGTGATTTTTACTTGCGAACATTTCATTTGGAGCAGGACGATATCATGGGATTCCCTTGCAAATTCAACCTGTTCATTGTCGAGGTATTATTTACATGTTGTATTTCAAAATGTGAACTGGACCCCTGAATCCCTGATGTTGTGGTCAAAGAATCATTTTCATTAGTTCTATATACTGGTTGCAGTCAGAAGGTAATTATCTAGGAGTATGATAGTAAGATGGAGCCTCTTCTGACTTGTCCCACACTGAGCTGTGCACTTGTACGGAAACAATAAGTTTGTCCATTTGCATGCATATGCATAGTTGTTTCATTTCTGTTAAATCTGGTGACGAGGGTTGGTGAAGAACTTCACTGCTATTTAAAACTTCTGTCTGCTCAGTGCTCACGAGCCAACTGAAATAGACCCCATCTCAACTGTGAATTGTTTTGTTGGGGTGTCTGCTTGGCCTGGACTCTCGAGGACTATAAATGCCTTGTTCATCAGCAATTTGTCACTCTTATCTGGAAATGTTATGGTTGTTGTTGGTCTTAACTTAAAAGAACGGCGTAGTGTTGTATTTGTACAATATTTTTTTCCATCTTCCTGCTGTGCAATAGTAACGAACTCTCTTGTTTCTCTATGCGTGGCTGCTTAATTGGCAAATGGACCAGAAATGGGCATTTCAGTTTCTGGAATCTGGAATTATTAAGTTGGAAGTTTCTGTTAGTCTTTTTTTTTTTTGAACGGAACTTTTTAGATGATTACAGTGTGAAGATCTAAGCTAAAAACTTGATTTGCCCCAAGTCTCCAATTATTGGGCTCAACATTGGATCCTCCTGATGTATATGATGGCTCCAATGATAGAAAAATCCAACCTGATGCAGTCCAATGGTTGTTCTTCAACAAGGCTCCTAGGCTTGTCATTGTTAATAAAAGTAGTACTCCTCCATATGCTTCTCCCATCATGTCAACATGGAAATTAAGACTCTACTAAGCCGGATTTAGTACTAAACTGCGGTCAATCTATCCCTAGCCCTTGCGTGCTGCTGCCTGTTACGCATGCACAGATGCACAGGCGAAAAGACACAACAACCTGGCTAAATGGATGCAACGCTATCCCAGTGTCATTGTCGCATCTTTTCAGAGTCAACTGTGCCAAAGCTGAAGATGACAACATTGTGCTCGCCGTTCTCCAATTCAAGCTTGTGACCCCAAGAAAGCGGAGAATTTTTTTCAGCCACAAAAGCATAAACAGGACATGCCATGATGCCAAAACGCAAGAGGAGAAGAAAAAAAAAGGCAGATACACAATTGTTTGGAAGGGATCAATCGATTACACTTCTGCAGAGGTTGCAGACTTGCAGCCGATGATGCAGCTAAAGAAGAGTGTCCACTACTACTGCCTACTGGAGCAGATCAGCGAATGATCCTGATGATTCTTGCTTCGTTTTGCCATCTCAAACCTCGCATTGGCGGCGATTAACAGTAATAATCTACAGAATTTGAAGTTCTTGTAAGCTAATGGTGGTTACTGCAAGTGACACAGGGCTTTAGCTTGTAGTGTTTTGAGCTCGATTAGGATGGTGGGGAGATGGCCGGATTAGGCGTTGATCCGGTCGAGGCTCTCGGCGACGGCGCGCATGCGGGGGCGAAGCTCGGCGTCGGGCTCGGTGCAGCCGAGGGCGACATGGAAGACGGCGAGCACCTGCTTCTTGGCGTGCACCTCGCCGAGCAGCGTCGGGTCGACCACCTCCGACAGCGGCCGCTCCTCCTTGAAGGCGCGGCGCACCCACGCCTCCAGCTCCAGCCCGCCCTCGCCCTCCGTCGGCTCGCGCCCGGTCACCGCCTCCAGCAGCACGACGCCGAGCGCGAACACGTCGCCCTTCTGCGTCGCCGCGGCGGCCGCGCCGCCGGGCGTGCGGAGCTCCGGCGCGACGTACGCCAGCGCCCCGCCCCCGCCGCGCAGCGCGCACGCCGCGCCGCCCAGCTTCTTCGACTGCGCCGCCGCCGCCTTGTGCGCGCCGCCGGCGACGAGGCGGGCGAGGCCGAAGCCGGAGACGTGGGCGCGGAGCTCGTCGTCGAGCAGGATCTTGGATGACTTGATGCACCCGTGCACGTACCGCCGTGGGCTGCACTCGTGCAGGTATGCCAGCCCCCTCGCCGCGCCCTGCACGATGGACAGCCTCATCGACCACGGCAATGGCGTCGGCGACGCCGTCGGGCCACCTGAAACACAAAAGAACACCGCGTTAGCTGCGGATCAAATGGGAGTAGGAGAAGGAATCGGCAAGAACAGATTCGTGGCGTCACCGTGGAGAGCGGAGTGGAGGGAGCCATTGGAGAGGTAGTCGTAGATGAGAAGCTTCTCGTCGGGCGCGTAGTAGTAGGCGCGGAGGCGCGCGACGTTGGGGTGGCGCGCGCGGCCGATGGCGGCGGCCTCGGTCTCGAACGCGCGGCGCCGGCGCCACCCGGAGTCGGAGCCGCCGTCGCCGTCGTCGGGCTCGCTGAGGCGGCGGACGGCGACTGCGGGGCCGTGGCCGGGGACAACGCGGTACACGATGCCGCCGCGGCTCTTCCCGACGACGAACGCGGACGCGCGGAGCAGCTCCTCCAGCTCCATCCCGAACCCGTCGTCCACCGCCACGAACACCTCCCCTTCCTCCCCGCCGCTGCGCCGCTCCTCGCTGCCGGCCAGCGTCACCGCCCCGCTCTTATCCTTCGCCGACTCCTTCTCCTCGTCCCTCGCCGTCGCCGCCGCGCACCGCCGCCGGCACTGCCACTGCAGGATCACCCCGGCGACGATGGCAACCACCACAATGGCAGCAAGAACGGGCACCGTCGGCGACGACCGGCGCCTCGGTGGCCTCCCGACCGCCGCCGCGGCGCCGGGGTTCATGCCACCATTCGCCTCGGGGATTCTTGGATCTTCCTTCTCACCGGCGCACTCCACCTTGAGCGGAAACCCGCAGAGCCTCGGGTTGTCGTCGAAGGCGGTCGGGCCCTGGTTGACGAGGGACCCCACCTGCGGGATCTCGCCGGCGAGGTCGTTCCCGCGGAGGTCAAGGCTCACCGCCACCGGAATGCCGCCGAACTCCGGCGGGATCCCGCCGGTGAAATGGTTGTAGCTCAAGTTGAGAACCCCGGAGAGACGAGGAAGCCCGGCGATCGCCGGCGGCAGCGAGCCGTTGAGCTGGTTGGAGGACAAATCGAGGCGGGACAGCGACACGAGCCGCCCAATCCCCGCCGGGACCTGGCCGGAGAGGAGGTTGTGGGCGAGGTCGAGCGCCGCGAGCTTCTGCAGCGCCGTGATGGCGACCGGGATCTGGCCGGCGAGCTGGTTGTAGGGCAGGGACAGCGTCACCAGCTCGGACAGCAGCGACA
Organism: Oryza glaberrima; assembly: GCF_000147395.1. Classification (NCBI taxonomy): domain Eukaryota; kingdom Viridiplantae; phylum Streptophyta; class Magnoliopsida; order Poales; family Poaceae; genus Oryza; species Oryza glaberrima. The sequence continues at coordinate 22,175,259 of NC_068333.1, read as the reverse complement.
GCTCGGATGGGAGGTAGCCCGCGAGCGAGAAGTTGGCGAGCTCCACGCCGGCGACCCTGCCGCCGCCGCCGTCGACGCAGGTGACGCCCGACCAGCCGCAGGGGTCGTTGTCGGCGTCCCTCCACGTCGAGAGCGCGCCATTGGGATCCTCCGACACCGCGAACTTGAGCGCAAGAAGCGCCAGCCCGTCCGTGTTCAGCGCCGCCGCCACCTCCACGCCGAGCACCACCACCACCGCCACCGCCGCCGCCCGCGCAGCTGCCGCCATTGCGACGGAAGTGGCCGCTCGCTTCCGGAGCAACCAATTTACAACCCTGCCACTGCCATTGCTGCGGAGAAGGCAAGAAGAAGAAGACAACAAGGAGGGGCAGGGTAGGGGGGTGAGCTGGGTTTAGGGGAGTGAGATTTAGGCGCGAAATGACGGAAACACCCACCAAGGGGTAGTTGGCACCTGTGGACTCCGTGGTGATTCGTGGGAGCTTTGAGGGGTATTTTGGGTATGGGGATTTGAATGCTGTGGCGCACGGGGAATAGCGCTGGAGATGAGGTGGACTGGTGGATTCGAAGAGGGGGGGTGCGACTTTTGCTAAAGTAAGTAATTAAGCGTGTTTGCATGTGGGAAATCTCAAGGGTTAATAGTTGATCCCCATGATTAATCAACCGATTAGCTGCCGCGAGCGAGTCAGACACTGTGCGGTGGGCCCGTCGTGTCAGCCAGCACTCCCCCGGTTCAAATGCAGAAACGCACATGCCCAGTACTACTACTAGCACTACAGTAATCTTTTCTGCAAAATTTTGAAATTTGCACCTGAAGGAAGGGGAGAGAGAGAGCACTTCAGATCTGTAGTGCTCCCTCCGTCCCAAAATCCTGCTATATAGGATCTGTTTAGATTTATTATTTAGGATGGATCAGCAATATTTTGGAACGGAGAAAGTAGTAGTATTTCCGTCTATTTTAGGTTATTTGTTGTTTTGACTGTAAAGTTTAACCAAGTTTATAGAAAATAGTAATAATTTTCGATCAAAGATAAATTTATTATAAATATATATATAATTATTAATTTAATAAAACTAATTTGATAATGTAAATATTACTATATTTATTTATAAACTTAGTTAAATTTGAAGCAGTTTAACTTTGACTAAAATAAAAAATATCTTATAACCTGAATTTAAATGAAGGGAGTAGCATTTTAACACGTCACGAGGATTAGGGAGTGTATTAAAATTAGGTTTGGAAGCTGCTGCTGTTGCGAAAGCCGGGTCGCTGACAGTGGTGTGTGTATGTTTTGTGCTGGTGCGTTTGCGTTGCACGGTTGGTGGGCGTGCATCGGGAAGCGCGGCGTGGTAATGCGACAGCGGAGCGGTAGCGGCCAGAAGAGAAGGGTGGGGCAGCGCACCACCGGGGGTGGCTCGCCTCACAAGACGGAGGCCGGGCCTTTTGTCTCCTCCCTCCCACACCAGTTTTTGATTTGTTTTCTTGTGTACCCAAAACTGGGGCGAGAATTGTGTCATTTTTGGTTAAAACTGTTTGTAAACCAACGCACTTATCAGTAGATCATCGCATCCGTTCTCTATCCCTCCTGTAGCGGTAGAGATGTGAGATAATGTAAAACACCTGCGTCTATCTCTTTGCTCTCAAGAACATTGCAAAAGTAGACAATGAATACAGATATAGGATGGAGCTCTCTCTTTATTATAGATCTCATCTGGAGTACAAGCCAATCTCATATGTCTTACCCTGCCCATGTATATATAGGGGTCTTAGGAGGAGAAAGATCTTATCTCTACTTCGGTTCAAATTGATCAAAAAAAAATATCTCCTAAAGATTTGTTTCACATCAAACATTGGGGTAGTAGTAATATCCAGAAACTCCTTTTGAGGGCCTGTTCACTTTGATGTAAAAAAACCTTACCAAATTTTAGTATAGTTGCCAAAATTTTGGCAACTTGTCAAAATTTTGGTAAGATTTCTTATATAGTTACCAAAATTTGGCAGCAAACTAAATATAGCCACTTTTTTTGATAACTTTATCAAAATTTGATATGGTTAAAAATATCATCAAAATGAAGAGGGCCTGAATCTCTGAATGATGGGAGTATGTAATGTGCTGATGACTGAACCAAGGTAGAGTAAAATCTTTACAGTACACTTCTATCCACCCTGAAATGTGTTATGTGGGGCCCACAAGGCACAGTACACCACAGAGGGAGGGTCCCCCTTGACGGACAAGGACAACAACAACTCGCTCTATAGTTGCTAGAGAGACGGAGAAGAGAGAACCTCGTTTTGCAAGCTCGTCAATGATACAGCCCGGTCTTTCAGGGACAACGGAACGGAGGTGTGAGCTCTCGGTGATTTCAACGGGGAAGATCCCGAACCGTACCGTTGAAATGCAAAGTAAACCCGTGGAGTTTACCTTTTGTTTTGATTAGTAGTACTGCACTAGTAGCGCACTAGCGCCCACGAGATTACTGGGCTATTCTAGCTGAAACTCGCGTATGGATAGTTTGAATCTCTAAAATAACACATTTGAATGTTCCATGAGGTTATATACAGAAATGTCACACAAATTCTTTCTTTTTAAAAGAGTAAATGGCAACAAATTCTCTAGTAAGGATGGAAGTGAAAGTAAATTAAGGCAACATTCAGCAAACAGAATATAGAGTTAAGATCCTATAACACAAGGTGAAGTAATTTATAGCGGAAAATGACCATTCCTCAACCTAAAAAGGATATAGGGACCCCCTAATTCTCAAAACAAGTACAGATTGACTTCCTTAGTATTTTTGCAAAGCGGTCTCACCTGAAATGGCACACTTATCCAATCCTCATCTGACGTAGCTCCTTTGTGGCGTTCATGCGGCATTATAGTCAGAAAAAAAAGAGATAAAACCACATGTAAGTCTCTCGGAAAAAGAAAAGAAAAACAGTATAACCCACATGTCATCCTCTCTCTCTCTCTATACCCCCTTATTCTCTCCCTCTCCCCTCTTCTCTCCGCTTGTTTCTCTGTGTTGAATTGTGGTTTGTCCACTCGAGCAAGGAAGCCGACGTGGCCAGTGGTCAGCTAGGCAATCCCATACGTGTGGTGGTTGGTAGTTGAGTGCGGAAGTTGAGGAAGAAGCGGTGAAAGCACAAGCCAAAGGCAACCGTTGTGATGGCAACGTTTTGGGGAAAGGGTATTAGGCAACTATCAAGACAAGGAAGTCCCGGCACAACCAATAGAGTGTAGAGAGCTTAGGGAATGTTCCGCAATCGCTAGCACTAGGCACAACAACGTCAGGAGGGTCGGAGGCAGGGTGCCTAAGTCGAAGGCAGAGTCCAAGGCTGCGCCTACCTCATATATCAGAGGAAGAGGTGAGGGTGTCAGGGCTATTGCTCGAGTGGCCATGAGAAAGTAGAGGCCTAGGAAAGAGGGAGTGTGGCCGCGAAGGTAGCCCAGGACAGCAACGATGCAGATCCGGGTGCAACTAAGGCAGATCGGGGAGCGATGATGAGGATGGGGCCTCCCAAGCGGCAGTGCCTCGTAGTTCGGCACACGCAGTGCTCGTTGGTTGGAGAGGATGTCGACGGTGAGCGCTCACCTCCTCAATAGATGGCGAGAGGGTGTGGGGGAGAAAGAGGGAAAAAAGAAGAGATAGGTGAAGGAAGGATGAGAGGGGGGGGGGCACTGACATGTTGGCAATGGCTTTAATATTTCATGAAGATGATATACTTGATTTTATAGTTAGGCCCTATTCGAGTTCATTGAAGATGAAGATTAATTATGTGCACATAAAACGAGAAAGCTATTAGTGCATGATTAATTAAGTTTTAATTATTTTAAACTTAAAAAATATATTTCTTAAAAAAATAGATTTATCTGATATTTTAAAGCAACTTCTATATAGAAAGTTTTCGCACAAAATACTTCAGCAATTTGAAAAGCATGTTAACGAAAACTGTTGTAAAATCTTAATCCAAAAAAAGGGCCTTAAAAAGGTATGAACCAGATTTACGCTCCCATCATTTCGCTTCTATCTGCCGCTTATAAGCCAAAATTCTAATTTAAAACTTAATTTTATAGTTGATTTTGTGATATTCTTTTTCATCATAGTTTATTTTGCAGCCTCTGTTTTTTAATCGCTATGGAGAGATATATAAAAGTTTTATCATTAAAATAAGTCTTTAAGTTGTTAATAAGCCGCACAGCTTTTGCTTCTTAAAAGCCAAACTATGGGAGCCTTAGCCAATAGTTGAGGGAATTAAGATGGATTTAACATCAAATGTCCCGAGAATTGACCCCTGCCCATCTCTCGGTCTCCCCCTCAAGAGTTCGTGACGGCCCACGTGCCTTCATGTATGGGCTTTGATGGGTCAAGTACTTCCACACACGCGGCCCACAAAATGTAAGGAGGCAGCACCGATCCAAACGGTCCGCGTGGCGCTCGTCTCCAAATTCTCCATGGCCAACGCCCAACGGAAACAAATCCCCCAAATTTGATACGCGCCGGCGGTGACGACGGCGGCGGCGGCTCTTCTTCTCCGCCCTGTCCCGTTCTCGGAGTTGGGCTAGGGACGGGATGGGATGGGATGGAATGGCGTCTCCTGCTGCGCTCGCCGGAGATGGCTCCGCCTCGCCGAGCAGGTTCGCTTCGTTTCCGCCTCCCTCCTCTGCCCGACGGCTCGGGGTCCCGATCGATCCCCTCGCCTTCTCTAGGGTTTTGAATGGTTGATTGGCGGTTCGTTCAGCGGGTCCAAAATCCTAATCGCGCGTCCTCGGTTCTTCTGTTTGATTGTGATTGACCCTGTCGTCGATTCTCCAACAAAGCTGAAGTGGGGAACCCTATGCTTTTGATCTGTGTTTGTGGCTCCCTTGTCGATTTGGTTACGCACGATCTGTGTGGTTTGCAATTAGGGCTCTGGGCTCTTGTTGTTGTTTCATGTAGTTTGAACTGCGTTGCTTGTTGTGCTGTAATTCGTAGCTGTCCTGGGGTGATTTCTCTAGTTTTAGTTTTTTGAGTACCTCTAGTTCATTTCAGGTTGCTCGCAGTGCACGGTTAATTATTGGCCGTAATGTTGATTTCAAAGCCCTAAACTACTTTTGATTTGATGAGGCGGTTGTATTTCTGAGAACTAGCGGCTATTCAACTTGAACCACCAGGCATATGTAGGTGTTTTGGTGACTGTTTTTGTCTCACCCGTGTGCACTCGGGAAGTTCCCGATCGGTCACCAATCCCTAAATTGCTCTAGGCCAAACACGCTTAACCTCAGAGTTTTTTAGAGATCGGCTTCTGGAAAAAAAGTTGCAACTTGTTGATATGAACATTCTATTAATTGTATTAAGCCCTGGGCCGGGATGTCACAGTTTTGTTTTGTTTTGGGGCACCAAAGTTATGCCATCGGGTGCATTTATCCCTCTTAGTTTCTGTTGTGTGGAGATGGATGACGTACTATCTGTCACCTCATAGGTTTTCACAAGACTATGGCTTAAATGATTTTAGAGCTTATGATGCTTTGGTGCTGTCCTATGTTTCTTCCACTCGTTCGTTGTATGTAGCTGTGTTCTGTGATTCCAATAGACCTACTTATTTACATGTTGTAAACGAAATTTATACTGAAAAATTCAGTGTAGTAACTCGGTCCCTTTTCGCTGTATGGAGGGACTGGACTATTTTCATAATTAATCTGCGATGTTACACTATTTGGCTGCTTACATGTCATTCTCGTTGATGTTAGTAATAATGAAATATTGTTTACTTTTAATGGTTAGAACCCTTGTTTTATTCTTTAAAGTGTATACATGTTCATTAGTAAAAGTGTAAAACCAATGCAGCATGCAAGTTATCACATAACTGATGTGTGATGGGTTGTCACTTGCTTATCTTTATAACTGATTTCAGCACTGTTATAGTGTTAATTCTGACAAATAGGAGTATTAGACTTAAGAAATAAAACTGCCCGTAATTACTTAGGCTCTCTATATATTTTTGTTTATTTTTTTCCTGAATTATGTGTATAATTAGTCAGTAGAACGGACATATGTGTACAATTATACTGTATATATTACCAAAAAAATGCATTGCACCATTGTTCGCCTAGAATGCTGATTTTCTGTTACTTCATTTGCTTAGCTGCATTTCTCTGTGTTTATGTTAAGCAGGAGTTAGTTGATGGATATATAATGCCTTGATCAAATCTTTGAGTACCTACTACCTAGGAGCTTTGGAGATCTGCAGCGAATTCATACTTTTAACAAATACTCCCTCCCGTCTCAAATAGCTGTCACTGTTAACCAGTATAATTTTAGCTTTGATTATCAGTAAGTTTTGAATGGTTTTATAATGATGGATGGAAGTTTCATGATTATATTTAGGATACATCACACGTCTATAATATAGAATGCTCTTAAGTATTTATACATTTTCTTCCAATAAGAAGAGCTGTCAAAGTTTAAAGATGAACAGTACCCTGTGATAGGTATTTGAGGACAGATGGAGTATGCATGCTTTCATTTTATTTTCCCTAACTGCTAATACTTGTATGTATATGTTGATAACCTTCACACTCAATCATTTTGAACTGGAGTGGAAATATCTGAAGTGCTTATTGGTGCAGATTAGGACCATTTAGATGACGAATTTGTTTTTGAAAATTTCAATCACATGATGGTTGTGTATCATTAAACAAGCACATGCATCATATAGGGTGAAGTTGAAGTCCTAAGGCAAGTCTCTGCAACTATTTGTACCCCAGCACATTTACACATGATCAAACTAAGTATTCGTCGAAACATTTGCATAACAGACTAGACCACATACTGTTCAAAAGGTTGATTAACTTCATTTGATGGGCTTTTGAGAGCCAAAATGCAGATTATTGTCGAAGTAACATTTTATGGAGCTAGACACACAAAATGGCTAATTTTCTAGCAGCAAAGAGTTATCCAAGGTTGTTTTGGAGTGAAGGCAGATAACCACCTAGGTCACAAAAACAGATGGTATGGAGAGAGTTCTACAAAGTGACATACATCGCAACAATTTCTACCTATATGGCACAGGTAATTTTTTCCCAAGTCCACTTTAACATGCTTTTTGTGGTTTTTCGTTTTTCATGCTTTGTATTTTAGTGCCTATATAGTAGCATTTGAGGAGGCCTTAAAGGGCAGTATTGCCTCGATTATTGGGCCAAAATCGCTTCACGTATTGGCCCAACTGCTTCAGTTGTTCAGATGGGATATGATTCACATTTTAGGCTGTAATGGGTCTATTGCTTCCATTACGGCTCGTAATGGTCAAAGTGCTTATTTTGTTGAGTTATAATGTAATAAGTCTATTTTTCCTCCCTCAACTCATGACCCTAGTTGAATTGCATCCCTCAACCGCAAAACCGGGTATAATGTCCCCTAACTCTCAAAACCGTTGCAAATCGACTCCCCGGGTGGTTTCATCCGACACGGTATCGTTGACCCTGTTGACAGGCTGAATCAGCTTATGGGACCCACATTTCAGTGACAAGGATAAAAAATGAAAAGGTGGGGCCTACTTATCAGCTCCACCACGAGGGGATGGAATACGGGTGACGCTGCTCCTCATTGCGCTCGGTGTGCTCTCGCTACTCACTGCGGGAGGCTTGGACGACCGCCACGCCGGCCTCGGCCTCGCCTTGTTTCCGCGCGATGGGATGAGCGAGCCGGCTAGTCCAGCTGGAGAAGGTTGTCGGCGTTCGTGCAAGTAAACTGGGGGAGTGTGCTCTTGCCTCGACAACATTGGCGGCGACGCTGTTCTTATCACCTCTAGCTTCGGTGCCGCCATCGGGACCGAGGCTAAGGCGGGAAGGGACGACGGAAGGGACGCATGGAGGAGAACGACGGCCGTCGGGGTGCTTCACCATATGACGACGGAGGAGATCGACGAGGGTGCCGACCACCATCATGCCGACCCTCGTCTTTTTTGCCGTCGTCAAGGCCTCACACACGCTCACACGGCTAGATTCGGTGGCCTGCTCGAGTTATTATGAGGGGAGGAGAGGGAAGGGGAGGCGACGACATTGAGTCAAGCTAGGAAGAGGGGAGGAGAAGGACAGGGCCAGGCGGTGTCATCACAGCACCACCACCTCGATGTCCACCGTCGCCGCAGGCCCGTATAACTCCTCTGCCAGCTAGGAGCTCCCTTTTCCGCACTTGCACCATAGCCGGTCGATGAGCTCCTCCTCGCACGTGGTCGGCCGTTGAGCTCCTCCCCGCGTGTGGCAGACCGACGAGCCTCTCTCCCCGTGTGCAGCTAGCCGACTATCTCCTCCGCATGCGTGTCGCGGTCGACCGACGAGCTCCTCCCTGCGCGCGGCCGGTTGATGAGCTCCTCCCCTCGCGCGCAGTCGTCCGAAGAGCTCCTCCCCATGTGTGGTTGGTTAGCAAGCTCCTCCCCATGCGCGCCGCGGCCGGCCAACGAGCTCCTCCTCTCACGCGCAGTCGGCCGACAAGCTCCCCACGTGCCGCTAGTCGACGAGCTCCTCCCAATGCGCGCCGCGGCCGGCCGACGAGCTCTTCCTTGTGCCGTCGGCCGGTTGGCAAGCTCCTCCCCCGTGCGCCGTCGCCGACCCCGGTCTTGTCTGACGTGGTGGCTGAGTCAGCGTGGGACCCACGTGGGCCCCACATGTCAGGCTAACAACATCATTTCCCTTCCTCTCACTTTCCCCTCTTCTCTCCTTTCCTCTCTCTCTCTCTCTCACCTTTATCCTCTCTGTGCGAGCCGGCCGACGGGAGGGGAGGAAGCCGACAGGGTGAGGCGGCCGGTGGGGCGAGACGAGAGGGCGCCTGACGATGGGCGACACATCGGTTGGGACATGGAAAGGGGTGTTCGCGTCGATGCGGTCGTCATCGTCGTCACTAGCAAGGGGGAGGGGGGAAGAGGCGGAGGCGCGGTCGATGATTGGGGAGGAGGCCGACAGGGCGAGGTGGCCGGTGGGGCGAGGCGAGAGAGGCGCCCGACGACGCGCGACATGGTGGTGGCGACGCGGAAAGAGGTGCTCGCATCGATGCGGTCGTCATCGTCGTTGCCGACGAGGTGGGGGGAGGGGGAGGCGGAGGCGGAGGCGCGACCGGTGAGTGGGGAGGAGGCCGACAGGGCGAGGCGGCTGGTGGGGCGAGGAGAGAGAGGCGCCCGACGCCAGTGGACCTGGAGAGCACGACGCGACTGGAGAGCCTCTTCCGCGAGGAGGGCCTGTACGAGAGCGCCGAGGAGACGGCGGCCCGGTGCTCCCCTTCGGCTCCTACTGCCTTGGCATCCACGGCCGCGGCTCTGACATCGACGTGCTCATCGTCAGCCCGTCTTACGTCGATCGCGACTTCTTCGGCGCTCTTGCCGCCGCGCTGGCGGAGGTGGCGGCTGTCGCAGAGCTCTAGCTCGTGCTCGGCACGTCATCGTGGACCTCATGTACGTCGGCGCGTAGGGAGGAGACCCGCGTGGACTCGGCCGGCGAGGGCGAGCGGCATGGCTGGGACGCGGCCGATGAGGGCGAGCAGCACGGCCGAGACTCGGCCTGCGGCGTTCCCGTGAGAAGGACCTTCGGTCGCCGCTGCCCCTGCGTCGCCGACCGCTAGACCTCCTTTTCGGTCGGTCTCCTCCCCACCTGTCGCACACCATGCCCAGAGAGAAGAGAGAGAGAGAGGAGGAGGAAGGGAGAGAAGAGGGAAAAAGAGAGCTGACGTGGACAGTCTGACATGTGGGGCCCACGTGGGTCCTGCGTTGACTCAGCTGCCACGTTGGACAAAATCGAGGTCAAAACCACCGAAGGGCCTAAAGTGAACGGTTTTGTAAGTTGAGGGATGTCACATATCTTGTTTGTGGTTGGGGGACGATTTTGTATCTCGATGACAAGTTGAGGGACCTTCCGTGTACTTTTTCCTTATGTAATTGGCCGGTGGTGCACATTTTCGGCCAATGAGGTCCACGCACAGCCCATGGCATCCCCAATTGCCCCTTTCTTACTCAATCCAGTCACCTGTCTCTTCAGCTTTGTCCATCCACTCGATCGATTCCTTCCTCGAGCTCGAGCATTTTTTTTTAGATAATGGAATTTAACATCCCAGCCTTTGCTCAAAAAGAGCTACATTCAATTATTACATTGTAGCAATCCAGAAAAGAGCGTAGTTCAGCTAAATAGGACACAACAAACAAAAACAGAGGAAACCAAGCCAAAATAAGGAGAACACATTTATTGAAGTCTATTTGTGAACCTCCATCCATAATTGGCAAATAATTGCATAACCATCGACTCCAACTTGCGGCATGCAACCTTTAGGAACTCCCCATCATCCTCACACCTTTGTAGCTGTGCCCAAAACTGGAGCCAGTGCGTTGCCCTAAAATTACCTGCATATATGAAATAGATGGTGATTTATTAAAAACCAAATCATTTCTACTCAACCATAGAGCCCAACAAATGGCAGAAGCTCCAACCAGTATCAGTTTACTCTTTTTCTTTTCCACCCCCAAAAGCCACCCATCAAATATATGAGATATACTAGTTGGAAGATTAAAACCAAAAGAAAACTGAACTGCTCTCCATATGAATTTTGCATAATGACAATCCGTGAAGAGATGTTGAATAGTTTCATTTTTCATACAAAAGCAACACCTTAAGCTACCATTCCAATTCCGTCTCGCCAAATTATCCTTGGTCAACACAACTCCCTTAAGCAAGTACCACATAAAGATCTTAATCTTAAGTGGCATCTTAAGTTTCCATATATATTACATAACCATTGTTAATTAAAGCTAGATACATTAACCTTACTGAGAACCTATCATTCTGATGATAATTCCATCTAAAACAGTCAGAAGAAGGATTTAATTGAATATGTACAATAGAAGCACACAATTCATGCCAGTATATAAGATTTTGACCAACTAAAGCTCTTCTAAAAGAAACATTAAGCGGAACAGATCCCATAACAGTGGCAATAGTGGATGATTTCCTTCGTACTATAGCATATAAAGATGGAAATTTATCCTTGAAAGCCAAGTTACCTAGCCATTTATCTTCCCAAAATCTTATTTGTTCCCAATCATTCACAATCCAAGAGCCCATATCCAAAAAAATACTTTTGACTTTCATAAGCCCTGACCAAAAATGGGAATCACCTTGTTTCTTGTCCACTTGGGTTATAGACTTGTTATAAAGATATTTCCTTTTCAATAAGTTCTGCCAAACCCCTTTCTCATTTATTAACTTGTACAACCACTTACTCAAAAGACATTTATTCTGTAATTCCAAATTATGAATCCCAATGCCTCCCTGATCCTTAGGTTGGCAAATAATATTCCATCTAGTGATTCTGTACTTTTTCTTATGATCATCACCTTGCCAAAAGAACTGTGATCTATAATAATTAATCTTTTGAAGAACCCCTTTCGGTATCTCAAAGAAAGATATCATAAACATAGCTAAACTTGAAAGTATAGAATTAATCAAGACCAACCTTCCCCCGACAGATAAATGTTTACCTTTCCAACTACTAAGCTTTTTCTCAATTCTTTCTTCAATCACTTTCCAATCTTTATTAGATAGTTTCCTAAAATGCATTGGAATTCCTAAATATTTAACAGGAAAATAACCTAACTTACAACCAAAGATATTGGAATATTGATTATAACACTCCTGTGCCTGACCAAAACAAAATAATTCACTTTTGTGAAAATTTATTTTTAAGCCAGATAGCTTTTCAAAAACAGTTAAAATCAATTTAAGATTCTTTGCCTGCTGCAAATCATGTTCCAGAAAGATCAGAAAGATAATGGTATCATCTGCATATTGCAATATAGACAAACCATCATCCACTAGATGAGGAATAACCCCTTTTAAGAGACCTACCTCTTTAGCTCTCTTAATTAACAAAGCAAGCATATTAGCTACTATGTTAAAAAGAATTGGTGATAGCAGATCCGCTTGCCAAGCTCGAGCATTTAACAAGCTTTTGCTGCTGCCCTGTACATCCTCCTAGCCCCGAGTAATTCACAGCCTCATATTTTGGCTTATGCTTATGCTTATAAGCTAAAATTTAAATTTTTAAACTTAAATTTGGAGTTTATTTTAGGGTTTTATCATCATAGTTTGTTTTTCAGCATTTGCTTTTAGATCGCTAAGAACACGTACATAAAAATTTTATTTATAAATTATTTTTCATTTGTAAATTTGCCGTTTTGCTTATTCCGTCAATAAGCGAAACAATGAAGTCCTCAAACTCCAAGTTGAAAGTTTCATATATGCCACTGGTGGAGAAATTCAGACTTTGAGGATGGCACACACGGTATCTGGAGTCCGTCTACGGCTCCCCACACAATGCCGAAGTGCGACTCGCGCGGGGGAATGACTTATTCTAGCGGCACATGAGTGCACTAGACACCCCATGCGGTAGTATGATTCTAGTTACAGCGGAGGAAACAGAGCCCTTGGGACAAAGATACCACCAGGTTCAACCACAGCCTTGGAAATATATTGCCAAATCACATAACAATCCAGTATATATATATAGCAGTCAGCAACATATTCATATTTCTTTTGGCGTTACGCACTAGCAGATATACATTCTGCATGCATCCAAACATATGTAGCACGGCTCATACTTGAAAGTATACAGAATAACAATCACACACCACAAAGTTTTTCATGTATTACAGTACAGCTTAATGGTTCACCAATACAGCCGGAATGCATGCATGAACAAGCAGCATCCACTTGGTCCATCAGATGCACACATATAAATGTACTAGCAATCAAGCACTCCCCATGCTCAATCACAATTCACACACCACACGAGCAGACAGGCGCAGCCGCTGCTTATTCTTATTAGTTACTCTGATCCGCTGCAAACAGGCAGGGGTAGCAGATGGACACACACTAGCTCATCATGAAGCTCAAACCTCTCCAATCACACACACACACAGAGAGAGAGATAGAGAAACATGCGGCAGGCACAACCAGCCGTTGCTTCAATACGTACGTACAGTTTCGTACTCAAGCGAAAGCCACACACACTCATCACTCGGCCGAGCGCACACAGAAAACGAAGTGGGCACACCTGAAGCCCCATATCCTGGCTCGCACAACAAACTGATCAACCAAAACACGAGGTAGCACTGCTGTGCTAGTCGGCAATCCAGTCACCGAATAGCCAGCAAGACACGCAGTGGAGATAACAAGCGAGCAAAAGCAACGGAAGTAGTAGCAGAGCAGATGCACGTACGGTTCAGGATTTCACCTGGGCATGCAGAGAGGAGATGATGAGAAGCAACGGAAATCAAGAGTGAGCAATCAGTAAGCCGCTGCCTTAATTATTTAGTAGCAGATGTATAATAATCGGATGCAGTAATCAGTAGCAGATACCATATAGCTATGTTATAATTTCATCCGTCAACGTATGTAGATAGAGATCGATCGATGTAGCTATGCATGCATATGTAGGTTCGATAACATACCCGAGGAGGGTGCCCCTGGGCATGCGCTTGTGTTTGTAGTAGCGCGAATGCTGGGGCGGCTGGTAGAGGGAAGGGTGGTGGCCGGCGTCCACCCCGTCCCACTCCAGCGCGTCCCACACATCCTTCTCCATCTCTATGGCCGGCTTCTCCTCGTCTACACTGCGGCCCTTCAAGGCTGGCAGACGGCGGAGGCTCCAGCATCCTCTGATCCTGATGGTCTCCAGCGCGGGCGCCACCATCTCGACGGCCTCGCATATCTGCTGCAGTGACGGTAAGTCGTGTAGGTGGATGGTGGTCAGTTTTGGGAACTCGATACTTGTCGGCTGCCTCTCCGTGTCCGGTACAAAGATGTGCCTGAGGTCGCCACAGTGGATGATGTGGAGGGTTTCCAAGCTGGGGAAGGAGGGGCGCGCCATTCGAAGCGCAAACCGGAGGCTTGGGCAGGAGCGCAGGTGCAAGTGCTGTAGACTTTGCAAGTAACAATATGACTTGATGCCTCTGCTCCATATGCAGTGGGCCTTGAGGAGGTCCGATGCCCAGATGATCTCCAGGCGACCGAGCTCATCTGCGCCCGGAGGAAAGACGACGTCCAGGTTGGAGCACCTCTCCACGCGGCACCACCTGATGTAATACCAAGTTCCCGCAGCCAAGGCGTGGCGGCAGGCCGAGTCATCATGCACATGCAGGGACCCCGTGTACCATGCCATTAGCTGAATTAAATTGTTGCTTTCATAGGCTTGCTTCACTTCACTCTCCACGCTGTGGCTTCCATCACCAATCTCCATGTGGCGATCCAGCTGTTGGGTCGGAGGCTGCGGGAAGGCCTCCATTGTGGTTACGGTATCGCCGACCTTGCTAAATACATCACCATAGATGCCTGCTACACCGCAGTGTTTCTGACCACTGGGTTCAGTCATCTTCTTGCTTGTTTCTTCTGGTTGCACAACTCCGCTACTGGATGCCATTGAAGAGGTGATACTGATGTTGAAATAACAATAGTAAATGATCGGAGCCAGTAAGGACCGAGCGAGCCTAGCATCCACAATACAAGCATGCACCTGTAGCCGGAAGGATTTATGCTCGACGGCAAGGGATGGCCGAGCACATCCAAGTACCTTCCGGGCAGGACGTGTGTCTATACAGAGCAACTCCAGCAACGTTGACCGTCCCCCATTTGGGCCCCGTCTTATTGCACGAAGGTGCTCACAGCCTAGCAGAAATAGCCGCTTGAGACATGGGACATCCGTCACCATTGTTCCAAAGTCGAGCACCTTGATTGCACAGCCTGAAAGGTCCAGCTCCACCAAGTTGAGCAGGCCACGCAAGAACAGATTGTCCAGCTGCGTGCAGCCTTCTAGGGATATCACGGATGTTTTCACATCCTTCATACCACGCCCAACAGGACGGCAGCTCTGTAGAGGTAGCTCAATAGTTGATGCCCGACTGGGCGCTGCAGATCCATAGCCATCAAAGCTGAATGACCTTAGCGATGATGGAAGCCTATTAGGCACAACAACATCCTCCAGCGCGTCACAACCGTCAAGAATAAGAACCTTAAGTTGGCCTGCATTGGATATGCTTGTTGGCAGATTTTTCATCTCTTTGTTGCCAGACAAATCAAGCAATTGCAGATCCGTTTTGTCTACGAATATGTCGTTGATGTCAGTTGATGATGATGATGTCTCAGCCTCATTCTCAGGGTTGATTATCCGGAGCCTCTCAAGGCATGGTAATCTTTTCTTTAACTGACTTGTTAGCTGCGAGCACCTAACTCCCTCTATGTTTACCTCCATCAGCTGGTTAGTCATGGGCTCCATCTTTTCCTCGTGGAAAATCTCAACCCAGTCCGTGTAGCGTAGGTCAATCACCCTCAAGTTTTGCAGACATGCCCACTTTCCTTGAAGTTCAACTGTACTGTTGCTCTTACAGCGATCTAATCCAATGAATTTTAACGTTTGGCAATGGAGGAAAGGAGGCGATACAAAGTTGAAGGCACAACAGGAGAGAACCAGCACGCAAAGGCTACTGCACTGTTCAAAAAAACCATCTGGTATTCCAAGGAGGTACATTTGAGTTGCTAAGAAGATTGATGATGCACTTGCCATTTTAGTTTGCATAGCCTCATCTATGGTATCATTTGAGATGGCAAAAACCCAACGGTAAGGCCTGTTTGAATACACAAACTTATTGTCGTCTTCCAGTAATAGGAAAGGGGCCTTCGGATCCATCTTCAACTTTGTAACCACCCTTTTCAACTCATAAGAACTACACTCGAAACTTACTTCTGGATGCAATGCATTACTGACCTCCAATGCTCTAGCCCCTTAGATGATCCCATCGCACGTCCAATAGTTGGACGCATGAGCTGGCCAAACAAATTCATTGGTGCTTTGTTTATTGTGATAATACATGAGAAACCCATAGAGACAACAATCTGCAACTATTTCCAGGTCGATGTTCTGCAGACATGGGCAGCGACCAACTATGGTAGCAACCTCTTCACGAAACAGGGCACCGAACTCTGAACTTGATAAGTCATAAGAAAGCCGGCCAAATATGAAAAGATCTGTTATCTCCTCTAATTTCCTGATACTACTTTCAGGATAGGGAATACCCACGGTAAGGCACATTCTACTCCAAGTCCATATTACTACGCAGTCAAAATAGTCTGCAATACCAAATGTGCTTAGGGGGATATCATCACTCCCGTTAAGAAAAATCATCAGAAATCTGCTCTGGCTCAGGGCCCTGCTAATCGTAGCTGAAACTTTTGGTATGGCATCCCTAGAGCAAGGGTCCACACCATTGAAGTCATCCTCCTCGTCCTGCTTATCAAACAACGCCATGGTCTCATTGTCAAGTTTTAGCTCCTCTGCTATTTTTCTTTGCATCACCCTTTTGCTTTTCCACCTTGAGCAATCTATGTATATAGTCCTGTCGAAGCGTAATTCTGGGGGATAAGGTTTCATGGATGGAAGAACTTCTGCTATGGATCTAAGGACCCCGGTCCTCCCAAAACCATACCAACCCTGAAAATAAATCATCGTCATCTTGCTATTGATGTTGATGTTGCTCTGGATAAGATTTAGTATTTCTTCTCTGGCGGCACCCAACATTTCTCGCCCTGATTTCCTGAAATGCAGTAGCATATACATTAGGTCCACTAGTCGCTAACACGTGGTGCATTGTATAGGCTATAATCGTTTGCACGGTAGTGATCTTCATCTCTACTATTATAAAAGTTGAAGATGTTTTTTGCCATGAACCTTGGTACGTCAACCTTTTCCATTTCTATTTATATTTTTCATCCATCGCGGTGTCCGATGCGGAGTATTTATCTCCGTTGTTCGTATGAAAATCGGGCAGCGATTCATCGCCGTGCATCTTAACAGTTCACTAGAGTCCATGGGCTTCTGGCCTGATGCTGCTCCTTGGATGGCATGTTGTGGGCCTGGCTGCACAAAGCAAGGAAACTGGATCACTTCATACGGGGGCCCACAAGGCGTGCGCCAAGTAGCGTGAGATCTCGATCAACGCTGCCCCTGCCCCTGCTGCTCTCCGACCCAGTGCTTGCACAAGTGCGCAGTATAAATGAGCTCTGTATTGGTTAGTAAGCTCTGAATCAATGACCATAATATGGTCCATGCAGTTATTTGCACCTTACAAATGTCAACTTTTAATTTGCAGCCTAGAAGTTGACTTAAGAAATATTTTTATTTTTTTAACAATGGCTTCTAAGTCACTAAGGCCATAATATATAGTAGTTTTTTGTCCATAAATTATTTTTTTAATCTTTATCTTTACTATTATAAAAATTAAATATGTTTTTGTCGATAGTTTGGAACGTTATCCGTGCATGAGTCGTTTTTAAGTTCGTTCGCTTTTGGAAATACATATCCGTATTTTTTTTGTAACTACATATCTGTATTTGAATCGGGCTTTAAATTTGTATAAGAAATCTCTTTAAAAAAACTCGAATACTAACTTGAGATGATCGGACTCTTAATTGCAGCTCATCATTTTCTAGAAAAATATATATCCAAGCGAATTTCACCTTAACTAAACTGTATAACAATAATAAAATTAAAATAACCTACACCCGTTGCAACGCATGGGCATTTTTTCTAGTAATATATAAAATTATGTTTTAGTTCTGGCCTAAATATGTTATTTATAGGTTTTGTTGCCTTAAAAATTAATGCCAATGGGCCCGTGAAGAATACCACTATATATCATTGTGAGACTTTATACGATTAATTAAGGGAAATTCAAATGGTAAATTGCTTATTGGACAATGCAAATATTAAAATAGCATCTCATATTTTGATTGGAATTTATCTAAATAAAGTAAAAAAATGTATGTTGCATAACTAATAAGGGACTTTGTGTTAAATAATTAAGAAAAAAAAAGTGTGAGCAGTCGATATTATGGGGCTAAAACCACACACCTCAACCACCTTACTAGTAGGCGCATTGAAAAAAGAAATGCAGTTACTGAATGCCATATCTCTACGTCCGTAAATAATCAAAACATCAAATAAAAGTAGTGCCTTAACCATGGTTACTTGTGTACAATTCTCTTATTCGTAAAATTACGACGGATTGATACGGGATTAGCTATACATTTATTGTCAAATTTTAACTAAAAATTTTAACAGATGTAAATCATGATGTAATTGTTATGTAACTTACATGTAACTATAATGTAACTTGTATATAACTTTCAAAAATCCCTAGGTGACATGCTAATTCCGTAAAAACAGATGTAATGGTACCAAATCCCCTTGCATGTTCGTGGGTTGTGATTTTTTTTTCTACCTCTCTTGCACGAATTTAACAAATCGAACGGTTCAAAATTACATTATAGCTATATGCAAGTTGTAATGTAAATACACTACGATTATACTATATTTAGATCTGTCAAATTTTTAGAAAAAAATTTGTCAAATATATAGTAAAATTGTTTCTGTATATATGTAGCCTTTGATGGTCTACTGGTGTTATGGCCACCTTGGGTTTTTGGGTACCGGTGTTATTAACACATAGTTAGATGTTTTGACGATGTAGCTGGATATATTACGATGGTAGTATATTTATATCTATCAAACTTTTAGAAAGAAAATGTCGACAAATATGTATGTATATGTATGTATGCAGTATTTGATGTTCTGCTGGTGTTGTGGCCACCTTGGGTTTCCGGTACCGATGTTATTAACGTATAGTTAGATGTTTTGACGATGTAACACTAGATATATTATATAAGGAATAGCGACCGTTACGTTACACATAGTAAAATGAAAGCAGACTAACTAGTGTGCATAAATGGAAGAAAACAGTTGTACCGGTTCTTTCATGATGGAATTCCAATGCCGTACAAGATGGAACAGTAACGGGCAGAGAAGGCGCGGATGCACAATCGTCGGTTGATGATCAGCCTAACCCATGACGGATCGATCGATCCGCCAACTGGTGAAATGCCGATCGCCTCTTTGCCAACTCCTGCATGGGTACAGAATTAACACTCTAACTGTCAGCTCTAATTAATATAATCCCTCTGCGCTTCACAAATCACAACTGTTGGTGAGAGTAGTTCTGGAGCTCTGGATCAGCATTGTTGCAGAAGCAGAAGGGGAACAATCACCTACCTGCAGGGAAGCTCGTCGCTCGGAATTAGACGAGAATTCGTCGATCCGTCGTCCAAAGAAGAGCCCTAGTTAGCTGCTAATTCGTCTCCAAATCAAAGACACGACATGGCACGCGATTCCTTGCTTGTTGCATTGCCTGGTGGTATTAGAAGAGTTGGCTGGTGGGTCATCGGATCCTTTGCTTCTCACCGAGCTCGCGTCTCTTTTACAAATTAAAGCATGGAATCGAATTCTGTTGCGTTTTTATTCTTTCTCTAAAGATGTATCATCGTTTCCCATGCAGTTGCTGTGATCATGCATGTCTGCACGGCCCATTGATTTATTTAGGCTGTGTTTAGTTCACACACAAATTAAAAGTTTGGTTGAAATTGGAACGATGTGATGGAAAAATTAGAAGTTTATGTGTGTAGGAAAGTTTTGATGTGATGAAAAAGTTGAAAGTTTGAAGAAAAACTTTGAAACTAAACACGGCCTAAGGCTAGAGAACTAGTCTTTGCTCCTTTGTCTAAAGAGTAAAGAGATTGGATTCGGTCCAATTAAACCGGTCCTAAGAGATTGCTAAATTCATGACAAAATTTACTTAAGATATAGGTGTAAACATAAAATACGTTCCTACGAAATTTCACGTCCAAATTCAATTTTACCTAAAATTTTTCTTTTTCCCCTTCTGACATGGGATCTGGCGCAGCGACGACAGCTGGTGGAGAGTTAGTGATGATGTCACAGCACCAGATCCAATGCCCGCCGCCACTCCCTCTCCTTCGGTCCTTCCCCAAGCACGCCAACTAGTGTTGTGCTCGTAACAGTAATGGAGGGAGGCCTCTGTGAGCTTGGCCCGAGCGGGTGGTGGGATGGAGTGTAGACTCGGGTGTGCTAGACTTACCAGCTACAAACCATCATAGATGCGAAAAACCTAGCAAAAATTAGTACATCACCAATGTTTACTACCACTTGGTGAATAAAGGTAGACTTTACGTCGGTAGACTATAGTCAGTGGACATTAATTGTTATTGTAGCTACAATGGTAAAAGAATAAAAGTGATAGTAAGTTAGGCTCCACAACCACTAGCTATGAGAAGGATGAGAGAAATCATTTGTTTATTCTCTATGGTTAGATAGTAAGCATATCCTGGTATTTGTTACTTATTACTCCCATAATATATACAACCTGATAGTAGTACTAGTATTTTATTTCTTACTACCCACTTTAGATGCACATTGTCTATGCCTTATGTTACATTTTTTTTCCTTTGTTTTGTTTATCTATTCGTTACGTTATTTAATCATCGGGATATTATCTCCGAAGAACTTGTGACGAATTTTATCTTCAGCCTGACAAGTCGACCAATTGCGTAATATAAAAATAAATTTTTTGGTTAATACTACTTTCTTTTTTGGAACAAGCACCATATCCATACCATTAAGTAGAGAAAGCACAAGGATCAAACCCGAAAACAGAAGCAACGCCACCTCCTCCATTCCTCTATTGGTAATTCAACAAACTCTGTTCGACTAAGATGCAGTATCCAACAAAATGCAAGCTAAATTTTGCAATGAAACTTATGATGTCTGAACAAATCACCGGTATCAGGAGACACCGTGACCGCTGGGCATTTAGCAGGAAGACGTGCCTATTGTCATAGACTCATAGTCATCACATTAGTATGCAGGATATTGCAGTAAGTTACAGGCTTACACCCTTACATGTGCCTACAATCAGTGTATTAACTAACCAAGCAGGATTCAATCATCCATAAGCTTATGCTGCCTTGTCTCACGTTTTACCAGAAGCATTACTAGATTATGGATAACAACACTTCAGTTTCGGCTCTTTCAGCAGATTCACATCGAGGAACATATGCCGTGTCATCTATTTCCATCTCGATTCAAGAGTCTCTGCCTGAATCCTGAACACAAAGCCATTCGAACAATATAGACAAGGCTGATCAGAGTGGTGGATTTTGCTTCTTTTAACAAGAAAAGCAGTGTCTAGATCACAGCTAGTCTTCACTCTCACTGGCGCGATATTGTCAACCACCAGAACTTCGATACTTGCAAATACATGGAAAGGAAGGAAATGGGTTAAGACCAAATCCTACCATTTGAACCTTGAAACTTCAAAAATTCAGAAGTCATGTCTCTGGAGCATTTTTTGCTGGAATCTGTACAGCATCATAATGAGCAAAACCATCATATAGAACTTGGATTGGATCTTCTTTTCCATATTGCTGGCCATATTCAGCAATTGCTATTAAACCACCAGCATCTTCATCATGCATGTAAACCGTTATTGGCATCCTGTGAACAGAATATGATGTTAGATCTCTATTACTCTATAAGACAACAGCTGACAGCAGTGTTCATACTTCTATGCTACCTGATACCTGATAGCTACATTTTCATTCCACCAATACAAGGGTTTACTTCTTTTTAGCTACATGGTTTTGAAAATCCAACTACCCTAAATTTAATCAATTCGATTAAAAAAAAATCCAATTCATCGTTTCATGGTGATATTGTTGGAATTTAGGTCTCAAAATGATTTGACTTGATCAAATCCCTTTTCTGTTCACACAGACATCTCACACTACAGTAAAAACAAAGGTTTCCTTTTCTTTTCATTATATCTATATGTATGTTGTGTTGTTATATGGAACTCTATAATACCTGAACAATACAAAATTTTAGCTGGCAAGCACAAATATGACATTTTGGTCTCATTACCGACAGTGATAGCTATGAACTATGACATCTTTGAAATCAATGTAACTGGAATACATAATAGACCCTATTACTTACTCAAGAACATGTGAAGCCATGAATAATTCTGGTTCACCGCCCCACACATGTGGATGCCTAATATGGGACACATATGTGTCGAAATCTCCCTCAATAAACCTGCAAATCGGTATTACATCAAAACACAGTAATCGAAATAGATGATAACAACTTACAGCCATTAAAAATGATGAGAAAGGGTATCAAATCAACTAACCATTCCGATTCTTCCCTTCTCTTAACAAATTCATCAGCAACCTAGAAATGATTAAATTATATCTGAGCTTAGAAAAGAAACAACACAAATAATCAAAGTATGACTATACACAAGAAACAAGCTATACCATTGCCCTCAATTCGTCAGCTAGCTTTCTCTGAAGATCATCATTAGGTATGGGTCTTCCTGCCCTAATGCATGCCCCATGAATCACAGAGCGGAATAAGCATCTTCCATCTCCAGGAATCCCTAGGGGTTTTGTAAATAAATCACATGTTATCACATACTACTATTCTCAAGATCCAAATTAACCCCCAACAAGCAAAATTGCTAAACCTAAAAAAATGAATACCCACCTGTTACTGAATAATCCGTATAGACTTCTTTGCCATGAGTTGAACTGGTAGATGCTGCTGAATTGCTGATGCTTATCTCCACAGGAACCTCAGCATTTGCTATTCCAGAAACTGCAAAACCTAAGCAAAGTCCACTGGTTGTACCTCCTATTTTTTGATGCAAACCTCTCCAATTCCAGCTCATACTAGAGAAATTGTCACGGGAAGGCATGTCGAGCTTCATATTTAAACTACCTTCTTTGCCTGACAGTCCACAACGGAACTGCCGACCCACTAAGCTAACAAAGTACCTCAGGCTAGGCCGGTCAGAAGATTTTATATTCCTATGTAGAGAACAATCGACAAGACCCAGCTTCACATTATAACTGGATGGATGTGAGCGTGAACACTTCCGTAATCCCAAACTCTGTGTTAATCCTCCATGAAACTGACTAGATTGGGAATACATGGTACGTTTAGAAGATCGCCGCAAATTGACTGCAGACGAGTAGAGCCGCATCCGGTCCAAGCAATATCAGCTGTACACGAATGACCAAATTCAATGTCAAAACTCATGCAAAATGGTGACATTTTTATTTCTTTCTTTTGTTTTTTTTTTCAAAAAAAATATAAACACAAGATAGGGTCTTCCAACTAAAATAGATCAATCAGTTCAGCAACAGCACCACTACTCCACACGATGTTGTTCATCCAAAACATTATCCATACAAAAGATTTTGGCGATAACAAAGCGTACAATCGAAATCAACGAAGTTGTGAACTGATACTACATGGCTTTTGCTAACGAAATCCATGTCCTACACAGGAGGTTAATTTCAGGTTACCCGATAAACAAAGCAAAGCTATTAGTATTAATACTCTTCGCTTGCTCTGTCCTCTAAGGAGTAGGGAAGCAAATGCATAACAGAATCTCGACGAAATATGAAACCAAGAATTTACAATCATATGTTCTGACCCCAAATAAACATACCCGACCTATCAAAAGCAACGGAATATCAAAATGCTGCACAAACAAAACATTCAGGTACGTAGCACCAAATTCTCCGCGCACAATCTCTCATCTCAACGATGGTATACACATACACCAGCACAGAACCACAGCCACTATAGATGAGGGATCAGAGGCACATACCAGCGAAGAAAAAAAGAATTCCCCTCAATTCCTGCAAACAAGACAAAGAGAAGCAGAGACGACGCTGACGCCCCCCTCGGTTCTATGTAACCTCAGATTCCCCCACCTTTGCCCTTCCCTTGGGCGGCGAGGAGAAGTGAAGGGGAGGTGAAAGGAGGAGTGTGTGCTTCGATTTCGCTTCGACGCGGGAGGATGAGGAGGAGGAGGATCTCGCGAGGTGTATTTGCTGCAGCGAGGGAAGGGGATGCCATTGGTGATGGGGGAGGAGGAGGAAGCTGAAGGCTCAAGTTTCCCGACGGTCGAGAGGATTCCGGAACGAACACGACAGAGTACGGCGATTGTGGGGCTTGTTATATACCACTCCATGGGCCCATCACGCCTGAATTGGGTGGTTTATGGGCCTATTGTTTACAGCCGTTTTAGTCCTTAATGGGCCTTGATTTTCTCCTAGCTAGGAGTACCCAAGGCCAGTCCCAATCCAAGACGCTATGACATAGTTTTTATAAACTCCATATTATCAAGAAACTAGTACTAGGCACTACTATTTCAATATAAACACCACTGTTTTATACTTAAATTTAATGCTAATTATCTCACATGATGTCTTGGATGTTGTGTAAAAACCATGTCTCATGTAAGACATGGTTTTCTTCTTTTTCCTCATTTATTTACTTGCCACATTATCTTTTATTATAGTTGGCAGCTTATTTAATATTATGGATATCATTCTAATTATTGGGTTGGGACTGGCCTAATGCGTCACTGTTAGGGGAGTAATGCTCTATCTGTCCAAAAAAAAGCACCAACTTCTGACTGTAAATCTAGACATAGCCTATATCTAAGTTCGTTGCTAGAAGTTAAACTTTATGAGATGAAGGAAGTAGTATTGAAAACACTGTCTCAAGCAATCAAACATATAAGCACATCCCTAGATCCGGATTCATGATAACCTTTTGATGGTACTTGTCTGTCCATATAGCCCATTCGAACTTTTTGATAAATATCTGTGGCCATGCTTGGAACGAATGAAAACTATATTGTTCGTTCCTGCAGAAACTAAAATAGTGTAGCACGTATCAAATTAACCTTCATTTGAATATCCTATGGGAATTTTGTGATAGTACCGTAAAAATCATGAAAAAAATAAAGTATGTGATTTTCCTTCCTTAATCCGATCGGTTGAGCTATGACCGACAAGCTGTAGAAAACAAACAGCCAAAGAGAACTTGCGAGTAAAACTTTTAATCTATATTATTATTGGTTTAAGAATTAATGAGCGATAGAAATCTAAAATCAACTTTAAAATTTGGTTTAAAAACCAAAAGTTTAGTCACTAAACAACGTACAGAGTTATAGACCACGAAAGTTGTCTAGCTAAAGCATCCAGGCTTCCAATGTTCCAGCCTTCCAAGCCTCTATTTGCTTGATTGCTTCGTTGCTTGTGACAGGCAGGGATTTCAAAACCGTGCGTTTATCATGCGGTTATCATAGTTATCATGCGCAGTAACCTTTTAATTTTTGAAACCACGGTATACCTTACGATAACCATCAAACCGTGGGGATAACAATAACTCCACCTTTAAACGATTTGGTAAACCGTGATGATAAACATATGGGTATGGATGCACCCTGAGTCCAAAAACCGAAAAGGAACTGCGCAAAGCTCCAAGAGGAACCATGTTCCATGAAATGGCCTACTGGCCCTATGCCTCATGTGGCCACATGATTAAAGAAAATGTATTTGCAAAGCCAGTTACCTTCTCCTTTGCTATCTGCTTTAGCAAAGGACACTGTCACAAAACCATCTCTAACTTGGTAGAAATTAATTCTAAGGCTTACACTGTTAATTCCTTTTCCCAGAGGATTGAAGGAGATTTAAAAAAATAATTCCATATCTATTAAGAAAAAGAAAGTAGAATTAATCACTTTAGATTTTTCGGATTAACCAAACGAGCTCTAACAAGACATTACAAAATGCTAAAATTCATGTGTAGTGCAGCTCATGCTACGGCACGAACAGATACAATAGCAGGCTATAAGCTGGCTATAAAGATATTTTAGGGAGATAAAAGAGAAGAGAGAAGAGCAGCGGGTTATAAATTTGTAGCCAGCTATAGCACGGACTTCAAGACGCAGTATGTAGGACAGGTGGGACCAGATATTAATAGTATAGTATGCAACTATTGTACGAATTGACTATTAAGTTAACTACAGATGATTTAAAGATAGCAGTTGGTTATACTATTAAATTAAACTTGCTCTAAGGCGGCGAGTCAAATGCATGCATGTCAGCATGTGATCTGATACATGAACCCTATACTGAACTAAAACTACTTGTAGAGCTATAGGGCATTGATACGGATGAATGCACATCACGAGTCAGGACAGGGACGTGCCTATGATCAGTGGCATTCAGCACTCTGTCTGCGTGGATTTGGTTAGATTATCCCCAATCGATCAATATAATACTCCATTAGTTTAGTTTAATTATTAGGTGCCGACCCTTAACTCCGGGCCCGCGCAACGCGCAGATCACATGAGCCATGAGTGCAAGGTGGGGCCCACCGGTCCAGACAGCTGTGCTGTGGTGCTGCAGCCCGGTTCCCCATCACCCACCCCTGTCTACGAGTCTATCCTGGTCCACCGCCGCATTCACGTCGTTGGCTCCTTGCATGTGGCGTGGTCAATCACTGGTCAATTATTATCACCATTTTATCTACTAGTCCCGGTCAAATATGAGTACTCCATCGGTTCCATAATATAACGAATTTTAATATTTTACTTGTACTCTTTGATCATTTATTTTATTAAAAAAGTTTAGAATTATTATTTATTTTATTTGTGACTTACTTTATTATCTAAAGTACTTTAGACACAACTTTTCGTTTTTTATATTTGTACAAATATTTTAAATAAGATGAGTGATCAAACAGTACAAGTAAAAAGTTAAAATCCCTTATATTATGAGACATGTGAAGTATTTGGGCATTCAACCTCCTTCTCACTCCTCGAGAGGAAAAAACAAAATTGTGCTGAAATAACATGTGCAGAGATAAGAAACAATAACTTGTGGATGAATATTTTTCTCACATCAGTCAAATACGGATGAAGATCCTCTAACTTGAGTTAAAAGAACGTATGTCTCTCTGATATATGAGTCATACCTTCTAGACTGTTAGGGATTCATGTTTCTTTGACTTTAAATTAGAGGAGCTTCTTGAGTTAGATATCGTGTTTGGTTCTTTATGTTCTTATTGGATGGCCTAATCAGTTAAAGAAAAAAACTAAATTTTAAATTTAACTTAATTTTAAGATTGATTTCAAGATATTTTCAACGTAGTTTTTTTTTCAACATTAACTTTTAAATCACCAAAAACGCACATATAAAGTTTTACCTACAAATTAATCTTTATGGGCCTTTAGACTGTACTCCTTACAACATGCTCCATGATATATGTATGCTTGCGAATTATCCATCCAAACAGCAACAAGTTCTTGCATATGCGACAGTATGCTTGTTTAATCATGGGAGTAATTAATTAATCAAAGTTTCGTCGTCGTCATGCCGTTGCTTGCACCCCGTACGTACGTGCAGGATACACAGTGATCGATCTGCATCGATCTAGTCGATCGATCGCCGAGCCGGCAGATCGATCGACCAGCCATGTGTCCGAGAACGAACCAGCGGCCGCGCCCACGTTGGATTGCTGCAAACCAATGGATCGATCCATCCATGCGCCAAGTGATCGATCGATCCATCCATGAATCCTCACCTCACCGGCCGACGCTGCGGCGCAGTACGGCACGTCCATGCGCTTACACAGCGGCGAGAATATGGCTGCACGTGCCCATGCGCCCGGCTCGTCCCTGTCTGCAATCTCTCTAGCTTAATTAAGCTATCGTCAATCACAATGAAATTTAATTTGTTTGCTAACTGGTTTATTGATTGCCAGTAGATAATGATGCGTCGGATATGGCCGTAGAGGAAATTCTACAGCGTCCACTTCGACTTATCCGTTGCAAAAAGGTTTAAAGAGTTTTTCATTTAGTAGTAGTAGAGTTGAGAGGGGAGGATCCATTTTGAGTTTAGGGCTTTAGGCTATATTATTTTCTTCAACTCTAAACTTCAATTTTCTTATTTTCCGTTAGCACCTTTTTTAAACTGTTAAATAATATATTTTTAAAAAAATTTAAATAAATCTATTTTTAAATTTATAATAGTTAATATTTAGTTTAATCGTGTATTAACGAGATTTTTTGTGTCGCGTACGTGAAATGTTTCTCTCCAATTTGAACAAACGAACGAGGAAACAAGATTGTTAGCTGCACGCTTCTTAAAAATACATTCTTCCCAAAAGAATTCCTATGGCGACTAATTGTTTCAAATTATTTGTTAAATTCATTTCCAAACATTTAAATTATTCATCATATAATGAGTACATAGTCTGCGATAATAATCTGATGGATAATATGTTTCAAACAGAACTGACTAATAGTGCATATACTGTATACTTGAAGAAGCAGATTTTTTATGTCAGCCTATTTTAAGCCACCAAGTATTTCTATTTCTTTACAAATTCGTCCTATCAAATCCCTCTCAAGGTTTTTGTGCTAAATTACTGTGTTTCAACAAGCAGTAGCTTAAGATCGGCGAGAAGCTTCTCTGGTCCCGGCCGGCCTTCCCCTAGATCTTCAGATTGGAACGCTTTAAGATAGAACAAGAAAGATGCTGCTGCTGATGTATAACTTAGATCCATACACACGTGGACGACGGGTGATCGTGCGATCGGAGAATCCAACGGCTCGCATGGCACCGTGCATTGAATGGGGTTCGGTCCGAAGCAGATCGCGCCCATCATTTGCACTGCCAACAACACCAGCGACGAAACCCTGTCTGGCGCACGCAATATGGTGCGCGACGAGATTAAAGGCGCCACACCGGCACGGCACGTGCCCTGCAGACGCTCGTGTCCCCACCTCATCAAATGACTCTTCTACCCCTCCATTGCCCGGTCTAGCTCTAGCCAATCACCCCATCGTCTGATCTAACTAAGGCCCTATTTAGTTCCTTCAAAATGATAAAAGTTTAACTATTTTAGTGTAGGTTTTGTCAAAATGGATCTAAGTAGTAAAAGTTAATAATTTGGTATTTGTCATTTAGAAGTTTAGAGTAGCAAATTTTGCTAAAAAGTACGGTGAGAACCATATTGTCTCTCTCTCTACTAGTAAAATGACAAAATTTTACCATGTATCTAAACCAATAAATAAAACTTCAATGCCAAACCTTTTATCACTAAAATTTTTTAAAAAAATTTGCCACAGTAAATTTATCTAAATATGCCCTAAAAGCTTACTTATTATGCTGTTGTTAGCCCAAGGGTAAGATGGGTATTTTGGCCACTGTGAATGAATGCTCCATCAGCTATAGATTCTCTGGTTTTGATTGCTTCGTAGGCTAAAGCTAAAAAAACTGAAGAATGCTTAACGAACGCGCTTGGTGGAGGGTAATACGGTCATTTCAACACTCTGCCACCCTCTACTAATAAAGCTTAGCTCTGCGAGCTCACCACTCTCACTCTGCAGTGCAGTGCCCACGCGAGCCGAGACGAGACGATGGCATCATCTCCCGCTCCAAGCCCCGCCGCGCCGCCGCTCCTCCTCGCCGCGCTCACGGCGCTCGCCGTGGTCGCGTCCACCTCCGCCGCCGCGTGCTCCGCGGGCGACCGGGACGCGCTGCTGGCGATCCGGGCGGCGCTGTCGGAGGCGCACCTCGGGGTGTTCTCGTCGTGGACGGGCACCGACTGCTGCACCAGCTGGTACGGCGTGAGCTGCGACCCCACCACCGGCCGCGTCGCCGACCTCACCCTCCGCGGCGAGGCCGACGACCCCGTCATGGCGCCCGCCGGCCGCCCGGCCTCCGGCGTCATGTCCGGCTACATCTCCGACGCGGTGTGCCGCCTCGGCCGCCTCTCCTCCCTCATCCTCGCCGACTGGAAGCAGATCTCCGGGCCCATCCCGCCGTGCGTCGCCACCGCCCTCCCTTACCTCCGCATCCTCGAGCTCCCCGGCAACCGCCTCACCGGCGAGATCCCGCGCTCCATCGGCAGCCTCTCCCGCCTCACCGTGCTCAACCTCGCCGACAACCTCATCGCCGGCGAAATCCCAAGCTCCATCACCTCGCTCGCGTCGCTGAAGCACCTCGACCTCACCAACAACCAGCTAACCGGCGGGATCCCGGACGACGTGGGCGACCTCACCATGCTCAGCCGCGCGCTGCTCGGCCGGAACAAGCTCACCGGCGCCATCCCAACGTCGGTCGGCTCCCTGACCCGGCTCGCCGACCTCGACCTCGCCGAGAACGGCCTCACCGGCGGGATCCCGGACAGCCTGGGCGGCGCCCACGTGCTCACCTCCCTGTACCTCGGCGGCAACCGGGTCTCCGGCCGGATCCCGGCGAGCCTGCTGCAGAACAAGGGGCTGGGCATCCTGAACCTGAGCCGGAACGCCGTCGAGGGCGCCATCCCCGACGTGTTCACCGCCGAGTCCTACTTCATGGTGCTCGACCTGTCCCGGAACAGGCTCACCGGCGCCGTGCCGAGGTCGCTGTCGGCGGCAGCGTACGTCGGCCACCTCGACCTCAGCCACAACCGGCTGTGCGGCTCCATCCCCGCCGGCCCGCCGTTCGACCACCTCGACGCCGCCTCCTTCGCCAGCAACAGCTGCCTCTGCGGCGGCCCGCTCGGCAAGTGCACGTGACGTGCCCCAACCAGAGCCGTCCGATCGATCGGGAGAGCCTGATCGAACGTGTGGTGTGCGATGTACCGTGTACGATGCAACGAACTTACGTGTTCGTATATATGGTTAATTAGTTGCTGCTTAAGTATTAACTCACTTGGGCTATAGTTTTGGGCTTGGGTACATATAGAACATGATGAGAATTTGTGCCTAGTGTGTGTGTGTGAGAGAAAGAGGAAGTGGTTAAGGAAAAGAAGAATGTTTTCTCTTTCCTGCCTTTCTCTTCTTTATATTTTTAACCTTTTTTGCTAGTGATTTACTTGATAGTTCTACTTTAAAGTTTGTATTGTACAAGTGACAAAAGCATAAGAAATGCTAAAGATCTTGTATGAGAGGTTGTGGTTTCATATTTGTGCGCTTGGGTACTTGGCCCAATTTGAAAGGTCATAATAGATAAATGGATGATAAATCGTATGATTTGGTGATAATGTTTGATAATACAAACGAATGATGAATTAATTAGTATATTGCAAAGTTAAAAAGTTGTCACAGAAAAAGTATTCTATGCAACTTATATATAAAAAGATTTAATTGGCGGCTTGCCAATTTGTTAAAAAAAATATATAGTTTTAAAAAATTACAACGATTTGGAGTTTAGAAAGCATGCCATGATAATCTAAAATACGTAAGAGAGGAAAAACCCGGTCTTAGCCTTAAGGGATTTAAAGTTGTGATTGATTTTGGGGGTATTTTTCTAAAAAGGGGTTGCTATCAATTTACTTAGCCTACCTTTGATTCAAAGGAAATGAATCTTCCATGGAATGCTTCATTCCATATAAGTTTTGAAGGAAATTTAACATGAAATAGAACCTTATGAAAAGTTTTCTATGAGTCTATCTTATGATCCAATCAAATGGTTATTTATGTGTTTTTCTATATTTTGTAATCTCTATTTTAATTTACACTATATTTCTGTTATAATTTTGTGTTTTTCCTATTCCCTTTAATTTAAAGGGGCCTTAGTTATATTGGGTGGCTTGATTAGTTGGTACATAGCGATGCTTCATATCAAACGACATGAACATCAGAACATATGAACAAGATACTTGTTCTGCATAATAATCGCATGGTGTTTTTGTCCCCTCTGCCATTACGTTCACCGGTTATGTAGCCCCGTTTCCTGGCCACTCTCCGCGTTCAATCCATCTGTCCCCGTTGTCTCGTTCTTAATCAAAGCTCTATAATAAATTAGCCCAGCCGCTATCAACTCGATTGAAAATGTTTGGTTTGAAGGGTTATAATTTTGTTATTACTGATAATGTTTTTACGCAAATTCATATTCACTACTGGGCATTTCATTGGTAAGCTTTTGCAAGCCGTAAATTTCCTGTAGCTCAAGCTGTGAACAACAGATCGTGCCTACCGATCTGCCATGGCCCATGGCCAAGTCCTTCTGACTCCCATTTTTTCGAGATCAGATCAGATCATCAGCACAGCAGAACATTGACAGCTTAGGGGCAGTTTGATATGGATGAAATATGGATAAAATCTAACAAAGGATCTATAGGATGAACTAAATATTATGTATTATAAAGACGCACACGGTGATGACGAAGGGGCGACGTGGTGGCTGTTATCCGTAGATGGTGAGGCGAAGGGTGATGGGATCACGACGGCGCGACGAGACGTGCGGCGCCGTGTTTCCCAGAAGGAAACCGGACCGAGAGAGCGCGGTTAGGCGTGGCGTGGCGCGGCGTGGCACGGAGGGGATGGCGCACCGGCACGGACACGATGCGGTGCACGGGGGCAACACGAGATGCGGAGGTGGTGCGGTCGATCGTGTGCGCGGCGTCCGGGCATGAGCGCGGATGCGGAGGGATGCGGCGCACGGCCTAGACCCAAATTCTCTCTTTTTCCTTCTGTTTGAAGCGGCGCACGGCCTGGGAGCGGATGGATGCGGCGCGAGGGGAGGGAGGCGCGGCTTGCGGCACACGGGCAAGACGCGGGCTTGGACATGGGACCGGATCGAATAGGTGATGGCCCATAAACAGTGACCGACATAAAAAGGAAGAAAAGGAAAAGAGAAGAGGGAGGACTAAACTGCAAATAGCTGAGATTTGATTTGGAGTTGAGATGTAGCTCTATATATTTTGCATTTGAGAATTCAATTATTTGATTTGAATATTTATTTGGTTATTCATTAATTCCCAAATGAATTTGCTTTCCATTAGATTATCCAAAAATTATCCAATATAACTTCTAGGCTTTGATATTTCTTAAAAACTAATTAAATATTCTATTGTGACAATTTATAGTTTGGCAAGTAATAGCAACCATAACATCCAGCATGATACAAAAGTTCTAAAAAGTTCGAAATTTTAGTGATTTTTATTGTCGGGATTTTCAGGATGTTACAAACCTATCCCCTTAAGGGAATTTCGTCCTCGAGATTTAGTGGAACTATGGAGACATCGAACTAGTTCAACATTAAATATGGATCGACAGACAAACATGCTAATCGAAGGAAGAGAATCCAGGGCCTTTGCAGCTTCCAGACTTCATGAGTTGATGAGCGAAGCGAAGCGTCACTCTTTGTACTTTTGCCGTCTTGGTCAGCAACGGGCTCAGGCGCTTAGCTGACAGTCTTGGGGCACATGATCTGTTCTTTCGCAGAGGAAGCAGGTGATCTTCGTAGTAGGGCATTCTCCAACTGGATGGTCTTCATTGCAGTAGGGGCATTGAGTAACGCAATTACTACCGTAGTGTCCTATCTCTCCGCAATGACTACATGCCTTAACCTTCATTGGTGTCTTGGTCCTCTTCCGGGCTGATCTGCGAAGGCCGGGTTTCTTGTTCTTCATTGGTGTCTTGAGTACAGTCTATCGCATAATGTCCGAATTGACCACAAGAAAAACAACAGCCATCTCTCCTTGGTTGCCATGGGAAACTCCTTCTCGGTCCAACTCTCAACCTTCTTTTGGGGCATTTATTGGCATAATGTCCTTTCTCACCACAACCAAAACATGTGACATTTGCCTTCCGTCTGTCCGTAGTCAGATGGCAGCTTCCATTTGCAGGGTATTGCTTTAAGTGATTTAGACCGATGCTGTAGTCTTCAGGCTTTAGTGAGGATTGGACTCGTTCTTTGTCACTAGAAGCTTGGGGAGGTTCTTCAAAGAGCATCATGGGTTGTTTTATCCCCATATTTTGCAGGCCTTGTAAGTTGGAAGGATTCTTGTGTCTTGGTGTTGGTTGATCCATGTCTTCTCGTCTTGTGGTAGGTTTACTGTTAGAAGTTAGTAGGTTGAAGGTTAGTAAACTAAAATTCTCGGCGTCAATAGTAGCATGACAATGCTGAATTGTTGTCTTTCTTCTTCATCTGTTCACTCCAT
This sequence comes from Oryza glaberrima, assembly GCF_000147395.1. Lineage (NCBI taxonomy): Eukaryota > Viridiplantae > Streptophyta > Magnoliopsida > Poales > Poaceae > Oryza > Oryza glaberrima. The sequence goes on along the minus strand of NC_068333.1, from coordinate 22,141,542 downwards.
TTCTTAATATTATGCTATAAATCGTGTTGGTGAGAGCCGTGGTTGTATCTTGTGCAGTATTACTGTCCAATGGTACCGAATCTGCTCAATTTCCTTGTCCAAGGGTGAATAAACCTTGATCTATAGTATTCCTTATCCATATTGTTCTCACAAATTATTGATTCTCTTGAGGTCTTCCCATAATAGGCTACCCCCTTAAAATAAGAATGTTTGAAAATAATTTAAAAAGGTAACAACATAAAAAAAAGGTTTTGTACAAGTATCCTTTGAAATTGATGTATGCAAACCATTTAAAATTTTCAAGAGAGGTATTTTCTCACCCAATATAATTTGATAACAGATTTTTCAAGGAAGATTTTGTATAATCATACATTTAGCAAAATCAATACGGCAACTAGAAACTTCTGCAACCAAAGCAACCTTTGATTTTATTTTGCAAAAGAAAACTCTTGCCAACAGGGCAAAATGCCATATAGTTTGCATGCACGGTTCATAGTTGAAACAACAATACTTTTGAATATCCCAAAATAAATCTCCTGAAAGTAATTTTTTTTGGACCTTTTTCAGAAATTGCAATATTTTCAAATGGAAACAATCGCTTGGAAAACAGTTTTCACGAAGGTTTTGGAAATCTTTCACAATAATTTCCTTTGCAAGGAAAGCTTTAGGCAATAGTTCTAGAAGTTCAGCTTTGCAAACCTTTTGGAAAGGATGTTTACGAACACATGCATTCAAAATTTGATTTTGCAAGGAATTTTAATTTTTGGAAAATTTTGCAATAAACTATTTAGAACTGAAATTCACATATATTTTACAAAGAGATATTTATTTTGAAACTAATTTTGACCATTACCAGAATTTAGATATAATCTCAAAGTGGTTTTGGAGACAATTTTGCAATTACATTATTTGAAACAAACACTCTTTTCTCTTTGGAGAAATTTTCTTTGCAAAACTGTATTTCAAAATGCAAAAATTAATTTGTTTTGCAATATTTTCTAAAGACAATCCACAAAACAAAGTTCTCGGGGGAATTAAGCCATATGAGTTTGACTTGTCCTTAGAATTTTGAAGCAACCCGGAGCTGAAATCCAAAATGGCGTTCCTTTTATTAAATTTCCAAATTCGCATACTATCTTAAGTGTGATACAGATCCATACCTTTGAATCCTTCTCTGTTTATGGAAATAACTAGCAATCTTGCATGGTTTTCTCATACATCTGCAGTCTGTTTGTCTTCTTTTTATTGCTCTTTGTGATATTCCCATGCCGAAGGTAGTACATTTGTGGTTACTAACGGCTTAGTCGATACTTCACTCCTACTATACAATAGTGTAACTAGAGGAAACCAGTTCTAAAAATGGTAAGTTGTCATGATCGATAAGTTAGTTTCTGATCTTTTCTCTTTACTTAACTTTGTTTTTGTACAATATGATGAAATCGTCTAGTTTCGAGGATGAGGTTTCGACAGCAATCAATAATATTCCTATGGTGTCTTAATTTCTTACGGTCTTATCCTACAATTTTGAAGTACATGTAAGAATATAGAACCAATATTTTTCAATCACAAATGAAGTAGTAAGATAGCCTTTTCAAAGAAAGGGTTGAGATGTATGGTATCAAAATAATTTTTTTTTCGGCGCATCGGAATTAAACATTTTTGAAGAGGTAAGATGGGAAAACAACATTTGAATGTTTTCACATTTTTTTTCTTTTCAGCACTTAAAAATAGCTTTGTAAAATATAAGGTCCTTAAACTAACGACCATTCTATCTAGGGTCTCGAACTATAGTCGATATATTCTGATACCAGCTCTGTCGACCCCCTGATTTTGGAAATCGGAAATCTCTTGTGTTTATCAGTACCAATCCCTGGATCAGTAGTTGGTACACACATACATAGCCGAATCACAACATATCACGAATGAATTCAGGCTAAAAGAGTTAAATGCTTACATTAGGGCTAGGCAGGCCAACAACTATCAGAGAAACAACAGTGGAAGGCAAAATAATACAAGGGCCCGATTGACATGCCACAAGCAGTCGACTGGGGAACGAGACCTAGAGTGGAACTGCACTCCGATCATCTTGTTAGGTACGCAAGCACACTAACAAGGGCTTCTCTTCAACACTCTGCTAAAAGATATATATTTAGAGCAACAATGAGTACAAAAGTACTCAGCAAGCCACCACACAAATTGCAGCAATATACATGATAATACAAGGAGTGGCTATGGTTACTTTGCGTAAAGCTGAGTTTTTAAATATCATTTCACAAACCAAAGACCTAGCATAAACTGATCAAGTTTTAATTTCATTGTTCATTAAACAGCAACGTTTCTATCCACCATCCATTGTGTTCCCAAGGATAGCTTCTCGCCACTGCCGTCATGGTTTTCTGTGGTCTACCCCTTCTCGCCTCCCGAGAAGTTGATCCACCAGTACAAAATCATCATGCAATATCCCATCCCAATCATATTAAGAAATTTGAGTCTAGCCAAGTGTAATACATGTCCCGGTGCTCATTAACCGCGAGCACGACTATTCAAATAAATTTGGTTTACTCACAATGCAGTGGATGTACACTTTACCGTACTCCGCGATTGCCCAACACATGAGCCTCATCCCAACACATGAGACACGTCACGGCAAAGCCTTTCAATAACCTTACATTGGCAGTACCCGCTCCATGAACTTACATCCTCATGCACTCTAGGCGTCATAAGTTTCTAGCAGTGAGAGGAGTTCTGGCGCTCCCGGGAAGGGAAGACTCACACATGCAGTAAGTTATAATTAAGTTTAGGTTTACACATGGCAGTCCTACCGATGGCAACACCGCTGTAGGCACCCGCTCCTCGCGGTCCTACCAATGGCTGCCCCACCGTAGGCCCCTGCTCACACACATCAAGAAAACCACTATGCAGGGATACTGCCTCCGCTCAGCTAGTTACTCCGCTAGGTCTATACACATTCGAGAAGTACGGTTGTACGGGGGTCGTTTCATGCTTAACTTCATGGCTCGGTCTTTAATTGACCAGGGGCGGCACTAGCCTTTACCAGACTCCACCCAAGTCATCCAGCCACCCCAGTCGAAAATATTTGTTTAGTTTTAATTTTTCTTTCACAAATCATCTCATCAATATCTTGGCAATGTGGCACTCATGTCTCCACATGCCGTATCTCAACTACCTTCCCTAAGGTAGTTGCCCAAGCATAAAGCATTTGATAAACATGAGAATGCATGAATCTAAATTAGCATTACTAAGCATTTGCCATAAGTGACTAGGGACTCATACGTAATTATGGGTACAAGGGAATAATGAGATAGGCAATAATCAAAGGCATGGCATAATAACAAGTAGGATATTCATCACTGCATGTAATTTTATTTGTAAACAAAACAATTTTACAATTGGGATCAACATGCTCAAGGGATGGGGTGATGACTTGCCTGCTCAGGATAGTTCTTATTCTTAATATAATCTTGATCAACCTTCACCTCCTGGAAGTTGCATACGTTGCCTCACGACTAACCGATATACAATTTCTATAATACGCGAGAAGAACCAATATTCAACAACAAACAAATATGCACAAACAAAATATAATTGTTGGGGTTGAACCTAGGGTTGTTCATACTACTCGTGTTTGCTAACGGATAGTTTCTTAATCATTCTTATTGTCATGGCGGCTTATTTAGGAGCTATAATCATCATAATATAAATGGGATACACATTTCGTTAATTTGGAGTTGATTTATCTATTGAGTTATGGAAGGGGTATGACCACATATGCTTCTAATTAGTTTACATGGGTTTTACAGTGATAAAGCATGTTAAAGAGAATTATCCTCACACCTACTCTACTGTACAATATCAATTTTATTTATTAGCACACTATTTAGGTTAACCATTATCTAATCATTTGATATTAATTATTTAATAATTATGAATATATTTTATTGAATAGTGAATTATATACCATTGGAAACCTTATGAATTTAGATGAATTTAGGTTCAAGTTTCACTCAAATCCAAGGTAAAATGAGCAAGTTATGCTAGTTTAAAGATTCAAGTTTGAATTAATTCGAGAAATTGTGAAAGGGTACTGTTCGTAACTGATTTATTTTTAATCCAGCATTATCCACAAGCTACTGTGACTGACAGGTGGGACCAGACAAGGTTGACTAGGGTCAAAGCGGCTGTGTTTATTCACTGGTGGGCCCCATACGTCATAGAGAGTAAACTTAATTTTAATTTTAGTTAGATTTCTAATCATCCGGACCCATGCGTCATAGGCTGGGCTAATCATCATTAGGTAGAGGATTAGTGTGCGCTAATAACATGTGGGTCCCACACGGTTTCTCTCTCTCCCCATCTTCTTCTTTCGTCTCGCCCGTTACCGAGCGAGGCAGAGGCGCGGCTCGGCGCAGCCGGTGTGGCCGGCTCGAGCCGGGACGGCGGCGGGCTGCTCGGCAACTGCCGGGCAGAGACGCGGAGGATCTCCGGCGATCTCCCGCCGGCGGCCAAGGCGCGTGGCGAAGCAGAGGCGAGCGGCGCGGCATAGCCGCCATGGCTGAGCTCGGGAGGTTTGGGGCTTGAGCGATAGGTGAGGCCTCCGACCAAATTGATGAGTGCAGAAGCACCTAGAGCGACCGAGTGTTCGATTTCACTAATAATGTGGCTAGGTGGAGCTGTGGGACGGCATGTCCACGGTGAGCTCGCTGGCGGCGGAACAGCGGCCGGGACAGCACGCCGAAGGGGCTAATAGCCAAAATTGGTGGGGGATTTAGCTTCTACGTGATTAGGAGGAGCTATAGGAGCGAGGTTTTACCGAGAGACGGCAGGATGACGAAGTTCGGCGGCGCGCGGCTCAGTGCGGACGAAACAGGGGCGGCTAGCGGTCGGCGACGCTTGTAGGTGTTCGATGCGTGGTTCCCAACGTCCAGCGGCCTCGACTCCCTCAATGGCGACGGCGGCAGCAAAGCTCTTCCTCCACTCCCTCCAACCTCCAGCTCCGGCCGGGGAGCCTCGCAATGGTGATCTCTAGTGATGGTGAGAGAGTGATCGCATGGTGTTCGATGAAATGCATTCGAGGGAAAAAGGCAGAGAGGGATGGGGTTTGCATGGGGGCTTGGCTTGGAGATAAGCCAGGATGGCGTGGAGGATAAGATCGGCAGCTGGTACACTCGATGGCTGCCTATACGGCCTAAGTTAGGGAGGTTGACGCGGGTAAGTTTCCTCCTCTCTCACTGACTCGGGGATTTGGGGATCCATGGAGTAATGGTGGCGCTAGGGTTGCAGGCGTCGCAGCTAGACGGCTAGAGGAGAAGCCGTTTATCTGATGGGCACGACGTGGGACGATGTGACACGAGGAGATGGGTGAGAGGACAATGATGACGAAGGGGCGACGTGGTGGCCGTTATCCGTAGATGGTGAGGCGACGGGTGATGGGATCGCGACGGCGCGACGAGACGTGCGGCGCCGTGTTTCCTGGAAGGAAACCGGAGCGAGAGAGCGTGGTTAGGCGTCGCGTGACGCGGCGCGGCACAGAGAGGATGGCGCACTGGCACAGACACGATGCGGTGCACGGGGGCGACACGAGATGCGAAGGTGGTGTGGTTGATCGCGTGCGCGGCGTCCGGGCACGAGCGCGGATGCGGAGGGATGCGGCGCATGGCCTAGAAGCGGCGCACGACCTGGGAGCGAATGGATGCGGCGCGAGGGGAGGGAGGCGCGGCATGCGGTACACGGGCAGGACGCCGGCGCGGACATGGGACCGGATCGAATAGGTGATAGCCCATAAACAGTGACCGACAGAAAAAGAAAAGAAAAAGGAAGAAAAGGAAAATAGAAAGAGGGAGGACTAAACTGCAAATAGCTGAGATTTGATTTGGAGTTGAGATGTAGCTCTATATATTTTGCATTTGAGAATTCAATTATTTGATTTGAATATTTATTTGGTTATTCATTAATTCCCAAATGAATTTGCTTTCCATTAGATTATCCAAAAATTATCCAATATAACTTTTAGGCTTTGATATTTCTTAAAAACTAATTAAATATTCTATTGTGACAATTTATAGTTTGGCAAGTAATAGCAACCATAACATCCAGCATGATGCAAAAGTTTTAAAAAGTTCGAAATTTTAGTGATTTTTATTGTCGGGAATTTTCAGGACGTTACACGCTCGTGGTGTCTAGTTTTAGATGATGCTTTGTATGAGAGCCTGCCTTGAGGGATTGATTTCTACTCGGATATCGATTTGCTAGCCTCCTTGTTTCATGCTTCCATTAACCCGCCTTCGCAAACCATTTAGGTAGGTTGCAAAACCACATTTTTTTGTCAATTGCCCTACATCTCTAGCCTTCTTGATAGCCGCCTAACCTATTTGCAAGCTCACACTAAAAATAGATCCATCTTACAATCTTTAATTCTCTAAGTTCCATCCCCACCACTGATATTGCAGGCAAACTATCTGCTATAAAAGGCACCCTACCAATCGTGTATGACAAACAAAGACAGCTTGCTACAGATAATCTCGTGTGACCTAATTTACATGGAGAAGATAAGCATGAGGCTGGTTATGGTGGCCTTGGTGTTAGTGGGCATCGTGCTGGCGGCAAACCAGGAGGTCGTCGATGCATCCACGCGCGTGGCAACAGATTCCCCTGAACTTGCTGAAGAAAGGAAAAAACTTGAGAAGCTCACGGCAATCTTCTCTCGGCCTCCCGGTGTTTGCCACGCAAACGAGGGTTGCCGCGATGAACCAATACTAATTGATGACTGATGCCACCAAATGTACCAGTCCACACAAAATCGGTGTGTGTGAGGCATTTCCCATCTTCCCCGACCTGTGCAGGAGGCCAAAATTAGGAACCGGCAAATATATCCCTTGCACCGATTTATTTTGTTGAGAACCAACGCATACAGATGTTGTCTATGTGTCAGTTCTCAACAGAAACCAGCATATATGTACTTTCATATGTACCGGTCCTTGAAAAATGGCACTAATGATGCCACTACTCAATTGTGCTCTTTTGTACGTAACATTTTTTTTTATCTCAAGTCGTACGTTGACAAACTTTGTGTTTGTTTTTATATTTATTGGCATTTCTTAATCGGCCTCATATGCATCAAGATGTCTAATATCTCTACTATTATAAAAATTGAAGATGTTTTTGCCGGTACTTTGGTACGTCATCCGTGTTTGAGTCGGTTTTTAAGTTCAATTGCTTTTGGAATTACAGATTTGTATTTGAGTAGGTTTTTAAATTCATTTGCTTTTAGAAATATAGAAGGAGTCATATAAGAAATCTCTTTAAAAAACTTGCATGCTAGTTTGAGACGATTGGAGTCCTAATTATAGCTTATGATCTTGCAAAAATAATATCCAAGCAAATTCCTACAGCGAATTTCACTTTAGGTAAACCGTATAACAATAATAAGATATAAGATAGTATTTAACCATTGTAACGCACGGGTATTTTTTTAGTAAGATAAAAACTATGAAAATAAATGGTGTCAGGTAAAATCTCGAGAAATATTTGCATAACTACTACAAAACACACTAAGTTCATAGTAATTTTAGTTTTGAATTTGTTATTTGTATTTGAGACCTAATCTAACTGAATATTTCGCGTTATAGTGCTTAATAGCCTATACAATATCTAGCCCAGGTGTTAGGACAAAGTTCGTTTGTATACTTTTTTTTTTTTGCCAATACATTGCCAACTAACATTTAAAAAATAACCGGCCTCAATATCGAATGGGCAAAAAGCCATCATGTAAACGACATGCGTCCATGGGCCACAATGTCTTCGTTGGACCTTTGGCTGGGCATTGAAAGTGAAAACATATTTTTTTTCCCAACTAGGCCACGTGTAAGAAATGTAGGCTACCCGCGTACGTGAAATCGTGAAATAAAGGGAATTTTTTTTTCCAAATACACATAGCATCCAGATCTGGAAGGTGCATGTGCCGCTGATTTTGTCGTTTTCTTGATCGTGCATGCCGATGGCGCGTGAACATTCACGTATTAGACCGGTACTATTTATCTACTCTCTGCTTCTCGATAAAAGGTCAATCTGTTAGGTTGGGAGGCGGAGAAGAAACGATTATGAGGGCACCAAGCCGTACACTAATTTGATGCCCAAACCAAATAAGTTCTCAAACCACCACTACAGATGTGAGGATAGAAGATGAAGATCATTTCTAAAGCTGATCAATCAGATACAACATCGCGTGCCTCTCAATCCCTTAATCATCGGAACAAATCCAATGAAACTGTAGCTCGATGACCACCATTGCTCGCTTCTCCTCTTGACCATGCGCGCTCCCGGCTATGATCCTAACAGCCTATGTCCTCTTGGAGGATCCATCGAATACTTCGATGTTGACGCCTTGCAGCCATGGTCATCACTTGTCACCTTAAATCTGAAGTGAACCTCACAATTCATTTCTCCTAGGAAAACAAACCTCGAACATGAAGAGGAGCAGAGAAACAGATGTTTTTTCTTCAAACTCATAGGACTTGTTCAAGGCTGTCCCACATCGCTGAGGTAGGACTCTTGCTAAGATGGAGCAGCGACGTCGTGAAGTTTTCTAAATGGCACCCATTTGGTTCATCGGTACACCCATATAGCCAAGTTTTGTTTTTCAACATGTTCAGTTTTCAAGTTCTTATATCTAATCGCACCCACGCGTTTAGTGCTTATATCACCAGCGCAATCTACACCAAAAAAATACTTCATGTTCTCCAAGCATGTTTGTGCCATTTGAAAGTTTAATTGCAGGTTCGATTTACTCTGCGTGTGTCCAGGATCAAGATTGCTCGCTTTTCCAGTGTGGCGCTCGTGGTGTCTAGTTTTAGCTGATGCTTTGTATGAGAGCCTGCCTTGAGGCATTGATTTCTACTCAGATATCGATTTGCTAGCCTTCTTGTTTCATGCTTCCATTAACCCGCCTTCGTAAACCATTTAGGTAGGTTGCAAAACCACATTTTTTGTCAATTGCCCTACATCTCTAGCCTTCTTGACAGCCGCCTGACCTATTTGCAAGCTCACACTAAAAATAGATCCATCTTACAACCTCTAATTCTCTAAGTTCCATCCCCACCACTGATATTGCAGGCAAACTATCTGCTATAAAAGGCACCACACCAATCGTGTATGACAAACAAAGACTGGTTGCTACAGATAATCTTGTGTGACCTAATTTGCATGGAGAAGGTAAGCATGAGGCTGGTCATGGTGGCCTTAGTGTTAGTGGGCATTATGCTAGCGACGAGCCTGGAGGGCGGCGGTAGGGTTTCTTCTCGTGCCGCCGGAACAGCAGCAAACCCAGCCTAGGGCGAAAGGAAGAAGGATAAGAACATGGTGGATAAGAAGGGAGGAGCGATGAGGAAGGAGGAGGTGGTGACTAGGGGTGGATATCGAGCCAACTCAACTCGGCTCGGCTCAGCTCGGTTTGGCTCGTTACCTTAACGAGCTAGCTCGGCTCGGATCGTTAATACTAACGAGCTCAAACGCTGACTCGGCTTGACTCGGCGAGCTGGCTCGTTGAGCTTGTTTAGCTCGTTAACTTAATGAACCAGGCTTCCACCACAGTCCATCTGTGCGTGTGCATGAGTGCATCATAGTCACATAATAAGAAAACAAAACTACAGAATAAGATCACAGTCTCACAAATTCACATATTGTTAGAATTCAGAGAACTCTATGAATATTAATTAAAATAGCATCACAGATTCACAGTCACACCCTCACAGATAACATACTCAGCAAATAGCATAGTAGCAGCAAGTACTTAGCAAATAGCATAATAGCAAGTTCTAGTATTAGTCTGTTACATTCATTGATCCACATATCCTATATCCAATCATGCATAAGCATAATCGATAAATAATATCCATTGATCCATAATAGCATCGCTGTTAAGAAAAGCAAAAGCCCTTTGAAGTTGCAACTATTTTGTCTTCAAAGCCACCCAAAAGATCTTGTCAGCCTCACAAAATGTCTTGACAGCCATCCAAGCATCTAGTAGTCCCTACAAAATTAGATAATCTTACATGAGTATTCTTGTCTTCAAGTCTACATACTTGTATACATATTTTTGCAAACATAAACACCCTTGGACCTCACCACACCATACATTTGAACAAATTAGAAGCACTATAAATCAGAAGCACCATACTTGTCTACATAAATCAGAAGCACTATCATACATTTGAACAAATCATCAGAAGACAAAAATCTTACAAAATGTCTTACCTCTACTATCCTAGTTGCTAGCAACAACACTCTCTGGAAATCATCTAGTTGCTAGCAACATCATCTTTATCATTTTCCGCCTAAAAAGAAAATTGCAAGTTCAACTTAAGATATAATGTAATTATAAACTGGTAAAGAAAAATGCAAGTGGTTGATATGGGAGATCATACCACAAGCATTGAAGGTGTCTTGTTATCTTGAGAACCACGTATCCAACTAGAAGCACATATTAGTGCTTGAACCATTGATGGGTGCAAGGAACTTCGGTAATCATCAAGCACTCTTCCACCAGCACTAAAAGTTGTTTCAGATGATACACTAGACGCTGGAACAGTCAAGAATCTCTTTGCCAACCTTGACACAACAAGGAACCTGTGAGTATTCAACCTCCACCAATCAAGCAAAGTGAAATCCTTGTCCGTTAAAGGATGATTTGGTTCATCTAGATAGATTAGCCATTCTGACTTAGATACATTTGCAGAGCTAGATTGCAAAAATATCTAGAACTCACTTGAAGATTTAACTGAAGCTAATGAGTTACTTGTGTCAATGGTTGAGGTGGATGTTTCATCCCTTCCCCTGTTTCTTGCAGCCTTCTCAAGGCGATGCGTCGTTTCAGCCGTGGCAAAGAGTTCATCAACTTCTTTCCTCAACTTGACCAGCTTCCTCACCATACATTTGAACAAAACACCAACTCACATACCTCATCTTAAACCTAGGATCAAGGGTAGTGGCAATGATCATAAGGTTGTTCTTCTCTTTCCAATATATATCAAACTTTTCCAACATAGCTTCAACCATATTCTTCAAAACCTTGTCCCTATTAGTAGACTTAGATGCAGCAAGCAATGCCCTCTTCACATTCACAATGCTTGGATAAAAAACATTTGCTGTGGGGTATGTAGATCCAGAAAATACAGTAGTTACTTCAGCAAGTGCCTTCAATATTGGATGAATTTTGGAAAAGACTAACCAATCAGCAAGCAAAGGTTGCCATTGGTATTTAGCATCCACATAAGCATATTGAACAAAAGCATCCTTGTAAAACTCACAAGCACAAAGCATCTTATAGGTTGAACTCCACCTTGTTGGCACATCAAAACACAAACCTTTTCCAATAGGCAATGCAATTTGTTTACATACCTCTCTAAATCTATGCATACGAGAAGGAGACTTCTTAAAGTACTTGCAAGTCTCTCGAAGGTTTACTAGCAAAGGTCCCAATGGTGCCAAGCCATCATTCACTATCAAATTCACTATATGCGAGCAGCAACGGACATGAAAATACTGAGGCATGAACTGTGATGAACCCTAGCAATGAACTTGTCCTTTAATTTGCCAACAGCACTATCATTATTAGAAGCATTGTCAAGGGTAATTGAGATAACCTTATCCTCTATATTCCATTCAATTATGCACTCAAAGATTGCCTGAGCTATCTCAACTCCAGTGTGTGGTGGATCCAATTCAATAAAGTTCAGTACACAACACTGCATTTTCCAATTTGCATCTATGTAATAAGCTACCAATGCCATATAGCAAATATTTTGGTTTGAAGTCCATAAATCAGTTGTCAAGCTTACATGATCAACACTTTTAAGAGCTTTCCTAAGAACCTCTTTTTCTGTATTGTAAACATCCACACACTCTTTTCTAATAGTTTTCCTACCAATAAATTGGTATGTTGCATTCATGTATTTCATCAAAATATTAAACCAGAGGTGCTCTACCATCCTAAATGGATATTCATGGACAATTATCATCTTAGCAATGATTTTACGAGTGGCCTCATGATCATAATCAAAAAGAGTAGCAATGAGAGAGGCACCTGCCATGTCGGGATTAAAGCCAAGCAAAGCTTGAGCCTTCTGCCTGCCCAATTTGTTCAAATATGCCGTGCACTTCTTTATATGGCGATTGAGAGCTGAAGTAGCACCACCTTTCTTATAGGCAATGAGCCTATAGCAAAACCTTCATTTGGCCTTCGTCTCAGTGACCCCTTTCTCCGTTTTTGATGGAACATCCACAACCTTGAAAAGCTTCCAACAATCTGAATGCTTAACCCTTGCCACACTCTTTGTAGGGGATACAAAAATACCCTTCTTTCGTTTCCCTTTCCTCTTTGATCCTGGAGATCCAGAGTTGCCCTCATCTGTAGATTCCCCATCCACTTCCTTATCTTGACTTGAGGAATGAACTGACAAATGTGAGGGTGTGCTATCAGACGAAACAGACGGCATAGAAAATTCTTCATTTTTCGAGTCTGATCCCTGCAAGTTCAATTAAATAGTCAGATTGTTATGCTATTGCTTACCACATAATCAGTACAGGAGGCTATAACATAGCTAAGCCTACAGGATATCTCAGTACAGGTTGATATGGTTTTTATTGGAAATCTTAGCTTAATAACCAAACGAGTTGTATGGTTCAATCAGTGATAAAATGAGGAAACAAAATTGCTACAGATTGTGAAAAAAATTGATGCAGCACTTGATGTGAGGTTGGTGGATTTGATTTAGGTCTTTGTCTTGGTGGCTTCTGAACAGAGGCGAGGTGGCTGCCGCCTGGACAAGCTTCTGATGATTTCTTCCCCTTGCTGCGGTTCTTGGACTCCATGCTTGCCAATCGACGCTCCCTATCCATGAAGGCCCTGTGGCGGCTGCGGGAGAAGGGGCGTGGTCGGCGTGGCCTGGCGGCTGCGGTGGGAGGAGCGGCGTCATCGGCATCGTCGGCGTGGCGCTGCGGCTTCGGGAGGAGCGACCGGAGTCGTCGTCGTGGCCTTGCGGCCCTTGCGGCTGCAGCCTGCGGGAGGAGGAGCCGGTGGGCAGGGCAGCGGCAATGTTGCGGCCTGTGGCGGGCCGGCGGTGCAAGGAGAAGGGCGAGGGCGCGAGGCAGCGCTACGGCGGCGCAAGAGAAGGCCACGGCGGCAGCCTGCGACGGCATGCGCAAGAGAGGCGCCTCGGGCCCTCGGCTGACTGAGGATGGTCAAAGCTACGGTTTTTCCTTTTTACTGGGTACTTGGGCTGTTGGGCTGGGAACTTGGGCTTCCTTATTGGGTTGGGCTGCATGTCTGATTTTTGAGCTATGCGAGTTTAACGAGCCTACCGAGTAACTCGCGAGCTGGCTCGGGCTCGGCTCAGCTCGTTAAGACTCCAAGCTCGAGTCGATCCGCGCCGAGCCTGAAACGAGCCGATCCGAGCCACGAGCTTCAAGCTTTTTGCCCAGCCCTAGTGGTGACGAGGGAGTACACCATCAACCTCCACAAGCGCCTCCACGGCTGGTACACGTGCGTCCTTCCGTTTCATCCCCTCTTCTGCTCCCAGCTACGTCAACTGTGAGATCTGATACGATGGATGGATCACTCAATTGTTTTTTTTGTTTTTTCTTTATTACATCTGAATTGCATGCCCTGAACAGTAGTTTTAGATTTGAATTTACGGTGGTAAATGTGCTCATTGTTGTTCTCGTGTGTTTTCTTCCTTAAGTTCATTGCCTTTTGAAATTACAGATTTATATTTGAGTAGGTTTTTAAATTCGTTTGCTTTTAGAAATATAGAAGGTGTCATATAAGAAATCTCTTTCAAAACCTTACATGCTAATTTTTAACGATTGAACTCCTAATTATAGTTCATGATCTTGTAAAAATAATATCCAAGCAAATTCCTACAGTAAATTTCAGTTTAGCTAAACCGTATAACAATAATAAGATTTAAGATAGTATTTACCCGTTGCAACGCACGGATATTTTTTCTAGTAAAATAAAAATTATGAAAATAAAGGGTGTCAGGTAAAATCTCGAAAAATATTTGCAGATCTATTACAAAACACACTAAGTTCGTAGTAATTTTAGTTTTGAATTTATTATTTGTATTTGAGACCTAATCTAACTGAATATTCTGTACATGGCTAGCTCTCCACACTATGAGGGTATGTTTAAATCCCACCTCAAAATTTTTTTACCTGTCTCTTCAAATATTTTAACACCTACATGAAGTATTAAATATAGGTTAAAAAGTAACTAATTACACATATTGCGACTAATTTGCGAGACGAATCTTTTAAATCTAATTGCTCCATGATTTAACAATATGGTGCTACAGTAACCATTTGCTAATAATGGATTAATTATAATTAATAAATTCATCTCACGGTTTACAGGCGGATTATGTAATTTGTTTTGTTATTAGACTATGTTCAATACTTTAAATGTGTATCCGTATATCCGATATGACGCGCCAAAACTTTACACCCCTGAATCTAAACACCCGCTGAATGGGTAAAATCAATGCAGGGGGAAATTGGATCCCAGCATCAGCTTCAAGCAGAGCCGCTCAGGTCAGGTGAGCTCAACTCGTGCGTCCGTGCGGCCTTGGTCTCCGCAAGGAAAGCAAGAACACGGGCGGAGCTCTCTCGCCCAAGGAGCAGCGCCACTGGGTGAAGCCTAGCGTGGTGGGTTAATGGCAGTGGGTCGCCCGATCTGGCGGCTGCCTCGCTCTCGCTCTCGCTCTCGCTCCCGTCGCCACTCACCATCCCCACGCCGCTTCTCCTCGATGCGCGCAACAGCTCGATATCTTGCCTGTAGGGATCAAAGCAACTCACGGGAATACAGGCTACACTTTCTAGATGAGGCAGCGAGGAAGAAACACGAACACAGACAAATACACAAGAGCTTTCTGGCACTGAAACAACGTGCGCCCTTTTCTCTGTTTTCTTCTCATTAACACCAGCTAGTTACAGAGATATAGCGACAAAGCCCTTGTGTATTTGTCTATCTGTAACTTTCTAAATGATTAGCAGATGATTATTGTAACATTACTGTAGCAAATCATGAACTAATATACCTCGTTAGATTCGTCTCGCAAAATAGCCTAGAGGTTATGGAATGGGTTTTGTCAGTAATCTACGTTTATTACTCCTAAATAGCAATATTCCAGAGGGCTATTTAATAGCCTGGAGAATCCAAACAAGGCCATGGTGTTCTTTTCTCTTGAAGATAAAGATTAAGTTTTTTACGTAAAACGGGGTGGTATTAACGAATGACTCATTGAGCTTTAATTATTACAAATTTAAAAAATAGATAAATATGATATTTTAGAGCAACTTTCATATAAAAGTTTTTGTACGAAACATACTGTTTAACAATTTGAAAAGCGTGCCACGAAAATCTTAATCTTTATCCAACTCTTGTTGGAAAAAAGAACGAGATTAATTTCTAACATTGCCGGCAGGTGGTCATGCTGAGGAATGTAGGATAGGCCGGAAGATTGGGCTTCCAGTTCCACAGGAGGCTCCATCCTTGCTTCCCGGTGGTCCTGATGATTCGGGATCAGGGGACAACTCAGAATGTATGCAGAGAACAACTCCTTTCATCCTATAATATAATATAAGAAATTTTGGTTGGATGAAATATAAATAGTAATATTATAAAACTTAAAATTTTAGCTATATATCTCATCCAACCAAAATCCCTTATATTATGGGATGAAAAGAGTAGAGAAGAATGATAAGACGGTGGGAGTCTCTCTCCCCCACCCACCCCAGGAAACGATTTGTCACTTTTAGATTCGACAATTATCCAAACGCTCCTCATAGGTTTGCACTTATTTTTTTCCTCTTAAGAGATATCTTCTTAACTATTTGTCACTTTTGCCTACGTGGCATGGCAACATAGCAACGCTGGGTAGAAACTGGTGTGGGACTCACTAGTCAGCCTCTCCTCTCTGGTCCGGCATGCAATGATGGCAAGAACCTATGCGATCGGGGAAAGGAGCGGTGGTTGTGGAAGAGGCGAAGTAGCGGTGGACGGGCTCCTCGTGGCGGTGGAGCACGTGAAGCTAGCAACGACACCGGCAGAGGAGGCGTAGCAGCGGCGGACGGGCTCCTCACGTCGGTGGAGGAGGCGGAGTAGAAACATTGACGGAGGAGGCGTAGCGGCGGCGGACGACGGAACGGCGGCGCCAGCATAGCAGCGGCGGACGGGATCTTCAAGACGGTGGAGGAGACGGAGCGGCATCACCGACGAAGGAGGCGTAGTAGCGGCGGACAAGCTCCTCGCTGCGGTGGCAGAGGCAGAGCGGCGGAGGAGGTATAGCGATGGCGGATGGGCTCCTCACGACGGTGGAGGAGGCGGAGCAACGACGCCGATAGAGAAGGAGGCGCGTAGAGGCGACGGACGGGCTTGTCGCGACGATGGATGAGGCGTAGCGGCGGCGGACGACGGAATGGCGGTGCCAGCATAGCAGCGGCGGACGGGATCTTCACGGCAATGGAGGAGACAGAGCGGCATCGCTGATGAAGGAGGCATAGCGGCGGCGGATGAGCTCCTCAATGCGGTGGCGGAGTCGGAGTGGCGGAGGAGGTGTAACGACGGCAGATGGGCTCCTCACGGCGGTGGAGGAGGCGTAGAAGCCACGTCAACCAAAACCGTTGTCGACAGATCTCGTTCGTACTGGTTTTGTAAGTTAGAGGATGCGTTGTATCCAGTTTTACAGTTCAAGGACGATCTTGGCATTCGGTGACAAGATGCGGATCCCCTATGTAGGTTTTTTTTGGGTTAATTGGATCCATGCCACTTCAACTTTGCGAAATTAAAAAAATGCCACTACTATTCGTCATATCGGCTACATGCCACTAGAAATTTCTAAAATTGAAGCCATATCACTTCCATCACTTTTTCCGTCTCCTCTCTCACGCCGTTTCGTTCCCCCCGGTTTAACCGTTTCCATCTCCCTCCTCTTTCTTCCCCATCTTTTCCTCCATCCCTGCGATGGTAAAGAGGACAACGGCGACGACGGCTGCGGCGGCTCCTGTGCACTCCCGCCGCAGATGGTGTCGAGGACAGCGGCGGCGGCATCTGCCGAGACCTCCCGTTGCGGATCGAGGACAGCGGTGACAGCTCCCGAGCTCCAGATGGCATCAAGGACGGCAACGACGGCCACAGATTGGATCAAGGACAACGACGGCGGCGGCGGCTCCCGAGCTCCTACGCCACCTCCGCTGCCTCCTCCCCTAGCTCCGGACCCTAACTTCCTCCTCTGCCCTTGCCTTCTCGTCAGCGCCCTTCCGAGGCTACTCGCTCCACGCCACGCTAGCCCGCCGCTGCGCCCCCGCGGCCGCCTCCCTCGCCCTCTACTCCCACATCCACAAGGCCTCGCCGCCCACCCCGTTCATCTTCTGCCTCCTCCTCACCGCCCTTGCGTCGTCGTCTTCCCCGCCCTCTTACCCATCCGCAGGCTTCGCGTGCCTCGCAGCCACGTGCCTTGCCCACGCGCAGGCGTTCAAGTGTAATGTGCTCGCGCACCCCGTCATCACCCTGCCGGATGGAGCCATGGAGATCGCCGCAGTCTACGATGACTGTGCTTGTGCGCGTGCGGTGGAAGTTCGCCGGCAAGAGGAATATGTAGTGGCGGGAAGGAGGAGATCGTGTCGACGACGGAGAGGGAAAGGGAAGGCGCAATCCCTCCTCAAGCTCTACCGCTCGCCGGAGAGGGTGATGAAGTCGGGAATGGAGATGAGGAAGGAGGAAGGGGATGAGGACGGGAACGGAGATGGAAAAAGGGACGGGAGTGGCATGGTTTCAATTTTAGAAATTTTCAGTGGCATGTAGCCGATATAATAAATAGTAGTGGTATTTTTTAAATTTCGCAAAAGTTGCAGTGGCATGGATCCCATTAACCCTTTTTTTTTTCCTTTTGCCTTTGGTCTCATATCGGTCAGACGGGGCCCATGAACACACGCGAAACGCGGCCCATCTGCCTCTGCTCGGCTCGAAAGCGTGGCCCTGCCCAGCCCATGAGTGGAATTTCCAACGGCCCACAGGGTACTCAGCGAGGTGCAGGTATGAAAGGCACCCCCGCGTCGGAGATAGGGTTCCTCTCGCGCCGCCGGAACAGCGGCAAACCCAGCCTAGGGCGAAGGGAAGAAGGAGAAGAAGATGGTGGAGAAGAAGGGAGGAGCGGCGAGGAAGGAGGAGGTGGTGACGAGGGAGTACACCATCAACCTCCACAAGCGCCTCCACGGCTGGTACGTCCTTCCGTTTCCTCCCCTCTTCTGTTCCCCGCTACGTCAACTGTGAGATCTGATACGATGGATGGATCACTCAATTGTTTTTTTTTTGTTTTTTCCTTTATTACATCTGAATTGCATGCCCTGAACAGTAGTTTTAGATTTGAATTTACGGTGGTAAATGTGCTCATTGTTGTTCTCGTGTGTTTTCTTCCTAAGATAAGATTGGCTTCTATTGTGTACTACCACGCCCAGTGCTCGTCGGAATTGCAACTAGTTGTTATTGCTCACCAACAACATCCCAACAAGTTATCTAGTTATCAAGCTATGCTTAAGGACTGTTCAATGAGTCATTAACTCGTTTGGCCTTCCTTGGGAAGATGTATATAGCTAATTGATGGGCACAATGCGAGTCGCAGTTGCATTTTGGATGCAACTATTGAGTACCCTGTAAACTTGTTAATTGAGTTCTAGTGGATGCACTGACTGGGTTTACCCTAATATTTGAAATATGGCACAAACTTAATAATTGATAATGAAGACCAAGGAAATGCTTCTTTGGTCCTTTTACCAATTTTCATACTGAATTTTGTGTATTTCGTAGTGCTCGCTTTTGAATTTAATCAGCACTCAATGTATTTATCTGAACACGAAATGATCTTAACTTCGTGTCCTGCATATTTATTTTCTGGCATGGTGACCTATTTTTACTGCCTTA
Source organism: Oryza glaberrima (assembly GCF_000147395.1). Taxonomy (NCBI): domain Eukaryota; kingdom Viridiplantae; phylum Streptophyta; class Magnoliopsida; order Poales; family Poaceae; genus Oryza; species Oryza glaberrima. The sequence goes on along the minus strand of NC_068333.1, from coordinate 22,122,551 downwards.
ACCTTGTTTTATGTAGTTATTTAACTGAACCTCTAGAAATCAAGTGCTGTGATTTCTCATCCAACACAACATTATGCCATCACTACATTATACTGTTCATAAACATGAATATCACAACCTGTTCTGATGGATAACTCTAATGGTTCTCTTATGTTGAATAGTACATTCAAGAAGAAGGCGCCCAATGCCATCAAAGAGATCAGGAAGTTTGCGCAGAAGGCTATGGGCACTACAGATGTCAGGGTCGATGTGAAGCTCAACAAGCACATCTGGAGCAGTGGGATCAGGAGTGTGCCGCGGAGGGTTCGTGTGAGGATCGCCCGCAAGAGGAATGACGAGGAGGATGCCAAGGAAGAGCTCTACTCTCTGGTCACTGTGGCCGAGGTCCCTCCTGAGGGTTTGAAGGGGCTGGGAACCAAGGTTATTGACGAAACGGATTAAACTTTACCTTCTCTGCATCTTTAGAATGAGTTTAGTTTGAATTGCAACATCAAACTTTATTTTGGCAAATCAGAAGTTTTGGACTATAGCACATCGCAAGCTGTCTATCTTCGTATATATTCCATGGATTTACCTTTTTGTTCATGTAGTGTTCATTATTGCCTCTGGTATAAGCTCTGGTACTCAATGCTCCAGTTTGGGAAATCGTTTGTGGTTGCTCGTCATATTCATACATGAGGCTCATGGGATAAATTTGATGGTATGATGTTTTGCCATGACTTATACTACCTCCGTTTTTTAATAGATGACGTCGTTGACTTTTTCTCACATGTTTGACCATTCGTCTTATTCAAAAATTTTATGTAAATATATAAGATATAAATCACACTTAAAGTACTATGAGTGATAAAACAACCCATAACAAAATAAATTATAATTACTTAAATTTTTTGAATAAGACGAATGATCGAACATGTGAGAAAAAGTCAACGGTGTCATCTATTAAAAAAACGGAGGGAGTATAAATCATGGGCTTATGTTACTTTGATGGATAACTCTACTTTGAGGTGTCAACTATACAGTAAACCTTTTGAGATAAGAGAATCCCGTCTATACCACCAGCAAAATTTGGATGGTACTCTCTCTCCGTTCCACGGCTTCTCCCCCATTGTTTCACGTCATAAAACAACGTTTTGGCTTCTCCCCTTTAGGTTTACTGGCATCCGTATAAATTTATCGTGTAGGTTCGTTAATATCCATATGAATTTGGACACATACTAGTATTATTTAATGGGATTTAAATTTTAGGTTTAAATACTGATAAAAAAAAGCATCGATCGATCTATTGGTTTGTAGCAGAAACATACTATTTTTATTTATGGTCCCTTTAATAGATATGACCTTTACATTTATAATTCAGTTCCAGTGAATTTTTTTTTATAAAAACCACACACATCACAAAACTCTACATTGAGGTTTAACTTCTATATTGTGCGGAAAGCATAGTAACAAACGCTGCTAGCTAGGGTTTACCGGGTTAATAAGTAATTCTTTTTTATGAATTTGCACGTTTTGTATTTGAGCCAATGGAACTGAGGATTTTTATTTTTTGAAAATGCATGTTCTTCTTTTTCTAGAAAAGAAATGTATATTCCAGTATGTATCCATTTTGGTGTTGCGCTTTTGAAATATCTAAAGATGCACCCTGCCCCGTGAGAGCGCTAGTTTAGCATATTTTAAAGACATATATCTATTTAGTAATTAAAAATTACATTTGTATGTGTTATGAATTACTCCATCTGTCCTAAATTATAAGACCTATATTTTTACACGGTTTTCAATAACATAATTTAATCATTAATTTATTTTGTATTATGTAATCAACAACTATAAAATTAGCATTACATAAAAGTATTTTAAAATACGAATGTAATGACTTAACGTATATAATAGTGGTGTAGATATTATTCGTATAGTTATTAGTGAAAAGTTACCGAGTTTGATTTTTCTAAACATAAGGGTGCCTATAATTTGAGACTATATTATATATAGGCACTTTAAAATTATTTTTAGTCTATTTTATTATATATATATAGGCACTTTCTTTACTAATTACTCTACTACAAATTAGTACGTATTTCCAAATACATGTCTAGGGATTGTAAAAAAAAAAGAAAAGAAACACAAATTCAATGATATAGTTTCGACATGAAAAATATGTTATTTTTTAAAAATATATGGATCAAAACTAACCATTATTTTTTATTGTGGAAGAAATACATTGGTGCAACGTAATAGACAAACAAGTTACATGCATGTGCCTGGGAGCTGAGAGCTTTGGCTGGTGCAGCTGCTTGGGCCTTGGGCCATCGACTGGGCTGCTGGTGCCTGAGCCACAAGGACGTGGCTTACGTATGCGTGAGAAATCGAGAAACGGCGAGACTCGATCTGCCGCTTTAATCTTTTTATTTTTCGGGTTTTTCTCCATCTCTTAGCACATGCATGCATGCACGTATTAATCTATTCAAAACTCAAAATGTCTTGTCTTGTAACGTAAAATAGAGATGGTTTCTCTAAAAGAAAGAATGTGAAATAGAGGAATACCAAATAATATATTCAAAACTCAAAATGTCTTGTAACGTAAAATAGAGATGGTTTCCCTAAAAGAAAGAATGTGAAACAGAGGAATACCAAGTAATAATTAATTGTAACAATCCCTGGCCAGTAATTTAATGGTATGGTTACATCAGAATGCAGCTGTTAATCACATAAAACCTATTCATGCGTCTTTGTTGTCTTATTCTACCTTGGCTATCAATGTCCATTTCAGCAAAAGCATGAATGAGCAAGGAAGGTTGTGCACTGTTAGGGACTTTTGATTGTTCTTACTAATCCCAGGTGAAGCATTATTGAAACTGAGTATAGACCATCACTGATACGACCAAATGCCAATGTAAGTACGTAATATCACGGTGCACAGGTAGTGAAAAACATGACTCCTTGAGCAATTCATTACCGGTGGCGAAGGCAGATGGCGAGTCGCCATCGATGGGCGGCCGTCTGATGAAATGTTGACGAGGACTGAATTTTTGTTGGGCCGTCACTTGCATTGTGATATGTTTATGCTAGTGGAAACAGCTCACACATTAGTGTCTTCCAGTCATTATCAGATTTGTCGGTAAGAAGAAAAACTATATACAATAGTACTGTTGACAAATCATGCATCAGAATCTGGCCTACATAATGTTGTCCAGGTAGAACATCTTTTCGTTTCCCATGGGACATCACATTCTTTAGCTTCAACAGACAACAGAGAGCTCATTTCTGGCTTGCTTCTATTATACTACAAACGAACAACATATGTATATGAATGTACACGAAATTGTTTGCATTTTGACAGTAGCCATTCTTGTTTAGTTAACTAGCTCTGCAAGAGAGCAACTTCTCTCAAAGGTTTCACCTCAGCAGGTTTTCCTTCCCAACCCTTTTTAAGGTAGCTAAAGAAGAGATTCTGGATTTGTACAGGTTCACCAATCACTGCCTCTCCAACCATACCTCTCTCAGGAATGTGTATCTGGCATTCTCCATGGAAACTCCTCTTTGAGCAGTAAAATGTGCGATACCTTTAGACAGCAAAGGCGGAGCGCTTTTGTCGATAAGGGATGCGAGGGGAGAATCCAGGTCATCCAGATCATCATCACTGGTGTATCCTCTCCTCTGGACCATTGACGCTCTCCTGTCCAGCTTTGCATTGCCACCAGTGTCCGCCACTTTCTCTGCCACATCCAGTAGGGATGGAGGGCGGTACACAACAGGAGCAGCGATACATGGAAATGCGCTGGTTGCACTTTTGTCGGTGCATCGCTCCAGCAAACTCTGCATAACATCAAGTATCATGTTAACTACAAAGTTGCACTGTATGCATCTTCGTTGTGGGAACAAGTTTTGTAAGGCTAGACTACAAAGTTTCCTCAAGACAGAAACAACACCTCAGAATTCAGCTCCTCTAGGACTATGCTAGGAACAGGATCAGGACAGAACTCATCAGGAGTGAAGTTGCATAGGATTCTTGTTACTAACGGGAGGCCAATCGAAGGGCAGATCTGACAAAGAGGTCAAAGTCTTAAACACAGCTAAACTGATTGCTAGATAGGTAGATAGATAACAGTACAATTATTCATCAGGAACTATGCATGAGCACTAACCTCTTTCCTGATAGATTTTTCTATAAGCATGTCCTTTGGGAGCATAAGGAGATCACTCAATTCATTAAGCAGTTGAAAAGACTTTGATTCAGCTGCACTTCTTTCACTTCCTGTGTCGGTACCATCCTCCTCTGAGTCATCATCGTCGATTCCAAAGTTATCTGTCAACCATCTCGACCAATTTCCGATCTGCATATGCATTTTATTTCATATAAATTTGCTATTTTAAGTGCAATGGTAAGAAAACAACACCGTTTGCATTCTAGAGTTTATGCACAGAAGTTTAGCTTCCCATGCATAAATCATTGTGAGTAAATAAAGGAAAACTGAGAAAGCACTTAAAAGGTACTGAATCAAGTACATACAGAATTCTTCAGCTGAGCGCCTGACCCAAAGCTTAGATCACCAGCTGGAATCGGCAGGACTTTTGGGTCAACAATTGGGTCAGATATAGGATCAGTGGGTATCTCACTAGCCGATTCACGAAGGATTGCATTAAACATTGCAACATCTAAACGGCCTACACATTGCTCCATCACCTGATAATTCACAAAACACATAAATATAACATTTATATTAATATTTTCAGTAAGAAATGTTTTTCTTTTCTTTTCTTTTCTTTTTGTCAAGCTAAGGATGTCAAAGAATACCAATTTTGCCAATACTGGTAAACAGCCACATTCATGTCCACCAGCACGGAGGGGGCATATTCTGTTGAATGCATCGTGAAATGCAGCCTTCCACAGGTTAACAGAAAAGGTGCCTTGCTGCTGATCACCCAAAGAAGGACCTAACACTCTCCCAGTCTTTGGGGTTGACGATCCTTCCACCGGAGTTTGCATGTGAGGAGTTAGTGCCTGAACAACAAACGTTCTTCAGAAAATTGACAACATGGAGAAATCAGATATAATCACAGAACAATATCATTGCGAGCTATTTCTTTGTGAAACACTCAACTAGAACATCCAGTTTGGAGCAAGGGATGCTCAGTTTCATGCATGTGTCAGCAAGAATATAGTCTAACTTTTACCTGCCACCACACTGTTTCTACTATCCGAGAAAATATCCATGATTCAATCTTCTCCAATGCAGCCAAAAGTGTACTTGTTTCATGCCAATCATCCGGTACCTGCATGCCAGTAAATTTGGTTTGTTTGCCACTGGAGCTATTTGTCCATAGCATTGGCATCGATCTCCCATCAAGACTTTTTGCACTACCATTCATGTTGATGGCTGTAATGGTTGAAGACGATTGGCATGAGATACCAATAGTTTGTGCAATTATCTCCCTTAGCACAACTGTATTGGACAGCCAGAATGTCAATCTACAAGAGAGCAGAGTTTAATTCAAGGAAATTGATGGTTATGACCTATTTTCAAGGTAAAATAGAGGCATATCGTGGCCATATTTTACCTTGATGCATCGTTACTGCATGATTTCGCAACAAGCACTAGGCCAGACACAGTGCTTTTTGCCACCGAAGCTATCTTATCTGAGGACCAAAACTTTGATGCATGAATGTACATCCTAGAAAGACGCCGAGCTGGGGTATGCAGCTTATGTGCTGAACTTCCGTGCTCAGGCAATACAGAGTAGAGGGAAACTTCGAGCGCAGCAACTTCACGAAGTTCTTGTTCCAACTTGTCAATCTTTGATTGTAACTCCTCATTCCTTTGATACACAACTGGTTTCTCATCATCAACTATCTTTTCTTCAATTTCAGGAATTTCATCGTCAGTACCAGTGCTCTGATCACAATGTGGAGCTTCATCTAGCACATCAATCTCCTTGGCCTCTTCATTGCCTTTACTATCATCAACGGTTCCAGCCTCGCTAACTATATCGTCTGTTTCCTCAGAAAGCTCTGATGGAGCACGAGAAGGAACTCTTACAGTATCTGACCTTCTAACTTCAGCAGATTTCGCAGCGTTAACAACTTTCCTGGGTTTTGGAGATCTACTCTGAATGTTGTTTGAAGCTTTATGTTGCAGCTTGTTCTGAACTTGACGGCTGCCACTGCTTTTTGCCATGCGAGGGCTATTTTCTCTTGTATCCTTTCTCATGAGTTTCTTGGAAACTCCTGAAACTCTGGCCGGTTCATAATCTGATCCAACCCCCTTCTCGTCTCTTACTTCCCCATTATCTTTGGCACCCATTTCTGAATATTTCTAATCTCTGCTAGAATTGTGGTACCTGGAAAAATAATAAAGTCCAAATGATTAATCATTATAATTTGTAGCAACTTTTGCTAGGCGATCAACTAATTAAAACCAAAGCATGCCCAATTAAGATCGAGCACTATCGACACCGAGGAAAACACCAACTTTATGATTCAGAAGATTATGCAGTGAATCAAAATCCAGACTTATCATACTATGAAGTGCTATCATACATCAAAATGAAATCATTCCGCAGAAAAAAAAATAGAGAGCAAAATTTTGCCAGTAGACTCCTTCGTATGGGCGGTTAACTGAAACAAGAAATCAGAGCCCCCTGAAAGTTTTTTTTAAAAAAAAACAACAACCAAACCATTGGCCAAGAAACCAATCATCAGCAAAAGCAACCACTAGTAGTAGCATGGCAAAGAGCATCTTAAAAGAAGAAATCATTACTAGTTGCCTGGACGATATTCCGTCATAAATGCAGATGGCACCACACATCTACCCCCGGAGAATCCTAATCTGCAACCGAATTGCCCGTTTAAACGACAAGGAAACAGCACTCGCAGTCGCAGAAATGAATCAGCAGGTCGAACGGTGATGGCAACCGTGCGTGTCGCCGGAAATTCAGAAATGTGGATCACACAAGCTACCACTAATCAATCTCCGCGTGGCCGAATTCATTCATCAATGCTGCCGCCCAGAAGGCAGAGATCCTGGTCTCTCTCTCTCACACACACACCACACAGAGTAACGAAGCTCCAATCGAAAAACCTCCCAGCAAATCAAGAAAGCATGCTTAAACAAGATCGAATCCCAGCGAATCGAGAAGCTCACCAATCCTGATCCCCCACTCCCCCCCCAACGAGAGAGGAGAGATCCGGCCGTGGAAGGGCTGCAAAGACTCCAGGGTAGCAGAAACGCAAGGAGTAGCAGCCGGGGTCACCACCCACCGGCTCTGGCGTGGCGACCCGCGCGCCGAGCAAGCAGCAGGAGATGCAACGGCAACGGCAACGACAACCGCCCCAACCGGGCGGGCGTGGCGGCGTCCTACCCGGACTGAACGGTGCCTGTTCGACGCAATGCGGAGCCGGCGGGCAGCTGTCCGATGTCGTCCAGGCCGCCCACGCGTGCGCCGTGCGGGCGTCGGCGTCGGCGGACGGCGGCGAGGGAAGCGTGGTGGCTGCGCTGGCGGTGGAGTGGTGTGGTCGCCGCTTGGCTTGGTTAATATGGAGGGAGCCGAGCCGAGCCGAGCCGCGTTTCGGCTCGGCTCGAGTCCGCTCACCGGGAGGTGAGGTGAGAGAGAGAGAGAGAGATTTGTTTCTTCACCGTTCTTTCTTTCTTTTTTTTTTCACGATTTATGTGAGTTCTTAGGAATTTTTTTTAAAGCCCCATCGGTAGACCTATAATAAGTTAAAGTAAAAGTTAAATTTCAAATTTTTTAAATTGATTTTAAGATATTTTCAATATAAATTTCTTTTTAGCGTTAGCTTTTAAGTTGCTTTTGATTTATTAGGAAATATAGGCAACCGATGAGCCTCTTAGCTTCTTTTGCTCACAAGTGACATCAGTGGCGGTGTATGTGAGATTTTTTTTGGGTCATTATAGTAGTACTTGGGCCCTGTTTAGTTCGCGAAAAGAAAATTTTTTAGGTGTTATATTGGATGTTTGACCGGATGTTAGAAGGGGTTTTCAGACACGAATGAAAAAACTATTTTCATAACTCGCCTGGAAACCGCGAGACGAATCTTTTGAGGATAATTAATCAGTCATTAGTACGTGTGTTATTGTACACTTATGGCTAATCATGAACTAATTAGGCTCGAATGATTCGTCTCACGATCTCCTCCTTAACTGTGCAAATAGTTTTTATTTTTATCAATATTTAATGCATGTGTCCAAAGATTCGAAGTGGTATTTTTGTGAAAAAATTTTGGGAACTAAACCGGGCTTGGTAACCTGTAAAACTGGCGTGAAGAGGGCCAAATTTATTAACATATAGTTATATATTTACCTCTATTTCCGTTATTAATTCTAGGATGATATAAACAGTCCTACCACCGTTCATAATACTAATTATTCTCCATCAATCACTTTACAGTTAAATTCATTCCCAAATGAACTGCCCAAAAGCACCCTTAACACTACCTCATTTATTAAAGAGCATCCAAGTCATTTTTACCCGAGCTTAACCTCCGCTAAACAACGTAGAATTATAATTTTCTTTCGAACAAAAGGAGTATGTACTTTTTTATATTTTAAGCTTTATTTTTTTCCCCGGCCAGACTCTCAACCATGGATTTTGATGTGCCTAAATGTATGAAAGTCCGATATGTATGAATATTAATTATGTAAAGCAATGTTGTACAGAGGTAAGGCTAAAAACCTCAAAATTACAAAAAAAGAAGATCTGTATGGGTTCTAATATGGCAAAAGGTGATATAAAACGTCAACAAGAAAAACAATGTACAAGTGAGGCAATAATTTGTATGCTATATATGCTATGAAATTAAGTGCACTTTGGATGTGATCTTGTGCGGTGCTTAGGTGCATACTGTTACCTTTGTTGCACGTTGAACTGTGGGGATTATAAAAGGGTGCACTCCAGTTCTGTCTTGGATAGGCGCATGCTTTCCGCCTCTCCTTTTTGTCTCACTACTTTATTCCATTTTTATTTCAATTTTTTTGGTGAAAAAACATCTAGTTAATTACCTTAATCCCTCTTAACATACTAATCTGTAATACACCCCTTTAAAAGTTAGCCTCACTCCTGTACTGGTATTTTATTTTTATGAATCGAATAGCTTATCCCCTATTTCTATGAAATAGTCACGACTCACTAAATACATTAATTTGTTATATGGGAGCTCTCAAATTTAGCCCTGTCATAAATTGTTCAGCCATTGGATCGAAGTGGCTATGAGATATCAACTATCATATCAATGTTTTTTTTTTTATCAAAGGAGTTCTAGTGTCCTGCTATGATGCGAGGGGCACCTACTAGTTATACATAGCCAGCAATTTATTTTTTCTGAAGGGAGGGAGTATGTGGGTAGTACTTTTGCTCAAATATTTAGGGGAGAAAAGAACCCATAACTTCATTTACAAAGTTAATTCTTCTCTAAATACATACTCCATTCGTCCATGAATATAAGAGATTTTTATTGGATGTAAGTATCCTAGTACTACGAGTGAATCTGGACAGAGCATGTCCAGATTCGTAGTTTTAGGATATATCCCATCCACCCAAAATCCCTTATATTTTGGGACGATGGAGTATTCAACTAGTTATCAGCTATGATATTACATATACAATAGCAATAACCAACCAAATTAAGGCTACATCCATTCTGGCATTTAGAGGGGATATTTGACAGCACGCAAAATGAGATAAATTATTAGTGTGTAATTAATCAAATATTAATTATAAACTTAAAAATATATTTATTTTTATTTTTAGAAAAAAATATGTAGTGCTTTTTTTAAAAAATCATCATTTAGCAATTAAGGAAATGTGCTCACGAAAAATTGAGGTTAATCTATAACAACGTTAAATTTCAATTTGGCCCTAGAATAGCATATACTCCCGTCATTCTAAAATATAGTAGCAACATAGTACTAGATCAGATATAACCATATTCGTGAAACTAGATTATATCTAATATCCATTATTTAAATTGTTATATTTTAAAACGGTGAAGTACACTACTTTGTACCATTGTGCTCTAACAGTAGTAAGTTCTAATAAAGTAAAATTTGTTTGTGCACCGGCCAGAAGACATCCCTCCTCTCATCATCACCAAATCACCTAATTACGAGACGATGGGTCCTTGATTAGTCCCCACCTCACGCAACACGACACATATATTTACACACATCCGTCTGCATTCTGCACGCCGTTGACAAAAAAAAAAAAAAAAAAAAAAAGAAGCTGTGACAATCTGGATCCATCTACTGTGTTGCCAGTACACAAGAGCCCCAAACAATTTTCTATACACACACTAGCTGCTCCTATGCAAGTACCACGAAGTTCATCGCTTGGCCTAATAAATTAAAGCAAAAGTTAAATTTTATATTTTCGAGTTTAATTTTGAAGTCAAATTTTAAGATATCTGCAACATAATTTCTATGCAGTGTTGGCTTTAAACCGCTACGAACAGATATATAAAAGTTTTACTTATAAATTAATTTTTATTTCTTAATAAGCCAAAACAGATTACTAGAGAATACGGGTAACCGATGAGGGTCTAGTACCACTACCAACATTGCACATCTGCATGTGATTCACAGACAAGTGGGCCCAGATGTTCATGTTTGTTCCTTGTTTCCTACTGCCCTTCTGGTGCATGCAGATGCAGTCAGGTGAGGTCTAATATGCGTTCTCCCTTGGCACCAATTAGAGCACAATCTCAATTATACTAATATTATTTTTCAAAAAAAAAGTGGAAGAACATATTCTTCTGGCTAAGTCATTAGTGCAAAGAAAAAAAACAGAGAAACAGATATGAAAAGAAAGGAGATCTTGTTGTTTTTTTCTCTCTTTTTGATTTTTATAAAGGGAGGTGACCGGACTACGGTGCAGCTTCAGATTAACCGGGAGGAGCTGTCGGTGACCACCGTCCACCGGCCGGCTCCGGTCACCGTGCGTATCAGAGAATTGGCTTATGCTAACGACGGATCAATCAGGTATTTTTTTTAGTCTTTATATATTTACGCTTTTGCCCTCGGCCGCCGGCAAGCCGGAGTATTCAAGATGCATGGGCCCACACGCAGTGTCAACGATGGCCGGCCTCTGCTGCGCCTCACAGCCTGCTAAACCTTCCTCCCTCCATCCCATAATATAAGGGATTTTAAGGTTTTGCTTATAGTGTTTAACCACTCGTCTTATTCAAAAAATTTATGCAAATATAAAAAAAAGAAAAGCTGTGATTAAAATACTTTGGATAATAAAGTAAGTAAAAAAATAAATAGTAATTCTAAAAATTTTTTAAATAAGATGAGTGGTCAAACAGTGCAAGCAAAAACTTAAAATTCTTTATATTATGAGATGGAGGGAGTACATCATACTGATCATTAATACTGCCCACGTACATCAGTACATGTACGTATAGGTACCACACATTTAGTGTGGTATAGGAGTAGTCTTGTTTGGAAAAGCCTCTCTCTTTGAAAGGCTTCAATGTTAGGAAAAATTTAACCTCCTTTGGATAGCAGAATCACATGCTCCGTCTTCTAATACTAGTTGTATTCCATACATTTAGAACGGGATCACAGGAATTTTTAGAGGTGATTCTTTAACATGGAGCGGTTTTTCGAAAGGTTTTTTTTGAAAGGAGAGGGAGTTGTTTCTCTAAGGAAGGAGGCTGACTAATAACTTTTAAAGCAGTTAAAAAGATAATAATATAACACACTTATTTTTTAATTCATTTGATTATTTATACATTCTACTCCCTCTATCATAAAAAGTATGCCAATTTTTCCTGTTCCAAAGCGTATAAATTCATAGTACTAGATTGTGTATAATCCAGTACTAAATTGTTATTTAGTAGTACTCTTTTCTCACTGTACTTGATAAATATTGTTCAGTTTGTGAGAAAAATCAACTGCACCATATATTTAGAAAATGGATGTAAAAAATAGTGTAAGATATTATGGAATTTCTTCATGGTAAGTGGGGCTTTATATTTCGCATGTTGGGGAACATAAGATGGGCAATGTGTTGTACTTCTCATATAGAAGTAGGGATGCAAGTGGGTAGTCCCGCTACCTGCATAAAAACCCGCTTATTACTTTAATTTTTATGTGGTAGTACAAAATTTAGAAGAAAAAAATAAACTAGAAATGAGATAAGCGGGCTAAAAAAACCTGATTGCCCACCCCACTTGCATCCCTATATGGAAGTTGAAGGCATGAAGCTACACCACCTGAAATTCGTCATGTACGGGAAAAGAAACTTTGAGGACAAACTTTGCCCTCCGGAACTAAACAAGTCAGGCATTAAGATTAAGCAAATGATAACTACACTCAACAGCAAAATCGTCTAATCTCATCAAGTATGTCCAATCACCAGTAATGATGCCAAACAGTCGTACAGAGTTTAAGCAATGCTGTGTGACATACTGACATGTGGTCCTTGAGGACACATTTATCATGTATAGTTGTATAACACATTTATCATGTAAACCTCTATGTGTACTCAATTCGGTTTTGGTCCGTGGGGATCCAACAACCCCCACACAGTGGATCTGCTAACGGTCGGTGAGAGACCCTTTTCTCAGTTCTCATTTTCACGCAGTATGAATATGTCTCTTTCATCCTGACCAAAGAGGCTTTGGAAAAGGATGTCTAGACACATGGAATTATACCCTTTTTTTTTCTCTTTTTTATAATGGAGCATGGAATTATACCTGTACTGGGAGTTTGCTAAAAAAAAAGATTGTCATACCTGCAAAAAGAGCTCCATATATTGACCGACAGGTGTCAGCAAACCCACCCATCAGAAGTTCCATAGAGCTAGCTAGCTGCTCGTCAGCAATTTCGGCATATAGAAAGATCTGGACTTCTGGAGCTACAAGGCAGGCCATATCAGTATTCAGTAAGAAGGACCTACAAAAGAAAAAAAAAAGAAATTAACTTAGCAGCATGTTAGGACCGCGACTGCTCTCACAAGGACATGCCAACAGCAACCACCGTATTGCTTTGCATATACAGCTTGTCAGCTCGCATTGTGAGATTGAATGTCAATGGTTGCTTCATAGTACCTCAGCAATCAATCCTTAGGTGGTACACTGATCCCCCATTCTACCAGTTTCTGACTAAAAACATCACAACCACAGCCACAGGAGTAGGTTAATGTACTGACCTGGAGTCACGTTGGAGTTACGATTCGGAGGGTGAAGCAAACCAGGCAACCAGCTGAAAGGGCCAAGAGACCATACACACATAGTGCTAATTCATCAGGTAGAACGGTGATGAGACAGCAATGTTTCATTTACTTCCATTAGGGATGAACAGAATTGAGCTATACATATCCGTTGGATCACAATCATAACAGGCAGCAAGAGAGTGATGCAGTAGGGACAGAAAATCAGCACAATTATATGTTATACCTGAGATGGAGCAGTATGAGGCGCCCTACTAATGATTATATCCAAGTACATGTAACTTTGATGAGACTGCATAATTTGTGGGTGGTGACTCTCTAACCAAGTTTTTTCCCACAAGATATTGCAACTGAAATAATTGTATCTCAATATCTGTTTGACAAGAACTATAACTTGCATTTTTGGAGTTCAAGGATAACATCAACTATAACTTGCACTTTGGGGTTCTCACTAAGGATAGCATCAGTGAAATTAATCAATTTCACTAGTATAATAAAGATGCAAAAGATTAGCTATCAGCAAGAGTAACTCAGCTTTTAAATGAGGAAAAGATTATATAAAACTTTATTCATCAAATAAACATGGCAACTACAATTTCTTTGAAAGGCATCATCAGGTAAGAAGTTAGTGTCACAACAGGAAGATTGGTTCATAACTTTAGATAAAAGTTGCAATCTTGTAAGATAAGTTACTACACATCTGCTAAAGATCTGAAACTCTTCCGAAAGCTCATGCATACGCAAAGTTGGAAAAATGTAATCATGCGAAAGTACAAGATAGACATATACATGACACCAAAAAAGTTTATACATGGTTCAAACATCCCTTCCAAAAAAGCAAGTAGAACAAAAATATACATCGGAGAGTTAAATAAGTCGTCCAAAGGACTAAGAATTTGAAGGCTGTGACATTAAGGTAAAACAAAATGTGTTAAATGTGAAGGGACATATCTTTATTTGGTAGACCAAAAGTTCCATGATGTCAACTCTCAACAATTAACTGGTAGAATAGTGCACAAGAAATTTCAAATAATACTCAATGGTGTTTAGATGCAGGCACTCAGCTTAAGTATATGATGATTTGTTGTGTTGGTCTTAGACTTTTAGTTATTAGCACTTCAGCAGCTGCTTGTTAAATAAAAGAATGTAAAAAATTGAAATAATGAAGTATAGCCCTTACAGTTACCCAATTTCAACTTGAATACTTTAGACAGTAAACAAAATGCCAGTGCCTCATGTCCATGCTTGTGGTCCCTAACAAGCAGATCCCATCATGTTGACTAAATTATTTAGGAAATGTCAACAATTAAGGAAAAAAGGTTTGGTTCATGCCTCACTGGCATAAAAAAATGTACTCCGTTATGGTTTTAGCTCGCATAGACTTATAAGAAATAGCACTAAAATAACAATTCTAATAATATGGATAATTGGTTTAAGGACTTCTTGAATGCATTCGGTAGTTCGGTTGACAACACGAGCTAAATCTTCAACGAAACAACAATGTAATTCATATCAAATCATATAAAAGCATCCATGAAATTTTGGCAGGCTATATTTATACATATTTAGATCATTAGAGTAAGAAATTTATATTGCCAAAGCTGCAAGATAGCATTCGTGTCCACAAAGATTAATCATAGCATGAGCAAGAGCAATGCATGCCTGGACAACAAAAGCTGCAGTGACAGTGCAAAAATGCTTTGTTGGTAAAGATGCAGACACTGCTCAAATCTAATAAATCCACAGGATGCTCAGATGTCAGGGACTCAGTGCACAATATAATCACCACAGCATGAAGAATAATGCAGTGAACTAGTGATAAATAAATTGCAGGAGAAAATTTCATAGCTTCGATAGGAATCGCCATTAGCCAAGAGGCAACAGTGCAACACATTGTCTAAACTGCTGCAAAAGATCAAGACAGTCAAATGCAAAATTTGAAAAAATTTGCAAAAGATCACTGTAAAGCTTATTTGTCAGATACAGAGCACCGACACAAAAATGCATCATGTACCAACTGAACAGGTAAACAATATGTGCAATGTGTTAGGTAAGTGTTGGTCAATACGCATATGCCTGCCTAAGTAAGTGGGTTATTCTTTTCAGACTTTTGTTTTCAAGTGCTTGGTCAAGGGTACTACACATGTGAAGGCTTCAAAAGGAGGAATCATTAGCAAATATTTAGCATTATTCAAATGGTAACAACAGTTCGTTAAGCATAGGCATATACTACTGATGTCCTGGAGTGGACATTAAATATTTTAGTGAAACTTTTCAAGATATCCGAACTTAGCCACCCTGATTGGGGCAAGATTACAGGAGCCTCTCGGATTTCTGGGTCTCTGTAGAACGTATCTGGAGGAGAAGCCCTAACAAATGTTCATATGCCACAACCTTGTAGTTCAAAGTTTACACAATTTAGAAAGGTAGGCTGCCTGTAGAAAGCCTTAGCATTTAGCCATTTCGGTATGCACCCCTTCTTGTATTGAATATAGACAGGCCCAACCCTGCAAGGGGCCTTGTAAGTTGTAACAGGGAAGGTCCATAAATGGTCAAAGAAGAGAAGCATTGAGAGTCCTTACAGCTGAAGGGTAGCGCAAACAACTTAGAGATTCAATTTAATTCCATGTAACAACTGAGGGAACATCGCATTAGAGATGGCAAAATATTTGGAAGTGGGTCTGGACACACTGCTGGACCTCTCGGATTTCTGTACTGCAAGGTCATTTTCCCACCTTAAAATGTGTCTTGCTTTAATATTCTAACCAAGAGCACAGACAACCAATCCTTGTAGTTTACCCCTTAATCCAAATGGAAAATTTCACTTTCTTGTAATTGCTATTACCTTAGCCACCTAAACATACCTTCATGCTCTATTTCAACAGCACATTTTGAACCTCCACTTCATTCAGACATGAGAGAAATATATCCCACACATTTTGGTGAGGAACCATTTTCACAAGTCAATCTTTGAGGAGTATATTACCTATAGCAGAAGGGAGTATCACTCTTAATATTTGATGTTAAACCAGGACAATGTGATAAAAGCCATAAGGACAATGCAGGCTCACCAGGAACACATATCAGTATATCACACATGCATTAGCATGATCCCTATGAGGCTATGACTTTCAACAACAATCGTCACATTCAACATGAAAATTATTCAAACTTTATATGACCAGCTAAATTTGATTATGCATTATAACCATTTCCTCTAGAGGACAACATCCGTGGCAACAAAAGCCTCACGCGATTCCATGGGCTTGTAGTTCACTCAGACCCTATCTCACTCTACATGAGCAACTACATTTCCTTAAAAACCTCACCTGTCACTAACATAAGCTTTCGCAGTTTAGTTTACATATAACCTAGTACTTAACTTCTCGTAGAGAGAGATTTCTCGAAGAAAAAAAGATAATCGTTGGCACTCCAGCAGCAAGAATTACCCCGCATAATATCTGACATTTTCATCTACTGGTGCATTTCATTGTAGCATTTTGCCAAAACCAGGAGGAAATTATAAGCCAATGGATACCAACAAACAAATGTACTGCAACAGGTATGCAAAAATCTCAGTTTGCAAACCACTAAAAAGGTATAACATGTTCACCATCATGCCAAAAAAAGAAAGAAAGAAAGAGAGATACAATCATGACTCATACTACAGTTATCAAGAGAAACATCAGTAGATGTACATTTTTTTTATCAGTTTGAGGTTCATCCAATCCACTTACGGAATTACACATAACGTAGTACAAACCGTTTGAAAAGAAAGAAAAAAAAAAGAAGAAAATCTAGAGTTCGCGGGGAACCTGACCGGCGGCGGCGAGGTCCTTCTCCTGGAGGCGGTCGAGGGCCTTGTGGTGCGCCCACGTCTCGAGGGTGAGGTCGGGCTTGGCGCTGAGGCCGACGCCGAGGATGGCGACGGTGAGGAAGGAGGTGACGTAGCAGGGAAGCTCCCTGTCCTCCCACTTCCGCGACTCCCCCGGCGGCGGCCGGTTGAAGAGGTGCCCCTTGGGCCGCTCCTCGTGCCCGGGAGTCGTCCACCGCCCCGCGCCGTCGCCTCCGCCCCCGCGGAGCCGCGCCCGCAGCATGCCCGCCGCCGCCGCCGAGATCGCCCGCATCGACCTCGTTTTTGTGCGAGCGTGACAGATTTATCAAAGGGCCTGTTAACTTTAGAGCCATTCTATTTTCAAACTTACCAAATTTTAATAAGGTTACCAAAAAATTGACTACATTTAGTTTGCTGCGAATTTGGCTGCTATATAAGAAATCCTACCAAAATTTTGGTAAGTTGTTAAATTTTGACAACTATATTAAAATTTTAACAATGCCAAAATTTGATAAGGTTTTTTAATATTAAAGTAAACATGCCCAAATTTTTCGACAGAATTTGGGGGGAGAGGAGGAACTGCGTTGCGGAAGAGTGGAGATCGGAGAGGAGGGGTGTGGGAATCTGGAAACCTGGGCTTTTATGAATGGGCTGAGTTAGTTTCGGACCGAGATAATTGGGCTTAGATTAAGTGGGCTGAACTAGTATACCTTTACAGATAAGTTCGTCTGAAATCCCTTAACTTGTCAACGAATCCGATTTTTCGTCCTTCAACCGGAATACCAGATACGACGGGTCCCTCAATTATCAAAATCGGTGAAATATAGGTCCCACGGCGGTATGGATGGCGGTTTTCACTGACGTGGCGCCTAAGTGGCTAATTTAACTCAGTCTTCCCATGACGTGCAATTTGATTTGGAAAAAATAATAAAAATTGTTGGCCCACATGTCAGTTAAAAAAAATAATTTAAAAAATGGTAAGGCCCCACATGTCATTCTCACCCCTCCTCTTCTTCCTCCCCTCTCCCCAACTCCCCTTTCTTCATCTTTCTCTCTCCCCAAGTCTGGCATGGCACGAAGATGGGGATCCAGGGGATGTTGTGGAGTGGACGAAGCGGGGGATTTGGGTTTGGTTTATACTAGTTTTGGAACAAGTCCAGCGGTTAGGGTGGCCTGTGTTGAGCATGGTAGCGACGGCGACGGAGGAAGGTGGCGGAGGGAGCTCATCTATCAACTCCGACGGCGAGTGCTCGCGGCGGCGGCGCCGCCTCCCTCCACTCCCAGCTGTTGCGCGCCACCCCTCCTTGCCCACGCTTGGAGAGAGGATTGAGGATAGGGGAAAGAGAGATGAATAAAGGGCAGTTGGGGGAGAGATGAGGAGGGGTGAAAATGACATGTGGGGCCCACATGGGCCCCACCATTTTTAAATTATTTTTTTGGTGTAATTGACATGTGGGCCCACAATTTTATTATTTTTCAAATCAAATTGCCTCGTAAGCGCCACGTCACTGCCACGTCATATGAAGATCGACTCAAATTAGTCGCATAGGCGCAACATCAGCGAAAACGACACATACATATGTTATATACTCCCTCCGTCCCAAAATAAGTACAGTTTTGCACTGTTCATGTCTAACGTTTGACCGTTCGTCTTATTTGAAAATTTTTTAAGATTAGTATTTTATTTGCTAGTAGATGATAAAACATGAATAGTATTTTGTGTGTGACTATTTTTTAAATTTTTTTCAAATAAGATGAACGGTCAAATGTTGGAAACGGAGATCCACGGATGCACTTATTTTAGGATGAAGGTAGTATGTGTTAGTTCTCAATAGAAACCAGCATATATGTACTTTCACATGTACCAGTCCTTGAAAAACTGGCACTAATGATGCCACTACTCTCTTGTGCTCTTTTGTATGTAACATTTTTATGTCAAGTCGTATGATGAGAAACTTTGTACTTATTTTTATCTTTATTTGCATTTCTTAATAGGCCTCATATGCCAATATACGAAAAAATAAGGAAAAGTACGAATTACCCATCCAATTATCGCAGTTGACTAAATTACCCTCTAAATTCAAAAATCAGACATCGTTCACCCTGAATTTTCAATATCGGATAAATTACCCCCCCCCCCCTCGATCCAATACAGAGCGGTTTGTCCTACGTGACGTACACGTGGCAATCTAATCAACATTTTCATTTTTTAAAATGGTAGGGCCTACCTGTCATACTCTCTCACCTCCTCTTTCCCATGTTCCTCTCTCTCTCACACACTCACTCTTCCTCTCTCTCGAGCAGCGGTAGGCGTTCCCTCGTAGCCGGCGAGGTGCACGGAGAAGGCGCCGAGGCCGAGGTCGTGGTTACGGAACCTCCCGCGCAGCGTCGTCGTCGTGGCCAGCCTCGTGGATAGCAGCAGCACGGTTAGCCCCAGCAAGGCCAGTGTCCACAGGAGGCAATCTCGCGAACAACGACGACCGAACGACGACCACCAGGCGCTTCGTGTTCGTGCGGATCGGCGCCCTCGACGGCATGCATGGTACTGCGCTGCAGCTGCAGCTTCGAGGTCTCCACCGCCATGAGCTGCCATGCTTACCTAGTTAAGTTCAACAAGATCCAAAGGATCAAATATACTGTATATGATAGGGTTGAATTCAGTCACAAAACACCCGGTTTTGTATCGAATTCGGCGATTATTTCCATGCGGAGGCGGAGGCAACGCGGGACGCAGAGGCGGCGGCGGCGAACTCCGGCGAGGGACAAGAGCAGCCGCTGGCCCTTGGAGTCCCGCCTCCGCTCCCGCCTCTGCTTGACCCGCGCCAAACAGTTCGCTCCACCTCTAGTCTTTCTCTCCTGTCGTCGCCAAGCGAGATAGGTTCATGCGCCTCCGGCTTTCCTCTCGATGCCCACGCGCGACGACGCTGTGGAGGAGCGGCGCTGTTGGGCACTTCGGGATAGAGCCGCGATGGCGAAGGCGCGGAAGCATCCGCAGGGCCCGTTCGCCGCCGCCGAGGAGAGGTCGTTACTCGGGTTCCACCACCGCCGCGGCGGCTCCGTGGCGTCGGCCTACGGCGACGACGACGACCTGCCCGATTTGGCGGAGGCTGATGTCTGGTACACGCAGTCATCGGAGGGGAGTGCGGATCATCGAGGCGGCGGAGGACGAGGGCTGGAAATCGGCGCGGCGGCGGCGGAGGGAAGCACAAGGTCAGCGTGCTGAGCCGGATGTTCACGAACCTCCCGCCTCCGCTCCCGCCTCTGCGTCCCGCGCCGCCGCCCACTGCCCGTCCCCACACACTGACCGCCCGCCGCCACTTGACCTGCGCCCGCCTGCCTTGCCCTCCCGCCACGGCCCCGCCTCGCTTGCCTCCCCTCCATCGCCGCCCGCCATGGGTGCAAAAGAGAGAAGAGAGAGTGGAAGAGGGGGATAAGAGTCTCACAGGTGGTCCCATATTTTTATTAATAAATAAAAAGCTGACTGAATTTCCACGCGTACGCCACATAGGACAAAATCGCTCTGGATTGGGTCGAGGGGGGGTAATTCATCCGGTATAAAAAGTACAGGGTGAGCAATGTCTGGTTTTTGAGTTCAGGGGGGTAAATCGATCGACCACGATAGTTCAGGGGGATAATTCGAACTTTTTCCTAAAAATAAATGGTGCGAGGTAAAATCCCAAGAAATATTCGCATATCTACTACGAAACACACTAAGTATACAGTAATTTTAGATTTGAATTTATAATTTTTATTTGAGACCTAGTCTGGCTGAATATTTCTAGTTCTCATGCTTAATAGCTTACACAATATCTAGCCCAGGTGTCGGGACAAAGTTCATATGTATAACTATTTGCTAGTACATTGCCAACTAAGTTTTCAAAATGCACATGGCATCGCGATCTAGAAGGTGCAGGTGCCACCGATTTTGTTGTTTTCTCGATCGTGCATGCCGATGACCACAAACATTTTCGCGTATTAGACCGGTCCTATTTCTCCACTCTTCGTGTCTCGATGAGAGCTCAATCTGTTAGGTTGGGAGGCTGAGGGGCAACGATTACGAGGGCACCGAGTGCTACACTGGTTTGATGCCCAAACTAACTAAGTGTTCAAACCACCACTGCATATGTGAAGATACAAGATGAAGATCATTTGTAAGGCTGATCAATCAGATATAATATAGCATGCCTCTCTATCCCTTAATTATTGGAACACAAATCCTATGAAACTACAACTCGATGACCGCCATCGCTCGCTTCTCCTCTCGACGATGCGTGCTCTCGGCCATGAGTCCTAACAGCTGATTTTCTCTCGGT
Source organism: Oryza glaberrima (assembly GCF_000147395.1). NCBI lineage: Eukaryota > Viridiplantae > Streptophyta > Magnoliopsida > Poales > Poaceae > Oryza > Oryza glaberrima. The sequence continues at coordinate 22,101,215 of NC_068333.1, read as the reverse complement.
GGATCCATGGACCGCTTCGACGTTGATGCCCTGCAGCCATGGTCATCACTCGTCACCTTCAATATGAAGTGAACCTCACCATTTATTTCTCCTAGGAAAGCAAACCTCAAGCATGAAGAGGAGCATATCAACAGGTGATTTTTTTAAAAAAAACTAATAGGACATGTTGAAGGGTGTGACACATCGCTGAGGTGGCACTCTTGCTAAGATGGAGCAGCGATGTAGTGAAGTTTTCTAAGGGGCACCCCTTTGGTTCATGGGTACATCCCCATAGCCATGTTTTTTTTACCAACATGTTCAGTTAATCGCACCCACGCGTTAAGTTCTTCTCTCACCACCGCAATTTACTCCAAAAAATTACTTCTTGTTTTCCAAGCATGTCTGTGCCTTTTGAAAGTTTAACTTCAGTTTCGCTTCACTCTGTGTGTGTCCAAGATCGAGTTTGGTCGCTTGTTCAGAGTGGCGCTCTTCGCGTGAGAGCTTGCCTTGAGGGATTGATTTCTACTCGGTTTCTATTTGCTAGCCTCCTTGTTCCATTAACCCGCTTTCGCAAACCATTTAGATAGGTCGCAAACCACCTTTTATCAATTTTCCTACATCTATAGCCTTCTTGTTAGCCGTCTGACCTATTTGCAAGACCTAGGAGAAGCGACAAGGTTTGCATCGTGAAACACTCATTCACGCGGTCTTCGCTAAAGCAATCCTAACTTGATCATATGAACTATGTTTTGGTTGTTCTTGTACTGTACGAAAGTTCAATGTTGCCCAGGAGGACCACAAGAAAAGGTTGTTTTAATGGCTGTCCCCTACTGTTTCCATGTAGAAAGAAAATAGTCATAGCATATTTGGTAAAAGGACAAAACAAGCTCACACTAAAAATAGTTCTATCTTACAACCTCTAATTCTCTAAATTCCACCCCAACCACAGATATTACAAGCAAACTATATGCTATAAAAGGCACTCCACCAATCGTGTATGACTAACAAAGTCAGCTAGCTGCAGCTAATCTCGTGTGACCTAATTTGCATGGAGAAGGTAAGCATGAGGCTGGTCACGGTGGCCTTGGTGTTAGTGGGCATCATGCTGGCAGCGAGCCAGGAGGCCGTCGATGCATCCAACCCCGAGCCAACAGATTCCCCTGAGCTTGCTGAAGAAAGGAAAAAACTTGAGAAGCTCATAGCAATCTTCTCTCGGCCTCGCAGGGTTTGCCGTGAAAGCGAGGGTTGACGCGACCGACCAATAGTACGGGAGTGACGCCACCAAATGTGGTAGTCCACAAAAAATCGGTGTGTATGCAAAAATTAAGAACCGCAAATATATCCCTTGCCCCGATTTGTTTTGTAGAGAACCGGCACATACATATGTTATATATATGTTAGTTCTCAATAGAAACCAGCGCATATGTTCTTTCATATGTACCAGTCCTTGAAAAACTGGCACTAATGATGCCACTACTCACTTGTGCTTTTTTGTATGTAACATTTTTATGCCAAGTCGTATGATGAGAAACTTTGTACTTGTTTTTAGATCTTTATTTGCATTTCCTCATAGGCCTCATATGCGTCAATATGTGTAATAAAAACGTAAAAAAAATATAAAATAAATGGTGCGAGGTAAAATCCCAAGAAATATTCGCATATCTACTACGAAACTCACTAAGTATACAGTAATTTTAGTTTTGAATTTATAATTTTTATTTGAGACCTCGTCTAGCTGAATATTTCTCATTCTCATGCTTAATAACCTACGCAATATCTAGCCCAGGTGTCAGGACAAAGTTCGTATGCATAACTTGTTGCCAATACATTGCCAACTAAGTTTTAAAAATTAACTGTGATCAACATCGAATGGGCCAAAAGCATGCATATATAGGACATGCGTCCATGGGCCCCAATGTATTCGTTGGACCTTTGGCTGGGCCATCGAAAGTGAAAAAAGTAGGCTACCCGCGTAAACGAAATCGCAAAATAAAGGGGATCTTTTTTTCCAAATACACATGGCATCGCGATCTGGAAGGTGCGGGTGCCACCGATTTTGTTGTTTTCTCGATCGTGCATGCCGATGGCCGCGAACATTCTCGCGTATTAGACCGGTCCTATTTCTCCACTCTCCGTTTCTCGATGAGAGCTCAATCTGTTAGGTTGGGAGGCTGAGGGACAACGATTACGAGGGCACCGAGTGCTACACTGGTTTGATGCCCAAACTAACTAAGTGTTCAAACCATCACTGCAGATGTGAAGATACAAAATGAAGATCATTTGTAAGGCTGATCAATCAGATATAATATTGCATGCCTCTCTATCCCTTAATTATTGGAACACAAATCCTATGAAACTACAACTCGATGACCGCCATCGCTCGCTTCTCCTCTCGGGAGGCACACGCCGGCGTACACGAGATCCAACGGCACGCTGTGGAACCTCATCTTGATCACCAGCGAGGGATGTGGCGGTGGCGGGAGCGGCGGCTGAGTCCGTGGTGGTGGCGCTGGAGAGAGAACAGAGAGGAAAAGGGGATAGAGATGAAGAGAAGGAGATGGGGAGAGGAGAAAGAAAGGAGTGAGGATGACATGTGGGGCCCATGTGGGTCCCACCATTTTTAATTATTTTGTGTGCAATTGACATGTGGGTCTCATGGGTTTTATTATTTTTTCCGGATCGAATTACCACGTAAGCAATACATCAGTGCCATGTGAGATGAGGACCGAGTCAAATTAGCCGCATAGGCGCCACGTCAGCCAAAACCGCTATCAAAACCGTTGAGGGACCTCGTTTGCCCGGTTTTCGTAAGTTGGGGGACGGGTCGTACCCGATTTTGCAGTTCAGGGACAAAAATCAGACTGGACGACAAATAGAGAGACCTAAAGTGAACTTATTCCCCTGCATGCCGAAGTCTTCGGGTCAAGGTTCGGTGTGGCGTCCGGCGAGGTCCTCATCCCCCGCGCCCAACTCTGTCGCCGACGTCGAGCGCCCGCCGACCGCCGTCATCCGGCGGCGAGTTGGTTCTAGGTCAGGGCAAGTACCACGCCAGCGTTCTATGCACGCCTGGCTGGGCGTGAGCTACTCCAACACTTTCAAGGTAAACTACCCTTTTCGGCATGAACTTGCTCTGTTTTTGCTAGCAATTTTTATTTCTTTTCTCCAATTCCATGGCTTCAATTTCTCTCTCTTTTTTTTCCGAAGAGACAATATGAAAATTGGAATCTCGTTGACATTATCATCTGAAGCCAAAAGTCCATATAGATGGATTCAATGTACCCCGGCCCGGATTTATTTAGAGGCAATGACTTACATCGATCCGTCATTATCTGAGACTGACTGCATCACGAATTCACGATCGACACAGTGGGTATATGAATGCAGGGTACTGACCAAAAATGGAACAAGTGTCGAGCTCCCATACATACACATCTCCATGTTTCATCAGAAGACTACGTGGCACATGTATGAACCAGCTGTTCGATCAGTTGGTGCCGAAAGTAAAGTAGTAGCCAATCTGAAAGTAGTTGTATTGCAAAGAAACTATACTGATATAGATCCCCAGGAAGTGACCACTATATATATATATATATATATATATATATATATATATATATATATATATATATATGATCTCAGATCAAAAGAGATGAATGTTCAGTGTAATGTAGATATGGTTGTGTGTACTGAACAGTCGGCGTCCGAGATCGACTTCACCTGATCTGTCATCAGCAGTAGTAAAGATATTGTCAGCATAATGCATCACACGGTGAAGTGGTGAGCTTAGGAATTAAACTCAATGTAGCTGATTTTTCCAATTTACTGAAAACTCAATCTAGATATGCTTGCACAACAAAGGAATGGACAAAGCTGAGACAGAGTAGGCAAGATCAAGTTAATTAATAAGCTGATATGACTGCCAGGTAATATTATAGATAACTGACCTAGTAGTGTGACAGCTTATTAATTTTCTAGCACCTTTGTCAGACCAGACCCGTTTGTAATAATGCAGGAAATTCTCCTGTGAAAATTATTTTGCTTAATTCATAAAAAAAATCTTGTCAAAATTAAACAAGAGAAATTGGTCATCAGATTTACCTTCTAGCCCTTGTCGATTAATCCCTAATTAGAGAAAGGGATAGAAAGAGACTGAGTATGGTTAATTAATTTTACATTCAAATAGGAGTAAAATAAATCTCCTCTAAATTTTGGAAAATGATTAACCGAGCCAGACCTATTAGTTCATCTCTGTGATATGTTTTTCTGTCTAATTTCAAACGTGTTGATATTAATGAGCGGACTGGGGCCTTCAACCATACCTGAACGTGGCTACCAACACAACTGAACTTTTTTGTGCCACAAAAAACCAAAGTGTTGGTTTGAAAGAAAAACTAAGTAACACGCATATTCTGCTAAATGCATGCAACCTCACGCCGAATGTGGATTCATCAGCTTATTAATGCTTTTAGGAAGAAGATGCATGGCTTACTCAGTAGTACCATAACGTGTAAAACAAACCGGCCCACTGTCTCCTAATCCATGAGCAATCTCCATGAAATTCTCCAATTACGCTAATCGATTGATGAGATCAAAAGATTTAGGAACCCACACACCAAACTTAATTTGGTCAAATTAAACGCCTGCCTTCTTTTCAAAAAAAAAAAAAGAAAAAGAAAAACGCCTGCCTTTAAACACACGTACAGTAAATACATCGTACGGATAGCACATATTGATAGCTTTCGGCAACTAACGACGACATTTGGGTATGGTGTGCCATGCTAGCTTAGCTAGAGCAAATGCAAGCTCACGTACGTGTAGACCACCCACCAATTAATTAATTAACTAATTAAACTGTGGGTCTATATATATGATCAACGCTAACTAACATGCTCAACCATCAAACAAACTACTTAAAGCAAGTTTACTAACTATAAACTTAAACTTAATTATAGCTCATATTATATTTAATATTTAACATATATAGTAGATGAGTTATAAGGTTATCGCTCCGATCGGGAAACCGTATCCAAGCTCCGTGGCTAGTCTGCGCTCTTTGGACTTTTCAAACTTAGCGAACTGAAACATCTGAGTAGCTAAAGGAAGGAAAATCAACCGAGACCCTATTTTTCTTCTCCCCTCTCTACCTCTCATATATGTATTTAATGAATTCATCTTGAAATACGTGAATAGCTAGCTCTTGCATAAGAGCTAACTCTCTTTATTTTTCAAATTTGAAATGTCTATCCAAAGCGTGTCCGACCCGTGTCCAACTAGTGTACGCTACTACATGCCTAGGCCCACATAAAGAGATCTTAAGTGTACTGATTGCTGGTCAGATGTGGGCCGTACGACTAGAGTCGTACGTATAGCAGAACTCTTTCAAGTTCTTTCTTCTTCACGTAAGTTTATAGTTCAGCTTATAGTCGCCTATTAAACTTGCTCTTATAGCATTTCATATGTATAGGAATTGGTTGTGTGGATATACATGTTGAATTTTAATCCATTATTTTAAAAGGAATAGGAATATGTATAAAGATATAGATAATATTTTATGATAGCTACAACTTTCTCTCATAATCTCTAACTCCCTAAATATATACTCCTTAAATCCCAGAATATAAGAAGTTTTAGAGTTGAACACGGTTATTAAGAAAGTAGGTAAAAGTGAATGGTGGAGGGTTGTGATTGGATGATTAGTGAAGGTAGGTGGGAAAAGTGAACGGTGGAGAGTTGTGGTTGGTTAGGAAGAAAATGTTGGTGGAGAAATTGTTATCTTTGGGGACAAATCTTGAAGGTTAAAAGTAGTTATATTTTAGAACGGAGGGAGTAGTACAATTTATTTTATGTAGATTATAAGAATCGGAAGCTATAGAACCCAGAAAATAAACTAGATATTATAAGAGCTAAAATCTAGCCTTTTCATATTTTTATTAGCTGCTTTTTATAATCTCGGCTTTCTAAACAATGATATTTTTTTTCTCTAATGAATGAGCTTGTAAATAACTGTCTGTCTTGAATATGATGTGGATAGAAATCCTATCTTACTATAAAGTTATCCTCCACTAACTTTTTAAGCTTAACATGCAAAGATGCCACATCATCATCCACTAACAAGATACCACATCATCATCCACTAACAATCATCACATTTAAACATCATGCAAACATGCTATATCTTTATATTTTTATAATTTAAGAGCTTTTAAAATACAAATATGTTAAATTATCATTCAACATAATTCACATAATGTTTCAATGTATATCTTTATTATGTTTTATCATATCCTATATACTTATATAGTTCATCCTCACTTAGTTAGTGCTTAAATGATTAATCTATGGTCCAAATTATCTTTCTCTTTTTTTTTCCTCTAATTAAGTCATATCACATCAATTTTTTTAGCCTTTAGATGATTAATCTACGGTCCAAACTATCTCTCTATTTTTCTTCTTCCATAAAGTCATATCACCTTACTTTTTACGTTTAAATCACCATTCTACATACTATTTAAATTTAAATTATCATAAACCACATTAATTTACTTAATCTGATGTTATATAGCTATCTTACACGTTATTTTTTATTGTTATCATACTAAATTCTCCCGCAGCAATGCGCGTGATTTCACCTAGTTAATTAAGGAATCATGTCATCCGTGCACACATTAGCCCAAAAATTAAATGCAGTATGTATATTATTCTCATTGGTATATAAATCAAGGTCCAGAGATTAAACATAGCATGCCACATGCGTGTCAATTGAAAATTCTGGAAACCAGGAGAGATGAGCATGTTAAGGATTTCAACCACCAACAGCTCAGAAACAACATAGCCTAATTAATCAGAGTTGCATGTGTACGAACCGCAATTGGCATGATAAATGTATATAACCACCAGCGCTCGTGGATCAATCATTGTAGAGATGTACGGGAGGTAATTATAAATATTCTCCTCTGCAATATACAAAATTGAAACAAAGGAGTTAAGCACGCCCAAAGACAATATACTAAACCCGTGTTTAATTATGTGGTGAATGTGTCTTTTATATGATTAAAGATGCATGTACTAATTAACTTCAAAAAAAAGTATTACTAACTTGAAATAATTAATTATGATTTGTAACTTATGACCATATTTTAGAACTCATGCAATTGTATATCAACCCGTTTCACTATTTTGCTTATCATTTACCTTTAGTGTTCTATATATATGGGAGATGGTTTTTCACCACTCAATTTCGAGAGGACAAACGAGATCGTAGAACAAAATGACTTTCCGTCCTCCATGTAATCCATGTAATTGAGAAAAAAAATTCTTTACTATTAGGCTTTTTTCTGTCAGTGTGACAATTTTGGTAAATTCTTCTGCCAGGCACTGAAAAAAGGACACGAGAAAAATACAGAAAAAAAATGGCTTGGACAGCCTCATACAGAAACGTGCACGTGCGACAGCCCTCCAAAAATGTTGTTTTGCACATCTCCACAGCCTCTACACCGAATTTACATTGCCGCCCCTCTCCACGTATATACACGCACCCTCAGCCCCTTCGTTACAAAATAGTAACCTAACGAGGACCAAACCGCAAAATGACCCAAAGAAAAGGTAGGAGGAGTACAGAGGCAGCAGCCACGTTAGATAGATTAGAACTCCGACGAGAACTCCGACGAGGAGCTCTCCGACTCCGGCGGCGGCGGCTGGTGAAGCTTATCGAAGTATTCTCTTATGCTGAAGTCTTCTCCGTCGCCGACTACCTCGTCGCCGTCGTCAGCCGGCGGCGGGATGTAGGGCGGCCGGGACACCACGTCGAGCATGTCCCACGCCACGCCGGCGAAGAACGGGTGATCTCGGACCTCGTCGGCGCCGCCTTGGTACCCCAGCCTCTTCCTGGGGTCCCTCTCCAGCAGCCGCGAGATGAGGTCGGTGAGCTCCGGCAGCCGGCGGCGGCTGTCGCCGGCGAACTCCACGTCCTTGAGGAGCACGTTCCGGAACGTCTCCTTCCGGTTCTTGCCCTTGAACGGCGTCCGCCCGTACGCCATCTCGTAGGCGAGCACGCCGACGGCCCACCAGTCGACGGCGAGCCCGTGGCCCTCGCCCCTCACCATCTCCGGCGCCACGTACTCCTCCGTGCCCACGAACGAGAACGACTTCCCCCACGACGACGCGAAGCTCGCCGGCTTCCGGCTCACCGGCGACACCCGCGCCGACTTGGCCTTCTTGGACAGCTCGCTCCTGTCGCCCTTCATGATGAACCGGACCAGGCTCTGGAGCTGCTGCTTCGCCGACGGGTTCGCCGCCGGCGGCGAGGGGTCGGGCTTGGTGGCATGGCTGAAGAGAGGGATCTCGCTCCTCGCCGAGACGCGCGGGCGGTGGCCGCCGCCCTGGAACATGCGCGGCGGCGGCGACGCGGACGACGGCGCCTCCGTCTTGGGAGGGAGGAGGCGGGAGAGGTCGAAGTCGGTGAGGGTGACATGGCCGTCGGCGCGGAGGAGCACGTTCTCGGGCTTGAGGTCGCGGTACGCCACGCCCGACGCGTGGAGCTCGCCCAGCGCGGACACGATCTCGGCGACGTAGAAGCGTATCGCCGCCGGGGAGAAGACGCGGTCGGGGAGCGCGTAGCGGAGCTCGTTGAGGTCGCCGCCGGGGCAGTAGGGGACGGCCCACGCGAGGAGGCCGGGCGTCTCGGCGGAGCCGAGGAGGCACGGGAGGTGCGGGTGCGCGAGGCGGGAGAGCACGGACAGCTCCCACCGAGCGCGGCGCTCGGCGTCGTGCCTGGTCGCCGCGGCGGACCGCTTGTCGAACACCTTGAGGGCGTAGCGGAAGCCGCCGTACCGGGCCTCGACGAGGAAGACGGTGCCCATGGCGCCTCGGCCGAGGACGCGCAGGGCGCGCGCCCGGTCGAGGTCGATGTCCATGGGTGGCCGCCGGCGGCAATGGCGGGGGGCAGGGGGCGCGGGTTTGTACGACGGCCGGCCGCGCGCGCGCCGGGACGTAGGCGGCGAGGCGGGCTAAGAATAGGGGAGAAGGCTGTGGCTCCAGGATGGAGAGGCGAGGAGGGTTTGGAGGAGACGACTTATAAGAGGACCCCAAGCTGACATGACATGCTTAATTTTTTTTTCTATTTCTCTCTCTCTCTCTTAACTTTGCTACTCCCTCTATTTCACAATGTAAGTCATTTATATTAATGTTAATGAATCTAGACATCTATCTATTTAGATTCATTAATATCAATATGAATATGGGAAATGCTAGAATGATTTACTTACTCCGTTTCACAATGTAAGTCATTCTAGCATTTCCCCATTCAGATTGATGTTAATGAATCTAGGCATATATCTCTATTTATGAATGTGGGGAAATGCTAAAATGATTTATATTGTGAAACGGAGGAAGTACTTCAGTGCTTTAAATTAATTAGTTTTATCTTGTTTGTAAACTAACTGAATTCCTAGTACATTTTCAAAGTTAATGCCAATACGTACATGTTAATATTTTGGGACAGAGAAAGCAGCTCACGTTATAGAATCGTTTGTGCATATCCATAATCAATCAATAGCTTACATACTAGCTTGTCCTTTCAATTTCCTTCCCATTTAGTGGTAGCATGTTAATTCTAGGCTCAAGAAGAACGCCACTAATGTAATCTTTTCTATAGCTTTATAACTAAAATAGTCGATTTGTCTCCTTGGATTTATTTGCAATTTAAGTGTTGGTTTTTATCTTGGATACATGTCAGTCTTAGCTAGTCTTAATATTTCGCTGTCATTTCTACTCTCTGGAGCTAACTAATTAAAGTCCTAAAAAATTGCCTAGATTTTATGTCTCAAACAATCTCTCCAGTAATAAATAGAAGAATTATTCAGGCTCCCATCAGATGACCTAATAAGCCAAAGAATAAGCCAAATTTTGAATTTTTAAACTTAATTTTAAGATTAATTTTGAGATATTTTCAACGTAGTTTTTTTTCAGCATTGACTTTTAAGTTACGAAGAACACATATATAAAAGTTTTACCTATAAATTTATTTTTATTTCCTAATAAGCCGTTTTGGCTTATTAGAAAAAAAGCCAACCGATGGGGCCTTCACTGTTTGTTTGCTACTCATGTATCAGTATCATTTCTAAAGTTCATATCTAAGAACACAATGGCATGTCATCAGTACTCCGCACCAACCGAAGGGAGTAACAAACTAAACAATGCATGCATCCCCCTTGGCGTGAATGTGTAAAAGAGAGATGATTGTTTCCTTTTTCTGGTGATGATTAAAATAGAACAGACAACGTCGTTGATCCACTAATCCTGTAAGCTGTAACTTGGATGAAGTTAAAAAAAAACTGTTACAGTATTATTTATGCAGATTGTTAATTGCTTGATTAATTAAGCAGAAAAGGGATCGGAGCATTGGGTGTGGAGCTCGAGGAGGGAAAAGCGGAGGTTTCCACGTGTGGAGGATGCAACAGAAATGAAATATAAATCCATCGAATATATAGCTCAATCATCATAGGTATATATTTTAGAGGAATTTGGATGCAAGCACGGGCTGATTTATTTTAGAATCTAAGTGCTTCGCACATGACAAAAGGGTGAAGAGATTTGATGGGATGATTTCGCGCGGCGTGCTGTTCGTAATTTGTCTCGATCTTAATGCGTTGTCATAGTGTTTAGTTCTCTCGCTAACGCAACAGAAATGTTTTAAGTCGAGGTAATGACTAGTAGTTGCTAATTACTGCTGTGAAAATTTAGTTGCATGCACCATTTCTGATGTGTGAATATTGCACTGCTATAAGCTGTATTGTCATTCATGGGTGTGTATCATTCATAGGTGGAATTTCCTCTTTTGTTTGATCACTAATTATCTACTCCACTATTTGCTAAGCAACTAGATAATAATGAGTTCCAGCAACAAGTCCAAGCAATTTCCTTTCTGTCAGTTCTTGTTTAATTCCCAGTGATGAAACTAACCTAATAGTTCTTGTAGACATATGGCTGCACAATTGTTCAATACTTTTTCCCTGGAATTCTGACTTTTATTCAGAACAATGAAAGAAAACAAACATATCAGATGGTCAGACTACATATATAGCACCTAGTCTATTTCTCAAACAATGCACAGCATAAACATCACCCTAAAATACTGACCCTATTTCGGATCAAGTGAGCAACTGAAGCAACCTAGAAGGAGCACATATACATTGTTAATTAACACATATACATTGTTAACTAACAAGTCTGCTTCCTAACAATAACAAAAAAAGAGCTGCAGAGTGCAGAGCTAGTATTGAAGCTTTTCCTTCTGATAAATCAGTAGCACACTCCATTTTTTGCTAGCTTTACAGTTCGAATCTGCTGTTCTAGCGCTCTAAATATTTTTCATCTATGGATCAAGTTGCTTCTCCCAATGAGCTGCATGTGATCAGAATCATAGGGTAGGGGGCGGAATTATTCTTCTATGACACCTAATCACAGTGTAGAGCTGTATACATAGGGCTTGTGTGTTATACTATTACAAGTTGTGCAATTGCTTTTGCTGTGTCTGCTACTAGCAGTACTGTAGCTTTAATGTGGAGTTAAGTGTCTCAATGCAAAGATAACCGAGTTCTCTTTCTTCAGTATGTTTTTGAGATGTAACAAAATGTAGGATAAGTGTTCCAGTGGCAAAGATAACTGAGTTTTATTTCTTCAGTATGTTTTTGGGATGCAATAAAATGTAGGATAGATCAGCTAAGGTACATTCAGTGAACATCTCTGATTGAGTTAACCAGAGAAAAAAAAAAGGCCAGGTGTAGTATAGAGCATAAAACTCTCTCAACTGAAAATGACAAATTTAGTTGCTTTTAATTTTGATAGTTCAATTTGTACTATGAGCTGTTGTACTCTCCACAGGATTATTGCCTCTTTATTTTTCTGATTCGGACTTGAATTTGAGCGACCTTATCAGGAATATTTCTTAAGAGAAACTAACTGGAACAATCATTTGGGTCAATCTGCAGTAAGTAAGTAATCAAGTATTATGAATGCATATGGAACCGTACAAGCTGGCAAGACAAGAAACTGATGAAAATAAATGTAGTAGTAAGATTGGGCAAGTGTATCTCTAGCGGAAATGCAATTCATTATATTGAGCGAACTCTTAACTGAACTCAACGACCTTATATGTCATCTAATAAATTCTCTGACCAATTCCATTAATTGCTGATCTGCTCAGTGTTTCAAGGTTTCAGAATTCAGAGGCAAGTACACGTGCAAGAGTCGATATAGTTCTCTCAAATTATTTCCTTAAAAATGAAGAAAAGGGCATGTAGTTGTCTATATATCTCCCCTCTCTGAAGTTAAGTATACATGCTACTTTTATATATAGTATTGGGTGGTTAAGGGGATTAGAATGATAGAAATTATAGTGCTGACCTACCTAATAATTGTATTTGATAGCAGATTGACTTCTTTTCTAGGAAAAAAAAGAATTAATAGAAACTTATCATTGGATCGTCTCATAAAGATCTTGGCTTCTGGGCTACATGATAAAAGCAGTACAGTCCATGTGTTAAAAGAAAAATCAAAAGTAACCTATTTGATTAACCTGGAAGTTACATTTCTGAACTTTTACTGAATTTTCTCGTAGCTCATGCACAGGCTGCATTATTATTAGCACTCTGAATATGACCTTCTCATGTTACTCTCTTCAGAAAAATGCCGTGCATGTGGCTAGCTCCTCGTACTCATGTGGCGTTTCTGTTGTCTCCGAGAGTGAGAGCGGCTTGTACGTACATGTTGTCGCTTATGCAGCAGCCAACTGTTTTACATTCTCCTTAACGGCGTCTCAGAAAGAAACAACATCTTGAGTCAGAAAGGTTCTCCCCATGGCATTATTCGAGCTCAACAAACGCAGTTTGTTGCAAAGCAAGGTGCAGAAGAGGACAGCTAATGCATGCTTGATGGGCCTAGTTCCTTACAAGTAATTAACTGTAAGAAATAGCCTGACATGTTGGCTAGTTCTTGTCCACTATTCAGAAGTCTCTCCCCTAGAAATTATAGCATCACTCAAGTAGTACTAATCATCAAGAAGCAAGAGAGTTAATTTACTTGCCACCTACTTAATTAGCAGCTAGATCACAATCAGCTCTTCCTCCTTTTGTTACTTACAATTATTTTCTCATCTTGTCTCCCTTCTTGTTATTGAAACAACATAAAGCAAGAAGCCAGATTACACAGAGGTAGAACCCCTGATTTGCTCATGCATCCCCACACTACTACCTCAATTCCCAAGCAAAATGTAGGAGGTGTAAAGCTACACTTGCAAGCAAGCATGTTAGCCCACCAATGCAAAGGCCTAAAGTGAAGGGGAGGAAATTGCCCATTTCTGTATGGGTGGATCGGTCGGCCATTGCATTGGCAAGCCATGCAGTGGTTTAGGGGGTAAAGGAAGGCTTAGCATTTGGGCGTCAATTGAATAATGGTCCTTGGCCATGTAAAAGGGGGACATGGATGTGTAAAGGTGTTGATTTTGTTTTGATCCCTCTCCCTCTGCTGTTGTATGGTGCGCCGTTGTCATCGTTGGGTGTGTGCGAGAGGATTAGATTTGATGGCTTGGTGGGGCTAACCCGTGGTTCTTGTCCTTTTGGCACCAAGAAATGATGGTGGTGATTGGTGATTAGTTTGTGTTGTGTGTAGATAGAGTACTAATTTAAGCAGAGGAGCCCATCTATATCTGACCTTTGGAGGAAGCCACTAATGCGATAACCAAGTACTAGGAGATAAACTCTCGTAACTACTCTGAGCTAAAAGATGAGCTACCCAATTTGCCGTTCGGTTAATCCAGACGACTTTACACTCCTAAGAAAAAAAATAAAAATTGTAGATCCATTTTTCGCGTAAAAGATTGCACGTCAATATATTAGCAAAATTTTTACTTCCTGAGCTAGAGAACCCAATACAGATCTGTTAAGACTTCTATCTTGTAGTTTTTTTTTATGTTCCCGCACTATCTGTCTCCAAGATCAGCTTCTGAAAGCCTACTTCTCTTGCCAATTCAGCCGCTCGCTTGCAAGCCAAAAGTTCAGTACTTGCGACATCGATCACTCACCGAGTTGAGGTAGTGGCCCAGCACCAGCTTTGAACCTCCCTCCTTCATCCCTTTGTCACAACCCTCGTCGCCCTGTGCTTAGAATTCATATGGAAAGCGCCATCAGCATTCACCTTAAACCAGCCAACCTCCGGGAAAGAAAGACCATCCAATTGTAACAGTACCCTTTTGTCGATCTTTCAACTTCGGCGATTCATCCAGAAGAAAAAGAACTCTTTGCGCCACGGAATCCGATCAGTCAAAAATGTTTTCAAACCTTACACTATTTCTTGTCTTCCATGGCTCATAAATAATTGTAGCCATCAGTTGCATACTCGATTCCTTTTGAAAGTCTGTGCAGTCAAGCAACCATCGTGCCAGTGCGGATGGTCTATTGCATATTTGCATTCCTCTGATGAAATTGCTAAAACACCTTCTGTAAATTCTTCCAGTTTGCTCCATGCCCATTGTGAGAAGTGCGGATGGTCTATTGCATGTTTGCATTCCACTGATGAAACTGCTAAAACACCTTCTGTTAATTCTTCCAGTTTGCTCCATGCCCATCGTGCCAGTGCGGATGGTCTAGCTATTGCATATTTGCAGTTTCATCAGAGGAATTGACGATAGATAATTTAGAGCCGGTAGTTAGCCACACTATTAAACTTGCTCTAATTCAATCACTAACAAAAAAAAAAGGACTGCAGCATCTAGTGGCGTCCATCGTGTGTGGCCCAGGGTTTGCAATACCGCCGATAACTGCACGGTTACCGTGTTTACCGCGGGGTACGGTAAAAGAAAAACCACGGTAATCTTCTTAAATTTAAAAAATAATTTAAAATCTTGATAAATTTTACACGGTTTTGTATGGTTTGCCACAGTGCTTATAACCGTGACATGGTAACCCTGGCCCCGGTGGTATGGAAACCCTGGTGTGGCCTGCCACGAGCCCATGACTGGTGATGATAAGAAGGCGTCCCTCTTTGCAGCCGAGCCGCGCATGCTATGATTCCGGCACATGCACGCATGCAGTAGCAGCGTATGGTACGCATGCCGTCGTCGGGGATAAAGAAAAAAAAAAACCGACTTGGGCAGTGCGCGTGCAGAGCCAGACCCACCCCAATCCCGGCCCACCCGGTGGAGGACCGCGGGTATGGGCCGCGGGCGCACGCTTTAGCCCCCTCCCATCTCATTCTCATCGCATCATCGCGCCTCATCGTGGACGCGGTGAAGTCCCATATGCATTTGCCTCGGCTTTGCAAGCGATACACCCGTGACCCGTGCGTCGACGCCAAGGCTGCAAACGGCAACGCCGTGCGTTACGTGGCAGGGGCACCGCGCGTGTACTCCTCGCCTGTCTGTCGCCTCCCCCCTCGCATCCATCGGCACACGGTCGCACGTACCCCAGCGCTATGATTTGCCGCGGCCCGTTCACGCTCACGCGTGGCCAATTCTACAGCACGACGAGCAAATTTTCTCGTATCCGGGCAGTTTTCTCGGGTCCAGATGGTCTCTTACGTGGGCCTAATTTTGGGCCTGGAGAACACATCCCTAGACGATCTTTCAACATTACGCTGCGGAATAAGTTCACCTTATGACCCTTAAATGTGATCAAAACCATAAACTACAAAACCGGATATCTCGACCTACAAACTCTTAAAACCGGTGCAATTTGACTCTCTGGGTTGTTTTGGGAGACGGTTTTGCTAACGTGGTGTCTACATGGTAATATTGATCGAGTCTTCGTTCCACGGACGTTGACGTGGCACCTAAGTGGCGGTAGAATTAAAAAATATACATGGCACCCATTAGTCATTCGCAAAAAAAATGTGGGCCTACTGACATATGGGACCCACATGTCAGTCCTTCTTCCTCCTCCCTCTCTCTCTCTTCTCTCTCTTTCTCTCCCCTTCTTCCCCTTCGGCAGGTGGTGCGCAGGGACAGTAGAGCTGCGGCGGTGGTAGCCACGACAGCAGCGCGGCGACGGCAGCGGAACTCGAGGGAGTAGGGCAGCGGAACGGTAGCGCGACAGTAGGGCGGCGGTAACAGTGGGCCAGCCTCCATCGCCCCATCGCCGTCTCCCCACCGGAATCATGCTCCGTGACCACTCCTCGTCGCCGCACCATGTGGAGAAGGAAGGAGAGGGAGAGAGATGGGGTCGCTACCGCCAGCTACGGCAATGACGCCGCGGGGAGGAGCGGATGAGGCTATGGATGGGGTTGGAGGAGGCACCGGCCATCGCCTCTTCAGCGCCCATCCGCCGCGTCACCGAAGATCTGGCCCTTGCTCCTGCCCTCGCCCGCCCACCCGCCCTCCCGCTGCTGGCTCCCGTCCCACGCTGCCGAACGTCGCCGCCACCGCTCGTTCTCGCTGTCCCTGCGCGCCACCGGCCGAAGGGGAAGAAGGGAGAGAAAGAGAGAGAAGGAAGAGAGGAAGGAGGAAGAAGGACTGACATGTGGGCTCCATATGTTAGTGGGCCCACATTTCTTTTTGTGTGAATGACTAATGGGTCTCACGTATATTTTTTAATTCTACTGCCACGTAGGTGCCACGTCAATGTCACGTGGAACGAAGACTCGGTCAATATTGCCACGTAGGCACCACGTGGCGCCACGCCAGCAAAACCGCCTCTTAAAACCGTCCAGGGAGTCAAATCGCACCGGTTTTAAAAGTTTAGGGGTCGAGATATGTCATGGATTAGATTTCGATCACATTTGAGGATCCTAAAGTGAACTTATTCCTTACGCTGCTGCAGAGACGATCACTACTACTTCCCGTCACACGCACGGGGAGCAGAAAATGAGCGAAATACACTAATCCTGTAAGATGCATTTTAATTCTAGTTTAATGTATAACAGCGTGTTCAGGCCTCCATTTATCACGTATGATCGCCGCCACGCTGCTCTCTGTCGTCGCCGGATGGGGCACCGGGAACTGCCTCAAGAAATGCAAGCAGCATATAGCCGCACGCCCCACCACTAAGTCGTGACGGTCGGTGGCAGCAGTACCAGCACGGTGAAAATGAAAATTTTCCGACCGTACCGATACCTTCCACAAAACTAATATAATAATAATATTTTTATCGATGGTTACTGTTTTCAAATTTAGTTTTTTTTTAATTTCTGTCAGCGTGGCATTGAAGTTGATACTAAATAGATAAATTCATAAATATGAAAATTTCCCAATTGTTTCGGTTCGTTTTCGAGAAAATAATAAAATAATGATATAGTTTCTTACCATTTTCGTCCGTTTTCATCCCTGGCATGCGCAGTGAGTGGCCTCTAGAGTCCAACATCGGTGAGGATGTTCTGGAAAAATATACAGTGGAAACTATATATATGTTGTCGCTCAGGAGTCTAAATGCAAAATATGTGCTAGCGTGTAGCGTTACGCCGGTGGTCATACACGAGCAAATAAAATTTTAGACATGCTGAGATACATTAAATCAACAATATGAATCTAAATATGTATTTTGCCAGATTAGGTACTTAAGTAAACCACCGTATAAATTTAAGGGCTGGTCGTGTATTTCACAGGAAAAAAAACGATCATTCCATCTCTCGCTGTCTGCCTTGTTGTCCCAAGCTTCTTCCATAAGTAGTACAACATCTCTACCACATCTCTCGCCAGCCAATCCGAGCACCCCTACCCAGTCAAAAGCTCCACCATTGCATGATGCCATTATCTCCCTGGAGTACAAAATCAAATGCACCGAAGACACTTTAAAATCCACAATCACTAATGGCTAACCTCAAAACAGGACAGAAAAGTAGAAGTAGTAGTAGCTTGATTAGGACGGATGGCCAGAAGGAAGGAAAAGGAGGGATGTCGAGCAAAAGCAGAGAGTTCAGTGAACCTGTTGTCTTTCTGAGACGCTTCATGGCGTCCCCACAAGTCCCAATCATTGTAGTACTAGTACTGAACGGCCCTTGTTCTGGAAAATGGATCTTCCCAGCGTCGGTTATCCTCGATGAAAGCAGGCGCCACACACAGCAAAGAGATAAAGGAGGAAAAACCGGTAAAGCATGTAGCTCTAGTTCGTGTTTAGTGCAGTACAATTTTCCATCCTGCGGTCAGCAGGGTTTACAAAACCATATGGCAATCACGTACGATAACCTACGACATACCTCGCGGTAACCATCAAACCGTGGGCGACGGTAACCTTACCTCTAAACAATTTGGTAAACACTTATAGTCATTCTATCACTATAGGAACAATTTGATCTCATGGTCTCTCTAGGATGATCGCGATCCCCAATCACCGGCGATCAATTTTTCAGTCCAAAATACTTTATGGAATTATAGTAGCAGAAACTTACATAATAGCTAGAATGTTGTTGCCATTCGGAACGAGGCTACTAGATCCAATTGTTACAGCAAAATTAGTCTACGTCACGTGATCGATCTTTTTCTCAAATCTCGTTGACATGTAGTACTCGGTACAAGCTGCGCAATGACTAGCTGCGTTCGAAGCTAAAGGTTAGGACCATCTCTTCGCTTTGTAAAATAGAACGAGCCATTAGTATATATTCCCTCTGTCCCACAGTATAAGAGATTTTAAATGTATGTGACATATACTAGTATAATGAATCTGGACAAACCATGTACCCAGATTCATTGTAGTAGAATATGTCACATCCACCCAAAATCTCTTATATTATGGGATGGAGGGAATAATTAATTAAGCAGAAACCTTTAGCTTATTTAAAAAGTTAATATATTTTTTAAGACAACTATTCTATAGAAGTTATTTTTTCCCATAATACGCCATTTAGTAATTTGAGAAAGATGCGAAAAAACAAAAAAAGTTGAAGTTGAAAAAAATATGGTTAAGAACGCAAAATAATTTGTCAATCAACTCCCACAAACACGGAACGAATCCAAAGCAACTCACGCGCTTGGATCACTCGCGAAACGACCTATCAACATCTCAAAACTCTCAAACCAATCGAGAGAACAAACGCAAAATTTGCCCATAAATAAATTTATTTGCTCCAGCTAAGACCGGCGGCTGATCGATCGAGCTCATCACCACGGGAAAAGCCGATCGCGGAAGAGAAGAGAGCCCTTCCAGCCTGGGCCACGTGGCGTCCACGCACCATCACCAGCACAAGGAAGGAAGGAGAAAGAAAA
Source organism: Oryza glaberrima (assembly GCF_000147395.1). Classification (NCBI taxonomy): domain Eukaryota; kingdom Viridiplantae; phylum Streptophyta; class Magnoliopsida; order Poales; family Poaceae; genus Oryza; species Oryza glaberrima. The sequence goes on along the minus strand of NC_068333.1, from coordinate 22,082,050 downwards.
AAAAAAAGAAGAAGAAAATCTCCTCGTGCTGCTGCCGACCTGTGCCGGCGATGAGAGCAGTGGGCCCCAGTGAAGCACGGCGGCGGTGGGAATCGGCGAAAGATCCTCCGCCTCCGCCTTTGCGAGGGGAGGAAAGGTCGCCGGGGATTTTCTGTGAAGGCGTATCCTGACGACCACCTTAAGCTGTCGACCTGCTTATGTTTAATCCAAAAAATTTTGGGGGATGTTTCATCCAAATCGACTTTAAATCCCTGATTGAATTATTTTTTCACAGGATTATTATATGGATTATCTACTAAATTATGTATTATATATTTTAAAATAAATTTAACAAATAGTTTAGAAAAAAATTGTCTAAGCTGTATGGTGGAAGAAAATATTCTGAGAGGGCATATTTTAAAACGAATTTCTTGAAACTTGATTTTTTTTGTATTAATTTTAATGGATAGTAGCATTTGTTTTCGTGTTAATCATGAAATGGGAGTCATGCAACTAAAGCACAACTAGTTCCAAAATCAAATTCTAAATTTCAAAATCAGCCTACAGTGAAAAAAAAAACTGAATTGATTTCCATTTCTTGTTTTTATTCAATAGATGGTGAATTGCACGCATGTATATAATCATTTTTCTGTTTGTAATGTGTTTTGGAAAAGGAAAAGATGATGAATTTGTGAGCTGAAATTTGGTCTGAAAGAGGAAACCAAGTGTGTGAACAAATGTCGACACGTGGTGGTCAATTTGCAGCCGTATTAGGTGGTATCAATACGATTTTTAATCAATTCGAATACAGGACGGTTACCTATCTTAAAAAAAATTAAAAAAAGAACAGGGAAATAATTAGTGTACGCAACTTGGACCAACCAATAATGCCAGGCGAACTAATCCAATCCGGTTCAACTACTAATGGATGGCTCCAAGTAGCGTCAATGATTGAGCTGTCAGGGCAATTCACAACCAATGGAGGAAAAAAAAAGAGGAGATAATAAAAAGAAAGATGCCACTAGCTCAAGCTGATAATAATGCTCTCCACAGATAATAATAAATTTTATACAAAAGGGAATTAAAATTAAATAGAGATTTGTGGGAGGACAACACAACAACCCCATCTTCTTCCTTCCTCCCTCTTTCCATCCAACTTCCAACCTCAACCACCACTACAACAACAACATCATCATCATCATATTATTCTTCCTTTGCTTGATGCATCTTAAGTCACCCATCTCATCTCCTTTTCTTTTTCTTTCTTTTTTTTCCCCTTTCACCTTTAAGAAGCTCTCAGGAAAAGAAAAATAATACCCTCAACTTTAATTTTTAAAAGGAAAGAAGAAGAAAAAAGAAAGAAAAAAGGAGGAAAATTCAGGTTGGTTTCCCCTTGTATTATCCTTTTAGAACCTAACGATCTTGGCGGCGCGGACGACGGGGTTCTCCCTGGCGATGGCGTCCCTCGCCGCCGACTTGTAGTCGAAGCTGCAGTCGTGGCGGTCGGAGTACCGGTGCGCGCCGCAGTAGAGCTCGCCGCAGCGGCACCGGAACCCGGTCAGGCCCACCCGCCTCCGGCAGCTGTGGCACCGGTTGACCGACGACGACCTCGACACCTTCGACGACGACTCCACCGGCCCCGCCGTCGGCCGCTCAACCACCAGCGCCACCGCCGCCGCCGCCGACGACTGTACGGCCTGCCTCGGCTTCTCCACCACCGGAAACACCGGCAACGACGTCGTCGACGGCGAGGCAGCGGCGGAAGAAGAAGAAGAAGACGCCGAGGCAGCCAAGAAGCAGTTCTGGCAGAGGTTGTTGGTCGCCGGGTTGCCCGGGAACCCGCAGCTGTTGGCGCAGAGCGTCATCTCCGGCGCCCTCAGCTCCGTCGGCTCCTCCACCTTCTTCTCCCTCTGCGCCATGATCGAATCCGAGAGAGAGACGAAGCGAGCTTAGGTTCGCTTTGCTTTTGGGAATGGGTTAGCGAGGCGAGGCGAGGAGAGGGTGAGTCCCTTTTATTTATCGAGGAGGAGGCGGGCGGCGTACGCGTTCTCGTCGTCGACAGACAGCGACGGCCGGCGCTTGAAAATGGGTTGGAAATGGCGATGCTGCCCCTCTCTCGATCACCTTGTCTGACGGTGAAACGAGGAGAAAAAAAATGGGGGCGACAGGTTGGGTTTGGTTGTGGTTGTGGGGGTCTCTTTCTTACGGATTAAGGGAGGAGGAGAATGATGCAAGGGCGTGCGTACGTGCTTTGTGGTTGGGGATTGTTAGCGGCGGGTAAGGGAGGGTGGCTTTGGCTTGGCTGGCCTAGGTACTGTGTAATGTAATTTGGAGGGTGGATGTCTGTCTTTAGGTTAGGGAAGCTTGCAAGCTATTTCAAGCTGGGATCTACTATTATACACAAGGGAAAATAGGGGTGAAAGGTTTCTTTTATTCCTGTGGAAAAATATTGGAGGAAAACATGGATTAAAATTTACTTTGTATTGTATTTGAAGGATCTTTAAGATTGCACATCGATCTTGCTTGATACGGTTTAGGGTTTCGAAACGTGAAGAGAACCACTCACCAATTGTCCTTTTATGAGCACTGTTGTTGAGAGATGCACTTTGCTAGTGCGGTGGCAAGAGGTGCGTGGTTTCAATCCCGATGTCCGTGTTCAATCCTCAACACGCTTATAATTTCTTCTTAAAAATATTGTATTATTGAGCAGGTTCGTATTTAGAAATTGCAAATGGAAACAATCAAATTTAACGAAAAAAATAAACAACAACTGAAAAAAAAAGTATTTATTGTTGACAAATCAAATGTATAGAAAAAAACAAACTAAAACCGAAAATTTAGGTCCCCTTTGATTCAAAGAAAATTCATAGGAATTTTAGAGGATTTCTTTCCTATATGAATTTTTCCTATATAGCCCTTTGAATCGAAGGAATGGATCTTATGGAATCCTATGAAATTCCTATGGATTGCCTAATGCCATGCAAGTTTTGGAGCAATTCTAACATGAGGTAAAACCTCTTGGAAACTTTCCTTTGAGTCTTTATCTCTCCTCTAATTCCTGCGTTTTTCCTGCGGTCCAATCAAACGACCATTTCTGTATTTTTCCTGTGTTTTACAATCCTCTGTTTTACACTTACATTCTTATCAAAATCCTGCGTTTTTTCTATTCTTATGTTTTCTCATTCTTGCGATTCAAAGAGGCCTTATTGAATTTCACCGATATATCCGTACATCACAATTGAGCACTAGTAACCACAATTACCGATTAACCACCGGACAAATAGCAAAATTCAATGTACGATGTTATTTTGTTGGATTTTGATTTGAATTCGTGTACAAGTAGCTCAGATGGACGTCAAAATTTTCCAAGGCTAACAAGTTGCAGCACCATCGGTCAACTCAAACGAACGTCAAACATGCGTAGTACCGCTTAAAAGTAAACCCGTACTTTGTACTCCTTCTGTCCCATAATATAACAATCAACTGAATAGAATATTTCTACAATAAATCTAGATATGCATCTGTCCAGATTCGTTGTACTATAAAATATCTCGTCTAGTCCAAATTGCTATATTATGGGACGGAGGGAGTAAAAAATAACTTAAGCCCCAGGTCCGATCCCCTAGCCCTCATCCACAGCACAGATAACGGAGGAAAACCGAGTTCACGACCTGGTACACGGCACCACCAAACTTTGCACGCGCCCCCCGGGCACCAGCCACCACACCAGGGGCACAACTGCCAATCCACCACACCACCACCAGTCGAAGACGCCGCCATGTCACGCACGCATGCAACCCCCCTCGCGATTGGCGCCCCCAACCCAAGCCGCGCGCCGATCGGGCCGCCCAAAGCTGACCGACGCCACGCCCGTGAAACCAACCCAAGTGAAAAAATACCCGCAGGAAACGCAGCGGAAACCCATCGCGCGATTCGCCGAGGAGCCGCGTGCGTGAGCGCTGCAGTTTTAGCGTCGTCCGTCCCTGCCTGACCTCCCCGGTTGTCGCTGTCCGGCAGCTGAGCTGTGTCGCGCCTGTGCGGATTAGGATTAGCACGGCCGCGTGCAGCTGCTGCTTCTGCTCCCTTTCCCCGGCAACCCGTCGCTGTCGCCACGGTAAAAATATGGCGACCACGAATTCACGTGGTGAATTAACATCCGCTGCAGGATACTAGTATGATGCTGCGTCAAGGTCAACGGATATCACCTTTTTTTTTTCTTTTTCTCACACATAGTTTTCTTTTATCATAAAATAAATCAACCATGACTCGTAATGTATTTTGGAATGAAGAGAATACATAGATATACATACTATAGGGGTATCATCATACATGGAGGAGAATTATCGTGTTCCTGTTAGATACCAATCGAGATCCTCTGCAGTATGCTCACTGATATGTGGGGCCTATATATCAATGAGCAGTGGACCCTCGCTCGTTATGTACTACTACTAATGCTGGTGCGAGCTGCGGTATGTGAAAAGCGAGGGAAATGTGCGCGTATGTGCAGGGCTACCTAACTGGCTTGGGTACCAGCCAGGGTGGTGCACGGATGGATGAATACGGCAGCCGACCTATCGTGCCCAAACATCCGTGTTACACCCGATCGATCGCGACGACGGCTCTCATCAAGCCGCGTCGACGGGGAGAGCTCTCCTAGTTGGAAAAAACGATAAAGTTGCTGAAAAATAATTTAAAATGAGACTGATGTCAAATCTATAGATAATTGTATAAAAGTTTTAGTGCTATCACGTTATTTTTCTCGATAAATGGAACTATGGATGATACGATACTCATGTTTCTGAAGCTTGTAAGATAGTAGTATTACCTTTCTCTTAAAATATATTAATTCTTACCTATGTATATGGATATACTTTTATGCAAATGCATAGGTAACTAAATGTAGTTATATTTTGGGATGTGATTTTTTAAAAAAGGAAGGTAGTATTATATATTACTCCCTCCGTCCCTAAATATTTGACGCTATTACCTTTTTTAAACATGTTTGACCGTTCGTCTTATTCAAAAACTTTTGTGAAATATGTAAAACTATATGTATACATAAAAGTATGTTTAACAATGAATCAAATGATAATTACTTAAATTTTTTTAATAAGAAAAATGCTCAAATATGTTTAAAAACGTCAATGGCGTCAAATATTTAGGGCCCCTTTGATTTGTAGGGAAAATGTAGGAATTTTGGAGGATTTTAATCCTATGGAAAAAAATCTTATGAAGGTCTTTGAAACAAAAGATTGAATCCTATCCAATCCTTTAAAATTCCTATGAAATGGGTAATCCTATGCACATTTTGGAGGAAAGTTAGCAAGAGGTCTAACCTCTTGGAACATTTCCTCTGAGTCTATCTCTCTCATCTGATTCCTGCGTTTTTCCTGTGGTCCAATCAAACGGCCATTCTTGTGTTTTGCAATCCTCTGTTTTACAATTGTATTCATATCAGAATCCTGTATTTTTCCTATTCCTCTGTTTTTTTTTTCATTCATACGATTCAAAGGGGCCCTTAGGGACGGTGGGAGATCTTTTAAATAATCACTTGTACATGGTAATAAATAAGTGATTCAGCTATTTCGAACAAAATATAGCACTTTTTTTGAGGGATTTTTTTAGGGAAAAAATATAGCACTTTTATGTGTGTAACCGAGATTCTTTTACCAGATTAAGAAATCTGGTAAAAGAACCCTGCTGCTATATAAAGGTGCTTCTCAATGCTATATCCCATCCACACTCCCCACGCATTTATATGACTACTAAAGTTTCGCATTTATATGACTACTAAAGTTTAATTAGGTTGTGTTTAGTTCACACTGAAGTTTGGAAGTTTGGTTGAAATTGGTACGATGTGACAGAAAAGTTGTGTGTATGAAAGATTTGATGTGATGGAAAGTTGTAAGTTTGGAAAAAAAAAAACTTTAGAACTAAACATGGCCTTAGTCAGTTTTTATTTAAATTGCACAAAGCTAAATTAGGATCCATATTATTGATATACATGTGTTGTATACATCTATAGCAATCAATCCGTACTAATACTTTTTGGACCACCGCGATCAAACAGTATTTTTTTTTCTCTCTATAAACAGCGGATAAATTTAATTCGGTTGGTTATTTTTTTAAAAGGGCGACGTGGTTTGTCTTTGTCCCGTAATCTCTTTATCTTTTGGAACTATCTGGTTACATGTATTGGATAGAACATGTAAACTATTTTAATTATCTTCAAAAGACGTACGTACTCCTAGTTTATACATACGGTAGATTTTTACATTATTTACAACCTGTGCTTAACAATATAGTAAGATGTACTCCCTCCATCCCATAATATAAGGGGTTTTGATTTTTTTTTTCTTACAATATTTGACCACTCGTCTTATTCGAATTTTTATACAAATATAAAAAACAAAAAATTGTGCTTAAAGTATTTTAGATAATAAAGTAAATAAAAAAATAATTCTTAATTTTTTAATAAGACGAGTGGTTAAACAGCGAAAGAAAAACACAAAATCTATTATATTACGGGGGAGGGAGTAATTAAGGACTGTAGTAGTACTATCGTGATCGTGACGTCGGTTGGCGATACATGAATCCAGCTTTCTCTAGAAAGAGATGCTTGGATGGCCATATTTTACACCTCTCGCCGACTAAATCCTCTGTTTATTCGAGTCATCACCGGATTGGTTAGTTTATAGGGAAAGTGGTTTAGTGGGCTGCCCCCACGAAGCACAGCAAACAACAGGGTGTGTTCATCACCTACAGAAACACGATTTGTTTATCGGTTTGGGGGAAAAGACGAGACGGCGACGTGGCCGCTCAAGTGGACACATTTTAATAGCATAAATGTAGTATAGTACTAGTAGCATGATTTTTTGGGGGGCATCTCTATCAACAGAGAATCCTTAAATTACACCTAAAGTTGCTTCACAAATTGGTGAGGTCCAGGCAAAACCAAATCCAACGGGATATTGTTTTTTTCTTCAAAAATTTCTGTCCATCATCTCTCCAGAGCCGTGACACATGCACCACCATGTTTGGCATGATAGGGAGAATCGATTTTGCTTATCAAGAAACAGAGAAAAGATCCCACTAGGTTAGTAGGTGTTTAGTGTTTTCCTCCCCCCTACTAATCAATGGTTATGACCTTAATTAATTGCTGGGAGCCAGGATTGGGTGAACTGCCCACGTATACTATAATGTTATGCCGTATGTAAGTGTGTATGAGAAAGAGAGAAATTATATACTCCCTCCGTACTCATAAAGAAAGTCGTTTAGGACAGCGATACGGTCTCCAAATCACATTTTTGACTTCTTATTTCTATAAAAATATTTATTAAAAAATGATATATGTATACTTTTATGAAATTATTTTTCAAGACAAATCTATTCATATAATTTTTATATTTTCAAACTCAACAGCTTGAGAGTTATTCATGATTTTTATTTCCAATGTTTGACTTAAATATTGTCCTAAACGACTTCCTTTATAAGTATGGAGTGAGTATGTATTGGGAAAAGAAATTGGTGCGATGTGGTGTGGAGTTGAGGACGCGTAACTTCATTCACTAAGATTTAATTCCTGATGTCTATAAATTTTACGCACTTAATGTAAGTGAACTTTTAACAGAAATATAGCTGAGATTAGAAATATGCCTGTTAGTTTTCGTCTCTTTAAATGTGTATTAGCTGTTGTGTAGGTGAGTATGGCGTTACGCTGTTGCGTATGTAATGGTGTGCGTCTACCGTGTAATAGAAAAATAAATGACATCGTGTACATGGATTATCGCTAATGACGCCATTGGATTAGTTTAGGTTGCCCATGGAGCCTAAGGTCCCCTAACACCAACCCTAAACCCGTAATTTAATATCCTCTCGTGAATGACAGCACGGTGACGCTGTGCTGCGTAGGAAAGCCACTAGCTGGTGCCGTGGTGCAGCAGAGCAGCAGCGTCACGCCAATGACTCGAGGCATTGCACAATCGATTGATACGCTGTTGCCTTCTTCACGTGCCCGCGTCGCAGCGAGCTTCGCCTTTCCACACAGAGATTTTGTGGAGATCGCCTTCTCCTCTCCTGTGTAAATAAGTGGCTGATCGCATGAACGACAATGGGTGGCAATTTGGCAACTGGCAAAGCATCGCAAATTTGCAGTGCTGCATTCTAGGATAGATATGCTCGTATCACCAAAAAGAGACTTTAGGAAGCCGACGAGTTCCAAAGTAGGGACTCCGTATGTTTCTAAATGTTTAACGCCGTTGATTTTTTTAAATATTTTTAACCGTTCGTCTTATTCAAAAAATTTAAGTAATTATTAATTCTTTTCTTATCATTTGATTCATTATTAAATATACCTTTATGTATACATATAGTTTTACATATTTCACACAAATTTTTAAATAAGACGAGCGGTCAAACATATTTAAAAAAGTTAACAGCGTTAAATATTTAGGGAATGAGGGAGTAAATGACTACATGTATGCGCAGTAGCATTAGATCTCATGCAATCCTCCTTCCCCGCTGCATTCACAACATAGATCGAACCAAAATACTCCAATCGATAGTATTTCGTTTCATATTATATAAGACTTTCTAATATTGCCCACATTTATATATATGTTAATGAATATATATATATATATATATATATATATACACACACATATACACATATACATATACATATATATATACACATACATATATTCATTAACCTCTATATTTATGTGAGCAATGCTAGAAAGTCTTATAACATGAAATGAAGGGTAGGTAGTACACTGTTCATGTGAAAAAAGCAATAAAATCGACATGCCATTCATCAATATCACAAAAACTATGTGGAGTAGTTTGCAAGTGGGTGAGTTGAGGGCTGAAGCATTCATAAACTAGATCGAACATACTACTCGACATAACCAGGGATAAAACTGGACAGCTCTAAATTTAATATACTTGTGCTACCAGGTTGCCAGGGGCCATCTTCCATAATGAATGCTTGAATAAAACTAGCTCGATCAATTTCTTTATGCATAGGACAGATTGTTCTAAGTAATGCAAAGTTCAACACAGAAACTAAAGTCTAACTAAAAAATTATATCAATACATTAAGGAATAAAAGTATAAAACAGAACTATGTTCAATAAAAAAACAAAAAAGAAACAAAGAGAGATGTTTTTCCTTTTCTTTTTTTCTGTTTTTTTTTGTTGGGAAAGGGACTGGTTCTAAGAAGAGTACAAATAGATAGACTGCTGTACAGTCGGAGCTTACAATGATGAAGAGCCCAGACTACCGACTAAATGCCATGTCCAAAAACTAGCCCTCAAATGCTCTATTTGACAATTGATCCTCATCCATGGAAGTTATTTCAAATCTCAGCAAGTCCTTTCAGATGACTGAAGAAAACTGTTTGCTCAATGTGACGACAGTTCATTGATCTCCAATACAACCACCTCCAAGTATCAGCATGGTGGTTTATCAAATTCTGGCTCCAAACTCCTTCCCCTTTTCTTATTTTCTTCTCTTTTTTTGTATTTTCCTGCTTTTAGCCTTTTTTACAAAGCAGCATTTTTTTCCATAAACCATCTTCCAAGCTTATTATGCTGATTCTAATATGCTGTATGATGGGCTAGGCACCAATTTGGTTCTCATCATATAAACTATAATTCATCTCCCCTATGTGGCAGGAGGAAGCACCTGTTCAGCAGAAGGCAGTGCCACGGTTGCACCTGTATTTGAATCAGTAACTGAAGGCTCCCGTTTCCATTGTAAACTTCTAGCACCAGCTATCATTGGAGCACGCCCTCTGAAGGTGCTACCAGGGAGGCCACCCCTTGGGTATGCCATTCTACCATGCCTGGCATACATTGATGTTCGCCCACCACCAGGCCAACCATAAAAATGTGCAGCTTCATGAGAACTTCGCCTGACAACCTGTACAAGGGAAAAACAAATGAAATATCACCAGCTCCAAGGCAACCCAATATATCAACCAGTAAAGCAATAGAGTGATAGCAAGTTCCTTTCGTGCAACAGTTTCACGGAATACTAATTCAGAAACATAAGGTGGATGAGCTCTGAATTTGGTTAGGAGGATTGTGCTCTATATTCAAACTCCCCTTTCAGTAGAGAGAGATACTCCCTCCGTCCCAAAATATAGCTACCTAAGTACTAGATTAGACACAACCTAGTATTACGAATCTGGACATGGGCTCTATCCAGATTTGTAGTTCTAAGTTGTGTCCAATAATCCAGTACCAGGTTACAATATTTTGGGATGGAGGGAGTAGAAAGTAAAAGGACAAAGCTTGGTCATTGACCATAGTACCTTGAGGATGCGTGCCATGAATGATGTTCCATTCAATGAAAGAGCCCGTTCAGCTGATTCTTTATGTAAAAATTCTACGTAGGCAGATCTGTATCGGATAAAAAAAAGGCATGAGTTATATTTAGGAGATGAGAATGGCCGACTTCAGATTTTAAGTATAGCTAATTTATTGTAGCCTACTTCATTAACTTGCAAGGATGTTAAACTTATGTGTTGAAAGCATGGCATTTAGATTCTTAAACTTGCAAGAGTAATTCACTCAGTTATGACCAGAGCAACATAGTTTTCGAGCAATGATAAGAAAATTGCATAAGTATTGAGTTCTAAATATCATAAATCTAATGAAACACGACGCAAGTTTAATGCCTGCGATGCCATTTATATTTACTCAAAATATTTTCCTCAGTTTGCATAAAACGATTAAAGCCAGAAGCTTATTTTTTGGGCCGGATGTAGTATTCACAATTTTTCCTATGGAGATATATGACATATAAACTGCTATCACCAATCTGTGAGTTCTACATGTAAAAACCTTTTGATTTGAATACCAAGCCAAAGGTACTCCTGGGTGAGATTTAACACCATATGAAATCAGTCCAAGCTCTACTGATGGTACAGATATAAGGTTGTTCCTAGTTGCATCTGAAGTTTAAGTTTCATGTTAAATGAAGAGAGATATAACTCAAGTTTTTTAGACCATGTGAAGTTGACTTCAAAGTTGAAGATATAAGCACAACAGCACCTAATGGCTGATTTGCACTAGACATGTTCCATCACTCAACATCTCAAAAACCACCATGATATTGCATGGCATTTACGTATATAAGATAAAAAAAACAGCAAAAAAAAATCTTCTCAGCAAAATTAGCATATGAAAGAGTACCCTGTTGGCTGCCCTGTTGCTGCATTAGTAACAATAACTACTTTGAGCACCGCACCAAACTTGTTGAAATGGCGAGATAGCGCGTCCTTGGTGGCACCAAAATGAACCTTCAAATAAAATTGACAAAGGTATAAGAATATAGGACAAGAAACCATGTGTGATGAGAAGACATAGATACCAACATTGCTAACATAGAGGGTTCTAGAGTCTGCGTCCTCAGTTGGGTGTGCAGTGCTATATGAACTCGTAACTGCAAGGAAGGACAGATATATTATATTGTGCAATAAACAATAGTGAGATAAGGTGAAACATTCCGTACTGATGATTGTTTCTGATGGGAATTTACATCAGAGTGCTAGTTCAGCATTATGCTTTGACTTTTGAATTAAACAATTTTAAATGCTAAAATGATTTTGAGTTATGTCACATACCAGATGATGCAATTGCAGATCGCTGTGAATCCTTTTGGACTTCTCCATGAGCTAGTTCCTGAGTAGTTTTCTCAACAGTCAGATAAAATCTACCTGAAGATTCCTAAATAATTTTAAAGCATTGGAGCTAAATACAAGGAATGTGAGCAAATGGAACAAACAATTACTCAGTAATTAGGCATAAGTAACAGCTAAAGAATGTAAAATATTTCCTGTGTATTAACAAAATATAGAAGCAAGCTAATACAGTAAGTAGTCTGAATCAATGGAACATGCAAGTGAAGTAGCTATAGGTTTCTCATTCCAAGCATAATTGATATGAACCAATCTGCATCGGCCTTTTCAGCTGGCCATGAAGAGATAAAAGCACAATAAACTAATCCTGCAAACCACTAACCAACCCAGTTCAATCCAATAGAGGAAAGTAGTGACAAATCATTTAATAATGTGTTTTCACTCGACGATCTGTCAGCCTTGCTTCTCCTCTATTCCAGTCAAATGGGAAATCAGCGATAGTTATCACATGCAAATATCCAATATACTTGCTTAGATGATACTTTTTTAAAAATAGAAGTAAAACTTTAAGCAAAATAATCAGAGTGGGTATGCAGAAATGGTAAACATAGTGCAGTTACTAAGCAGTTACTAATAAAATTTGATTGGTTTAAAATATGAAGCTACTTACTTTGATATTACTAGTCAGAGAGGTAACAGTAGCATTCATGGGTGTAATGTCCATTTTCTCTACAACATGAACATCTTTTGGTGTTTCATAATTGGAAGGTTCCAGATTGTTGGCATTAACTGGGACAACCACAGTTTTGCTCATACTTATTACTGACGAAGAACCTGGTTGCTCCTCCTTAATCAAGTTTGAATGCCTCATTGTACTGGTCTCTGGTTCAACACTGCATTTCACGAAAACATCTTTCTTCTCCACAACTGAAGGGTAAGCAGCTACTTGTGAATCGGAACTTCCATATCTAGTGATTCCATCATCTCTGCTAACATCATCATCAGATGTAGAATCAACATTCATTTCAGCTTCCCCATCTTCTAATGTTATGTCTCCGGATATCTCATCATCATTATCGTATCGATCAGAATCATGATCATCTGCAGTTGTAGCTGGTTTGAAATCTTCGTAATCTCTCTGCTGTTCACGAGAACGGGGTGTCTGATTCACAGCATTCCCTTGGCCTAATCGACTAAACACGCTTCCAGTAGATCTAACTTTGGTAGAATCTGCAGCAGCCTCTGCGGCAGCTCTGAGAGCTAAAGCAGCTCCAGGTACTTGAAGAATTTGCCTAGTTCTTTCTGGCTTTTTGTCATACAGGTGGCCCTCTGTAGATGTTTCTATTCTTTTACCATGCAGGCTGTCTGCAGATGATGTGGAAACCACAGAACGTAGGCGCTTAGAAGATGGTTCCGTAGAGCTGCTGGTTTGCTGTACAGCTTTCACAGCATCTCGAACAGCAAACTTTAGAAGACGGCACGAGGCACCAACGTCACGGCGCAAAGGCAAGTCTCTCTGGCAATAAAGAAAAGAATTGTTGGTAAATGACATGTTTTGAATTTTGCATAATTAATTTTAAACAATGAAAATGAAAGGCTAAAGAAAACATTGTCTCCAGTAGAGACATTAAGAATGAATGCTTCCAGTCGTACCGAAAATTGAGGGGCTGAACTAAACTGCAGTCTAACATTCCCTTATGAAAATTTTAGAGCAGAAAACCAACAATATTTCAGGTAGATAGTACACACAGACTGTATTGGCTATTTGGTGATTTCCCCAACACTTAGAAACATGAAAAAATAACTAGATCAGCTAGTTGTTCATTCTAATTGCGAAGTATTGCAGAAAATACAAACAGCTAGAGCCCACATATGCATATTCATGAGATGAAAAATTGTTAATTCATCAGTTGCAAAGAACGTTTGTTGCAATGTAGTGTATAGTTCAAATAGGGAATGTGGAAAATCGCAGTGCACCTTCATTTTAACAACTAACATGATACTATCCTCTTATAATCCTGTGCTGATGCTATAAAAGTTCATATTTAGTGTGTTAAAAGGAATCTTCCATTGCACAATTTAGAGAAGTATAAACAATTAAATGTTTAGCTGCAACACAAAGCAAGTTAATGAAAAAGTGAATCATTAAAAAAGTATGCAAGACAGCAGAGTGTTTCAGTCAATCCATTTGGTTAACACAAGCATTATGCATCTCCTATTATCACATCACATACCTTTATTTGTTGCGGTTCGTCATCCCTGTCACGCTTTCTGCCATTCCGTTGATTAGACGATGGGGGATGTCGTATTTCATTAACCTTTTGCGACCTTTTCTCCTCACCATGCAAAATATCCTTCAGTACACTTCTAAGTGGAAAGTTTTCATTACCCTCCCGACCAATTCCTTTCCAATCCCTTTTAGTCCGACTTCTGGTTGTACTGGGTTCACTTGCACGCTCAGGATGAGTTTGATCTTTGCTTCTCAACTGCAACTCTGACGATTTCTGTTCTCCAGGTAGTTCATTTGGGGCTTCGTCATCCTTATTATCCACCTGCAGTTGTTCTTGTGTTTGCACATAAAGGTGCAAATTTACAGATAAATGATCCCACAACCTACATGAAAGACATGGTATTCAGTTACACTTGATAAAGTAATATGCATGTAAATAAGCAAGGATTGTTTATTCTGGACTGGATATTTTGTTGAAGTGGTATGAGAAGTATGCACAAGAAATGATGGATTCAGGCAAGAAACAGTCTCTGTAACCTGAACTGCTTGTATGGGCAAATGACAAAGGCTAAATTAATCAGTAGATACAAACCAGTTTCAGGTTTAACAAGTAATTATAATATATTGTAGTCCTTGCAAATTATATACAGAAATAATCCAGGTAAAAAGTGTTTTTCGTTTTTACTACAGTCAACCTCTCCACTTCACACAAATGGTAAAGTAGCAAAATTTATTTAAAAAACCAATGCAAAGATCAAAAACATTTTTTTTAATTCTTTTCCAATGCTCAGTCACAAATGATTTGCGATTTGATTAAAGAGTGAGTTACATGGCAAGTTCTTGAACTTGCAGATGGTTGATCTTGATCCATGTACTTCCAAACAAGTTTATCTAAGGGCCTTTTCTAAAGTGCTATTTGAGCTTATCTACGCCTCGTTCCCATTAGCACGCTTTTCAAACTGCTAAATAGTGTGCTTTCAAAAATTCTATATAGAACGTGCTTTCAAAAATGAAATAAATTTATTTTTCAATTTTTTATAATCAATACACAATTAATCATATACTAATCACATTTCTCATTTTGCGTGCAGCTACTCAGCTAAATTCATCCTCTAAAAAAGAGCGTGGCCTAAACCCATAATGTGATTTAGTTGGGTCATGCAGCAGCCCAACCATATCGGCATGGATGTCTTTGCTTATGTGGATGGATGCGCCTAGCCATGCTGCAGGGTTACTTTTAGCAGGAAAATTATACTCCATGGGATGTGGCACATTTTCATACGCCCCTCTAACCAGATGTTATAAATGCTTTTGATGGTTAAATGTATGCAAAACATCAATTTGCCTAAGTACCAAAGGAGTAAATTGCATAGTCTAGGAGTAAATTGCTAGGCATGCATTAGTTCAAAAGTATAGAGAACGCTGTGCACAAATGCAAAAATATATTAAAGGTTGGCTTAACAACATAGTTGATGCCAAAAAATTAAGAATTCAATCTATATGACATGTGAACTAACCAGGAAATAAAGGCGCGACTATCCTTTCCCAGAAATACATCAAGCTCCTTGATGGCCTCATCTTTGCGCTTTCCACCTTCGAGCAACAAAATGACGTACTCCTGCACTTAAAACAACAACAGAGGTACACTTATTGCTTTCTCTAGGAGCATTTCAGTGTAACATAGAAAAGGTAAAGGATGGTATTTAGCATTCTAGTGTGTAAGAAAATGAATAAAATGAATTCAAGGCAATACAATGTGCTGAAAGCAATGTATTCCATGCCATTGCAGGATGCTTCCTCAGACAGAATATGTCAATTCTACCCACGATGATTAAAAATGGTGTCATTAATTAAAGGTAGAGGAAAACCTAGCAGCAGATTCCTGCATAAATGCTATAACCACAATGAGGAGATGCAGCAATCTTATCACAGTTTGGTCACCTTTGGATAGTAAAGTGTTGTGCCTAAGAAGATGAGGTCAAAATAGCAAATCTGGTTAAGAAAATTTGGTGATGGATGGGGAAAGGGAAATAGAAAATAAATGGCGTGTTAATAAGAACTAAAATGGAAAGCACCCATGGGAACTTGACTAATCACAAGTCAAGTATGAGATAATGTAATCTTTGTTGCTACGCTGCATGATCATGTTCTTGAAAGGAGATATCGATCTCCTAACCTAGTATTAAATAAATAAACTTAACTAGATTAGACCAAAATATCCATCCATACATGGCAAAAATAAAAAAGGAACTTTAAGAATTTCTAGGCTCCTAGCATCTAATCAGTGATCACCTCGCGAAAAGAATCTCCTAAGAAAGGCAATGGAGCGGCAGTACATTATGCTCCCATTTTAGAATATTTTTTTTGGGACATGTTTCAGGTAACTACACAATATTCTAGTGCTTCTGGCACCATTAGACCGACTGGATTCAATTAAACGAAGCACAGCAGTATACAGGGGCACTACATTAGAGCAAATAAAAAACATTCCGTTCCAACCCAACTACATTAGAGCAAATAAACAACATTTCGTTCCAACCCAACCAAACCTCCAGGAAGCGAACACACCCAACATATTTAAAGAAGACGGGATCTTACGGCAATTATGAGTGATTACACTAACAGCAGAGGACCAAACATTAAACACAGCGCGCAGCGGCATAATTCGGGCTAGGTTACATGAAAGTTTAGCAAAATTTTAGCTCCTCCGCACAGGCATATATCTCACACAAACCGCGGCATACCACTACAAAAGGCGCTCAAAACTATACTAAAATCCCGAAGTTGCAAGCATATAATCCAAACCACAAACGAACGGCGTCACTACACTGCCCGCACACCGAGCGGAGCGCCAACGATGCGCGAGAGGAGGGAAGGGAAGGGAAGGGAAGAGAACGGTGGCGGCGGCGTCGTACCACGAGGGTGTTGTTGGTGTAGTCGTCCACGAACTCCCGCAGCTTCTCCCGCACGCGCTCGCTGAGCTGGACGACACCGGCGCCGGTGAGGTCGGCCTTGAAGTACCGGCCTCCGTCGCCGCCGCCGCCGGCGGCATCCTCCGCCTCCATCGCGGCGGAGGCTTCCAGAACCCCCCTCGCCAAACCTAGATCCAGCCCAGTGGGGTCCCGGGGCCGAGACGGGTGCAGACGAAGCGGGCCCGCGGCGACCTTATCCGCGCCGCTCTCATCCACGGGGCCCGGGGAGCTCCGACGGCGCCGCAGCGGTCGACTGCCCGGACGGCGGCGGCGGCGGCGGCGGCGACGCGTGGAGGCGGAGGTGGAGATGGGGGTAGGCAGGGAGGGGAGGCAACGAGGGCGAGATTTATTGGGTTTTTTGCGTTTATAGGCGCCAGGTAGGTGGTTTTGCCATCACAGAATTGATGATTCAACTGCGCTTTTTTACACCGTGTTTGGAATTCTAAACGACCTTTTTACCGTGATTTGGGAGAGCAGGGTTGGCTGCAAAAGCCCAGTAAAAAGGGATATATATGTTAATTAATTAATTAATTAAAGAAATTATAAAGATAAGAGCAGAGTTATTGTACGCGTATTTGACGCGGTGTATACGTGTAGAAGGCAACCACCACCTCCGCTGACACCTGTCTCTGATGCGGCAATGTGGAGCGACACTTGTAACCGATGTGGTGATTCGAGGTGACAACTGGAACTGATACGCTAATTTAGGCGACGACTGGAACTGATGCGCTGATTAATGTGACACTTGTAAAGACTGGAAGTCTAGAATTGGTATGCTAGATCGGGTGACACCTAGCCTCGTACGCTAGTTTGAGTGACACCTGAACTGATGCGCTAATTCGAATGACACCTATATTGGTACGCTTATTTTGGGTGATATCTAAAATGTTAGAACTTGTCCGCTTATTCAGATAACACCTAGAATCTATGTTAATTCTAGGTGGCACTTGGAAGGTTGAAACCACTGTGCTAATTGAGGTGACACCTATAAATGGTACGCTAATTCCGTTGAGACTTATAACCAATGCAATGAATAATCAAAGAAAACAAATATAGCAACGTAGAATAATACTCCCTTCGTTTAAAAATATAAGCATTTTTAGAATAGTGCGAAGTCAAACTTTTAAATTTTGACTATTAATAGCAAAAAAAATTTAAAAGATTAATCATGTAAAAATGAACTATTATAATATGGAAACTATCTTTATTTAAAACATATTAGTCTTATAGATATTGTTGGTCAAAATAGTATCTCGAAGACTGTCCCGACGTAACGGAGGGAGTAGTTGGCAAGAAACAAAAATGACACAAAATCGAGCAACCGCGCATAGTCTTCCTTGAAACACGTAATTTAGTAGTAGTAATACATTTTTATTTGATTATGTTGATAGGAACCTTTATTCAAATTTATTCATCTAAAATATTTTCATGCTAAAAGGCTAATAATACTATACAATATATTGGCTACACAGACCGTTAAGAAACCCTAAAATATTTTCTTAGGAGGGAAGTAACATAACAATATTAGTAAATATTAATAACATAATACACGCGTCAACTGACATGTTGATTTCTCGCGGCAAAAACAAAGAGATCTAGGCTATGTTTGGATCTATGGGATATTTTTTAGCCCACCCCTAACCCCTTTTAGCCACAAAATAGCTCAAGGGGAGCTAAACAGGAGGGCTATTTTAGGGCTATTTGTAAATAGCTCACCCCAAAAAATTATCACTCTCAAGGGGTGCTAATTAGGGCTATTTGGTATGGGCCTACCGATTCCCATTATCTCTCACTTGCTCTGGATCCCATTGCAGCCACCCGCACTCGTCGTGCCTCGCTCTCGCCCTCGCTCGCTCTCCAGAACCCTAGAGCCACCTCGATCTATCGTCGCCGGCCTTTGCTCGTGCCGCCACCCGGCCCCACCCGCGCTGCCCCCTCCTCTTCACCCGCGCCGCTCCTTCCTTTAGATCCGCCGCTGGCCATCCATGCCGGCGCCTCACCCCACCCGCATTGCCGGCCACCGGATCCGCCGTCCACACATCGCCGTGCACCGGATCCGCCGGAAGATGGACCCCAATGGCTTCGATTTCTTCTCCCAAGATCCCATTTCGTCCGTAGCCGGCAACATTTGGCCCTCGCAGCTGTCGGCGTCTAGCCCTTCCCACGAATCCGTTCCCCGCGCCAGCGTTGACACGCTGGACCTCAACGCCTAGGCGGCGTCGGGCCAGGAGTTCCCTCACCTTTACGAATACGGTGCCTTCCTCTAGGGTGGCGGTGAGGAAGGAGCCAGCCGCGGCCGGGGCTCCGGTCTCCCTCCCCTCCACGCACCACACTCTCTAGGAGTGAGGGAGTTCAAACTTGATCACTTATTAAAATTAAAGCAGTTTAACTTTAATAAAAAGTCAAAACATCTTATAAACTGAAAATAGAGGGAGTATATACTATACGGACGAAAATAATTTACAGGACAATGTTTGATTACGCGTATAGTAGATCCATAATTTATACAAAACTGCTTTAATTACATCTCGGGCAGCAAAGCTACTAGAAATTGTTTCGCCCAGCTGCTAGCTCTCCACTCGATCGAGACAAGTCGTGGACTCCGGCCGGCCGGCGGCGGCGAACAATGGCTAGCTAGGACTAGGAGCTAGCCGGCGGCGGGCCGGCGGGGTCGACGGTCTTGAACGACTGGTGCAGCCGGCGGAGGACGGCCTCGTCGCGGCTCCACTCCGGGTTGGGCGCCGTCACGAAGTGCGCGTACAGCTTGTTCCGCGCGCACGTCACGGAGATGAGGCTGTGCGCGCCGGCGCCGGCGATCTCGTACTCGTAGTAGAGCTGCCCGCCGCCGTCCCTCCGCTCCGTCGACAGCACGCCGTCCGCCGACGCGATCTGGTCCTGGAGCCCGACGTCGGAGAGCGCGAGGTTGTCGAGCACGGCGCCCACCGGCGCCAGCGCCCGGAACCCGGCGAGGAACGTGAGGTACTCCCGCTCCGACCGCTTCCGCGGGTTGAAGAACTCGCTGTCCGTGCCGTTGGTGCCCTTCTCCACCTTGGACACCAGCCGCTCCTTCCACCCCTCCGGCACCTCGTACACGTACTCCGCCGCGTCCTTCTTGCTCGCGTTCCCGCCGTACCCGCCGTAGTTCGCCGCGCTCGCCGCCGTGCCGTAGTACACCTTGAACTCCGCCTCCCCGGCCGCCGCCGCCGCCGCCGTGGCCGGGGACAGCGCCAGGAGCCCCGCCGCGGCCACCGCTGCGAGAGTGGCGGCGAGCGGCTTCGCCGGCGCGAGCCTGACAGCCCTCGGCGACGTGGAAGAGGTGGTGGTGGTGGGAAGAGGGGAAGGGGAGAGGAGGGAGGCTAGGAGCATGGCCATGGTCGACGTCGGAGAGGCCGGGGGGAGGGGAAGATGCGGTGGTTGGCGCGCGTTTTCTTGTGTGGTTTTTTGTGTCGGCGAGAGGATAGGAGAGATCGGCGTGGCTTATCCGGTGATGAGACGACATGGCAGTATGGCACTTGCCGCCACTGCCTTTCGCTGTATTTTGTTGGATCACCTGTACATTTCTTCACAAATTTTCTTTTTAAAATTTAACAAATATAATTATAGTATAATCATGATATAATTAAACTATAACTTACACGTAACTTTCAAAAATCTCTCCGTAACATACTATTTTGGTGAAATGGAGGTCTGGAAACGAATCATCTCACATATGTGCATGCAGTGACTTTTTTCCTTCTTCACTTGTACGAATCTTGAAACAAATATAACGGTTCAAAATTATGTGAAAGTTATATGCAAGTTGCATACAAGTTATAATGTAATTACATACGAGTTATAGTATAATTACACTATGATTATACTGTAGTTATATTTGTTAAATTTTTAGAAGAAAATTTGTCGACAAATATATAGCAAAATTGATAAACTTAAAGTTGTGCCATTGTTTATTTCTGTTATGGTTAGGTTCTGAGTTAAAAATTTGTAGCTTCACTTGAAGCAAACACCGGGTTTCATATCCATTATCCAAAAAACTCCGTCCCCGTACAAACATGTTTTTTTTTCTCGAACATTTTTCGCTGCTGTTTTGACCCTGAAAAGGGCAGGATTGCACGAGAAGTTAGAACCCCAGAACGTGTCACTGACGTGCGGGGCCAACCAAGCCCATGGGCCCTCATTCAGGTGGGCCGAGTGCTTTGCGACCACTATTCATGGGCCGAATACTCCTCGTCGGCCGCAGCCTAGTATAGCCCAAAAAGAGACTGGAAGTGGAAGCGTACTCATCAGAGAAGTCAGAAAGGGAGGAGAGCCGTCGCCGCCGTGGGATGTCGCCGTCGTCGTCGTCGTCGAGCACGGGGCCGATGGGGGTGGCGGTGTCGCCGGAGGTGGAAGCGGCGCTGGCGCGCGGCGGCGCGGTCGTCGCCCTCGAGTCCACCATCATCTGCCACGGTAAGCTCGCGCCTCGCCGCCTCCTCCCCACCCCGTCTCCCTCCCGGATTACATGGCTCACTCCGGCGATGTGCGCCCGCGGCTGGGGGACGCGTTTGGCTTTCTTCCCATCCCAGGTATGCCCTACCCGAAGAATCTCCAGACCGCCATGGAGGTGGAGGCCGTCGTGAGGGAGAACGGGGCGGTTCCTGCCACCATAGCCATTCTGAACGGCGTGCCACATGTTGGTGAGTCCTGTGATTTTTCCTGTGACTCGGAGATCAGATACATGTTCAACTGTTCAAGTGCTGGAGGCGTGATCCGTAGTTGCTAGCTACTATGAATTATTCTCCAATTAACACCGGATAATTTTCGTAATGTGATAGGCCTTAGCGGCGAGCAATTGAAGAGCTTGGCTGTAAGTGGAAGACAGTTTCAGAAGACGGCTAGAAGGGATATTGCACATGTTGTGAGTACCTTGCACACTAGAAATTGGTCGTTCAGAATGTTTTCCAATGTGTTCAGTTATATCTGCACTAAAACTTTACAGTTGATATATGTTTATCGTCTTATTGCTTCCTGTAACGAGTTTTACTGATTGAAAGGTGGCCTCTGGTGGTAATGGTGCAACAACAGTTTCTGCCACTATGTTTTTCGCTCATAAGGTCAGAGCCAAAAACATCTTACTGCTCTTGTTACTGTTAATTTATCTTTCCTTGATTTGATAGCCTTTTTCTTGTTCATCTTTGTTACATGTAGTTGGTGCCAATCATTCATCTCTATATCAAACTAAAGTTGCTCTCAAATTCAGGTTGGCATACCAATTTTCGTAACTGGAGGGATTGGAGGTGTTCATAGAAATGGTGAACAGAGTAAGTACCTTCCTCCTTCCAATCGTGTAAGGAGTCCCTTGCTATCGGCACATTTTACAGTTGATGCTTCAATCAGTTTTTCTGAGTTATGAATGGATGCTATAGCCTTCCATTTTAATATCGTTTACTATTACCATGGGTCTAAATGTGGATTATAGCAGCTCATGCCTGATAGAGGTCATGTGGCTTAATAGCTCTAAAAGAGGGCAAGTGAAATGACATGTTTATTATATCTAGACGATGTAATTTTTTGTTGATTTATACCATTTCGATCAGTTTGTGTTTCTTCATGTGTTGAAAACTTAGCAGAAATTTAATATGCCTCTTGATTTTTTGTAATCTAGTTTGTCTATGCCTCTTGATTTTTTGTAATATAGTTTGTTTTCTTTAGCTTTTCTGCATCCTGTTGTCATTCTCTAGTTAATTTAGGAGTAAAGTGCACGGGCGGTCCTTAAACTTGCAGGGGTGTGTCATCTAGGTCTCTAAACTCTCAAAATACATATCAAAGTCCAAGAACCCTTCATAGTGTGTCATTTAGGTCCCAAATCGCTCCAGCCCCTATAGGATCCTACGTGGCACTGATGTGGCATGCCACACGGACAAGACGTGGCATCATTTTGACTAACAAATGAAACCCATTTATCTTTTTCTTCTTTTCTTATCTTTTCCTCCTCCTCCTCTTTTTTTTCTTTCTTCTTTTTTTTTCTTTTCCCGAGTAGAAGAAAGGAAAAAAAAAAGAAGAATGAGAAGAAAACGAAGAAAAAAGAAGGGAAAAAGGAAGAAAAGGACATATCACGTCCATATGGCATGCCATATCAGCGCCACATAGGATTCTATAGGGGCTATGTCGATTTGGGACCTAAATGATACACTTTGACAAGTTCTGGAACCTAGATGTGCATTTTGAGAGTTTGGGGACCTAGATGACACAACCTTACAAGTTTAAGGACTGCCTATGCACTTTACTCTTAATTTAAGATGCTGATGGTGTTATACCATCTACTCAGTTTGAACCCTGAAGCTAAATATTTATTTATATCCATTATCCACACGTTCTTTGAAATACATTACCGACAGTTTGTTGTTTATACTTGATTAAGACATCAATTGATTAAGCACACGTACGTCCTATTAAACAGTTTGCACTGTTTGATGCAGCCATGGACATCTCCTCAGACTTAACTGAACTTGGAAAGACTCCTGTCACTGTTATTTCAGCTGGTGTGAAATCTATTTTGGACATACCACGGACACTTGAGTACTTGGTATTACCTATCACTCCCACTCTTCAAAAGAATGGCTCTTTGATCTGTTAAAAGTGAACTTCCGTCAGTTCATGTAGATTGTTTTCTTGTTAGAACATTGGATACTTCACACACTGTGTATCAGTATTTTCTGGATTCTGTTAATGAAGTATGAGTGGAGCAGCTGTTTTCAGGGGCTCTCCAACAAAATTCTGTAGTCATATCTGTTAGACCACTCTGATATAGGAATACTAATGTAGCATTATAATTTAAATATGAAGTATTACAAAACAAGGTTTACCTAGTAGCAAAGCAAAAAATGCTGCGGAATTGGTAGCTTATTTTTACTCCTAGTGATGTGCTGCCATAAGTATGCTGTTAGCTGCACCGTTACTATGATAGGATGATACACTGTGCAAATTACAGAGCCAGGATCTGATACAGTAAGAAACCAGGAACCAGAAATTAGTTACCACGAAAATTAGCTCACTTCCTATGTATTTTTTGTTGTTATATTTCCCTCAAGAAATAGAATGCTGTTGCATCAGAACCTGAAAGTTTTCTCATGTCCATGATAACTCCATCCAGACAAGTAAAACTGCTAGATCTACAACTGAGGGTTTATAGTTTTCCAGAATCATACGTTTGTTCATTTTATTCTCCATAATCTACGACCATCCTTTTCAAGTAAGTCATGACAATTTTCTGGTGTTTCTTGGTATAGACAAGTTATTTCTTTAGGTTTTACTCGTTAAATGTGCTATATTTGAAATTTGGTGTATTTCTGGCTAGGCATTTCAATGAATGCAATGTTGTTTGGTGCTCAATCGTATAGGTTAACTGATTGCATTGGCAGGAAACTCAAGGAGTAACGGTTGCTGCTTACAAAACCAATGAATTTCCTGCTTTCTTTACAGAAGTCAGCGGATGTAAGGTAGAATAATTTGCTTATGTAAAATGTTTATAAGCTATATTTAATTTTTGTTTTGTTTGTTTAAGGAGATTTTCTTTTCTGTAATCTGGTGTGAATCTGTATAAAAAAGAAGAGCTGGAAATGAGTATGGGTGTTGATTTTTCAATGTTGTGTATTGTGTTGATCTGAAGGTCCCAGAATCTTTCCTTTATATATTTTGCCATGAGCCCTTGGTACAGTATCTTTTGTCTCACTGTACTGCAGTGTTAGGATGTTTGTACTAACTGGCTCCTGTCTGCTTAATTTAGGTGCCATGTCGCGTTGATTCTCCCGAAGAGTGTGCCAAGATAATATGTAAGTATTAAAGTTCGCATTTACCCCATCTGTATTCATATCTGTATCATTTGTGCGATATTGGTTTGACATGCACTGTTGGCACATTATCCATTAACCCGAACTGATTGAACTCCAGCAGACATCCAATACCTTTTGACCTTTTTACTCTGTTGGTTACAGAAAGCTACTGGCCAATGTTAATTCAGAATCACGTAAATTCAACACCAATATCCTATTAGAATCTACAATTGAGTCAGCATAAGATTCAGAACTGAAAGCAGCACATAACACGAATCGGGAGTTCACTATTGTATAGAGTTTGATTTTATCCTATGAATTACTATAACTCAACTGGAAAAAGAATTTATTGTAACACAGAGTTTATCAGCATTGCTGATTTATATCTATTTTTTACAGATGCAAACAAGAATTTACATCTAGGATCTGGGATTTTGATTGCTGTGCCGATTCCCAAGGAACATGCAGCTTCAGGAAATGCTATAGAGTCTGCAATACAGAAAGCCCTCAAGGAAGCAGAGTATTGTCCTTATTCCTAACCTCCTGCTCTCTCACTTTATCTTTTCTGTGTATTTGTGATACTAACAGAAATGATATCTAATGACTTTCTATGTTGTTTCAGGGATAAAAATATAATAGGCAACGCGATCACTCCCTTCATGCTTGACAGAGTGAAAGTACTAACTGGAGGATCTTCGCTAGAAGCCAGTATCCTACAAATTTAATTTCAAACTTTGCTGTATTTTGAACCACGATAATTTTCGTATTTCCCTGTAGTTTTGAGCATTGATTAGCTATTTATTTCTATTTCAACATGCAATTTGGCATTTGGATCTTTTCAAGTTGGACTTTATGAGAGAAAAATCAAAAGGTTCAAACGTTTAGATGAATAACATCTGATTTCCCCCTCTTGTTGTTTCCTGTGTCAATAGAAACTTCTCCTTAGCATATTCAGATATTGCGCTTGTAAAGAACAATGCTCTTGTTGGTGCTAAAATTGCTGTGGCCCTTTCTGATCTTCACCAGAGAGTAACAAACAGTAAGGTTCTCTCATCAATAATAATAGTAAAATCCTAATTCTGTAATTATCTCTACAACTAAATACTTAGGCATCCTGGTTCATAAAGATTTGCAAGGTTATCTGTTCTGCTTGCATGTTTTTAGTTTTTACTGGAGTTAGTCTACTGTCTGTGTTTATTGTTGGAGCTAGACCCTAGACTTGTGATCACACTCACGTCTGCTCTGGGCCAGTGATTTGCTTTTTTATGTGAGATATCACACTAGCATCTCCTCTGCCTACATGTTCAATTGAGACCTAACTATTTTCAACTTGCTGTAACAGGATTTCGGAGGTCTGCCTTATAGAGTGCATGTACAAAGGCAAGCGAGGTCTGAAAGATGGGGCATCCTATTCATCCTCACAATGTATGCTTGTACAACTAGTTGGAAACTTGTAGCTTCATCCTTTTCTGGCACTATATAAATGATACCTGAGGTGCGAGTGCATGATTTGTAGCGAGATTTGCTACTGTAGACTTAAATTAGTACATTCCACTCCAGCATAACGTGTTCTTCGCTTTTTCGGGCGTGTTCTTCACTTTTTTGTTAATCTGATCTTCTGCTTTCACCTTGAAAACTTGAAATTAATTTGAACTGGGCATTCAGTCCTCCTATTTGGAGTGCATGAACTGTTGTCAAACTAATGTGGAATTTGTGACTTGTCAACAGGGCCAGTGTTTGCTCTATTGCGTTGATCATAAATGAATAATGCGAGGACTGACGACGCCATCCGCTCCCAGCTTGGGTTGGCACGAATGCCTGATATCCAGGCCATTTCTGCAAGTGGCCCATTAGGCTGGCCTGCTTCTGTCCAGGTAAGAACTTCTATGGGCCACAATACATTTGGGCCATCTGGTATGACATTATTAGGCTCTGATGATTTTCTAATTTCTAGCAGTGTTATTGTTTTTCATCTTTAATTTTATTGGGTTCAACACTAGAACTTGCTCACAATGTTACGTTCATTTGGAGTACGTGGTGCTTGCTGTACTATACTAGTTCAGTTCAATCAGATCCTAGTAGTAGTCAAGACCGGGGTACGGTTAAGTCAAACTACCGGGTGGTAGCCGGGCTGTTGAAGGTAGTAAAATTTAAAACTTTCTCCAACATCTAACTCCAAGCAATATCAATCGAACAATACCCCAAAATTAACATATGTGCTCTGGTAACAGGATTAATTTTCGTACGAATTAGTTCAATTTATTAGAGAAAAACACTAGCAAAATTTCTTTGTTCCAAAGAAGGCCGCTAGCTAGAAATGCACATATTTTGGAACAAGGGATTGAGAGAGTAGTCCGTAGCAAAATGGGAGCTCTCATAATTTTTCTCAGCTGATGGTAGAATGCCTCTGCTGTAGTGCTGTCTCCTTCCATTCCCCTATACTGCGATTTCGAGCTCGAACAGTGCTCAACAAATTCATGCATGTGCATTCATTCATCATTCAGCATGCTGATCGATCTGCATGTAGCCGGCCGGGGAGCTAGCGGTAACGTGCGGTAGCTGCAGCTTGTGCATGGTCTCTGTTTGGGCCATTCCGAGCTGGCACAGTTACTCCAGTAGTCATGTCAGCTTTCCTAGCCAGGCCTAGTGTAGGATAGCTACATACTAGCTTTCACCCCCTTCCTTCCTGCCTGCATCTGCATGCATCCATCCATGCATTGTGTGCATTGTTTAGCTGCTGCTTTTACTCCAGTTTACAGTTCGCTTGTCACTACAGTTGAGACCCTGTGCAACCACTACTACTGCCAATGCAATGCAATGGCAATGGCAATGGCAATGCAAGGGTAGGGTAGAATGCAAGAGCGGCCGGCCTCCAGCCTCTACTCGGTTTTGGAGGGGGGGACAGGAAGTAATGTGGGGTGCATTTATGCCATGCACCCATCCATCCATTTTGCTGTGCTCCGTGGAGTACGTACGTACGTGACACCAGTATGGCAGTAACTGTACCACCCTCTTGCCCAAAGGCGCATTTACTCTCATCTCATCTGCCTAGCTATAGCTCTTCCATTCTGCTGACATTTTGTCCAAATTACATGCATGCACATATCCATCCCATGCATACATTTTGCCCAAATTTCTTTTATCCCATTCAGATGTGTTTTAGAGAGCCCTCGGCGGAGCCAGAATTTAAACTTGGGAGAGAGGTATAAGAGTCACGAAGGGGTCTAATACTCCATTACGTAGCTTAATTACATAATTCGTTAGATGATTCTATGTAGAAAATTTGTTGGAGGCCTGGAGGGGGCTTGCGGACCCTGCCGCCCCCCTGTCTCCGCCTTTGATGAGAGCACAAACAGAGCGCTGAAAGAGAGTCGTCATGTTTGTCATAAGGTCCTACACTTTCCAATGTTAATCGTCAAAGAAAAAATATATCACAACTGGTGTAAATTGTACTATCTTCGTTCCAAAATATAAGGACTTTTAGGACTAGACATAACTTTTAAGAAAATAGGTAGAATTAAATGGGCAAGATTATGATTGGATGAGAAGTGAAGATATGTTGAATGGTAGAGAATTGTGATTGGTTGAGAAAAAAATATTGGTGGAGTAGTTGTTATATTTTAGAATAAATTCTAAAAGTTAAAAGTTGTTATATTTTGGAATAAAGAAAGTATTCATGTAGATCGATCAACTTATACAGTATGTTTGAATAACATTGTAAGATCCTACCGTACTATGTACTCCACCTTCACTAGAGTTCATGATATTATAAATAGCATGTCTGATTGGATAAAATCCAAGGTGTCACTGCAATTAATACGGGGAGAGACAACCTACGTCCTACATAAAATCCAACCTGAAGAATATATAAAAAAAAGCATTTGATGCATACATATTGTGTCTAGACATGAATCGATTGAAATGGGGATTAAGGTAACGATATTGATTAGTTGAGTCTGAGATAAACCCCATATATATATATATATATATATATATATATATATATATATATATATATATATATATATATATATATATATATATATATATATATATATATATATATATATATGAACAGTTTTCTTGAGTGGTGTTTTAGATGGTATGGACAACTCTAGTTTGTAATGTAAATTCCCTTCATCACATAATAATATAGCAATCTATAATCAGATAAGATATTAGTACAATGAATCTAGATAGCTGTAACGGAGTTAATATATCAGGAATTAATGCTCTTATATCTATGTCGATGGAATAAGCTAGTGGCTTGTTTGGTATCTCGATGGAAAGGGATTGGGAGTTTACACAAGAGAATTGATGATGGGAATTTAATTTTTAATCCCAATATCTTGTTTGGTAGAGGTGATGGAAATTGATAGGGAGTTTAGTTGGAGATTAGGTCATTAATAAAAATGGATGGCTGAGATTTGCTTAGACAAAGTAAAGAAGGAATTCCCTCCCAATCATCTGCCGCTACCCAGGTATTGAAAATGAGGGAGTTTCTTCCTCAATTCCCCATCCCCAGCCCACCAAAATTCCTATGTCACCCTACCAAACAAAACACTTAATAGCCTCATCCCTTTAAATTCTCAATCCCTCCTAAAAACTTCCTCCAACCAAACTGGCCGTAGAGGTATACAAACACATGGATTACTAATTAATTTCAAAGAAAAAAAAGGTATGTTAAATTAAGAAAACAACGTCTAGAAATTAAGAAAACAACGTCTACTAGTACTGTTGGGCCGTGTTACTATCTGGGAGGGATTCTCTCCCTAGGTGCCTGATACGGACGAGAGGGAGAGCAAATCACCAGAGTAAAAAGTGCCTCGTAAACCCGATTTGGGGAGACAGTGCTGTTCCTACCCTGTTAGGGCGTGCACGAGACAGCACGTCACTTGTATATTCCCTCTTGTGCTTCTCCTGGTCTCCCCATCTACCTGCATGTGTCGCTATAGTACTAGTAGTAGCACTACTACTACAACTACAACCACTACCAGCTGTGTGATCACTCCATTTTTCAATGCTCGAGTCTACAACACGCACGCATGCCCTGCTCTGCCCCTACTAGAAGAGAGTATAAGAAAGGGGCATGTAGTGTAATGTTGGTCACTTGGTTGGCAATTTGGTATGCATGTGTAGATGCAAACGCACATTTCAACATGATCGTTGGTAGTGTCAATAATTTTTCTCGTTCATATACCCAAGGATCTAAGAAGAACCGCGTAGATGTCAAGGGAAACATGGGAGATCAACTTGTTTATGTGTGCATGCAGTGCATGCAGAGAAAAGGGTTAATGACACCCGAGCTGCATATATGGTCAATTAACTACTTCTACGTATATATACATCCCTTTTTCATATACTCCTATATGGGTTTATTTTTTCCTCTGGTTTACAAATAATAATAGTCTGAAGGTTTTGATTAATTATGGTCTAGTACAAAATTAATTATCTTGACTACTCCCTCCGTGTAATAATATAATAGTCTAGAACTAAATGAGACACATGCTAATAGTACAAATTTGAACATTGTTTAGATTTGTAGTATTATGTTATTATATTTTGGGACGGAAGAAATTATATAATTTTACATCGACTTGTACAGTGAACTAGGCATAGAAATTTTACCAATACACTAGAGCTAATAAACTAATCTAGGATAATATATGATATTTTTCAGTATAATATATATATCTCGATAATGGAAACATTATATCATATCCTAGGGACGGAGGGAGTACTAGTGAATATAGCGATTAGCAATTGATGAAAAATTGAATGGTGTACCCGGGTCATTCCAGTCCAGGAGATGAGTATAGCACAATCTTATTCAGATTTCTAGGTAATGTTGTCGTACGAGCGTGCCATTTCTCTATCTACGCATTGGGAAATGAGATGCCCCTCCACTCGGCTACCTTATTAATTGAGTATAAACTGTTTTAAATTTAAAAATGGATTAATATGATTTTTTAAAAACAACTTTTGTATAGAAAATTTTTGCAAAAAACACATCGTTTAGTAGTTCGGGAAGAGTACATATGGAAAACGAAACAAACTCTCACAATCTCCTACTGCCGAACACAGCCGTCTCTCAATCCATTACATTTCAACGCATACATGCAAATTAAATTATGCCCTCGTATGCTCTCTCTCTCTTTAGGGCTCTTTCGGAACACATGAATCCAAACTTAAGGTGGCATATTTAATTGATCCTTAGGATTTTCAAAATGCAGAAATTATATGGGACTTCTTGTTTATTCAATGCTTCATAGGAAAAGTCGTATAGGATTTATAGGAGAGATAGACCCACGAAAAGTTTCCCATAAGGTCCAACCTCATTTTAGAAATCATCCAAAATCCTCATGAATCGACCCTTCCATTGGAATTTTATAGAAATCTTAAGTGCATTCCTTTATTCCAAAGGAGCACCAAAAAATTTTCCATAGGATTTTAATACTATACTACAATAGTCCTCCATTTTCCGTTTGTTCGAAAGGAGCCCTTATTTTTATCTAATCTCCTCTAGACCTTTAAATTGTATTTATTGCTTTGTATATCTCTGAATTTTGATATCGATATATATATATATATGTATATATATATATAAAGAGAAAGAGAGAGAGAGTGAGACACACACACACACACTTTTTTTTGTTAATTGACCATTTAGTTGACCGTAAAAAATTTAGTTTTACCCTCGGATATGGAAGGAACATAGAAATTTGTGAGTCTACCAAAAAGTAGTTGTTTGAGGAAGTATTATACATACAAAATTTAGTATATATTAAAAATAGTAAGTGTAGTGTATGTTTAGACAGTAAACATAATAATTAGTTTAGTATAACTTTTTTTAGATAATACATACAACAGGTGGCAAATATGTTATACTACCATCACCGAAATACGCTAATATACTCTTTTAATTAATAAAAATAAATATTACTAAATTTTATCATTATCTAAAAATAAATTGGCATGAATAATACTCGTACCTCACACAAACTCATCAATATAATAGTTTCATGTAGTAAGTTTTCTACACTTCCAATAATGTTATACACAAATTTTATGTTTCTTCTATGTCTAAGGGTAAAATAGACATTTTCATAAATCATAAGCATTAATGATCAACTGTCAAGTAACGGAATTGGCATGTAAGGGATTAAACCGAAATTCAGTAGTAATATAAAGGAAGTGAGAAAATAGTAGGGCCATATAGAAGTGATCGGCTAAAATTTTAGGACATATATACTGTACAAGAAATCTTTTTATGCTTTACACCTTTGGCCGTGTTTAGTTGTAGATTTTTTCTTCAAACTTTCAACTTTTCCATCACATCAAAACTTTTCTACATACACAAACTTTCAACTTTTCCGTCACATCGTTTTATTTTTAACTAAACTTTCAATTTTAACGTGAACTAAACACACCCCGACTAAAATTGATCTTTTATAAATACGGGTAGCTTTCCTCGCCGAACATTTCACAACAAGACCTGGAAGCTGGCGATTAGACATGTCATAACCGGATCACAACTTCCCCGCCCGGTCTCTCTCTCTCTCTCTCTCCTGTTCGATCTATGGCCGACCTGCATGAAATATGTGTGCAGGTGGCTAGCTAGCTAATCACTCCGTCCCAAAATAAGTGTAGTTTTACATTATTCACGTGTTTAACGTTTGATTGTTCGTCTTATTTAAAATTTTTTTATGATTAGTATTTTCGTTGCTATTAGATGATAAAACATGAATAGTATTTTATGTGTGACTAAATATTTTTAAATTTTTCATAAATTTTTCAAATAAGACGGACGGTCAAATGTTAGGCACGGATATCCACGGCTGCACTTATTTTGAGACGGAGGTAGTAGCTACTCTAGCCTCGGTCAGAGATCTAGAGAGAGGCAGCGACATGGACAGAAGGGGGAAGGCGTTGGAGATGGAGAAAAGGACGGTGCAGGATCGGCAAGTGTGGAGTCACGTTGCTGGGTTGTCTGATACTCACACACATGGCCACCTAGCTATCCAGCTGCTTCACGCCTACTGGTACACACAGGCCATGGATCGATTGACTGAATGGATGGATTGTTCCTTTGATATGACCCTTCAAACAGCCAAAATTTGCAGTACTGGAGTTATGACTGACAACCTAGGAGTTCCACACGGAAAGCAGTCGAGAGTAGAGCGTGGCATGGTTTCAACGAAGGAGAATTTCGGACCGTTTGATTGGCTTGAAGATTTGTGCGTCAGGCTCCTCGATCCAGCTCTAGCGACTCGTATAGTGGCAACCCTTCTACCACGAGAATATAGGGCCTGTTCACTTTGATAAAAAAAACCTTATCAAATTTTAGCATTGCTAAAATTTTGGCAAGTTGCTTGGTAACTATGCTAAAATTTTAACAGTCTTTCTTATATAGTTATCAAAATTTGACAACAAACTAAATGTAACCATTTTTTTTGGCAACTTTACCAAAATTTGGTAAGGTTAAAAATGGCATAAAAGTGAATAGGCCCATAATGTGGCGGTGGCCCCTAATAGTTACTCCCTCCGTCCTACAATATAAGGGGATTTGAGATTTTGCTTGAAACGTTTGACCACTCGTCTTATTCAATTTTTTTTTTGCAAATATAAAAAACGAAAAGTTGTGCTTAAAGTACTGTAGATAATAAAGTAAGTCACAAATAAAATAAATAATAATTTCAAAATTTTTTGAATAAGACGAGTGGTCAAACGTTGCAAGCAAAAACTCAAAATCCCTTATATTATGGGACGGAGGGAGTAGGAATCAGGGTTGGGGAAGAGGGAAGAGGGGACTCCCTCGGGTTTAGAGGAAGATCGAGGCAGCTATGGCTCGACGATAAGCTGATACAGATAGAAGTGAGGCATTTCCAAAGCCAAAGTGATGGAGGAGGATGATGAGCGAAGATAGCGGGGGCCGCGGATCCAGTAATAGGAATTACAGGGGACGGAGAGATCGGTATTAAGAGGAACATCGTTGAAGATGGGGAAGAAGGCACAGAGTGGTTAGGCTGCAATGACGGATTCAGCATAGTGAGTTGTGGGAGAAGGAGAAATTGCTGGGAGTGGTCAACCGCATGCAAAGATCAGTTTTGGCCGCTTAGAAAAACTATTTTTTAAGTAGTGACCGGCACATAGGAGGAGTCAGACAATGAGATTGGTGTGATGCGACTGACGACTGTAATAGTTATCTCTTTTTATATATGTCTATAGGAGTTGGTTTGAACCATTGAATCTTGACCGAAGGATGAAATAAAAAAAGACCGAATAGGAGATCTCTCAATTGGCAACCATCGCCGGTCATCCGGTTGCTACATAACATCCGTGAATTTTATGGCCGAACATTTGTAGTAGCTATTGATGGACAAAATCCACAATTCCCTGTTCTCCATTTCTATTGTTTGTTATTAGAATTTAGAAGGTACTAAGCAGGTGATGATGGGCCTACTTTCGAAGGCATTCCATTTTGCGCTTTATATGCTGAAGACACACGATACAATGAAAAATGATCTTAAAGTATGATGGTCCAAAATCCATATTGTGGCAAAAACAGTATAAAAATAAGTAAATTAATTTGAAAAGTTAAGAATTAATATGGCCACGGCTTATAATTAAGACATAACTCAAAGATATATTGTATACTTCCTCTAGTCATTAATATTTGATGTCGATCGGGTAACACCTACTCCCTCCGTTAAAAAAACTCAACTTCTAGAGTTTGAATTTTGTTCCAAAACAACCAACTTTTACCCTTCTACCTACCCTTAGTACGTAAAACGAGAAATTTTATTGCTTCAATACCCTTTACCTACATATCACTCTTACTATTTTTTTTAATGATTAAGGGTATTTTAGTCATTTTAGTTTCACCTAGGGATGCTAGGAATGGACTGTTTCTGGGAGGGAGGAAGTAACTAGTAGGAATAAAATCCGGTTGACATCAAATTAAATAATCAAATATTAGTGACCGGTACGACGCTGAGGTAACGGTAACTCTCATGCAAGATTGTAAAAAGAACCGTATATCTATCTTCTTTTGGAACCTCACCTGACTGAAAAGCTACTCCTTCCGCGCTTTGCAAATGCATGCAGCCGTCACTATATATGACTACACATATATATATACACCACACACATAACCTTTAATTTATTAACTTCTCAAAAAGCTCTCGACGTTCGGTGGATTTTTTTTTCTGACAAAAACAAAAGAGCACTTATCGTACCCATCAGCACACTGTCCATACCCACCCTTTTCTTTCTATCCAAACGTGAGAAAAAGTGCATTATTTGATACGTACATCTCATGGTATGTATGGTGTTCCATCCATCAAACTTTGGCTGCAGTACACACTTTGGTCGGCCATCCCTCCGATCTCTCAAGTGCGCCCAAAAAGTAGATTTCCTCGTAAAAAGAGAAGGGGAAAGATGGCTAGCATCGATCCATCCTTGTTTTGTTTTCTTTGTTTCTACCTGCAGGAGCTAGGTCAATGCTCCAGTGCTGCACATATCCAATCAACTTAGTTTTTTTATTAAAAAAACAAATCAACTTAGCTTAAGGCCGGCTCCTTTCCAATTGACCACACGAAATTTATAGGAATCAATTTAATTTCTGTACAAATTCTCTAAAAGTCCTTTGTTGCAAAGTAGGCCTACACTAGTACATAAATAATTTCTCCAAACGGCCAAAACAAATTTTCGCAAACAGGCCTCTGGCCTATCTACACCTAGGTTTCTGTGAATTAAAATCGCTAAATTTCCATGCGGTTAGTGCAACCGCATGCGTAAACGTGATTTTCGCATGCGGTCACATTTACCGACCGCACACGAAAATAGTTTCAGTTAAAAGAAATCCAGAAAATCAAAATCACCCGAAACCCTAGCTGCTACCGCCGTGGTCGTCAGAGCAGCTGCCACTGCCGTCGTCGTCAGAGCAGCCGTCAACACTAGTCGTCATCGTTGCGCTGCCACTACCCACCGCAGTCGCTCCTGAGAGCTAGGGGCGGAGGCATAGTATATTAGAGGAGTGTCTAGGAACCCGGCCAAGAAAAAAATTTAGCTATACCTCACCTATTTTCATCATGTGTACACCCCCCTCAATACAAACATAGACACCCGAATCAGTTTAAAATCGATCTAAAATAGAGTAAATTAAGCAAGTGCCACCCCTCTGTTTCGTTCTAGCTCCGCCCCTGCCTAGAGCGGGGACGGCGGATCCACGCGCCACCATCGCTTCCTAGGGTGGGGACAGTGGATCACCCGTTCCCATCGCTTGTCGCCCGTCGCTCCCGAGGATGGGGACGGCGGATCCGTTCGCCACCGCCACTCACGCGGGCGGGGACGGTGGATCCGCTCGCTCCCACCACTGACGCCACTGCTCCTAAGGGTGAGGGTGGCGGATCTGCCCGCCGGCCGCTCGCTCCTTCTGCCGCCACTCCCGAGGGGGTGGGGGGGGTGGGGAGGGGTGGTGGGACAGATCCGCGCGCCGTCGTCTCTATCGTGAGGGTGGGCTTGGCGGATCCGCCCACCAGCCACCTTCTCAGGGTGGTGAATCCGCCCGCAGCCGTTGCTCCCGAGGAAAGGGGCGGCGGATCCGCCCGCTCCTGTCGCAGCTTGCCGTAGAAGAGGGGGAAGAGGGGAGAGGGGAGAGGGGGGGAGGGAAGGAGAAGAGATGTGGATAGGGGAGAGGGAGAGGAGTTAGCCTGGAGGAGTGAGAGAGGAGAAAATGGTGTGGTGTAGAGAAAGAAGGGGAGTTCAAAAAATGTTGTGGTAAAAAGTGTGAGGGTCCATGTGCTCTGTATGTAGCCCGCATACGAAAATCTATTTTCGCATGCTGTTTTCGCATGTGAAAATAGACTCATTTTTGCATGCGGATGTGTTAAGAGGTTCGCGTGCGAATTTTTGCATGTGAGCCTCTTAAGGAGCTGTATGCGAAAATACTGGTCGATTTTTGCTGGTGTGACCAGTTATTATCCGTCTATACAAACTATAGGGGTCCTCGTACAGAAAAATTATTTCTGTAGTAGTGCTAGAAGAAGATGCATGCAACTGCTCTATGCTTTTGTGCTGGACCTGTCCCTTACTATAAAAAACAATTTTCCCAAACGGCTAAAATGCATTTTCACATGCTGGTATAGCAATCGTATAACCCTAGGTGTATGTAAAAATAGGGATTTTTCTAGGCGGGCAACACAACTGCACGCACAAAAAATGGATTTTCGCATGCGGCATGTTATGCCGCCTGACTTCAAAAAGAATTCTTGCACAATAAAAAAAAAATCAAAAACAGAAAAATCGTAAAAGCCCAAGCTCGAGAGCGGCCGTCTGCTGTCGCTGGACCCACTGTCACTGACCTCCCAACCGTCGGATTCACACCTGCCGAGGCCCACCGCCGCATTCATTGTCGCAGCTCCCACCAGATCGGCGCGCGAGGGTGGGGGATATGACACTGGATCTGTTGCGTTGAGCCCCACCGCCGCAGCGGGCATCGAGCGGTCAAGCCCTACCACTACCAACCCTTGTGAGGGAGTGAGGGAGGAGTACTGGGAGAGGATGTGGTTGAGACTTATCCACTCTATGGTTAGTAGAGGAGGATACATATCCAGACTAGCTTGCTGGATAAGTTTTTCACGGCTGGTGCTCTTTAGCAGTCGTCTGTGAAAATTGATTTCCGTAAGTAGTCGCTTAAGACATTCGTATGTGAAAATAGTTTTATTTTCACATGTAGACGTGTTAAGCGACCACTTACGAAAATCAATTTTTGCAGACGGACATATACCACAAGAGCTTTCTTACTATTATTACAAAAGGATTTTTATTGCCCCATCTGAAAAAAAATAAAACACTGGTGTCTGCAAAAATTGTTTTATAGTAGTGCCAACAAGAGTATATTTTGGTTGTTTTTACCCTAGACGATTCACATACATATATATAGATCCATGAGCGTCACTTTTAACATGCATTTAGACGATATATGGAGATTATTGATAAATATATGATCTCACTAAAATTTTGCATGCTAAAATAAAGTGTATGCGAGTATGTGTATACGTATGTTATGCATATCAGGATTCATCTTAGGCCCCCTTCAAACAAATGATTTGTGATGTGGCGGAGCCATCTCCTGGATAGGTCGAGCAGTTGCCAGGGCTCCGTCGCCATCTCCTATCTATAGTTGTCAACCCCTATAAAAATTAGTCAATCATTGAAAAACGCTATTAGTGTCGTTCGGGCTTGACGATGTCGTTGGATCCGCCATTGGATTTGTGGAATAATTTTGTAGGATTCAAATAATCCAATAGAAAATTTTCCTATATTGTCCTTTAAAACAAAGGATTGGAGCTTCCCATATCCTATGAAATTACTAAGAAATAGCTTATTTTGGAAAAAAAAAAGTTAACAGGAGCTCTAGCACCTCTTGCAAATTTTCCTTTGAGTTCATCTCTTATTCAATTCATACGTTTTTTCTATAGTTTAATCAAATGATCATTCCATTGCTGTATTCTCCGTGTTTTGCAATTCTCTTTTTTGGATTTGCATTGCCAACAAAGTCATGTATTTTATTTCTATTCATCCGTTTTCTTAATCGTGAGTTTTAAAGTGGCCGTTAAAGTTGGAGCAATATCGTGTCGACGAATTATTACTAGCTTAGCTTGGGAAGCGTTTAGGTCGGCCCGTATATGTGCAGTGTATGCTTGCACATAAGGGGATACGTACGTCGATAAATAGTGGTAGAAACTTGACTGGAGCTCGCATACAACAAAACGGGTGAAAGTTTTTCAACATGTAGAACTGACATTAATGATGTACCGCATGCATGCATGCCAATGGTGGCGGCAATCGATCGTCATCCTCCGAATTACCAATAAATGTCAACACTGTATATATGCAGCGCTAGATCGATCGTCGTTATACATGTACAGTTGCGAACACGATAGACACAATTGATAATCGATCGGTAGTCCTAACTGGAGTAATTAACAAGGGCTGGAGCTAGATTTAATTTACGTACTGCTTCATGACCTGAAACTGAAGAAAACACCGGTTGATCTTGTTCCACCATGGGTTAACATAGCAGAACGGCATGATTACATCAAAATCATCACCAACACGTAATTAATAAGTTGATCATCATACATATGATCGATCGGTGCTATATAATCATGCTAATAAACAACCAGCCAGCTGCTAGCTGCTATATTGATCAAGAAAAACTAAGAGCACGAGATCACACCTTACATTTTCCCATAACCCTAATTAACGTAGCAAACAAAAACAAAAACAGCAACATCAACTAATAAGTGATAGTAGTATCACTAATAGATCGATAGGGTGATCATGAACTCTAGCTACGAACCTGGACAGGATTGAACTTTTTTTTGGATAGAGGGGGTATATGTATGCTAGTAGCTAGCGCGGCGGCGGCTGCAGGGAGGAGGCAGCCATGGAGGACGAAGGTCTGACGACGGCGTCGGCGTCGGAGACGGCGCCGTCGTCGTCGTCGGCGTCGAGGGCGGTGTGGGCGTGGCCGAAGGCGCGGGCGTGGTCCTTGAGGGAGCGCTTGTGCTTGAACTCGGAGCCGCAGAGGCAGTACCAGAGCTTGCCGCAGTTCTTCTCGTGGGTGCGCCAGTCGCCCTTGACGGCGAAGGCCTTGCCGCACTTGCGGCAGAGGAAGGGCTTGAGGCCGTGCTTGCGCTTGTAGTGCGTCTGCAGCGTGCGGAAGTCCTTGAGCGGCCGCGCCCGCGGGTGGTCGATGTTGTTCCGGCACCCCGCCGCGCAGCAGTAGCACGGCAGCCGCAGCATCGCCGTCGGCTGCACCCCGCGCAGCGACTCCGGCCCCTTCCTGTACTGCGACCCATGCCCCCACATATGCATCTGCATCCATGCATTTTTTTTCAACAAGTTTCATTAATTTCCATCTCGTTTTTTTTTCTGATCGACATCAAAATGTATATATTCACCAAATCAATACTCCCTCTGTTCCATAATATAAGGGATTTTTGGGTGGATTTGACATATTGATCTAGTAAAATAAATCTAGGCGGTCCATCTGTCCAGATTTATTATAATGTGTCACATCTATCCAAAATCCCTTTATATTATAGGACAGAGGGAGTAGTATATACAATGTAATAAAAACAAATTCAGAAGTTTTTTTTTATAAAGCTTCATGCATATATATGGGATGTCGATCGTCCTCTCCAGGTATGAGAACACACTTAATTAGATCCCTAGCGATCGTATCATCGCATGCTCAATGTTTCTTAATTTATCTAAAATCATATGCTGATGAGCATTCATTTCAAATGCATCACCTTTTTGTTTATGTTCGTTTTGTTTCAGGAAATTTAGCACCATTATTTCACATTTACTCCTACTAGTATAAACAAAAGGAACAAAAAGGAGGTGATGTATTTCAAATGAATGTTCATCAGCATATGATTCGAGTAAGTATATTGCAGGTATTTAATGCACCACTGCAGCTATAGTTGCTTTGCTA
This sequence comes from Oryza glaberrima, assembly GCF_000147395.1. Classification (NCBI taxonomy): domain Eukaryota; kingdom Viridiplantae; phylum Streptophyta; class Magnoliopsida; order Poales; family Poaceae; genus Oryza; species Oryza glaberrima. Next base: position 22,041,900 of record NC_068333.1, on the reverse strand, counting down.
GCAATATTCAGCTGCGGCAAACCAGAGAGAACTACTCGAACTGAAGCTGCTGCATGCATATGTCAATTAGTGCAGCTGCTGCTAGCTAGTGTGTGATCTTTTGAAAGTGAGGGCTCTACTACTCCAGGCAGCTATGCCCCCTTTGCTAGCTTGGCTTGTGTGTTTGTTGTGTTCAATGTGTTGGTGTTGTTCCTTTAAAGAGTGCAGCCAGAGTGGCACTATGTTGGCTGCATGCCTACAGGAAGCACACTGCAGATCTCTCTTGCAGTTCTTGGGAGATGTGTTCAGCAGCAGCAGCTCCATAATCTTATGCTTTCCAAACCATGAAAGCCTGTCCTGAAACAACCCATGCATATATCTACCCAAATCTTATTTGAGCCCTGAGTCCCGAGTGATCAGGATTCAGGACTACTAGGTGCATGATAGCAAAGTGTAGTACTAGTACTAGTACAAGTAGAAACTACACCTCCAGAAAGGAGTATATGTAATCTGATGAGATCAGTGGAAGTGTACTAAGACAGTGAGAGAAGCAAAGATAAAATCTTCACTGGGATCTCCACTGCAGCTTGGCCACTCATATGCATCTCCAAAAGCCAAACAACTCAAGGAGAGAAAAGCATAAAGATTGCATGCATGGTAAGCTCTAGCTCTACCTCTAGCTATAGCTGCTCCTGGCATGCCAGTCTAGTTCAATCACACAAAAGGCAGACACCACTACTGTTGCATGCTCCTGTGAGCTCAAGTCTATTTCATGGCATGCATCTGCTCTCCAAAGCTAGCAGCTTGCTACCCACCTCCTCTCTACTTTAATTGCAATCAACAAAATCATGACCAACCAATCCTTGCAAAGTTATCACAATCATATTGTGTGTCCAAGAACAAGAATTAAGATCAATTATTCAGATGAGATGTTTCTAGCTAGTAGTACTAGCTATAATAAGAATGTGATTAAGATGATTATTAGCTCTGACCTGCAAAGTTATCACAATCATACTGTGTGTCCAAGAACAAGAATTAAACAGCAATATAAGATCAATCATATATTCAAATGAGTAGCTAATAAGAATGTAATTAAGATGATTATTAGCTCTGACCTGCATGTTGTTGTATCTGTTGAAGGTTTTGAAGCAGACAGGGCAGGAGAACTGGGTTGGGCCGATGAGGATCTGCGATGGCGTCGGAATCCAGTACTGCCCTTTGTTCAGCTTCCCGATCGGCGTCGACGAGAACCCTAGCGGCACCACCTCGTCGTCGCCGCCGCTGCCGCCGCCGTCCACCTTGCAGTCCTCCTCCTCCTCCTCGTGTTCGATGCCGGCGCCGGTGAGCCCGGAGAGGAGATCGGCCTCCGTGCCGCCGGCAGGCAGGCCGATGCGCAGGGCGACCGCGGCGTCGATGTCCGCCGTTGTCCCGGCGACCTCCACGTCCATCGGGTCGCCGCCGTCGTTGTCGTCGCCGCAGCAGGTGGGAATGCAGTTGAGGTCGGCGAAGAGCGGCGCGCGCGCGGCGGCGGCGGCGGGGGTGGCCGTCGACCCGGCCGCCGCCCCCTCCTGATCCTGCAGGTGGTGGTAGCAGCAGTCGCCGTCGTCGTCGTCGTCGGAGTCCGAGTCAGCCGCTGCGTCGACGACGCCGCCGCGGCGCGCCGGCGTGGGCGACAGGGACAGCAGCGGCAGCGCTTCCCGCAGCGGCGGCGACGGCGGCGCCTGATGCTGCTGGTGCACCGGCGGCGGGTGGAAGAATGCGGCCGGCGGGTACTGATGATGATGATGATGCGCGCCGACGCCGACGCCGACGCCACCGGCGGTAGGATACAGGGCAGCGTAAGGCGGCGGCAGCGGCGGAGGGAGGTGAGCGGCGGCGGCGGCGGCGGCGGCGGCGGGCGCGGTGGGGAAGGAGCTAGCCGAGGTGCAGTAGTAGTAGTAAGGGTTCTTGAAGAAGCTAGTGTAGGGGTCTTCCATGAGGAAGCTTGGCTCTAGCTGCTTCACTTCACTTCTCAAGCTGATCTCTACTGCTGCTGCTGCTGCTGCTGCTGCTACAGTTTCTACTGCTGCTTCTGCAGCTGCTCTTGCTTGCTTGCTGCTTTTGCTTCTGTTCTTGGCTAGCTACTACTACTGCTGCTTGCTGGATTGGGAGTGAGCTGCCATGGTTGGCAAGGGGTAGTTATAGTGAGAGATGGAGGTAGGGCAGGGAGAGAGATAGAGAGAGAAGGCCAAGAGGGGAAAAATATGTGGAAGAGTGGGGGAAACTGTTTTAACAACTCGACGTCCACCCGTTTATTGCATGTCATCTAAATGGTTATAAAAAAAATTAAAAAAATATGAACAAGATAGATCAATATGCAATATATCAATCCACAAACATGCAAGTTAAAATTTAACTTCTACAAGTTGTAACAAAAATAATAAACAAAACTCAAATTCCTATATGTATATTTATAATTAAATTTGTTATTTTTGTTACAGCCTGTAGAAGTTGAATTTGAAATTGCATGTTTGTGAAGTGTTATATTACACATTGATCTATCTTGTCAATTTTTTTGAAAATTTTTCGTAACCATTTAGTTGGCATGTAATAAAGGGTTGGACGTCCACTCGAGTTATTAGAATCCGTCTCCGGAAGAGTGGTAGTATTGTTCTTCTGACGGTTGCACTCTGCTAAGGGGAATCCTAAGCTTTACCAGATGAGATGTTGTTGTATGGAGAGTATTATGTGCAGGCTGATGACCACACCATATGGGGCTCCATCTTCATCATGAGACCAGATATATCATATAGTACATGCAATGCAAACCTTACACTTTACTGAAATTTTACGGCAATTGAGAAAGTGTTTGGAGGTATGAAGTATATATCTGGAGATACCAAGTTTTATATAAAAATATAATATTTTACTTATTCTCAAGGACGGTAAAAGTATACTTTACTTTACTTTCTCAAGGATATTAAAATTATCCTATAAGTAAAGTTACTTTATCTGATACAATTAAAAAATACACGTCGTTTTATTTTGGCATCGGCGCTAGTTATGTTCCAAATAAATATAGCTTCAATATATCCATTTTTCTATTGTAAGTTATAAATAACACAATTATATGTCTAATATTATGGGAATATTTTAGAGATGAACCTAGCCATATATAAGTAATTTCATGTATCCTTTCTGAGAACTAATATCTAGAGTAATTTAACAAAACTATGTATATTTGCTTTCATTAAACTGTTAAAAAAACTTATATTCAAGTCGATTTATTACAAATGTACAGATTTAGTAATAAAGTTATCAGAAAAAATATAATTTAGAGTTTGAATCCCTAGAATTATTGTTCTACTAGAGCTATATATATAAATATAAATATTATAGTTTTGAATTAAAATTAACACTAAATTTGTAGTTTTGTGATACCGTGCCTTAAATTTTGCGCTGGTAGTTTTGTGATAAGCTCAAGGCTAACTATATCTTTTTTGTGATAGTTTAGTCAAAGCATATAATTGAAATTGCTCTAATATTTAAGAAGACATTCGTGTACTCCATGTTTTAAAATATTGATCAAATGCTGATGAGGACATCAATACTATTCTCTAAACACAAGTATTTGTGATGAAATGTTGTTTTTTCATTGTTTCCCGCCATTTATGGCAGAGAATATTTTTTTGAGCCTTTTCCGAGTGCATATATGTATTGATGGAACATGGAAAATTAACACTCTAGAGATACTTGTACCTGTAATTTCCTTCCAGGTCTGCAAAAAATTATTTTCATTGTGTATTTAACAAATTATTTCAAGCACCGAAAAATGATTTGGCAATAAACTACTTTCTCTGTTTTATAAATGTATGGCTTCCATCACCATTTTGTTTATAGCATGAACGAATTCAGGATGTCCCGACCAGGGTTTACGTTACCGCCAGTAACCGCACGGTTACCGGGCTTACCGCGGGGTACGGTAATATAAATACCACGGTAATATCCTTAAATACAAATAAATTTAAAAAATAATTTGAATTTTTGATAAATTTTGCACGGTTTTTCATGGTTACCGCGCGGTAACCGTGCTTACCGCCGGGGCGCGGTAACCCCAACCCCGGCGGTTTGGGAAACCCTGGTCCTGACTGGCTTTTCAAATGTTTTCCCAGAACATGCATAATAGTTATTTCAAACAACAATTTGTTTCAGTATGTTGCTATGAAGCTTGTGTGGGAAATTAAATCAAATTAAATTCGAACTAATTTAATTTAGTTTTAGTCCATAGTTAGAGTAACACCTGTACTATATTATATTACTCCTACTAGCGGTTTGTCCAGCCAGCCGTGTAGTATTAGCTAGCTAGGAACCAACCAAGAAACGGTTCAACGGAAATGGACAAAGCCAAACAAAGCATGCAAAAGAAACGCAGGCATATGAATAAACAATTCCGCAAACAACGAGACTAACTAAGCTTTTCACTTCCAGACATTACATGGTTTGCATGATCGATCGATTTACACGCCTGCACCTGCACCTGCACCGTGCGTGCCGCTCGTCTGCCCTGCCCTGCCCCTGCCTGCGGGCTGCAAGCGACAGCCGCGGCGTAATCCGCTTCGGGGCGTGGCGCGTCGGCCGCGCCCTCCACCGGCACCCGCCTCGGACGCCGCGGCGCGCGGTCGGGCCGTGGCGCGGCCGCGCTGCCGGGGAACGCGACGTACGCCGTCGAGCCGACGACGTCGTACGCGCACGCGCACCCTCGCATCGCGTGCCGCGCGCGCGCCCTAGCTTCCGATCGATCACACACATCGATCCGCATGTTGTGTGATCGATCGATCTGCCGCCTACCCCCATTCCGCCTCGGAGTTTGCGACGTGCTAATCCCATGCATGCAAATTACTCCTATAGTAAATCTTGCTAATTAGAGCAGGTACAATAGCAGGCTATAAGCTACCTATAAATATATTTTAAAAAAAGATAAAGAAAGAGAGAGAAAAGTAGCAGGCTACGGATCTGTAGCCAGCTACAGCACGGACTCCAAGACACAATGAGTGTAAGACAGGTGGAACCAGATATTAATAGTATAGTAAGCAACTATTGTATGAATTGGCTATTACATTGACTATAAGAGCAAGTTCAATAGTATAGCCAACTACTAGCTCCAATTTATCTATAGCCAATTTAATAGTTCATTCATATAATAGTTACATACTACACTATTAATATCTAGTCCCACCTGTCATAGACACACTGCGTCTTGGAGTCCGTGCTACAGCTGGCTACAAATCTGTAGCCCGCTGCTCTTCTCTCTCTTGATTTATCTCCTTAAAATATGTTTGCAGCTGGCTTATAGTCTGCTATTGTACCTGCTCTAAATGATTTGGAGCTACTAGTGGGCTATATATTAAACTTGCTCTAAGAGTAGGTACGGTACACAATAGCGGACTATAAGCTAGCTATAAACACATATCGAGAAGATAAAAAAGAAGATAGATCGAAGAGTAGTAGCGGACTACAAATTGGTAACCAGCTACAACACGAACTATAAGACACAATATATATGTGAGAGATGAGATCATATATTAATAGTGTAATATATATTTACAAAATAACTATGGTATGAATTAATTATTGTCTATTTGGAGTATAATATTAAACTTGATAAAAAACCGGCGGTCCACTTTTCACACCGCGGCAGCAAGCAAGAAGCTGCTGCTGCTGCTACAGCTTGTTCGGGAAAAGGGGATTAGTAGTATTTTAATCTGAGGAGGATCGAGGGAATTGAATTAGTTTTAATTAGTGAAGGTTAATCTGTTCTGCCGGCAGCTGCCTCCGGAAATCTCTCTGGTGTACAATTCCTGTCGCTGATGAGAGGGAAGAAGCTAGTCTAGTGTGTATCTGCATGCGCACGCGCATGCGTGGTCAGATTACATTTGATCTTTGTCGTTTCAACTGGATGCATGTACTACAGTAGTATGTCCTAGTAGAGTTCGCGGAGCTAAGCAGCTAGCCAGTGTTTTTTTAGTGTTTTGCATGGTTTAATTTCGTTGGGGAAAATCTAAATATCCCTATATAAATCACTAGCCTTTCTAATCTTCCCCCTAAAAGTCACTTTCGTACTAGACACCCTGCAAGTTCAATGCCTCTTTTAGTTCCCTGGTCTCACCCTACAACTTCAATGCCACTTTTAATTTCCTGATCCCCCTCTAGCTTTCAACGATGTACTATCACCATTAGAGCAAGTTTAATAGTATAGCCCACTACTAGCTCTAATTCATTTATAGTCAATCCATACAATAGTTGCTTACTATACTATTAATATATGGTCCCACCTGTCATACACACATTACGTCTTAAAGTCCGTGCTGCAGTTGGCTACAGATCTGTAGCCCGCTGCTCTTCTCTCTCATTTTTTATCTCATTAAAATATGTTTGCAGCTGGCTAATAGTCTGCTATTGTACCCGCTCTTAGCTTAACTCCTTGTGTCGCCTGGGCTTCCAGCATGATGAGGCGAAGTTACCTCATGCGCGATACAACAAGGAAGCCTACGCACCTCCTAGTCAACTAGGGATCACACTGAGTTGTAGATGTTTCAAATAGCCATGTTGTGTTTTGTATCGAGGTTTGCCATCACCACCGCGGTGCTCGTGGAAGGCAGGGTGTGAAGGTTTGCCATCACTGCCGCAACGCTTGTGGAAAGCATGAGGAACCCACCCTTGTCATGATGGGATGGGGCAATTCCATTTCTCCATGTTGGACGCCCACATGGCACGCGAATCTGAGCAAACGATGAACTTGAAAGAGAAATTGAACTTGTAAGGGATATTTTGTATCAAAGTGAGTTGTAGATGGGGTGTAAAAAGACTTTGTGACGTACAGGGGTCATTTGGATTTTCCCAAATTTCGTTGAGAGTACTCCGTGTGTTAACGGAAATTATAATATTTCTATGATCACATACGTAGAATACGCTCGGGCCGATACCAGCACATCACATGCACACACCAACACATTTACAACTCCCCCACCCCAAATCATTTGCCCTATATATACGTATAGAACCAACTGCTACCAGCATTTGAATTTTAAAAGTTGAATTTAAAGTTCTTTCATCAAAATTTATTTTTCAACATCTACTTTTAAATCACTGATGATACATATATAAAAGTTTTACCCACAAATTATTATGTTTTTGCTAATACGCTGTAGAGCACACATATTATTAGCACATGGCCAACCGATGGGGACCACAAACTAAAGAGAATGGATCAGTGAAAAATTTATGATCTTTTTTTTGGGAAACATGTTTACGTATACATAATTTTAATTCCTAGGATAGGTGTGGAGTCATGCATCCATAACTCCATGCGACTATATACCCTAGTTCCTTTCTAGTTGGAAAAAAAAAGAATTTATACTGATCTTTGTATAATATGTTTGGTTTTTTTAGGGCTATTTGCATTTGAATATTGTTGTACACACTACTTGTACCCACAGTCTGCCTATAAAGGAAATTTACATGTGATGGATACATAGGACCCATGTCACAGACCACCAATGAAAATTCAAAGGTGGCCAACTTAACCCATATTTAGTTAAGATGGCCTCTTAAGCTGACCACCTCTAAAAATAGCCTCATATTTAGTGGCGGTTTACTTAAGCGATTGCTTAAGTCCGTATTTCTAGCGGTGGGCAATGAGAAGGAACACCTTATATATTGGTCCGCTCAATCTCTCCACCCCTAGCTCAATCTGTTCGCCCCTCCTCCATTTGCTCCGCTCGCCTATCCTCCTCACGTGCTACCATCATCGTCGCCGCAACTCCTGCCATCACATAGCTAACTTGATCTCTCCCTTTCTGCCATGCCACCTTTCCCCTCAACCTCACCGCCCTATTGGTGCGGTGCTAGATCTCGCGTCCTACACCTCTAGGAAGTTGGATTGACCGCTTCCTCCCCTAGCTATGCCGCAACCCTCTCTCTAGCCACACCATCCACTATAGGATTTGTGCGATAGGGAGCTCAGATGGAGACGCATGAGGGTCTCCTCATTCCCTACCACACTACTTGAGTATATTGACGACGAGGGAACTACTGGGGCCTAGTGGCTAGTAGCACGGTTGGTGAGCTAGCCACCCTAGGTTCGATTCCTCCCTTCTATAAAAATGTTTGAAGGGACGTCTCTCCCTCTACGACGGGTCCCTTGATGATCCGCACAATGTCGATGAGCAGTTCCTCGTTAGTGTTGTGCTCCAGGTACTATCTGGGATTGCATACCTCCACCATGACATCAAGCCCTAGCCTCCAACTTCCTCTCTCTCTCTCTCCCTCACACACGCGCGCGCGAAGATCGCTGACTCCTTTGTTGGCACCATCATCCTAAACTAGACGATGGACCCCTGCAACTCCTCTATTGGCACCATCACCTGCATTAGCACTCGTCAGTCGTGTAGTTGATGCAACACCTATTTGTTGCCGAACCACAACCACAGATATGCACCTGCTCGCTGCCTCCCTGTCATGACTGAGACTCTGAATGAATCTCGATTCGTCCTTTCTCTATTCTTTTTGTTGTCCCACAATTCTCCTCTTTTCTCACAGATTTGAGAGCTGCTGGAACATCTGCGTAGCCGAGGTCTCGAGATGGTGGGAAGACCGAGGCTGAGCTCGTTTGTTGTTTTTTTACCCATGTTCTTCCCCTTTTAGCTGTCCAATTTTGTGAGATTTTATATTTGAAACCCTTTTTGCTATTCAATTTATGATATTCTATATGTGAATTTCGAACCGATAGGGTTGGGAGCAATGATTTTCTTCCTATGTGCTACCTCTCTTCAAAAAAAAAAAATCTAATCTAGATAGGGTGTGACCTACAACGAATCTAGGCAACCTCCTGCCCTGATTCGTTGTCTAGATTGAGTTTTTTTTTTTGAATGGAGGAGTATGTAAAGATATGCCAATTCGTTTGACTTTTGAAATTGACAATGGGGGCAACGCAAGTGCAGACTGCAGAGAGCAACTGCATGTGCATCAAGCCGTACCTTCTTTTTCTAAAGAAGCTACCATAATGGGTTGACGTCACCAATGAAAATCATTTACACATATGGTTGTCTAACACGAGCACCTACATTTTCCATGTGTGAAAATGCATCATTTTCCACGCCTTTTGTTAGAGGCTGTCGTCCGAACCACCTTTGCAAATGCATTTTAGCTGCCTTTAAAAATACGAGCAATTTTACGGTCTTTAAGAAGATATCATGGGGTATTAAAAATTTAGGGTAAAATTTGATACCTCATAGTACCTACTCCCTCCGTCCCAAAAAAAGACAAATCCTGGTTTCCGTGTCCAACATTTGACCGTCCGTCTTATTTGAAAAAATTATGAAACAAAATTAAAAAGATAAATCACGCACAAAGTATTAATCATGTTTTATCATCTAACAACAATGAAAATACTAATTATAAAAAAATTTCATATAATACGGACAGTCAAACGTTCGCACGGAAACCCAGGGTTTGCTTTTTTTGTGACGGAGGGAGTAGGTATCAAAAAGTACCAAATTTATAATAGAAAAGGTGGTACCTCCTCACGCATCAACCTTTCCTACCCTTGAAATAGAAGAGAAATGCATTAATGATTAACCACCGATTTTGCTGCATGCACGCCGCTGCACACACTGCTAGCTTCTACTATACCATAACATTATTCGAGGACGACGATTGCATCATCAGTCATGAATCATGATACGTACTAGTGCCTCCTGGCAAATGAAATTAAGCCGGCCAGGTTTTTTGTAATCTAGGGTGCATGCATGCATATGTATGCACAACCACACAGTAGCTAGCGTGTATATATTCTCGGTCTCGATCGATCGATTCTTCTGAGAATCCAAATCGAAAGATTCAATTGCTTAGCAGCTAGCAGCAGCAGCAATGATCAAAGGCGCCACATGATATACATCTCATGCATACAGCTAGCTAGCTCATTGATGCAACACTATAGCAAACGCAAGATGCACACACCTCTCTCTCCCCTGCAGCTTGACACTGTGATTACCTAAGCCATCGCACTGTGCTCATGCCTATGAAAACTACTGCATGCATGCGATATTGCCGGTCGATATCGCATGAATGCATCATGCACGATCATTGTCGCTAGCAAGTACTATATACCACCACCACCACCACCACCACTACACTCTCTCTGTCAATCAATCGAATCCATCCATGCATGCAGAGCCAAAACCAAACTGAAGGCTATAGCTACTAGTAGCAAATTAAACTTGCCTCGCAGATGCAGCGACATGGGATGCAAATGCTCTCCAGTGCAGCGTTTGGTCTTACATGTCTCGACCTCGACATTGGTCATCATCATCATATGGAGAGAGAGAGCAAGCCATTCAGTGTCGTCGTCTTCGATCGATATATAGTAGTATCTATCCATGCATATGATGCATTGATTTCATCCATGGATCGACACCACCTGAAGGATATAGTGAGAAAAAAGAAAGAGGAGTTGCAGGTGTTTGTAGTAGTTAGATTGGCATTGAATACGTACACTGTGCTTGTACATTGGCGTCGTCGTGTAGCGTAGTGTCGCGGTCCATTCCATCTCCGATCGATGCATATGGGTGATGGAGGGGAGGCGTCAGATTAAGTGTGAGAGCTGTGCATCACAGTGCATCCTCTCTCTCTCTGCGTGCAGAGCGAGCAGTCAGCTAGGTAGTGGCCCTGTCCAACCGCCGGCTACTGTTCCAATTGATTAGCCATCGGTGCGATCCCCTGTACATATATAATCCGGCCTCACCCGAATGCACCAAGGGAGATCGATCCATTAGTCCTGTGTGAAAAATACAAGTTACATAGTAGTATAAAAGTTTCTAAATTATGTATATGCAAAACTTGATCACATGGCCTAGAGATTAGTTCTATGTTTTGCAATTGACAAATGATCAGTTGTACGAATTGAGAAACGTGAGTTATACGAAATGCCATGAAGCGTTTTTTTCTTTCTTTCTTTGCCATCTATCGTCATCGGTTGACCACTAGTTGACCTCCGCTAACCCTATGTAGAAAAAAAAAGAAATCAAATTTACCCGGAGAATACGGAGTGGCTCGCCTATCAGTGCCACGGAAGTGTAGAGCAATTAACAAGCACATAGATATATACTCCCTTCGTTCCAGAAAAAACTCAACTCTCTATCCAAATTCATTGTATTAGGAGGGGTCACATTCCTCCTAGATTAAATTTTTTTGGAAATTCATTATACTAGGAGAAACCACATCCCCTTTTAGATTGAGTTTTTTTTTATGGATAGAGGAATTATGTACTAATAGAAAAACATTCACCATTGACGTCTTGACGATCAATTAAGTGATGTATATATCCATGCAATGTTTGGAGGGCAAGAGAGGACAGTGGGGGGTGGAGACAATGAGGTAGTAGAAGAGGATACGTACGAGATGTCATGATATATATGATCCGGGCAGACGGGCAGACAGAGTGGGTTCAAGGTATAAACCATAAACTCCAAACAGTGAGGCCATTTAATTGGAAATAGTAGCCAGAGAACAAGGGACTGCTGGTGTGATGCATACATAGTGTTGTGGTTGCACGGCGGGACAAGAGGCGGACTGGATCATATCGATGGCATTTATGTCCATCCATCCATCCATCTATGAGAGAGAAAGAGAGAGTGAGAACAGGGAGAGAATAGTAATACAGGGAGGGTACTCAAACCATGCATGGTAATTAAAATTAAAGGAGGCATCCAATATGTATAATCTCACCATCAGTCGTGTCAATCAATGCATGATTTCTCCTCCTTTCCTTTCGATTGTTAGCTCTGCATGCATGCCCCAAATTAATCAAAGAGAGTATCAAATCAGTTTGATCATATCCTAGCGACCGAGTGTGATAGATTTATTCAATTCGTATTCATTTAATTGGGTGGGGAAGTTTCCATTATGTCTATAGATGAGGATCGAGTGAATTATTCCATTTGAATTGGCTGGAAAATCCGTACCTTAATTACTCGATCAGTTCTAGTAGTCTCCATATATCTTATCTGAATAGAAGCTTTAAAAGGAACAGCAAACATATCTCCGTATTTCAAGCTTGGTGGGGCTCGTACGTTGTCTCACCTCACGGTCCGGTGTACCACATAAGTCTGTTCTGAGGTGAGCTTCTGCTGATTTCTAGTGCAGAAAATTAAAGGTTGTCACTTGATGAACCTGTCGATCGATCAGTTGGTAGTTATTATCTCCGTTCCCAAATATTCACCAGACACTGTTTACAATCAAACTCTGATTACTCTTATTTGAGTAATAAATCTGTAAAATGTTTGAAGATATACCATGGTATTATTGAAGTACTATGTTGTAATGTTAAATATGATTATACAATATTTGTTCATCAAAATATTATTGAAGTATGTTGTATGTTAAATATGATTACACAATATTTGTTCATCAAAATATTATATCGACTATCGGATTAAAGCAACGCTTGTGAATAGTGTAAGTAATCCCTCCATTTTAAAATATAACTACCCAAAGGTCGGTCTAAATGGAAATGGAGTAGCTAGCTACTTGTCGGACTAGTGGGGTGTACATGCATGTGTACTCCCTCCATCTACTTTTGATAGTAATATTTTATTTTGGCACACAGACCAAGGATAATTAATTCTACTTATTATCCATTTAAATATGCTACTAGTCATTCCTCGTAAACAAGCGATTCATTAATATTTATATTTCTCAATGCCCATGTAGCCAATCATGTGTGGAAGAATGAAGAGTCATGCATTAAATCCAAGAAAGTCATTAAGATGATAAGTTGTTGGATTGAAATATGCATATCAAAAATAAATTTTTCAGATTTGAAAATATGACTATCAGTATATCCTTGTTTAGCTAGGTCATCATCAGGTCACATAAATTTCAACCTAGCAGTCCTGATTCTCGATGTTTCAATCCATATATGCACACTCTATCCGTTATAAAATAAGTACAACTGTGTAATGGTTGCACTTATTTTGGGACTTACTAGTGTTTACTAGTACTGTAATCATCACTCGTCCACATGTTCATGTCTCTCAAGAAGTTGTTCCATCAAAGTTCAGTAACGGCTTTGATTTGTATGGATCGGATTGCCTCCATAATTTTATTTCCCAAAGCTAGCCAACTCTATTTACCTTGGTTTAGGGCCAGTTTAGGGAAGCTTTAGATTCTGAGAAGCAGCTGTTTGGTAGCTAGCTTCTGAGCTCTGAAACCCAGCTTATGGCTTCTTAGTTCATTTTTCAGAATTTGTAACTATATATTCTCAGAAGCTGTGGACTGTTTGGGCAGTTTCTAGTAGAAGCAGCTTTTGGGAAAAGCTGCAGCTGGAACAAGCTCTGCCAAACAGGGCCTTAATCTGGTTAATTCCCTCCGTTTCATAATATAAGATTTTCTAGCATTGCCCACATTTAAATAAGACACTGTAATGCTCCAATATTGCTTGTTCACACTTCTACTTCATCCGTTTCATAATGTAAGACTTTCTAGTATTGCCCACATTCATGTAAATGTTAATGAATCTAGACATACATATATGTCTAGATTCATTAACATTTACATGAATGTGGGCAATACTAGAAAGTCTTACATTATGAAACGGATGAAGTAGAAGTGTGAACAAGCAATATTGGAGCATTACAGTGTCTTATTTAAACAAGGCGTAGTACATATACATACCTTTCAAGCTTCCGTTTCTACAAAATTGATCTCCTGTATATTGCTAATCTATTTTGTTCAAGCGCATATACGATTCTGGATACTTAGAAAAGTTTCCGACGCATTAATACTCTGACCGGTCAGAGTTCATTGTAATTAAGTTATCGAAGGATACTAATTATCAAAAATGATACTCCCTCCGTTTCAAAATATTTGACACCGTTGACTTTTTAGCACATGTTTGACCGTTCGTCTTATTAAAAAAATTTATGAAATATATAAAACTATATGTGTAAATGAAAGTATATTTAACAATGAATCAAATGATAAGAAAAGAATAAATAATTAGTTAAATTTTTTGAATAAGACGAATGGTCAAACACGTACTAAAAAGTCAACGGTGTCAAACATCTTGAAACGGAGGGAGTAATACACTAAATTAGTACAAATGTTATTCGAATGACAATAAAATTTAATGGTAACAGATATCTCACTGACTGTGAAAGGTCAAACCGACATCATCTTTTATTGGAGGGACCAGAGAGTGCAACGAAAGTACCATTCATGTTTAATCTATTTGAAGATACCATTTCATTCGGTCAGTCAATCTAAGGGTATACTATACAATGTAATAGGGATCTCTTAGCTTTATTAATTAGGGATGTTTGATGACATGGAAGAGAGAGAAGCAAGGAGAGAGAAACATCGTTGCTACGGTTAACAATGGCTTAGCAACGACTCTTAATCTATAGTATAAAATAGAAACTTTGGCTGTGTTTAGATCCAAACTTTAGTCCTTTTCCATCACATCAACCTGTCATACACACATAACTTTTCAGTCACATCATCTCCAATTTCAACCAAAATCCAAACTTCGCGCTGAACTAAACACAACCTTTGCTGCATGAGAGTGTGAAAAAGGAAAGAATAGTAATAAAAGAACACTTTTATGGATTAAAGGTTTAGAATCTTTGTTATCTCCGCTATTGTAAGGATAGTCTCTAAATAAACATACATTATCTAAAAGTTTTTATGAGCTCTACGTATGAACATGCCCTAAGTAGTCCTACATATTCTAAATTTGAGCAAGTGTCAGATACCAGTACTCTCTTTTCTAAATTACTCCCTCCATCGATAAAAGTTACACCTATTTCACATTCGAGTTTTTTCAAATAAGTTGTTCCTATTTGTAGTCTTTATGCATTGAAGGCTTAAATGAAGAGATAAATATTTGTATCTTTGACTACCGGGTTTCTAAAAATTTATATGGTTTAACATCGTTTTGTTTTTAGATCCACCATGAGAAACATTTTTATAATATTTAACTAATTCGCATGTTGATTTTAGAAATTGATGTTTAAAGATAGAAAATTTTTAACTTAGGATAATAAAGCGAATGCTAAGTAATTTGAAACAAAGTGAACAATAATTCTTTCGTAGAACTGTTCAAAAAATAGACCACCTGCCAAATTTATTCGTTGCTAGCTAGAATAAACCATACCTTTGCCAATTGGTAGTGGCATGAGCCCAAGGCTGTACATGTACTGTGGCGGTACCCCTGTAACCACCGGCAGCACCGCCGCATCCGAAGGCCTCGGCGCTGTCCAGAGTCCAGACCAGGCCACAGCATCCAGGCCGCCCAACCAAGCAGAAACCGGAGCCAATTCCAACTCCATCCTCCGACCCACATAAATGCTGAAGGAAACAGGCATGATTCCCAGCGAGCTAGCGTCCATCATCAGCCACGCCCATTTCACGCCCCAGGCAGCAGCAACAAGGCATGTGCTCCTCCGGGATGCATGCAGGCAGGCAAACCACCGTGCCCACAGCCATCCTCCTCATTCCTTCTTCTTCCTCTCCCTTTTCCTTCCCCTTAGCTTGTGTTGTCCTCCTCCTGCAAGAATCAACAAAGATCGATCAAGATGCAGCACAAACAGTAGGTGAAACATTAAATGATACTCACAAATAACAGCAGCAAAGCTTCGACTCAAAACATGTCGAACCCCCCACAAGTCCACAACAACAGATCAATAATATATCTTCTTCCCCCACATCAATAAAACAGGGGTACAGTAATGGCAGGCAAAAGGAACAAAGTGAAGCAAGTACACCGGTGTTATGAGCCTGACGGCTCCATTTCATCTTCCAGAGTAATCACCAGGCCACCATGGCAGAAAACCAGGCTGGTCATGCATCATGCACACGGGAGTAGGAAGGGCATGACACTTGGTCAATTGCCATGCCCCATTGGGCAAGTTTTTCAACATATATGAACAGTGGGGGAGAAGCACTCAACATTATGCATTAACATACAAGAATTGTCGCCGAATGTCCCAAATGATGAATTACAATTACAGTTTGAGGATCGGTCCTCAAGACCATGAATTCATGGTAGAAAAGTGTGCGCAGCATGGATTGGTTTTCATGTCGTCGGCTGATGTCAGGAAGGGGGGAAGGATTGCCTTCTTGTTCCACACGATATGCAGATTAAAGATTGTCACTTGTCAGCACAATCTCTCTCTGCATTTGGCAGCATAAAAATTCCTCCGATGAAGTGATGAGCCCTGGTAATGCATCAGTTCACAGATCACAGATGCAAATAACCTCCTTCCCATCCATTGAAATTGTAAGCATTTGTGTTGTTAGTATGGTGACTTTCCTGATGAATACCTAGCTCTGTCTCAGCATCCAAGACCTTTCAGTATATTACTCAACTCATTGATAACATCTGTTACCCTTGCATATGATCCAGGGAGATTTATGGCATGATACTCTAAGCTCTTCCAGTGTGAGATCAATGCAAAATGTGGGCGTCGATACATGCTGCTGATGATTTCAAGGACTTTTGTATCTGGGGTAGCTGAAACCAAGTGAGTTAGACCAGCCCCATGTGCCCCTATTACTACTGAAGCTTCCTGTATAGCACGCAGTTGCTCCTTCATGTTCATGTGGGCAAAAAGACCATTGATGACATTTATTTTGCATTTCTGACCTTTTGCCCAGCCCTCAATTGCATCATATACCTCCTTCTCATTGCTTAGTCTAGATTCAACCTTTCCACTGTGGCGTGGATGGGCCAAGTAGTCCTCTCGCCGAACAAAGAGAACATTGAGCCCATTTGATGTTTTGGATGACAGTATGTCATCCCTCAGAAGATCAAAAGAAGCTAAAATCATCTCACCAAATTCAGACAACCTTGCCGTTTTCTGGTGATCAGGCTTTTCTCTGAGGGACTCCGCAGAAGCACCTTCGCAGCTAAAGCTCTCACTAAGGCCCTTAAATAGCGCGGTCTCATAGCCCAATGGTGAAAGAATTGCATGTCGAAAACAAACAGGGCCAGAGAAATTCTTAACATATGTCACATTTGAGAAAAGTGCTTCCCATGTTTGCTCCAGTTGTGCCTGTGAATGTCAGATCATACTGTTAAAAGACAAAAGCATATACACAGGGAAAACTTAAATAAACACTGTTATTGAGTAAAAAATGAGCCGTCTTGTTAACTAGCATTAATCACACAATATGCTGCCGCACTCATCAAACAGTATCTGCATGCATGTTTTCAGGTTTTGTTGAATAAAACCTATATGAATGGCAAAATTGAACCACCATGCTCCTGATTTGCAATATGAAGGAAATCATTGCACAAGAAACCCTACTCAGATATTTCCGTTACATCATTAAATAGAAGAGGAATATAATTATCATTATTCTACTTGGTCCTGGCCTGACTTCACAGTAACAAGTCGAAAGAATCGCATGCAGTGCAGTCATGAAGTGATGAAACTGTTCTGCTATTTATGAGCAGGTTTTGAGATGATGGGTGAAGAGGCATGCTCTAAAATGGCAAAATGGTTAACCCCAGTTGACTGATTTTATGACCAATAAAGTCAAAGTTCTGCTTCTTGTTTCACTTTCTAGTATTTCAATACAACTGTCTGTAACTGTACTTCTCTAAGATGACGTTGATACTCTCCTGAAGTGTATTCCAATGTACTACAAATTAAGCTATTGTAATAACCCGGAAAGAGGAGAATCACATTATAAAGGAGCGAAGGGAAATGGAAATGTGGCAGCCTGGCTGGCAGGGAAATGAGGAAGGGAAACAGACTAATTACCATAAAGTCCATAACTCAGGCTATATAGTTCATGAAATAGAACAACTAAACTGCAGTGCATCAACAATCAAAGAATGTAGCAACTCAAAATGCATCACGTGTAACGTACCTTGCAATGTCCATCCACAAAGACCACATTAGGGCGGTTAGGTAAATCCGTGACTCTGGAACTGACATATGCACTGTACCAGTCCGTAATTGTGTGGAAAAGGTTTGCATATTCAAAACGAGTTACTAGAAGTGTTGGTTCTTCAACCCACTGCAACAAATATAATAACATTAGAAAGGAATTTATCCTAGGGGAGCTTTACGAAAATATTACTGTGATATGTATACATTGGTGAAGAAATGAATCCTGCAATATAACAATAGGAGTCATGGAATGAATTCAATGCTCTGCTTCTTGAGAGGTTCATGTGTTTCTTCATAAAAAATCTAGTGTTATAAAGGCTACAAAGATACATCTTCAAAGCTCAAAACAGACTACCCATATCCAAGCAAAATTTTAAGCAATTCGCTAAATAGTCAACTACATCTGTATTGATATGGTAAATTTGCAACCAATCAGAACTAAATCAAATAACCAAAAGCATGAGTACAGTGCATCAATCAAGGCATCAAATATGTTACAGCAATACAGTTGCACAAGGCGTCAGCACGATTAACTCGACTAATCAAATAACCGAAAGCTTTTTTTTTCTCCCTAAACCAAATAACCGAATCAAAATATTTATTCATTATATAGCCAGTTGGTTCTCATGGTGTTCTCATTAACAAGAGAAAAAGAAAATTCCATCAAACTGCCAAGTCAACAGTAGAACAAAAAAGAAAGGGAGGGAATGAAACAACTATAACCACTTTGAAGACTGAAATTATAGCCTGTAAGATTTCTTGCCCACACCCATCTCCCTCACCAAACAAAAAGAAAGGAGCTCATTGACTCATTGTTAGGAGTTCCCATACTAGCCCAATAAACCTGTGGCCAGCACTAACATTGCTGCCTTGCTATTTGCCAATTTGCCAGATCCAATAGTGGGTGCCACCCAGAGCAGATGTTATCTTGCTGAACCAAACTAACCCAAACTCAATTGCTCGCCGCTAGTCCTCAGTCCTCCGTTGCAGGAGCAGAAGAGCAAGGACTGAGGACCCAAACTCAATCAAATTCTTTTACACCCTGGCCTTCTTGAAATTTCCTCGCAATCGATTAATTAATTAAATTTAGTCGCAATTACTACAGGAAACATGCTATAAACATCTTCCCACCTTTTGCCATGGACTCTACAATGGAATGATACTACTCATTATTACTCCTACAGTTCAAATCATTGTTGCAATCTTCATAGATATATGAAATGTTTAAGCAAGTCAGTGTTCATGTGAACCGGATCCAACATACAACAATAAATTCTCCCAAATTTACACTTCCAATTTTAGCTACTACTACTGGTTACTGAGGCAAAGAGTGTGTGTACCTGCGAGCAGTGTAGCTCGCCGGGCGGCACGACGCGCCCCGAGTCGAGCAGCGACCTCATCGTGTGCATCCCGATCCCGCCGGTGGGCACGTAGGCGTCGAGGAACCCCGCTTCCACCAACGGCCCCGTCCTCTTCGCCGCCGCCTCCACCTGCAGCGCGCCGGGCTCGTACTTGGGCAGCTCCTCCTCCTCGGCGCGGCCCATCACCTGGTCGAGCGGCTCGCCGCCGCGCGACATCGCGATGAGCCCCGGGTCGAGCAGCACCCTCCCGCCCTCGCAGATCGAGCTGCGCAGCGTCTCGCTGTGGTGGCACCGGAACCACCCGCCGCCGCCGCCGCCCCGCGCGGGGAGCACGTCCACGAGGCGGGAGAACCCGTTCCCGAAGTACCCCTCACAGGAGTGCTTCGGCGGCGGCCGAACGGAGGCGGACGTCCACGGGAGGAAGGAGGGGAGGCGAGGCCATGGCTTCTGCGAGGACGGCGCTTCTACCCGCACACGGTCCACGGCTCCTCCTCCTCCGCCTCCTCCGGCTGCGTCCACGGCGTCGCGCTCGGGGTCAGCGGCAGGGTGCGGGTGCGGGTGCGGCGACTGGTGGCGGAGGAGGTACGCCGCGAACGAGACGGCGTAGATGGCGAAGACGGCGAGGAGGACTCGGGGGATGATGCGGCGTAGCCGATGGTTGTTGCTGTTATTGTGGTGGTGGTGGTGGTGGTACGTGCGTACAGGCATCATCGCCTTCCGCCGCCGGCGAGGTGCTCGTCGTCGTCGCCGCCGGCGAGGTTCTCGGCGGCGTAGATCGGGGGTGAACGGATCTCGGAAGCGGTCGCGAGCGAACTCGCGGAGACGAGATCGCCTGACCCTTGTGCAGCTTGCCGTTGTGTCACTGACGTGTGGGCCATAGTAAAAGTGGGGCCCACATGTCAGTGTCGCAACTCCAAACTGAACAAAGTCGGGGGAAGTGTGGGCCCACCGGATCGGACGGCTGAGATTCATCGCGATGGTGTTTGGTGAGAGCTTTTGGTGTTTTTTGGACGGCTGCGATCCATTTCGCCTTTTCTACTTTTTTTTTCCCTTTTTCTGGTGATGAAGTATCGTCGATCTCGCGAGGACGGCGGCGCGTGGCGGTGTGCGGTGGCCGGAATCGTGCATCGCCGCCTCCGATGGGGCTCAGATCACCGGCGAGCCGCCACCGCAAGCTACATTGACCAACCCAGCTTTGGCGGAGATCAGTTGCGGCGCAGGTGTATGCCATGACTAGCGAGAGCAAAGGTGAAGAACTACTTTATCCAGAATCTTTTTTTTTTATTTTTGTTCTTGGTGAATCTTTCCTAGAAATTTCCATTTCCTTGCTTCGATAAAGAGAGAAAAGATTATCGGTTTGCTTGCACGGTGTGACGAACAGAAAAGGTGCGGGATCGCACGGCTAGTTTGAGGTGTTCTTAACAATGAATAATTGAACAGGATTTGAGAAGTGATCAAGCTCGATCAGATTAAAGGGGATCAGCTCACTTCTGATATTTCAGATGTTCCCTTCTGATACATTAGCGTATTTCAGGATCACAGGTACGTAATCGTCAGCACAAAGTAACTACCTGACTATCTAACTTTCTTTTTTCTTCAGGACGAAGTCTGAATTTTTGGGATACGATTACCTAACAAGTTACACATGCTTGTAGTTTGCAGTAACAGGAATACAGGATGGTCTGACAACTAATATGTTGAATTAATTATTGTCCTATGGCTTCTCCAGAAGCAATTAGGTTAATTGTTTGTTTTTTAATCTTCTGTGTCACAGTCTTCTGAATGATTTTCAGAGTAAGATATCAGGATCTAAGGGTCAGAGTGTTTCTTTGGAACTCTAGATGCATTTTACATCATAGTATTGTTATTTCAATCTCAGGATTGAGTGCAAGCAATCTGTTTGTACAAAATACAGTCATCTGAACTCTAGAAAGTTAGTTAAATATTATGCTAACTCACGTTATGCAAGTGAACTGTTCCATTAGAATGTACTCAGGTATGGTACTGTAACAATTATGCTGATGTTCATACAGTTAATATAGGATTCGATTTTTCTCATTCAACAATTCATAGCCATAACTAAATCATTTACTTGTTTTTGCAACTTATTCAAATTTTGATGTTTGATTGTTTTCTAGTGTACTACACTTCCCTAGAACGTGTGTCACTCGCACCCTCTGAGATGGACAGCTACATATGAACAAACTACTAATAATTGAGAGTACTTATCACTAGTAACTTTTTGAGATGTACTCCATCTTATAAGCAATCAACCAGTAGTTTGACAATATCAGGCTTTCAGCTTTCTTGTACCACATATTCTGTTCAATTTAATATATATGCCGACACTCTTTTAACTTTACATATTTTGTGAAGAACAATAAGCTATAGCACCTCTAGAGGATAAGGCCTGCATATTGTACGCTCATCTGAAGGATATGGATTGTTTAATACGTTTCATTTTGATCATACATATTGTACGCTCATCTGAAGGATATGGATTGTTTGAATACGTTTCATTTTGATCATTCTTCTATTGTCTGCTTGTCTTCCTTGCTTCTGTCTTGACAAGAAATCTGATCTCCCGGGGCACGTCTCAGATACAGTAATACAGAACGGCTGAGAAATCCCTATGGTTACTCTTATACAAACCATGCCATCTGACCCCTCAACAATGGTTCAGGCATGAGATACAGAAACAGAAACTACTGTACATTCTCAAAAACTTCATATTTATGTTCCTATGACTTGATGTCCATGCCAAAAATCGTTGATCCTGAACGATCAAATTAACAAAAAAAGCATTAGATTAAGTCAGAAAACAACAGTAAGTTACTAACTACAGACTAATCCTTAATGTTGATCTGTGCAGGAATGTTACCTAATGTTGGCAGTAAGACTGTCAGAGCTGCAATGGCAACAATTTTCAGGGGCAACCCAGTGGCCACCAGATCCTTGATGGTAATGTAGCCGGTGCTGAAGCCGACAACGTTTGACGGCGATCCGGTGGGCAACAAGTATGACAACTGGGCCCCGATTGCGCCGGAAACCATGAGCAAGGCAGGGTGCACCTCAATGGATTTGGCAAGTTCAGCGAACAATGGCAGCACCAGCGTCGTGGTTGAGTCGTCAGAAGTGAACTCTGTCATGATCCCGCTGAAAACGCAGGCGACAGGCACGATCACCAGCGTCGGCGCCCCTTTCAGGAACCTGAGGCCGTTGGAGAGGATGTCGGTGAGGCCACTCGTCTTGAAGCCATCGGCAATGGCGAATCCTGCGCCGAGGAGAAGGATGATGCTCCACTGGATCTTCTTGCACTTGTTCCAGTCCATCAGCTTCTCACCCTCCCTCTTCCCGCTGGGGATTATGAACAGCAGGGTGGCCATCATGATCTGCATTGCAAAGTGATTTGCTTCTGTATAAGATCAGGTAAATGCAACTGGCTCACTAGCTCAGTAATTTTTGTCTTTGTGATTATTTCAGCACTTACAGTAACTGTGCCATCCCCAACTTTATTGTGGAAGAGAACTCCCCATCCAGGGATGTTGTCTGTTATGTTCCTAGTCATCCACAGCACAACTAGGCCCTGCAAAAAAAAAAGTCCATTTCAGTTAGTTTTATCAAGATAGTACAAATAATCAGTTTCAATTTGTATGACAGAAACCAAACCCTGCATATGTCTTCATATTGAAATTTATGGTCATAAAATCAGAACATAGCTAGTGTTGGATTAGAAAAAAAAAATAGAAATAGAATTTTACCCCAAACACAGCCAAGACCATCTTCTCTGCAAAAGCCATTGGACCTGTCATAGATCATGACACCTCATCAGACAATCATGGACTTAGAATTAGATACTGAATTTGTGGCTGTTATTAATCAACTGTTCAGGCAGAAAAATACTTAGCCCAATCAGAATTATCCAAGTGATGACCACAGGTCAATTGTCAACTTTTTAGCAGTGATATACAATCAAAGGTAAACACATTTTTTATGTTCTAGGTAGCAACGTTTTGGAACGGATATACTCCCTCCATCCCTAATTATTTGCCACTGTTGTCTTTTTTAAACATGTTTGACCGTTCGTCTTATTCAAAAACTTTTGTGAAATATGTAAAACTATATGTATACATAAAAATATATATTTAACAATTAATCAAATGATATGGAAAAAAAACTAATAATTACTTAATTTTTTTGAATAAGACGAACGGTTAAACATGTTTAAAAAATTCAACGGCGTCAAATATTTAGAGATGGAGGGAGTAGATAGTATCAAGAAACGGGATGCCACGTATACCTAACAAGCTGAGCTCTCTTCTCAAATGGCTTCTGTCGAGGTAGGCGGAGAGGGCCTTGGCGGTGTTGTTGGAGCAGTACATGAGGCAGAGGGTGAGCCAGAGCGCGAGGAAGAGGATGATCGCCATGGGGAGGCCGAAGGACATCCATGAGCTGAAGGTGATGGGCTTCTGCTCCGGGAAGTAGGACGACCACATCCCCACCAGGATGATGTTCACGCCGGTGCCGGTCAGCGTCGCCATGCCGCCGATCGCCGACGCGTACACCACGCCGAGCACCACCGCTTTGGAGAATCGCCGCACCTCCTGCCCGCCGCCGTCGTCGATGTCGCCGCGGGGGAACCTCTGCAGGATCCCCGTCGCCACCGGCATCATCATGACCGTGCACGCCGTGTTGTGGATCCACATGCTGACGAGCGCGGTCGTGCCGGTGACGCCGAGGAGCAGCAGCGACGGCCGCACCGGATCGCCGCAGAAGAGGGACAGCACGTTGAGGGCGAGGCGGCGGTGGATGCGGTGGTGGTCGACGGCGAGGGCGAGGATGAAGCTGCCGAGGACGAGGGAGATGACGTCGCCCATGTACGCCCTGGCGACGTCGTCGGAGGAGGAGA
This sequence comes from Oryza glaberrima, assembly GCF_000147395.1. NCBI lineage: Eukaryota > Viridiplantae > Streptophyta > Magnoliopsida > Poales > Poaceae > Oryza > Oryza glaberrima. Next base: position 22,017,715 of record NC_068333.1, on the reverse strand, counting down.
TCCCCAGGGCCGGGAAGAGGAACAGCGGCGCCATGGACGCGACGGCGAGCGGCACGGCGCCGGTGACCCACCAGAGGAACACCCACGCCAGCACGCCCAGCATGTTCCGCGCCTCGCCGTGCCCGTCCCCGAGGTCCACGGCGGCGCACACCGCCGCGCACGCCGCCGGCCCCGCCGCGATCGCCGGGTACTTGTGCGCGAGCAGAGCGCGCACCCACGCCGCCGCCGCCGCCGACGCCGGACGTCGACGATCACCCTTCGCCATCGTCCCGCTCCTCGCCGCCGGCAGCAGCAGCGGCGCCTCCACGTCGTCCGACGAGCTCTCGCCGTAGCTGCTGCCGTTCTTGTCCATGCCGATGAACTGATGGATCGTTCGCCGCCGCCGCCGTGGTTGGCCTCAGCTCGCCTCGTCTCGGCTGGTTTTATAGCAGCTAGGGCGACGCTTAAAATGGATGGAGAAGTGATCTGGCCAAGTTTAAATTCACCGGAAAAATACGCAAAAATTTCAAAAATAGACGATAAAAACATTTAAAATGATGGCGAATCGTTGCCACGTGGAAGGCTCGTGCCAGGGAAACGAGGGGCGTGATGAGTTGTCGCCACGTCGCATGGTGGCATTTTTAGCTAAGCTTCCCTGATATTTTTGGAGGCGGTGTCTTCCCTTCAGAGTTCAGATGCAATATAATGCTTCCTCCGGTCTTGCCATGGAGTAGAATTTGTTTGAATTCAGTGAAGAGTTGTTCAAACTCTACGAAAGAAAATCTATTCAAATAGCTCAATGGTTTACTCTTCGTCTTATTAGGCACATATAAAAACATAGTTTTAGAATTCATTTTGATGTTTTCTTATCGATTAGTATTGGTTTTTTAAAGCGCGAAGAATACATATATTAAAACTAAAGTTTGTTTTTTAAAAATTCACTTTTTAAGGTTTGTTATTAAAATTAAAAACTTGTATTACTTGTTAATGACTTTCTACCTACTGACTTGCTTCTGAATCCTTTTCAGATAGGATATAGCAGAAAAGAGGTTCTAGAGATGATAGATATATATATATATGCTTAGAGCTTCTACAGATAATTTCCGATGTGTTTAGGTCTTTAAGATGCCGGCCGTGAGCTGAGCTACTTGAGATTAATTTGTGGCCTAATTTGTGCGGCGGATGAGTTCGTGCACACGTGGAGATATTTATTTTTCAGCAAAGACAAAGCTAACTGTACCTTGATCAGAACCACAGCACAAAACAGATAAGATCAGACACCGTGACGATGATATTTGCCAAGTTGTAAGCGCAAAGCTAGAGTCTAAAAACTAGCAAAGTTGAGAGTTCGGACAACCTCAGATTTTTGCGATTTTCGTTCAAAGAATTAAACATCTATAGTTTCTGCCATAAAATTATACAATGATAATAAATAGAGACTATCTATATATCGTTTGACAGAAAAACCGCCTCCGAAATCTCGCAAAATTGCACCATTGGATTGTTTTGAGATTCGTTCAACAACACCTAACCTTAATCCCTCTTCCTTCTATGCTCGTTCCCAACTCTAACCACAGTAGCCCACAAGTTCGTTTCCCTCCCCCCGTCCTCCCCCACCTCTTCCTTGTGCACGTGCATTCTCCCCGCCGCCACCCGACTGTGCCGTCACTCAACCTCACGGGTTGGACAGAGGGCATCTACAACACCGTGCAAGGCCCCAGTCGGTATCATTTCCCTTTCATCTCTCTCCTCCTCCTTCCCGAGGCGGCGGCTAAGAGATGCCCCTACACCACCTCTTCCCTATCTCCCCACCGTTGTATTCGTCACAACCGACCATCTCCTTCTAACCATAAGCTCACTTTGTCCTTGCCACCAACCCCGGCCGACTGCCCTCCACCATCCCCATGGCTCTGGTGCCTCGTTGCCTGCCGTGTCCACCGCTCATCACCAGACAACCATCTCCTACGATCATCTCTCTAAGCCCGGTGATCTCTCCCCTCTTTCCCCTCAATCCCCACCTCCCCCCATCTAAACCCTAACTTCACTGGTGTTCATCGGGTCGTCACCAGTAGCCGGTGCTTCATGGGAGCTAGAGGAGAAGAACTTGGGCACACGAATCTTTACGTAAATCATGTGGTTCAAATCTCCGTTGATCTTTTGTAGTGTGCCATTCAGCAATTCCCTAATAAGAATCCCAAAGATCAGGGAAGAATGATGGGTGTCTGTCGCCATTGTCTCCTCTGAACCTTGATTGCTTAACTGTTATTTGATTGATGCTTTAATATACACCACTAATTCTTCTCCCGCTTATGGCCAGAGGTGACTATGAGGGTGACTGGGCGCAATCATGTACGCTTGGCTGGGACCCCTGCCTCATGTCTATCTAGATCAAGCTGACAATTGGATGGACATTAATTCGTTCAGATTCAGCCAATCGAGACTGAATGCTGTCATATCCAAAGAGAAATATATCACCCCATGCCGTAGTTGACGAACTAATTAACCTGACACCTCTGTTAATTGGAGTAGTATTGAACTGTTAACACAATAACACTGTACTATAATGTAATGCAATGCCACTGTGTGTTCAAGGAGGCGTGCAAGCTAAGCTAATTAATACTAAGATGGTAATTAAGAGGTTGGATTCGTTTAGATAGCTAGGCTGCTAGCTAGCCGCTTTCGATCACCAGTTACAAAATTACGTAAACATGTTAATATTTTGAGTTTTTACATGGTAATAAGCCGATGAACAGGAGGTTTATTTATTTTAAAAGATATTTTTAACTTTATAGTATTATTAGAATGTGTTATGTGGAATATTTTGGAGCGGAAGAAAACTATAGTATGTACATGTGCCTGCCTCAGGTCGTAACAGGATTAAAAATATGGTTGGCAGATTACCGCTTATTCGATATGATCAACAGCTAACTAGCTAGGAGTAGCGAATTAATGAACGTATATATACGTACATTTTTTTTTAGAAAGTATGAACGTATATATACGTACATTTTTTTTTAGAAAGTATGAACGTATATATAATTCAATAATTATCTCTTTCAGTCCATCGATCAGTTGATCGACCATCGACGACGACGGCCATGTTAAATGTAGCACTGTTCCCTGAAAGGAAAAGAAAATCATTCATTAATTTGCCGTACGTGTGTAGCCTACCACAACCTTACTCCCTCCATTCAAAAAGACTTAATTCTTGGATTTCCTTGTCCAATATTTAACCATTTATTTTATATAAATTTTTTTATGATTAGTATATTTATTATTGCTAGATGATAAAGCATGAATAATACTTTATGCATGACTTATCTTTTTAAATTTTTTCATATCTTTTTTCAAATAAGACGGACGGTTAAAAGTTAGACACGGAAACCTAAGAATTGAGTTTTTTTGAAGGCAAAATTTACTACAGGATACTAAAAAAACATGTAATTAGCCATGGGACACCGCAAAAACGTGAATTGGCTGTAGGACATCGCAAAAGAGTGGTAATTAGCTATTGGACACTGAAGACATTATTTTATTATTTCCGGTGAAAATAGAAAGAGAAAGAGCGTTAAAAGTACTAAAATGCCCCTGGCCGCGAGCACTCCCTCTCCAGCCTCCTCGTTGTGCTGCGCACTCTCTCCGTCGGCGCTGCGTACGCCGGCCCCCTCCGCCTCACCCGGCAGAACCAGAATGGCATGTCGCACGCTGCTGTTGTCCTGTTCGCCCCCACCTGCGACGTTCGCAGCGGCGGTCGCTACTCGCCCACGGCCTCGCCGACGCGGTCCCCGGCGTCGAGGCGAACAACCCGGGGTTCCTTGACCTCATGCTGATCGAGTCGTTCAGGGCCAGACAGCCTCGGGGAGAACAGCGTGAGCTAGCCCGGGTGGTGCTGCGCCGACGATGACGGCAATGTCTTCTTCGGTGACCGGCTCAATGTCGTGCACGAACGTCGCGTTTCTAACCGATGGGGTCGCCGGCGATGCGATGCATGCAGGGCCTGGCTACGACGACGCGAGACCGTACACCGTGCTGTTCCACCCGCTGACGGGGCGCTGCGTGGTGAGGCGGGCGGCAGATGACGCGGCGGCGGCAACGGCAGCGGGGACGCTGGAGCTGGGCTGGTGCGAGGACACAGATGCGTGGGCATACACGCAGCCGGTGTCCACGCTGGCGATGCAGGGCGTGTGGCGGGGGTCACCGCCGCTCTGCCTGAGAGCCGTGGGGAGCGGCCGGCCGGCACGGCTCGCCACCAACGACGCCGCTGCCGCCGCCGCTGGCTGCCGCGGCGACGCCCGACTGCTCCGGGAACGCCGAGCTGCGCGAGCTGCGCCGGGGATGTGTCGTCGGACGGGAAGAACAATCGTCGGGAGGAAGAGGAAAGAAAATAGAGGAGAGACTGACATCCTGGGCGCACGTAGGGCAATCTGGTCTTTTTTAATTGTTTCTCTCTTCGTTTCCACTAAAAATAATAAAATAATGTCTCTAGTGTCTAGTTGCTAATTACCACTCTTTTGCGATGTCCTATAGCCAATTCACGTTTTTGCAGTGTCCCATGGCTAATTACACGTTTTTTAAGTGTCCTATAGCAAATTTTGCCTTTTTGGAATGGAAGGAGTAAATATCACGTACAAGGATATTCAGGACCGGTTTGAAGCTGAAATATCGTAACCTACGAGAATATTGACATTTTAAAATAATAAATCGGTAATATTTAGTTTACTATCAATATTTTATCTATTAGACACATGTATTACTAAAATATTAGCATTGCCAATTATAACTTGCCCATATTTCTCAGTATGATAGCAAACCAAAAAGCTAGTACTAGTAGTACTCCCCCACTATCATGTAGGGGTATACACCACACAACGAACGCAGAGGAAATAAAAAAGATCTTTTCACTTAAACATTGGCATGCATTATTGATACTGAAGCTATCACCAATCTTCTCTGAACATGTAGGGATTGTTTGGTTCACTACCACAATTTATCTTACCATGCCACAGCTTAACTTAGCCAGGTTTGTGCCATACTTATGGCAAGATTCCATCACCATGATGTGAATCCCACATGTTATTGGCTAATAAAAGTATGGCAAGCTTGCTTTCCTATGGCTGAAATATGGCTTCAATTTTATTATCAACATATTACGCATGTTAGCTAAATGAAGTATGGCAAGCTTTGGCAATATGGGTATGTCAACCAAACAACCCCTACCAAGTTACTTTCTCTATTTCACGCTATAAGACGTTCTGATTTTGAATAGATCCATGCAAAAATCAATGAATGTGTTATATATATGGGTACAAACTCATGGATATTAGTTAACCTGAAATTTTCACAATTTGACCCTTTGCAAAAACTTTTTTTTACAAATGAACCGCTGCCAAAACTTATTTTAAAAATGACTCTTTTGGTCAGCGCCAAATCACCTGGCGCTGAACTTAGACATCTCAGCGCCATGTTAACTAGCGCTGAATGCCGTGCCACCGCGGATGGGAGACTAAGTCAGCGTGCCAACGCATATTCAGCGCCACGCTATTTGGCGCTGAGGTGTCTAAGTTCAGCGCCAAGGGTTATTTTTGAAATAAGTTTTGGTGACGGTTCATTTGTAAAAATAGTTTTTGCAAAGGGTCAAATTGTGAAAATTTTTGTTAGTTAACCTAGGGTGTGTTTAGATTCAGGGATGTAAAATTTTGGCGTGTCACATCGGTATTATATAGGGTGTCGCATGGGGTATTCAGGCACTAATAGAAAAACTAATTACAGAATCCATCGATAAACAGCAAGACAAATTTATTAAGCCTAATTAATTTATCATTAGCAAATGTTTACTATAGTACCACATTGTCAAATCATGGAGCAATTAGATTTAAAATATTCGTGCCGCAAATTAATCGCAATCTGTGTAATTAGTTATTTTTTTAGCATATATTTAATACTTCACGAAGGTATTCAAACGTTTGACGTGACAGTGTGTAAAGTTTTTATACGATAACTAAATAGGGCCCTAGCTAAGAGTAGAGAAGCCAAAACATCTAGTAATATGAAACGGAGAAGTATACACACTACCGTACGTCTGCTCAATCTCACTTGTACGTGTGACGTGTCCACGTACGCCGACGTTCTTCCAGAACGTTCCAACTGTTCGTTCGTGCCTCCCTTTGGCTCATGACAAGGAGGCCGGTCGGCCTCACCAGCAGTGGCCACCACCACCACGCCAACCACCAATAATGCAGCTTACCTAGCACCATTGCGTATTTGGGTACGCGTGTTTGTGCAATGCACCCCGCGCGCCGCGAGAGAAACCTCGGCCACCTCGAAAACGACCGCGCGCGACGACCTCGGACCCGGAGACAGGCGCAGACAATCTCCCAGCCGATTGGTAGGCCCGTACCTGCGCAACGCAAGGCCGTCCATGGGGATATTGTTGAGGTGGTGGAGCCCTGAGGACCGGAGGGCCAATTAAGACGGGTTTGAGTTTGAGGTGATCAAGCTAGCTAGCAACCGATAGGCCATGTACCATGGGTAGCTCGGCGCGTACTGGCTCTGGCTCACGGCGTTCGGCTCTCGTCTAATTTCAAGCTTGGCCGCACCGTCCCCCGGCAGAGACGCGTGTCTGCTCTACAAGGGACGCGGCTGTACGAGCTCCTCGGCTAGGGGACCAGGCAAGGAGCTACGCTGGGTCGGCTATGGCCGGGTAAAGAGCCTGTGGACACCGCTCCCCCCTCCCCCCGTTTTTTCAGTTCCACCCTCATCTCCACTGCTGCTCCCTCCTCCTCGGTGTCGTCGCGCTCGTCTTCTCTCCGTCTCCCTGCTCATCAACGATGGTGCGAGGCAGCGAGGTGGTGGAGGAGCCGTTGGCAGCCCCGCAAAGACGGATTCGCGACGACGACGACCTAGGGACAGCACGGCCGACCGGATCTGGCCTCCTGACCAGCCACGGAGGAAGAGTGAGGCGGTGACTGGCAGAGGGAGAGGGGATGCAGCAACCATCGCGCCGTCGCCACCACGCCCCGCGTGCCGCTCGCCGTGCAAAGAGGGAGAGAGGCGGCGGGAGAGGAAGGACGTGAGAGAGTGGATCCGGCTGCTAGCTAGCTAGGTGGACAGCAACGAGCAGCGGGAGAAAGCGGCAACGGCCAAGGGGATAGAGAGCGAGAGAGAGGCAAGCGGTGGCGGTGGGAGAGAGAGGGAAAGGGCAGGAGAAAGAGGCGATAATGACCGACGGGATAGAGAGGGGCAGAGCGCCAACGAGAGAGAGAGAGTAAGAACGGCGGCGGCTGCCGGGAGAGAGGGCGAGAGCGGCGACGGTGGGATAGAGAGATGGAGTCAGCCACTAGGGAGGACGAGGAGGGAGGAAGCAGCGGTGCTCGGGAGGGCGAGGAGGGAGGCAGCGACGACGGCTACTTCTGCGGAGGGCGAGGAGGGAGGCGGTGGTTGCGACTACTGCGGAGGGCGAGGAGGCAGAGGATCAAGAAGCGGCGATCACGGCGATGGGATCAAAGCGGCGAAGAAAAGAGAAGAGAAAGGGAGAAGCTGGTGGGTGCTCGGTGGGCTAGGAATAGAGAAGGAAATACATAATCGTGGTTACGTGGGTTGGGGTATCTCGTAAGCTGGAGTACCTCTCGGTTACTTGATATTTTGAAAGCCCAGCTGCGAGTATCCCTCATTGAGAGATGGGTGTCTCTAAGAGTGGCTTCAGTTAGTAACGACACCCTTGATATGGCTTATATTGTAGATGCCCTTAGGCTCTCTCTGAATTACAGGGTCGAGAAAACACGAGAATATAAAACAGGGGTTGAAAAATATAAGAAAAATTGAATGAACGGATATTTTAGCCACGTGAAAGACATAGTATAAATTAACGTACAGAGACATGGAGGACTCAAAGAAAGTTTCCGTCGGGTTAAACCTACGGCGTGTTAATTTTCCTCCAATATCTTCTTTTCTTCGGCCAGTCATTCCATACGAATTCCGTAGAATTCTTGGTGTCTCCATGATCTTCTCTTATATGTCAGAATTTTTATTTTTCTTGTTACAGTTAAAATACAAAATATAAAAATTCTGATAGATTTAAGAGTATAAATGTGTTAGAATTTTTTTTCTTTTTTTACCCTTTATATATAGTAAATTTGAAGATAAAACTTTACACATAGATATAATACTATTGAAAGTACATGTCCAATTTTTATTAGAATTTTTTTATGAAAATTGGTAGTTGGTGTGCACATTGTGTACGCGCAAAGGCTTCTATGCATAAGATACGTTTCCAGTTAACCTACTGTTAACGACCAAATTTGGTAATACCATGGGCTGGATTCGAAGTTAGAAACGAAGCTGATTTGGAGAAATCCTGTTTGAGAAAGCAGAATACGTATAGGTTACGAGCAGCATCGGCTATAGGCGGTATCGACTGCCACATATCAACAAAGTGCCAGATCCGACGGAGGTAAGCCAATGCAACCAGTCTCGGGAAAGATGGTCCCACGTCCGTCATCGAATTGGTTGAAGCACTTCATAGCTATTGCCACGCAAGGATTGGAGTCTTAGAAAGGGCAATTGTATCTATTAATTAGGACATTTTCTAGTTTTCTTAGAGATATTTTGGTAAGGGTCCACCTGAAGGACTCATTTGTATTTTAAATTGTGTTAGATATAAAGAGCTGTGTCCAGTAAGGACATATTATGTACTTTGGGTATAAATATGACCCGACACCAAGTAATCAAAGGACGACAGTTCAATATACTTCGGCGCATCACCACCCTTTTCTATTTTTATTGTTTCGAGTTTTTGCTTTCGAGTTGGGCTGCATCGGGTTCGATCTCCGACGAAGAGGTAAAGCTTGTTATGGCGGCTTGCGTTCTCGGGATTAGTGCTTACATATTCATGACACTCTAATCCTGCCTACGTAAACCACCGAGTTATCATATATACCGCATAATCTAGATTGATCTCGTCATTTAAGCTTCATCGGCTAGCCTCTATCATCGAAAACGGCCGATAGGCTTAGGCTTCGATATCAAGCTAGACTATACGGTGTATCTAACATCTTGAATGGGTTTTCATCGATTTGATTAGATCTTATGTTTCTCTCCACGCTTAATGCTACATCGGTTAGGTTCGATCTGTTAAGTACTGTCTTGAAACGTTTTATCTAGTTCCTTCTTTGATTGCTAATAGAGATAGCATCGGAGTTTTAGCCGACCTTACCTGATTTAGTCGTCTTGCTTCCTTATCTGGTTCTGGATAGTCTAAATATGCCTCTTATATCAAGATCTCATCTATTTAAAGTATATTAAGCTTCCTATTAATCTGCTAGGTTCATCCTGCTTGCTAGATTGGTTTCAGTTTTACATATTTCATCTGTGCTGATATCTTGGTATAAGGCGGTATTGGAGTATTAGCCGATGCAAGTTAGGTTTGTCCTATCGGCTATGCTATGAGCATGCATAATCCTTGCTTTGGGGCACATTTAGATATGGAGTGATTTATACTGTCTCGATGCAGCTACCGATCTATCCCAATCACTCGATCTAAGCGTATCCCATTGTATGGATTACGTATTGCTAACATCTACAGCTGATCGAGTACACCAAACACTCTCCAAGTTTTCATCTGCCTCTGTCGATCTGACGCAAGTTACATCGGCATGGCCTCGGACGATACGTCATTGGCAATCCTGCCGATCCCCTATCGTTGATGGATTTAACTCTTTGCCCTTTTTTCTATCTTGTTGGTTGCAGGATCAAACCAGCTGGCACGCTCAGAACCCGAAGGCAATTCTTTGGACCTGCAGAGTTAAGCAGATCTCTCAGGTCAGTGCGTGTTTTTCGCGTCAACACCTACCTCATACTATTTGATATGGATATTTTCGCATTTGATTATTTTTGTGATAAATTGAGATATCCCCAGCTTCCATTGAAGGACAATTAACAGTGATATTTTATTAAATGCTTGGCTGGAAGAATGGCGTGCAACTGTACTATAATTTTACATTTTCTATAGATATATTTTGGTCATCAAGGCCATACGTACAGGCTGTATGCTCCTCGTGGCTAGTTCACAAACCATCGCCAAATAACTGGACTAATTCATACAAGTTAAACCGGTTGTAGCTACGACCCTGAGATATAAAAGATGAAAGGGTTTATTTGAAAGATTGTTAGATGCCAGAAGGATATATGTGAAGAACAAAATGTTGCGAGGGGCCAAAGCTTACAAGTAAAAGATTAAAAAGGTAACTAGATGGTATATGTTAAAAGAATGGAAGAGATAGAAGGACCTAAACGTAAGATTTCAGAAGGTGCAAGGGCACAAAAAAATGCCTCCAAGGGCATATCTGCAAGAGCTAAGGACCAGCACGTAAATTAGTAAAAAAATACCTCCAGGGACCAAGAGATATAAGTAGAGATGGTAACGGGTGCATACCCATCGGGTTCCCTTGCCCCATACCCACACCCGTAATGTCTAAATATCTCCAATTAAATACCCACACCCGTCACGGGTACAAAATCGTCCTCATATCCACACCCACACCCATGCGGGTAACGGGTATCCATACCCAGATAATTGACTTGTAGCATTTATAGTTTTGTACTGTGATTAGCCATATTAGAGTTGTAAACCATCAATATTTACTCTAGCAGCAATGCTATTAACATTAGCGTTCAAAGGTGAGTAAAAAAAATTATACAACCATATTACATAATCAAGAAATCTAATAACAATGTCATATAACTAGACTAGAACAATATTTAAGATGTGAAATGAGTTTTATGCTATGATTTAGTAGTCATTGAGACTTATATTCCTCATAGTTTTAGGCTCAATCAACAAGTTTTTTTCACCCACGGGTTGGTGGGTACGGGTGGTAAAGAACGGACCCATACCCACGTACCCAATGGTTAAGAGTTTTCGCCCATCAGTAAACCCATTAGTATAAGAGTTAAAACACGATTAGCTCCTAATAGAGTAAAAACCCGTCGGGTATCGGGTTATGGGTCCCCATTGCCATCTCTAGATATAAGGACCTAAACGTAAGATTTCAGAAGGTGCAAGGGCACTAAAAAAATGCCTCCAGGGGCATATTTGCAAGAGCTAAGGATGAGTTAGAACACAATTAGACGAGTTAGAACACGATTAGCTCCTAATAGAGTAAAAACCCGTCGCGTATCGGGCTATGGGTTCCCATTGCCATCTCTAGATATAAGGACCTAAACGTAAGATTTTAGAAGGTGCAAGGGCACTAAAAAAAAGCCTCCAGAGGCATATCTGCAAGAGCTAAGGATGAGTAAGAACATTATTAGCTTCTAATAAGTAAAAACCCGTCGGGTACGGCCGAAGCGCCACAGCCTGTGCTTATATAAGCTGAAGAAACCCTCGCTCGGTTTCTGGTATGGTATTAAACTTCCTCCCCCGCGGCGCTCTCGGAAGCCAGGGGCGCGAAGGCCCAAACCACGGAGGTAGGCCCATTGCGTAGGTGGGCCGTTAATAAGCGTCTCACGGAATCACGGGGTTATAGACTATTAGAGCGTGAAGCAGGAGGAGGCCGGCCTTCTAGAATGTTCCAGATGCTTCCGCCCCGCTTGGCCTTCTCGACCAGATTCTCCTGTGGCGGCGGCGGCGGCGGCGCCGTCGTCGTCTCCGGCGAGAGGCTCGCTGTTGATGCTCGTCGAAACGACCCTGATGAGGTGAGGACGTTTTCTCCTTTATTTCCCCCACCATCTGGCTCAGAACCAATAATCCTGAGATAATTTCAGAGAGAATTTGAGAGAGACAAGATTGTGATCTCATGCTACAGATTTCACCCACATTTATTCAGTTAAAACAAAATTAGGGCCACGTCTAGTAAGTTCAAAGGAAATCCTGCACCTCTGAACACATACAAAATGCATCTCTTCAGACAGGAGATGAGATTAATTACAACATTACACTGAAGCTTCCAGCTCAGTCAGCAATGTACACTACTAGTTACACTTACGGCTTCATTCATTCAGTAGTTCAGTGCTTGCTAGAATATATTTGTAGCCTTTGTCCTATAAACAGATTTATACAGCAGGAAGAAACGGATATTCAGATGTTTCCCTACCAAAACAGCTACTGGATTCCTAGCAGCACAGCATTGACAGACAATAAATAGCTTTCCCAATCCAATGGAAAGTGTGATAACTGAACTCTGAACAACCAATTACACAGCTTCAACTGAGGATGTCAGCTCAGATGAGCAGAGACGCGAAGAGCGCCGTCACCATCGGTAGAATGCCGGCTCTCATGACAGCAGCGGCCTGAGAGCCTGACGGCGACGCACCGGGTGCAGGGGTGCTCCCATTGGCAGCGCCGCCAGGTGCATTCTTCGGCGCGGCAGAAGGGAACGGCGGTTCAGTGACGTCTGATGAGTTCAGTACCGGCATTGGTGCCAGAGCTGGTGGCTGGGCTTGGCTGCCGTTGAGTAGCTGCGCTAGGACGCCAATTTCCGCAGGATTCATGTATGAAGGCATGTTAACTCCCAGACCGGTACAGGAGTTCACTGCCAAGAGGACAGCATGAGTGCAAGCAGCAACAGTGAGTGACACCATAATATGGCCAGGATAAATTACTGTGCAAAACATAACACTATTCAAGTAACAAGACAAATATTTGCTTTATCTAAAATATGTTAGATTAGCGAGATGGCAGTACACAGGATAATTGTGTCTAGGTGATAAAAACTATGTTAGATTAGCAAGATGTCAGTACACGATTTGCTGGTGGTTAAATGGAGCTGCAAAGTTGATATTTCCTTATTCTTTTGTACTTGTTTCCTCCATTAGAGTTAATGTATACTAGGCGTGATCAGCTGAACGAACATTTCGTTTTCATCATATCTAAGACAAGCAAGAGTTGAAATAATAGAACCTTATGGATAATTGGATACAGAAAATGACACTTACTTTTGTATCTTCTGACTGTTTTCGGAAAATCAGTTATGATGCCATCAATATTAACTAACTGGACATAGCTATTGATTTCCACTGTTACATCTGAAAAGAAATCCCAAGGTGGTGATACAAACTCATTCCGGAACACCTGTGCATAGATAGCTAGCCCAGCAGAACGGAGATCTTTCACAAGATTTGTTTCCTTCATGATAAAGCCCTGGCTCTCGGGGAAAATAGATTCCCTTTCAACAATGACAGCATCAGCAAATTTCTTCACATCTACCAGTGAGGAAGCAGAAGCATCCCCGATAGTTGATGGGAGAGTGTAAACAAGCTTGTATTTGGTTTCCAGCTGCTTCAGGTTGACAAGAACAGCACTATCTTCTGACTGGATCATAACCTCCTTGGCTTTGGTAGTTTGATTATTATAGCCAGCATCACTTAAGGCTTTGGTTACAGAATCAACAACATCAAATCCTAATGAATTTGCCATAAATACAGCATTCTGCAGTACAAAAGGTTTGATCAATGTAAAAGGCTGAAATATTTTAAATTGGTCCAAATATGTGACAAGAATGAGGAAAATATAATTTTACATATACATATATAGATATACATGGTAGTAATGTAAAATATATTATTACTAGGCACCACAGACTTCCGAAAACAGGCTGTGTTAATAACTCATGTTTGTCCTAAAAATATTGAAAGCTAACTTCCAGATGAACTTTTGCCCACAGAAGGGAGATGATAGTGCATATGTAATTCAAGCGGTAGAAAATTTGAAGCTAAAGGATCAGATTAACAAGAATATTAAGTACTTCAAGACGAAGCATCACCTTTATGATGATCATGATGCCAGACAAATCTTTATCCTTAGCAAATGTTAGAAAGTCAGATAACCTGAAGAAATTCCCCGCATTTCGGTACACTGGGTTCCTTACAAGATAATATATACTCTCTGGGGAAGATATCTTGGCTGTAGACAAAGATCAAATGCATGATTATTTTCTTAATTTATTGTGCCATCCACATTAATTACCAAGATAGAGTAGATAATTTCTCATAGAAAAAAAATAGCAAGTGTGAGATAAAGAAACTAACGTCTCAAATCACTACTGCTAATTTCAGCCCAAGTGAGATTGAATGTGAAGATTCCTGGAGTAGGCTGAATATCTTTAAAGATAGAAGCACGATTGCTGAAAGAGGTTCTCTGAACATTCGTGGTGTCAAACAGATTAATTGAACTCATGCATACAGGAACTCCATCACTGGTCATCTGAATGGAACAATCAATGACATCGGCACCATCATCAACCGCTTTCTGATAAGCCAAATCCGTACAGTCTGGGTAGTCTCCACTAGCACCATTGTGCGAGATAATTAATGGGCTCCCTGTATAGAAACACTACAGCAATTAGATCAAGTAGAACTTCTGGGTATCAAGCATCATGGGTAGAACTGTACAGTAAGTTTGGCACCCAAATGAAACATACCATGATCTGTCTTACTGCTTACATTCAAATTAGTGAAACAACCTGCAGACATAGAGATTAAAATGCATTAATTATTACTCTCTTATTACTTCACCAAACAATTAAAGAAAGCATCATAATTGTGATTGGTGGAAGTACAAGGCAATCAGTTAGTATATGGGCAGAAAAGGCATAGGGCCTCATCTTTTCGCTTATGCTTATAAGCCAAAATTTGAATTTTCAACCTTAAATTTGGAGCTGATTTTGAGGTTTTCTCATCGAAGTTTATTTTTCAGCCTTTGCTTTTAGATCGCTAAGAACACATATATAAAAGTTTTATTCACAAATTACTTTTCGTTTACAAATATGCCGTTTCGCTTATTCTGCGAATAAGCGAAACGATGGCCCCGATAAATTATCCAATCTTCAATCAGTAAGGATGTAAATTTGTATAGCCTTTTATTATTATAGAATCCAAACCAAACATGCTTTATGGATATTATTACATGATAGACGGTGCCAAATATGCTGGTGATGTAATGATCATCGTTATCTATGATCACCCATTCAACTTTACAATTTATTCCTCTATATTACAAATCAGGGAAATGCTTCAGTGCTCCTCCAAAAAGCACAAAATTAAAACATATCGAGGATAGAATCTAATTTTATAATGGTAAAACTGACATGCTGTAGATGAAACTTCAATATGATGTACTTTGTGTTCCTCTGTAAGAATGTTTAAAAAAAATAAAGAAAAGTTGGTCATTAAGGATAAGGGAAAAATCAGTAACTGTGGTGGTTATATTGGGCTAACAATGACCCAACCCCTGGATAAAAAGAAATTTCCCATGTGTAAGCACTTGAGTCAACAATCCTAGATTCTTCTTCTA
The DNA here is from genome assembly GCF_000147395.1 of Oryza glaberrima. NCBI lineage: Eukaryota > Viridiplantae > Streptophyta > Magnoliopsida > Poales > Poaceae > Oryza > Oryza glaberrima. Next base: position 22,002,450 of record NC_068333.1, on the reverse strand, counting down.
CTTGCAGTCAAGATCTTATGTAAAGTATCTAACTACAAAAGGAAGAACTAAATCAGATGATCATCTCCTTTCTAAAAGAAAAAGGATTGAATGATCATTTTCAACAAGTCGGCTTATGTGGTTTTCAGTAGAGCAAATGAACCACAGTGTTTTGGTGGTGACCAATTATTAGGCATAAAACTACAAAAGTAGTGTTGTTCCTTATCGAACAAATATCAAGCATTCATTGACAAATTTTGTTCTTAGTTTTTTTTTTTTTTTTTTTTTGCTTGCAGATTCACTAACTTTTTACAGAGAGGAGTACTGATGAACTTTCCAACTTTGATAAGTAATTAGTGTAATAATGATAGAATCTTACCAATAGCCGCTGCTGCAGTAAGTGGGAACTCAGATAATACTCCATCAACAGAGAAGTTATCACTAGCAACAAAATGCAAATATTCTTCCAACGGATCATAGCTGTAATTATACGGAATAGTTCTATCATTTGCAAAGTCAGAAGCATATATTTCTAAACCTGCACTGTGGGCATCTCTGACAATTGATTTGGCAGGCTGAATATAGTTATTAGTTGTCACTGGCCAAATGTACTCCTTGGGAACCATTATACCAGAGGCAACAGTCTTAATAAATGTCAAATTACTCAACAGATAACCATATGTTTGGTTTGAAGAAGGATCAGAACTGGTTGCATCAAGAAAACGAAACACTAGCTTCGTTTTGCGATTAACTCTTCCTGATATACTTTGGAGAAAACCCAATTCAGGTGACGAGATATACTGCACAGAACCACCCTTCGAAATTGAAAGGATGTATTTTGTCATATTCAAACCATGCTGTCTGTAGAAAATATCGTGCTGCACGAATGAAAGATAAATTAGCTTCTATGGAACTCAAAGTCATGAACAGCTAGCAAGTAGCAACAACAACTTTTGCAAGTTCAAGTTGCAAGAGCAGTAGGTCAACCTCAATATTCAGCCAAACAGAAGATGATTTGGCAAAATCTGTCACATTGGTAACAGCAAGAATGGGAAGGTATGCAAAATCAAACTTGTCGGTGCGAGACCAAATTGCCTGTGTTACTGTTCAATGGCATAAAAAGAGTACAGAAATATACCAGGTTAGCAAAAAATATCACATCAACACATCACACCATTCAAGAGAGGAATTTCATCATCCAATCAAAAACAGAGTAAATTCTACACATGATTTAGCCAAAATACACATTGTGTGGAATACATATTGCGAAAATACATTTTAATAGTTCTCATCATTAACACAATCTAACCAACTGATCCCACCTAACTACAAATGGTAATTTCTGCAGAGTGTGGCCTGGACACATCAGTGTATGACGTGAAAGCTGATGTTGCTAAGGTGGCTGGAGGAGCTAAATGACTTTGGTATCCTTTGTGCCATGCCGTTATATTGAAGAGGCCAGGGAGATTCCTTAATTGACACAATGATCAGAAATTACCATGTGCCACCCTAAAAAAAATATTACCATGCGTCATTTACAGGTTTGCTTGGTTGTCTGGTTGATCAGAGTCATTAGTTACAAAAGATCATCACACATGCAGTTTTATGATAGGTATGCCAAATAATGCATAGCTTCATGAATACTATTTTAATATCATAATTGTGTGATAGTTCGGTCAAAGCATATAGTGTCTATGTGAAGAGCTAAGAGGCAAAACCATCATGCGTTTTTGGTGATCAAAGGAAATTTCTTTTAAAACTTGAACATCCATTTGCCGAATCCAAACAAATTCGACTTATTTTTTTAAAAAAAAAACAGAGGCACATACTACCGGAACCCAGTGGTAAACCCGAAATTTCGGTCCTAAATGGTGAACCCTGGAGAAGAGTTGAAAAATGATAGGTTGGCACTTACAGATAACACTTTGCAGCGAAGAAATGGTATAGTCAATAGGAAACCATCCTTTGCTCCGTTGACCGTTGACAATGTATGCCTTCTCTCCCGCTGGGTAAGCTTGCTTTATACTGGTGCAGTTGTTCATAAGTAAATCCCGGAGGCAAATTCCGACACCATCCTTGGTTAGTTGCACATCGCACCACAAAGTGGTGTCACCCGAGGTAGAAGACAAGGCAAAAACGTAGGCATTTTGGCTGGAATCAGGAAACACTCCTGAAAAGCCACCTTTAGCTATGACGAGGGGCGCCTTACCTGAAATAACAAATGCCCAATGGTTTGCTCAATTCTGGCTATACATAAAGAACTAGAATTTCAATTGGTAATAATCATCAGTTACAGAGCTGCAAGTAATGATCGGTAATTAAGCAGATAAAAAGGACAAGAAACAATTAATTAACACGGCGCGGTGCAGCGATTTCTCTACTTATTATGAAACTCTTAACAATTGCAGGTCATACGCTCAGTTGCTGCGCAGCTCATATGCTTTCCAGCCGCGGAAAAAGGAATTGATCCTTCAATATCCTATATAGTACTCCCTCCGTCTCTAAATATTCGACGCCGTTAATTTTTTTTAACATATTTGACAGTTCGTTCTATTAAAAAATTTATATAATTATTAATTCTTTTCCTATCTTTTGATTCATTCTTAAATATACTATATACTTTTATGTATATATGTAGTTTTATATATTTCACAACACGTTTAAAAAGAGTAGTACGAATCAACTCGAAAGCAAAAAACCCCAACCCATTCAAACCAGAGTCGTTGAATGCCCTGGAGAAAAGGGAAACAGAACAAACAAGAGGAAAGGTCCAAAGGCGGACCCCCCCCCCTCCCTCCCTCTACCCGCACGCCGCCGGGGAAGGCGGGGAAGGAGGCAGCAGAGCTTACCGGAGAGGGTCTTGTAGGCCGGGGGCCTCTGCGCGGCGGCGCCGCCTCCGCCTGAAAGGAGCATCAGGAGGAGGCCGCAGCACCACAGCCGCACGGCGCCACCGCCACCGCCACCACCACCACCCCAGCTGCTCGTCGTCATCCCGCAGAACCTTCCAGAAGCTTCCTTGCCGCGGAGCTCAGGAAGAGCAGAGCAGAGAGAGAAGAAGCGCACTGCGAAAAGCGGTGGTGTTTTTTTTTCCTTTTTTTTGGTTTGGCAGAGAGAATATTGGCACACGGGGATTTGTATATATATATAGGGGAGAGGAGAGGGCGAGCGGGTGGGACCCACCTGTCAGCTTCAGAGAGTGGTGGCCCGCGAGGAGACGGCTGGTGATGGGGCCCACCGCACAGTGAGACGCCCGTGAACCGAGCGAGGCTTGGCGTCCCCCGAGAAATTGCACCACAAAGACGACGCTCGCTCGATCCGCGTGCTTGTCTCCAACTGTTTGGTTGTTACTCCTAGCTTAGCTATCAGAGCAAGTTTAATATAGCTTACTACTAGCTCCAAATCATTTATAGCTAATGTAATAGCCAATTTATACAATAGTTGCTTACTATACTATTAATACCTGGTCTCACCTATCATATACACATTACGTCTTGAAGCCCGTGCTGCAGCTGGCTACAGATCTGTAGCCCGCTACTTTTCTCTCTCTTCCTTTATCTCTTTAAAATATGTTTAGAGCTGGCTTATAGCCTGCTATTGTACCTGCTCTCAGTATACTTATGAGTGGTGCTAAACTATTTGCCACTGAACCCACATGTCATTGATATATGAGGGCCCACGTATCATAGACAGCGAGTGGCAAATAATTAATTGCCACATCTTAAAAGTGGCATGGAGTTAAATTGTCCCTTATTTATTTTATAGTTTACCGCGTGCTACCTCCATTTTTTTTAAAAAAATATGAGACGTAGTTCATTTTTAAGAACTCCATTGTCCAAACAGCATATTTACAAACGGAAAATAATTTGTAAATATAACTTTTATATACATGTTGTTAGCGATCTAAAAGTAAAGGTTGAAAAATAAACTATGATGAGAAAAACCTCACGATCACGTTTAAATTTTAGGTTCAAATTTTAAATTTTAGCTTATAAGCATAAGCATAAGTGAAAAAAACTGGCCCTAAAATAGTATTTGAGCAACTTATGATCAACTTATAAGCCGTTATGTCGCAGCTAGCACCGTTTGTTTGGGCTATTAGCAGTGACAACTTTTCCCTTTTTCGTTAGCGTGCTTCCTAAATTACTGAATGTTTTTTTTTCAAAAACTTTTCTATAGAGGTTTCATTAAAACATAAGTAGACCACCCGTGTTCATGTTTGTAATAATTAATAATCAATTAATTTGCCTCGTTTTATGTCTCGTAGAGTTGTGGGAATGGCCGAAAATAATTAAATCATAGTTGTAGTATGATTCGCTTCCAACATAGCGCTCACATATCAACGTTGAAAAGAAAATGGCAGGATTTGCTTGCGCTTGTTAAATGTATAACGAAGAATTTGATAACCCCAACTTAGATTGTCATGATAATTTTTATTGGTAAATGGTGTCAAATCTTGGGATAGAGAGGTGCTTGTTTGTTTATAAAGTACTATTGTTCTTTAATTTCCCGCTTGTCTTTTGGCCTTTACTTATATAGTAGTACATGCTTCCATTCCTCTGCTCATTTAGTACTGCAAATGATCATTCAAACTTTTAAACAAACGGGATTTAACTTACTCTTGATTGCTTCATGCTAGTTCGACCTGCAGATAGAGCTAGAATATAATTTTTTTTCAGGAGAAGAAACCATGCATCTGGGCAGGTGAAAACACGCGTATATACCTCTGACTTTGTATTAACCAACTAACTAGGTTGTCTTTAGATTCAAGGTTTGGATTCAAATTTTAGTCTTTTTTTATCACATCAACCTATCATACACACAACATTTTAACTTTTCAGTCACATCATCTCCAATTTCAACCAAAATCTAAACTTTACACTGAACTAAACACAGCCTAAAACTGATCATTTATAGATGAAGAACGAAGCTGAGATAGTGCCAAGCAGCTGTAAACTTGTAAAGCGATGTGCGCTTCTGTTTCGCAATCAGCTGCGACGGATTCGGGCAAAAGTGGAGGAGTGGATCCAGTGATCCAGTCAATCATACGGAGGCTCTGAAGTCTGAACTGATCGATCACCTCAATCGCCATGGCAGATACGGCAGCAAACCAGAATACTCCATCCGTCCTTTAAAAAAAATAAATTAGATATAATATAATAATATAAGTTTATTGTACTATGATACTCCATTTATCCCAAAATATAAGTGCGCGTCCTAAACTACGCTTCGGGTTGTTATTTTCTAAATTTTCATTAGCATACTTTTAAAACTGGTTAGCGCTATGTTTCTTGCGAAAATTTTTTATGTATAAGTTGCTTTATTTTTTTCAAAAAAATATATATATATTTCAAGTTTTTAATAGTTAATACTCAACTAATCATATGCTAATCATGTTTCTCGTTTTAATCCATTTCAGATCGGACTTTGGAACGGGTCTAAAGGGATGCAACCACCTTCTTTAAAATGCGAGTGGCCACTTGGAATTTACACTTTTGTATCCATATTGTAATTTTCTATACTACTTTAAAATATTGGTGGTGGTGGTGGTTCTGCTGCCACCAACTGTCATGTGGGTTTATATTTGAGCGTTCACTATATGAATTTCATACAACATGTATATTTATATCAATTGTTCAGCAACCGTGTAACTCGACATGCACGTACAAAATTTTACCACATATATTAGGATGATTAGATAGGGAATAATTTTATTTTATTTTGTAGGGTTTAATATAAGCTGATTGCAATGCATGGGTATTTAATATTGTAAAATGGACCGAATGTTGACCGCCCACAATAAAACAGTCTCCACAATGATCATGGCAACAACAAAAAGATAAAAAAGGGAGATAAAAAGAAGGAAACGGTTTCTTCAGCGGTCAAGACGGATTGCGACATTGCAAGTTTGTATTGGGCAAAACGAACCACGAATGTGACCAGGTCCGCACGGCAGATTCCAAACAAGAGAGGGAAAAAGATGACAGCGATCTGTCCGTGTCACAGCGTGCATGCCTCCAAACACCCAAAGGGTATATAAAACTCCAAGATATTATCTAAAAGAACAACTCCAAAAGAAAATTAGTGTTGTGGAGAAGAAATGTAGACTTTTTTTTTACACCAAGAAATGCAGACTTGGCCTTCGACTTGGGCTCTGTTTTGAGCTTTGGATCTGGTCAGTCTCTAGTATGTACGTGTGCAAGTCGCCGGTCAAGGTCGACCGTTTCGTCTCCTAGCATGAGAAAAATAATAATATCTTCGGTTTTTTAATAGATGACGCTGTTGACTTTTTCTCACATGTTTGATCATTCATCTTATTAAAAAAATTACGTAATTATAATTTATTTTGTTATGAGTTGTTTTATCACTTATAATACTTTAAATGTGATTTATATATTATACATTTGCATAAAATTTTTGAATAAAACGAATGGTCAAATATGTTAGAAAAAGTCAACGGCATCATCTATTATGAGGAAGTATTATACTAGCAGTTCTTCTGTAAAGAGATATACTAGTATACTTCTAGTAGTATTTCTTTATAAAGAGATATACACACTACTCTGTTCTAAATAAATTTATATTCACACTTCCACATACACTACTTCTGCTCTATCGATTCCTTATCTCTCACTTTATCTACTCCCAGTCAATGCATTTATCTCTTACTTTTATAAAATTTGGTATAATGATTGCTAAAATTTAAATTAAATTTATTTTGTGGTAAACAAGAGAGACTAAAAATGGAATAACACTAGTAGACTAACGATTTTTTTTGTGTGGTCGGAATCGGTTTTTGCGTGTAGATCTTCCACCCGTCTGGAACGAGGTGTATGTGAAAATCACGATTTTCACGTGCGGGTGACACACCCGCACGCGGACGCTTAAACTGCCTGCATGGGAAAATAAAAAATCAAAAAAAAAAATCAAAAACGCCGTCACCACCGTCGTCGCCGTCACCACTATCGTCGTCGCCACTTTGCCCGAGGCCCGCTGCCGTCTTCCCTGCAGTTGCCGGTGACGGATCCGGCCTCCCCACAGCGGCCAGCGACGGATCCGGCCTCCCCGCAGCGGCCTTGGACGCTGCTCCCGGCGGCGGCCTCCGCGCTTCCCTTCGGCCGCACCGCCGCTGACGCCCCTCCCCTCTGCCGGATCTAGGGAGGAAAGGAAGGTGAGGGGAGGAGAGCGGGATCCCGTAGGGGAGGGCGCCCGGCCGACGGATCCATGCGGTGACGGCCACCGCCTGCCGGATCCCGCGCGTCATCGATCGCCGCGCCACCGCTGCCGCAGCCGCCGCCTACGCCCACTGCCAGCATCGGGGAGGGAAGGAAGGGGAGGGGAGGGGAGGGAAGGGGAGGAGAGGACGGGACGGAAGGAAGTGGAGAAAGTGGATAGGAGGGAAGGAGAGGAGAAAAAGAGGGGAGAGAAAGGGGGAAAAATTTAAAGTGGGTAGGAGGGAAAGAGGGGTGGGTATTTTTCCATGTGACTGTACGTGAAAATGGGCTCATTTTTTCCAAACACGACCAGTTATAATCCGTATGCAATCTAAATGTGTTTTTGTCAAGGATTTTGTGTAGTAGTGTAGGTCCATGACGAAAGGGATTGCTATTTACTATTACTATCAGTAGTTGCAGTCCTTGTCATGATCCTCATGGAATTATTAGTTTGGCCAACAGGTCGCAATCATTAATTCCCCTCTAGCTAACAGTTGCAATTTGCAGAAACACCGGCTGTTGCTCCCGGATTTCGACGCCGAAGCCGTGTGACGGTCCCATGATCGATCGAGGTATGCTCGGTAGGGTTTCAACTTTAAAATTTTGGTATAGAAATTGGGTCTGAAATATGGTTGTAAAACAGTATAAATTATTTTATGAGACTGCTTTTACCTAACTTCGCTTCCGTTTTAGGTGAAACTGAAACTTTTTTAGTCCAGCTCCAGTAAACTTTTTTGTACCTTTCGTTGGACGCATGATGCGACGTAACTTATGTGCGTGTGCCAGTTCACTAGTTATTACTCCCTCGGTCCCATTATAAGTACAATCATAAGCTTCTGTGCCTAACTTTTGACCGTTCGTCTTATTTAAAAAATTTATGAAAATTTTTTAAAAGTTAAGTAACGCATAAAGTATTATTCATATTTTATCATCTAATAATAATAAAAATACTAATCATAAAAATATTTTAAATAAGACGGTTGGTCAAAATTTGACACTGAAAGTTACAACTGTGCTTATTATGGTTACTTAATAGTATTGCCGTGTGAGCGCTGGCACTACTATTTTGGTGCCCATGTTTTCTGAACGAGTCCATGACAAATACAGTGTGCGATAGCCTTTCTAATTCAACGCCAAAATATACAGGTCTCACCTCAGTCACTGACCAAGTCCAGGACCAGAGATATGTCCAAGCCGTTCCATGCAAAATGCCTCCGGCGTTTACGAGCAGCAGTAGCAGTGTGGAGATTATAGATACCCATATCTACATGACAGTTATACTTTAGTCGGATATATGGTACCAAATATAGATAGAATATCTTTATGAGGACTCGGGGTAGGTTCTAAACTTATATGTCAAGAAAATACCCGGGATCCTAGTCGGCTACGATTGTATTTTATCTGTCATCCCATATTCCGTTAGGATATGGACTGTACCTTGTATTTCGGATCCCTTCCCCTATATAAGGAGGGTCCGTGTGCCTCTTAGGGCACGATTCTTTTTTTCTCCCAACTATACAATCAATAACACACTCGGCGGAATCATCCCCGGACAGGAGTAGGGTATTACTTCTTTAATAAAAAGGCCTGAACCTGTATAAAATCCCTTGTCTCTAAACACATCCACTTTCCAAGCTTGATAGCCACCCCCTTTTGTTATTGCCGAAATCTTGTTTCGATAGTTGGCGCGTCAGGTAGGGGCGGCGTCAGGTTCTCGCCGACTAGGTGCGATGGGTTTCGTTTCTGGCATCGACGACCTCGCCTTCCCTCCCGGGCAGGCGTTCCGATTCGGCAGCCTCGACTTCATCGCCGACGACTTCGGCAAGATCTCTCTCCTTGACTCGGACTCAAACCAGTCGGGGAGAAACCAGGTCCTCGTGCCGTTCGGTATTCCGAACTCGGCCGAGGCCTACTCCAAGATCATCTCTCCCGAGTCGGCTTCAAACTACTCGGACGAGATCCAATCTACTCTTCCGCGACCAGATCAAGACGACGGGTCCTATCCCTCAATCTTGATGAAACTTCCTGATGACTTGGCCGTCGTCTTCATAGCCAAAACATCTCCCACTCGGAGATCTACGCGGGCTCCGGCATCGGCTCCGATCCAGCCTAGATCTAGGGAGGTTGGCGTTATACTCCAACCTCTTGGGACATTCTCGACGGAAGAATTGGATGGCTACCTTAGCTCCCCCGGCGTCAGTTCTCGACCAACCGAGATCCTCGACTACGACGACTTTGGCTACCACTACGACCACGGCGACTTCGACAACTTCGACGACAGCTACGAGGATAACTACACGCCCCTCTTCTTCGACGTATTCATGGCTGACAACGAAACGGAAGAACAGCGCCAAGCCCGAGAAGCGGACCAAGATCGCGCACGGCAAGAAGCTGAACGTCGCCGACTGGAGGAAGAGCGACAGCGACAGGAGCGAGAACGACTACAGCGTGAGCAACAAGATCGCGAACGGATTGCAAAGGAAGCTGAAGATCGACGGCACCGCACCTTGGAATCTGGGCGCCGAGCGAGAGAGCTCATTGGGCAACAAGACGTCGACGGGACAGCGGTCTTTCGCACCCCTCAGCAGAACGCGGTTGCAGCAATCACTCTCCTCGACACCCTCCTCAAGGAAGACGCACTCAACCAAGCTGATCATGTTGTCAACATCTTGAACCAGACGAAGACCATGATCGCTGCCTCGGTTCCAGCCAACTCTGCAAGCACCCACAACCCGACTGGTAGCCGAGTCCCTCATCATCAGCCAAGCCTCAGCGTCACCGGCACAGGATCTAGTCGCAGGAGCAGGGGTCACGATGAACGATCTGTTCACTCGCTTCCCGAACGTCACAGGGAGCGCCGAGCTGAACGGCCTCATTCTCCACCTCGCCAGCGTCCCGTCGACCTTCGTGACACGATCAACCAGCGCCGTGCAGCATGAGGTCACCGTCATTCACCAAATCGCTACGACGATGACGTGGATGGAGTAGCTTCCTTCACTAATGACCTGCGTCGAGTGGATTGGCCAGTCAGCTTCAAACCGACTGGAATCGAGAAGTATGACGGCACCACCAATCCGGAGTCTTGGCTCACCGTCTACGGACTCACAATTCGCGCAGCAGGTGGAGACAGCAAGGCCATGGCAAACTATCTACCTGTGGCCCTAGCAGACTCCGTCCGATCCTGGCTCCACGGACTACCCCGTGGCACGATCGGATCATGGGCGGAACTTCGTGATCACTTCATCGCCAACTTCCAGGGCACCTTTGAACTCCCCGGCACACAGTTTGACCTCTACAACGTCGTTCAGAAGTCTGGAGAATCCCTTCGAGATTACATCCGACGCTTCTCCGAACAATGCAACAAGATCTCCGACATCATCGAGGACGTCATCATCGCCGCCTTCACTAAAGGCATTCGCCACGAGGACCTAGTCGGCAAGTTCGGACGTAAACCTCCCAGGACGGTTAAGCAGATGTTCGAAAAAGCCAACGAGTATGCCAAAGCCGAAGATGCTATCACCGCGTCCAAACAGTTGGGCACCACTTGGAAGCTAAAGAAGGACACGCCGACTGCAGGGGGGAGTGGAAGTAACAACCACAAGGATCGCAAGCGTAAGCCCGAAGAACTTGTGGCGACCACCTCTCCATCTTCCCGACAACGTCCCCGCGTCAACACCTTCGACAAGATAATGAACTCCCAATGTCCGCATCATCCCAATTCCAACCACGTGGCCAAAGATTGCTTCGTCTACAAACAGCTCGCAGAGCAATACGTCAAGAACGCACTCAAACCTTCAGACGGAGATCAGGGCACATCAAAGAAGAAAGGTGATGAAGACGATGCCCCGACTGGTTTTCAAGATCATCGCAAAGAACTTAATCACATCTTCGGCGGACCCTTGGCTTATGAGTCCAAGAGAAAACAGAAGCTAACAGAACGGGAGATCAATACGGTTCAGCCTAACACGCCCCAATATCTTCGGTGGTCGGAAACAGCAATTAAGTTCGACCGCTCGGATCATCCCGACTGAGTGGTCCACCCGGGGCGGTACCCCCTGGTACTAGACCCAGTGGTTCGCAATGTCAAGCTCCGACGAACTCTCATCGATGGTGGCAGCGCACTCAACATCCTTTTCGCTAAGACCCTGGACGATATGCAGATTCCTCGCACGGAATTAAAGCCGAGTAATGCACCCTTCCATGGTGTTATTCCAGGATTGTCAGCTACACCACTCGGTCAGATCACCCTTCCAGTACCTTCGGCACTCGGGAGAATTTTCGCACAGAAAATGTCTGTTTCGAAGTCGCTGATTTTGAGACAGCATATCACGCTATACTCGGACGACCGGCTCTAGCCAAGTTCATGGCCGTCCCACACTACACCTACATGATGATGAAGATGCCTGATCCTCGAGGGGTCATATCACTACGGAGCGACATCAAGCAGGCTGTCACATGTGACAAAGAAAGCTGCGAGATGGCCCAAACCCATGAGACTACTCTTGCTCGCAAAGAGATCCGACTGGCTGCAACCACGGCAAGCGAGGGAGAACTGCCTGCAACCAAGCTGACGAAGACCGAAGAAAGTGATGCCAAGACGAAAAAGATTCCCCTAGATCCCTCCGATCCTAATAAGACTGCTGTAATAGACGCTGAGTTAGATTGTAAATAGGAAAGCGCGCTCATCACCTTTGTTCAGAATAATAAAGATATTTTTGCGTGGAAACCATCCGATATGCCTGGTATCCCCAGAGAGGTGATTGAGCACTCTTTACATGTTAAGGAAGACACCAAACCCATCAAGCAATGACTCCATCGTTTTGCACAAGACAGGAAGGATGCGATCAAGGAGGAATTAACCAAGCTGTTAGTAGCAGGCTTCATAAAGGAAGTCCTTCATCCCGACTGGCTGGCTAACCCAGTCCTGGTTCGGAAAAAGACGGGGCAATGGCGCATGTGCGTCGATTATGCCGACCTCAACAAATCTTGTCCCAAAGACCCTTTTGGGTTACCTCGCATTGACCAGGTGGTTGACTCAACGGCCGGCTGCGAGTTACTCAGCTTCTTGGACTGTTACTCGGGATATCATCAAATCCGACTAAAAGAATCCGACTGCTTGAAGACCTCGTTTATTACACCTTTTGGGGCCTACTGCTACATCATCATGCCCTTTGGATTGAAGAACGCAGGAGCAACCTATCAACGCATGATTCAGAGGTGTTTTTCAACTCAAATCGGTAGCGATGTTGAAGCCTATGTTGATGATGTAGTCGTCAAGACCAAGCAGAAGGATGACCTGATTCTGGATTTAGAAGAAACTTTTACAAGCATTCGTGCTTTCAAGATGAAACTAAACCTGGAAAAATGCGTCTTCGGAGTGCCGTCAAGGAAGTTGCTTGGATTTATGGTATCTCAGAGAGGCATACAGGCCAACCCGGAGAAAATCAACGCCATCCTCAACATGAAACCGCCAAGCTCCCAGAAAGACGTCCAAAAGCTGACTGGTTGCATGGCGGCGCTCAGCCGGTTCGTCTCGCGACTCGGCGAGCGGGGGATGCCCTTCTTCAAGCTGCTGAAGAAAACTGACAATTTCCAGTGGGGACCCGAAGCACAAAAAGCCTTCGAAGACTTCAAGGAACTCCTCACCACTCCACCAGTTTTGGCCTCACCACATCCACAAGAGCCACTACTGTTATATGTGTCAGTAACCTCCCAGGTTGTGAGTACGGTCCTGGTTGTCGAGCGTGAAGAGGAAGGCCATATTCAAAAAGTCCAACGACCAATCTATTTTGTCAGCGAGGTTTTAGCCGACTCCAAGACAAGGTATCCTCGGGTTCAAAAGTTATTATATGGTGTCTTAATTACCGTCAGGAAATTATCTCACTATTTTCAAAGTCACTCGGTCACGGTGGTCACATCTTTTCCACTCGGGGATATACTTCATAATTGCAAAGCAAACGGACGGATTGCAAAGTGGGCCTTAGAATTGATGTCTTTGGACATATCTTTCAAACCACGAACTTCGATCAAGTCACAAGCTTTGGTTGATTTCCTTGCTGAGTGGACCGAGCGCCAAGAAGGCATGCCAGAGGAAAAGATGGAATATTGGACTATGCATTTTGATGGGTCGAAGAGGCTTACCAGCACTGGAGCTGGGGTCGTCCTGATTTCCCCGACTGGAGAAAGATTGAGCTACGTATTATGGATACATTTTTCTACGTCCCACAACGTGGCGGAATACGAGGCGCTACTCCATGGATTAAGGATTGCAATCTCTTTAGGCATTCGCCGATTAATCGTCCGTGGAGACTCTCAGTTGGTTGTTAATCAAGTCATGAAAGAGTGGTCTTGTCTAGATGATAATATGACTGCTTATCGACAAGAGGTACGCAAGTTGGAAGACAAATTCGATGGACTCGAGCTCACCCATGTCCTCCGACATAATAATGAGGCAGCCGACAGACTAGCCAATTTTGGTTCAAAACGGGAAGCAGCTCCTTCAGATGTATTCGTCGAACATCTTTACGAACCGACCGTGCCCAGAAAAGAGACAACCGAAGCCATGGATACTCAAGGCGTAAGCATGATTGAAGCCGACTGGAGAGAACCTCTCATAGAATTTTTGACCAAACAAGAACTTCCTCAAGACAAAAATGAAGCCGAGCGGATTTCCAGGCGCAGCAGACTTTACATTATTCACGAAGCTAAACTATACAAGAAAAGTTCATCAGGAATACTTCAGCGCTGTGTATCTTTGGAGGAAGGGAGACAATTGTTGAAGGATATACATTCTGGTATTTGTGGTAATCATGCGGCTGCACGGACCATCGTCGGCAAAGCTTATCGACAAGGTTTTTTCTGGCCTACAGCTGTGTCCGATGCGGACAAGATTGTGCGGACATGTGAAGGTTGCCAATTTTTTGTCAGACAAACTCATTTGCCAGCCCAAGAGTTGCAAACCATCCCGTTGTCCTGGCCGTTTGCGGTCTGGGGGCTTGACATGGTCGGCCCATTTAAAAGGGCAGTCGGTGGTTACACACATCTCTTTGTGGCTATCGACAAATTCTCCAAGTGGATTGAGGCTAAACCGGTCATCACGATCACAGCAGATAAAGCTAGAGATTTTTTCATCAACATTGTGCATCGGTTTGGGGTACCTAATCGGATCATCACTGATAATGGCACTCAATTCACCGGCGGAGCATTTAAAGACTTTTGTGAAGACTTCGGCATTAAAATTTGTGATGCCTCCGTGGCACACCCCATGAGTAACGGACAAGTTGAGCGTGCTAACGGCATGATACTGTAAGGGATCAAAGCACGAGTTTTCGACCGACTATGCCCTTATGCTGGCAAGTGGGTAGATCAGCTGTCGTCCGTACTTTGGTCTTTACGCACTACTCCTAGTCGGGCTACCGGCCAGTCGCCGTTCTTTTTGGTTTATGGCGCAGAAGCAATGTTGCCGAGTGAAGTGGAATTTGAATCACTACGATTTCGGAACTTCAACGAGGAGGGCTATAAAGAGGGCCGAGTAGACGACATCAACCGACTAGAAGAAGCCCGAGAAGCAGCTTTAATTCAATCGACTCGATATTTGCAAGGGTTGCGTCGTTATCATAATCGGAATGTTCGATCGCGAGCCTTTCAAATCTTGTCAACGAGTATGACAGTAGCGTGAGCGTTTACGACATTCAGGGCGTTAGCAATGCAATCGACGTGTTGTTCCGTACCCATGGCGCAAAAAAGGAAAAAAAATATTCGACGCTATGTCGTCCATATGCGGAGTCAAACGAAGAACACGGAACTAAAGATAGACACGTGTTCTCTGTCTACATGGAGAGCATGCGACGTAGGGAGATGGGCACACCGCCGTGTTGTGGAGGGCGGATCCTAGCGTGGCGTGGTTTTGCCAGGCGTACACGAGCGATGTAGTGTGAAGCTTGTTACTTACAACGATCTTGGGCATAGTTGGTCTCTTGGGCCTCTTGAATGCGTAGCCCGCATTGTGAACACCCTCACGATACACTTACGTGGAAAGTGAGACCTCCTTGTCAATTTTAAATCTTATTTTAGTTCAATACGTCCATCTAAGATACTCACCATTGGTTTTCGTCTCGTAGATACGACTCCTACTACCAAGGACACCAATATGGCATTCTATGATGTCTGCCCTAGCTATCTAGGGACTTGGGTACCTCACCCCTCTTCTCTCGAAGCGTCGGTTGAATGGAAGACAAACAAACGGTATTGTCGTCTCCTAGACGGATGGAAAGGCCCGTGTGTTCTATATCGAGGTTGAGCGAGTATGATATGTGTTGAGTGGTTGATTATGTAATTGTCCGTTGGCCCACTTCGTTTTATCTCAATTATCAACTCCAAATAGATTACAATCTCAGGAGCCGACAACATAACATTCTCAAAATTTTAATGTTTCTGTTGACAGCTAAATTTAGCACTAGATCAATTTTAGTCTAAATTTAGAAAAAGGATTGTAAACTTTACTGCCAGGCCGGCCTGACCGCTAATCTTTGAGCAATCAGACTGGACAATAATATGTGTTCAGATCAGTGTCCAAACGGTCAGACCTTCAACCCCTAGTCAAAGTCCAATTTAGTGTTTTTTTTTTGTGTGTGTGTTTTAGCTTAGGACCCAGGTTTTTGAGTTATAATCGATCTACAAGCTAAATAGGATCTGGTGAAGGCCTTGTAGATTATAAGACCATCCCTCTTATAAGGTCTCGGTTGGTAGAGCTCCAAACTCTAAACTTCAACTCCAGTAAGAGTTGGCTCCTTTAGGAGCTGAGGTAGGTATAGAAAGTGTTTGACTAGATTACTCAGCTCCATGTTACCATATCCCTCGTCACCATTTTGTCGAACATCTTGTAGGTGTCACCCTGCCGTTGCCGCCGCCGGGCAGCCTGCGAGCCGTCGGCATCGGTCAGCTTGCGAGCCACTGCCGCCGTAGCTCGCGCGCCGCCTCCCATGCTACCGCGCACGCGCCGCCGCCTGTCGACGCCGTCACCCGTGAGCCGCCCGTTGCGGCCGCCGCGCCACCGCCCACGGCTGCCGACACCGCCTGCCGCCGCCGACGTAGATGCCGCTGCCACCACCACAACCGGCCGTCGGAGGAGGATGGGGAAGAAGATGGAGAGGAGAGAGAACGGGAGGACAGAAGTAGGAAGGGGTATTTCAGTGGCATTTTGTATAAATACACTAAAAAATTAAAGGGTAGTGGGTCTTTTGGGGTGGAGTGGAGCTGTGGAGCAGAAAAACCCAGCTCCACCCCCGTAGTACAAATTTGTGGAGCAGCTCTGTAAACTCCGCTAAAAAAGGAAAAAACCGTTTGGCACAATATAAAAGTTGTTTTACAATTTTCTATATAAAAGTTGTTTTACAATATTACATAAATCTAATTTTATGTTTAAACTCATTAAATCACATGTTAAAAGGGTTTCTCGTTTTGCATGCCCATACTTAATATCTCCATCAGATTCAACCACAGGGCCAAGTGGGCACGCCGATTTCAAATATCGATCGATGGTAACAGCTCTGCTAGCATGTTTATCGGACATATCGTTGCACGTGGTATCATATGCTCAAACATAAAACTCCTCGATAAACCGGTGAACCAAAAAAATAATATTTTTAATAAAATTTAACTCAAACTCAAATTTGTTTTTTTGGTTGAGGGAGTTGTTATTCATCAGGTCCGGTTGTTGGGGATTTAATCCCAACGGAAACTACTATCAAGGGAGTAGGCCTCAAGTCATGGCCTTAGGCCACCCAGGCCATGGCCCAAGGCCAGGAAACGAAGCCCATTAGGTCTAGCAAAGTTTCACCATACTAGCTAAATCCATGTGCTTTGCTACATATAAAAGAAAAAAAATATCACAATATTTACTACAATAAATCATATTTACCATGAAATATGTAGCCCACTTTTTCCCTATAGGAAAATGTGGCTATCCATTTAAATCTAGTTGTATGTAATATTAAGAGGTTTAAAGCGTAATATGTAAAAATTACAACGGGGTAGGTGGGGTGACATATTCACTGTCAACACCATTGGATTATTTTTAAAGGAGTATATCTAATGGTGGTCTTGATCTAAAAATGCTATGGGCTTACGTAGGCCTCCAATAAAACCTAGTAGATCCGTGGAGTAATAACGGTAATTTCCAATTAATATCTTGTCGTACAAACAAAATACACTTAGTGGAGTAATAACTGTAATTTCCAATTAAGATCAAATATCACTTTTGCCATATTAGTTGAAACATAGCATTATTTAATATAGTTAGAATATCAACAGTCCTATGAGTCTATGCTTACTACTTTAGACACTGTGAAAGAAATGTGGGGCTATTCAGATTTATGCCATTTTCAACCATACAATTTTTTCTGGTAAAGTTATAAAAAAAGTGTCTACGTGTAGTTTATTGCTGAATTTGGTAAATACATAAGAAATCCTACCAAAATTTTCGTAAATAGGCCCTGCATTGCAGACGCATAATTGATCCTTCAGCACCCCTACAAAAAGATCCTACAGCCTTCCATTACATGATTTACACCATTATCTTCATCTTCTCCAACTGCCATCACAGGAGAATTTAAAAAAAAATTATGTAAGACCATAATATAGAAAGAGCACATCATGTAATGTGGCAATTCGAAATTTTAGCAATTGACAACTGCTTGTGGATAACGCCAAAGAGAGGTAAACTATAACAACTGAAATTAAGCATTATCTAATATAGTTTGCATGGAAGACCATACAAACTACTTGCAGCAATTTTCTGAAGTTTAACCATGGTCAAAACAATCTTTCCGAAATTAAGCAATCATGCTCCTATTCCCCCATGCATTTATATGGTGACATTAGTATACACAAAATGCCATTAACTTCAATCTACAGTACTTTGAGGAACTTATGCAACTAAACAAATAGCCTTTTGCAATGCCACAAACAAAAACTGTTTTTTTTTCTTCTAAAAATAGCATATAAGTTAGTTGTAAATGATCATTCTCCATCATGCATGATTAATATATATTCACAATAACACTTAAGACAAGAAAATAATTTACTGAGAAAATATTATATTCACATCACCAGAATGAATATTTATTATAGGGGAAATTGGTTCTATAACACTGAAAGTTCCCGACATCAGATATATAGCACCGAAAGATTCTAGTTCACTTTAATAGCATCGAAAGTTAACCTCCGTTCTTCACAGTAGCACTCCAGCCAACTTTTTGTTAAGTTTGAATATGTTCACATCACTAGGATGAATATGTTGTCAACTTTCAGTATTCTTAAACATGTTGAACATGACATGAAGTACTGAAGTTAATATTAGGATCTGTTTGCAACAATCTATTTATTGTTGTACATACATAGAAAAAACAGTCAACTGAAAAATGCTTTGCACATTACTACTACATCCTCCAAACAAACTCGTAATGTGTTCAATTAATTATATGCCTGCTACATAAATTCCACTCGAATTAGATTTGCACTGCTTAAAATTTGCAATGGCAGTACCATCTGCGGGCCAATTATACATGAGAAAAACAAAAGCTCTCCACCAAGTAGTTCACTCACACATACTTCTATGGATAAGGATCCGGTGCAGTCATAGTAGTGACTACTTCTATGTGTTTATCTGTACTGCATCAAGCATTGTGATTATTAAAAGCTCATCCCCATATAGATAGCCAAATGGGCCGCCGGCCCAACCCGGCCCAGGCATAATCAGGCATGGCCTGAGATCAGTCGGGCCGGCACAGCAGACACACCGTGCTCCTTTTTTAGAATAAGTCTATTTTAGCTCCCTCAATACCGTGTCTTATATGTCTCGTATCATGAGTTCGTGACATCAGAAATGAAAAAAAAAGAGAAAATCTTAAAAAAAAAGATACGGAAAATTATTACTAGCATTTTTAACGATGAAACCACAACACAGACCGAGAACATACACGGGCACGAGCTCCAGGGCCAGTGATGACCTGCCACGTCAGCACCTACTGACACTGGGCCCGGTAGCCAACCTGACACATTTTTATTGGAGCCCAATTCATTACACAACACACACGTACGCCGCCGCCGCCGCCGCCGCCGCCGGCAGCCATCAGCTACATCTCCGGCTCGCCATCTCTCGCCAGCTCACTCGGTGGCCTCGACGGCAGCCACCTCGGGTGCGGCCGGTGGCGCCGCCTCAGCCTCCTCCGCCACCTCGACGGGCGCCGCAGCAGCTTCTTCGACGGGAGCGGCCGCCGCCTCTGCCTCTGCCTCTGGCTCCGGTTCTTTCGCCTCACCTGCCTCGGCCTCGGCGATCGCCGGCGGCGGCGCCGTCTCCGCCTCCGGCTCGGCCTCCTCGGCGGCTGCAGGCTCTGCCTCTTTGGCCTCTGCCTCGGCCTCAGCCACAGTCTCCGCCGGAGCAGCCACAGCCTGATCATCTGCCGGCTTTGTCTCTTCGACCTGCGCAGCCGCAGCCGCAGCGGCGGCGGCGGTGGCTTCTTCTTCCTCAACGGCGGCGACGACCAGCTCCTGGTCCTGGACAGCCTCCACCACGGCCGGAGCCTCCTCCGCCGCCAGACTAGGCGCGGCGGCGACTGCTTGGACCTGCAGCATTTGAGCAGGTATAAGCCAGCTATAAACACATTTCGAGAAGATAAAAGAGAAGATAGAAGATCAGTGGACTATAGTGGACTATAGATTTGTAGCCAGCTGTAGCACAAACTTCAAAATACATGTGTGTTGTGATATGTATGGCCAAATATGAATTGTGTAGTAGTATATGTTTATAGGTAACTATTACTCCCTCCATCCTATACTGTTACAACCTAGGATGGGTCTCAGGACTATGAATCTGGACATGTCTCGTAGTCGTAGGATGGCATGTCCAGATTCGTAGTCTTAGGATGGGTCTCATCCAATCTTAGGTTGCAACATTATGGGACGGATGGAGTACATAAATTGGTTACTAAATTGACTCAAATGATTTGGAGCCGGTAGTTGGTTTTACTATTAAACTTGCTCTTAAGCAAAGCAACCATGCATGCATTCATCTCATCATCAGCACAACAAAATCACGAGATCGATTTCGATCGAATCGAAATTCAAACCTCGTCTTGTCACAGGATGAATGAATATGAATGAATGATCAGTAGCTAGCTACTTGCCTCGACGGTGGCCATTGGTGATGAACTGATGATGATGACAAGCGATGCGAGCAGTGGAAGCTAGTGCTCACTGCGTCACTGTGACTGATCGATGAGATCTCGTGTGTGTGTGTGTGTGAAGCGATGTGTTGAGGTGGAGGGGCTATTTATAGAGGGGTTTCGAGGCCAAAATGGTCCCAACTAATTCAATTATTTTCGAGATGAACTACTGCGATTAATTAAAAGCAATTAATCCAGCTTTAATTTGTGGCCCTGCGTGACCGGATCAAAAATACTGCTCCCATTCACTAATCAAAAACTGATCGGCCTTTTTGCTAGCTAGGCCTGTTTGACACCGCTCAGGCCAACTTAAGCTTCATTTCTTCTGAAGCTAAAGTACAATCAAAACGTTTCAGCTCCACATAAAAAAACGGAATAAGCTGGCATGCTCTTATAAAATGATCTAGAGAAGTAAAGCTCTATATCTAACTTTTAAAGTTAAATTTATGAGTTAGAGCATAATTAAACGAGTCTCTAATCTGTGCTGGGAATCTTGGAGAACAAAGCTGTACATACACTCCTACAAGCTCACATTGATTACATGATGCACTACTATTTTACATTGGATCCAAAAATTGATTAGTCTTGTTTATTTTTTTCCTATGGAAATTGATTTATTTGCACAGTTAAAGAACAAAGAGGCATAAATGGGGTGAAGAAAAAGCCAAGATCAAGCTGGACATGGCCATGAGGGGAAGCAGAGCTTTTGAGTTGTAAGGATTGGGTCATCGTGCTCATGACAGTGCAATGCATGCAGCCACGCACCGCCCTGACCTGACCACTTGTTTGTTCCTGCATCTGCATGCACGTTCTATAGTGCCAGCCCTTGTATCCTAGCCTCTTAATTTGCCAGCTACACTTTGGTTTTCGATTTCTCCAGCACTACACAAAAAAAGTAACCGTCTATATCCTGACATACATGGTACATTATTTATGAAATTTAGGGTATCTCTGGGATTTCAAACGTCTGAAAATTTGGAAGTTTTCAATCATCTAAAGCTGTATTACCTCCGTCCTAAAATAATTATAATTCTATGTTGTTTAGCATATATTTCTAATGTATGCAAGGTGTAATTTTATTTCTTTCTAACTGTAGTTTTGTTATTACATATGACTTTACTTTGTTGTTATCAGTTTGAATAATTTTTTCATGTAACTTTGTAAATTTACTTCATATGTGTGTGTGTTGAAGTATATCCAACATCTACCAATTGATCTTTAATTATGGCATTACTCAAATCATTTTCTTTTGTGCGCACGATCGAGAGATCAGGGAGATCGATCTTCATCACTCGATCGACACTAGCGTGAAGACATTGCAACTTGAGCCGATCGAAGAATGTGCGCTCGAATTCAGATCTGTGATTTGAATTGAAACGGGTGCAAACGCCTAGAGCTACGCATCAGCCGTAGCTAGTTTATTCGAGCTTGTGATGTGTTTGGAAATTAGCTCATCTTTTTCATCCCCAAAATGATGAGGTAAGTGTGTGTGCTAATCTACTGAGCTTATTATTCCCTAGCTAGCTTTTGGATGCATGTGCCCCAGCTTCTTCTTCTTAATTATCTAGTGTCATATTACTGATTTACAGCAATATAATGGTTGGGATTTGAGTTAGAAACAAAGAAATAATCCATGGACAGATTTTGTTAAGTGGATTATACTGATGATCGAGAAGTTGACATCAGAGGCCAAGAATTGTTCCAGGATGCAATAATGATATGTAAAGTAGCTTAGGATAGGAGTGTTATACGTTGCAGCTAGCAACATATAACTACTCCGTTATACGGCTGAAGTATTGGTTGACTGTAAATTAAAATGTTGGATATAAGAGAAAAAACTCTGATATTAAAATTTATTAATTAAGAGAAGGTTGAGGCTTGAACTCGAGTCGGCTAGCCCACAATTTATATTACGGTGCTAGCTAGCCGGAAGACCAGGGCCTTTCTCGCGACTAGCTTAACTAGATGGGATTATTGGCCATTTGGACTGTATCAATCACACTAATTATATATTCTTGTGATTTATTCAATATTGATCGATTGATGAGTTGTTTTTCATGTCATTGGATGGAAGTTCATTAATTTGGGATGATTAGCCCTAATTTGCCATGAAAATATGAAATACTACAGGTAGAGCGTTTTACAGCGAGGGTTGGGGGGTGAAGTGGTCGCATGTGTCATGTGGGAGGCTCCGTTGGCAACAATAATAATTACGGCATATGGAGCTGAGATCTTCTTCATTCCTCTGCTTTGAATATACTACTACGGCACTGAAACTTTCTTGCACCTTTTCCCAAAAGCAGCTGCATGGATGGATGGATCCGGGTGCCTTTGTAAAAGATGGGGAAATTTTATCATACAACATTGACACATTGTATGAATGATATTGATCGCCGCCAGTTCATCAGATTGATCGAACCATGCTGGAGGAGCTTTTCAT
The DNA here is from genome assembly GCF_000147395.1 of Oryza glaberrima. Classification (NCBI taxonomy): domain Eukaryota; kingdom Viridiplantae; phylum Streptophyta; class Magnoliopsida; order Poales; family Poaceae; genus Oryza; species Oryza glaberrima. Next base: position 21,979,597 of record NC_068333.1, on the reverse strand, counting down.
AACTACACCCTTTTTTTTTTTCTAAGTCTTCGGTTTTCCCATACGGTCTAAATGTTAAGATTTTAAGAATTTGTAATTGTAGAATTTAGAAAATAAATAAGAAGCTAAAAACTAGAAAAAAAATTGTAGGTTTTTTATATTTTTACGAGCTGATTTCTCATTAGTTTCTTTTCGGAATTTCAAGCTCTTCAAACAAAACCATGGTAGAAAAGAGCTGAATTGTTTTAAGCGAAATTCTGACGATGCATTTTGGTTTGATTTTCATTCATTATAACTACAAATGCAGTTTGGAATCGAATTTTAATTTTTGGTTGGAGAAGAAAGTCAGGAGAATTATAGAGCTATAGTATCTATCTACATCATCGATCTTGAAGATGAACGTGGTTGGACAACTTTTTGTAATGAATTTGTAAGCTCTAAAAGCATAGACTAGTACGTATGAGGAGAGGCCAAAGGACGATAGCGAAATAGAGAAAATGAGAAAAAAGCGTTGTTTGGGAGAGTCCAAATTAAACCAAACGTCCAACGTGCAGAGTAGGATAGGTTGACAGAATTGGTACAGATTCGCTGGTGATGGATATGGCCGGTGATCAGCGTTGGCCCCACGGCCACGTACACGCCTACTGCCTCGCTTGATCTACCGTGGCAAGTACTCTGTTGTATTAATTGTTCTGTGGGCAATCGTGTTGTTGGAGCTGAAAACATTCATGTTGTAGTTTGAGTTAGAATGCTGGTGATTTTAGTTTAAATTGGGTTAACGTTTATTTAAAAGTTGCCTTGTCTATCATTTTCAAAAAAGAAACAGGAAATAGAAAACAAAATAAACCAATCCTCAAGGGCTTAAATTTATTATACAAGTAGCAATGGATGAGGTTCAGGGCCGGCCCTGAGGCAATGCGGACGATGCGCACTGGGCTTTCAAAAATTAGAGACGTCCAAAATATGTATATTACGATATCAGGTCTGATAGACTTAGAGGAAAGACAAGACTAATCGGTGATCGAACATATCGTGACTGCTTGATTGTACTTTAAACTTTTTAAACTTATTAGTGTGAAATTCGTTAATGACAAATTAGATTTTAAATATTATCTTGTATTTTTATGGTGAATGGGGGCCTTTTTTTTTCGCACCGGGCCACAAAAGTCAGGGCCAGCCTTGATGAGGTTGGCTATGATGTTTCAGCCTACCAGTTATGCGATCAACCAATTGTAGCAGCTACATGTTTAATGCGTCAGCTATATTTGCCTAGCGATAACTAGTTCATCCATGCATGAATATCTCTATTATTTTAAAAGTATTGTCATTCTCCCTCCATCCCCTCCCCCACCATGCGCAGCGAGCTTGCACGCGTGAAGTAACATATGTACGTAACCACCGGATCCACTGTTTTATTTTACAATCACACTTACAGTCTATTTTTATTTATGGTTCTATCCTATTATAACGTAAGAGCATGTAGTGTTTAAGAAAGGGTGAAGCTATTTTTTCTAACTCCACAACTCCAGCTTCATATCAGATTGGAAGCCTTCGGCCTTAGCTAGATATTATGCTACAAATAATTGAATTTTTCATCTTCAAAACAGCACAAAACAAGCATTTTTTAAAATCATTTTGCAGCATCGTTTTATTTTGGTAGGGCAACACATGTGGCCATGGAATGGCAGGCCACAGAGATCAAAGGAGGCAGATTATTGGAGCCAAACGGCAACCCAACTCTGACGTGGCAACAGAGCTAGGGCGGTGGAAGGGCCCCACATGCGTCCTCACAATGAACAGTACTTTGCACGGAGTACTATGGTGCCAACATGGCATGTCGCAGTAGGCGTGTATCCAGCTCATTTTGTATGCTAGATAAACCATAAACCACTTTAGTATCGATAGTCAAGTCACGTTCCTAACATGAAAATCTACTTTCGAATGTTTTATCTGTCAAGCTAGCTTGAGTTGTATTCTATCCGTCCCATAATATAAAAAATTTTCGTCCTATAATATAAAAAATTTTCGTCCTATAATATAAAAAATTTTGAGTTTTTGTTTGTACTGTTTAACCACTCGTCTTATTTAAAAAATCTGTGCAAATATAAAAAAATAAAAAGTTGTGCTTAAAGTACTTGGGATAATAAAGTAAATCAAAAAAATCTAAAATTTTTTAAATAAAACGAGTGGTCAAACAATACAAGTAAAAACTCAAAATCCCTTATATTATGGGACGGAGGGAGTAAGTTGTAACATAATCCAACTGGCCGTTCGTTTGAGCGTAAAGGTTTTGATTTTTTGCTAGTAATACGAGATGAATCATTAACTCATAACTAATTAACAATTAATTATTAAATATTTTGAAAAGTGATTTAATTTAAATAAAATCACTTTGAAAAACTTCTATATGGAAAGATTTTGAAGTAGCTTGGCGTGAACTAAACTTCATAATATATAATTTGCATGTTATTAAACTCTATAAATTTCTATAAATGATATCAAAGATAGAAATATTTAACTTAAAAGGAAACTGGAGTAACAAATAACTTAAAACAAGAGAGTATGATAGTATTTTTAAGACAAATCTCCCCCGTGTCATTTCTTTCTTTTTAAGCCTAGCTAGCATTTGATAGAATATCGACGAATAAAGCTTCAAAAGTTTGAATCAAATATTTCTCAATAGAGGTGTGTAATTATTCCAGGCTTCGGGACAGTCTGGACGAGATTTCAATTTCCTACCGGATAAGTCTATTTTACCTCCCTCTATCTTGATCTGATTGAATCGCATCCCTCGAAAACAAATTGTATAACACATATCCCATCTTTAAAAACCAGTGCAAATAGACTCCTTCGACGATTTGGAAAGCAGTTTCTCCTGACGTGGTAGGTTACCCATGGTTGACTCGCTGAATCAGCAAGTGGGTCCCACATGTCAGTGACTTCCACCTTATCCCATCTTCTTCCTCACCTCTCCCTCTCTCTCTCTCTTTCCTTTCTTACTCCTCTCCCACCTTTCATTAGTAACAAAGGCTGGGCGGCAACGACGGTACCAATCTTTGTAGCTCGTAGGGGAGTAGCTTGCCAGTCGGCTGCGCGCGGAAGGAGGAGCTCATCGACCAAGTACACAAGTGGGGAGGACCTGGCCTGTCGGGCACGCACAGGGGAGGTTTCACTAGCCGCAACTTGCGCAGGGAGGAGCTTGTTGGCCGGTCACGCTAGGAGGGAGGACTTGCTGGCTGGCAGCATGTGAGGGGAGGAGACGTCGGCCGGCCGTGCGCAGATGGGGGGAAGCTCGTTGTGTCCTCCACCACCTTAACGGGGGCGGTCAAAGAACCAATCCACGGCACCACCACTATGTCCGCTAACTCCCTTCAGTGTCGAGGCCTCGTTGCCACCGAGCGTCGCCTCCTCGTGCGAGTCAACTCGCCAAGACGACCATCGTCGCTTCTGCATGAGTAAACTCAGCCAGTGTGTGATGGTTGTGGATGTGTTTGGCGGCGGCTTCCTCTCTCTCCCTCAAAGGCCTCTCAACGACGACGATATTTACCAATTGGGGCACCTCTGGGTATGGCGGTTTCTGGGGCACGGACCTAGGACCGACGATTCGGGTGCAGGAAGGCGCTCCTGGGGACACAAGCGGCACCCAAGCGGTGGAGATCGAGCACAAGTTGCAACGACAACCTCCACGGCAGGAAGGTGCCGTGGCCTTGGGCGTCACGGCAGCAGTCCTGGTTAAGCACGTCGGAAAGAGTGGTGGTGGTCAGGGACGCCGAGGGTGCCATGTAGGCAAGAGGAGAAGGGGAACGATGCGCGCACAGTGTAGTAGCATGGGGTGGGGGTAGACATCACATGGGCGGAGATGAAACCGATAGGGCCCACCACATATGTTTATCCATATCTCACTGACATGTGAGCCCCACCTGCAAAAACTACTTCCAAACCACCGGAGTCTATTTGCACTGGTTTTTAAAGATGAGGGATACATTATACCCGGTTTTGTGGCAAGTGACACAACTCAATCTAGAGTAAAAGATGAGGAAGGCAAAATAGGCATATTCCTTTGCTATCCTGTCCAAGCACCAATAGTGCGGTACTGGGCTGCAACTTACGGTACTGGGTGTTGGTTCGAATCAGGGGTTGAGACCAGCTTTTTAGTGGCTATTCAATAAACATAGTTTATTTGATTTTTCAAGAAACTATTCAATAAAAAAATACATATACAGCTTAATATAGTTTAATAGTTTAGGAAGTGTGCTCATGAAAAAACGAGGCAATAGTCATCCCGAGAAGCTGAAGAGCACATCAAATTCCAATAAACTTCTACAAAAGTTTCAGGCATTTCGAAATTTTTAGACTGGCAAAAATAATGTACGAGGCGGCGCCGAGTTTGAATTGCACCCGCTACTTGTGCATGTCGACACCGTTCTCGTTGTACAGTGCTAAATCTTCATTGTTTTTAAACTCGAAACATTTTTTTCCCTTTTCTTTTTCTCTATTTTCTGAGACCTATTTCAGTATTTTGGAAAATTTTTGGCAAGTTCAGTAGTGGGCTATTGGCCAGCAGTGCAAGTGTGTAGTCCCTCCATCTCATAGAAAATCAATTTATTACTGGATATGACACATCCTAATACTATAAATTTAGATAATATTTATCCAGATTCATTGTACTAAAATATGTCGCATTCACTTGTAGTTTGTTTTTCGGGGAGGGAGTACAACGCTAAAGCTACTGCACTCACACCTAGAAAATAAGAAAAAAAAGATGCGCCCTTTTCTCCCTACAGCTTCACTCACCAATAATTTACAGCATCTTGATTCTTGCAGTGTGACCCAGCCACCGCCAAAAAAAGAAAACAGAAGAAGGACGACCTTCTCATGGAAGATTTACCCAGGCTATTAATCTGAAGACGATTGTTTCAAATTAGAACGATATATATTACTTTCATAATATTCTATAAGCTCTTGGAGTCGCTTAAAGCGATTGATGGCTCAGATAATTTCCATTATCGTTTGTACACTGTCAATCAAAGGAATTCGGTGGCCTGGGGATCAAAAATCTTCAGATGCAAAATGATGCATTACTACTCAAGCGCCTTTTCAGCCTCTACCGGGTAAACTCCTCCTGGTCCAATTGGCTCTGGTCAGAAGCAAATTCGAATTCAAAATCTCTCGTCGAACTCGGCAAGCTTGGACCTCACTGGCATTCTATATCTAGGCTGTGTTTAGATCTAAAGTTTAGATCCAAACTTCAGTCCTTTTCCATCACATCAACCTGTCATACACACATAACTTTTCAGTCACATCATCTCCAATTTCAATCAAAATCTAAACTTTGCGCTGAACTAAACACAGCTAGATATCTAAGCTCATTCCCCAGCTGGAAATCCTAACGAGGGCGCAGGTCAACAATGGACTTCGCACATCCTTTTGGAATGACTGCTGGCTCCCAGACAAATGCTTACGTCTACAGTACCCTGCTCTCTTCTCGCACTATCTGTTCCAAGCGGCGTCGGTTTCCTGAAGATCCATCTGTTCTACTCTGGCGCCAAGACTTTCCACAGCCGCTTCACAGGAGCTATCCCAGCTTACAATGACATTGCAAGGTACTCCCTCCGTTTCGAAATGTTTGATACCGTTGACTTTTTAGCACATGTTTGACCGTTCGTCTTATTTAAAAACTTTTGTGAAATATGTAAAATTATATGCCTACATAAAAATATATTTAGCAATGAATTAAATGATAGGAAAAGAATTAATAATTACTTAAATTTTTGGAATAAGACGAACGGTCAAACATGTGGTAAAAAGTCAACGGCGTCAAACCTTTCGAAACGGAGGGAGTATTTCCCTCTCTGAGGAGGAGGACCTCAGATTCTCGACGCTTTCACAGCAAGGTGATCTCACTGCCAGGGGGATATACCATGCCCTATTGCCTCCGTCAGAAATGGATCCAGTTCACACCTTCATCGGGAAGAATGCTTCACCGCCAAAGGTTCAATTCTTTGCATGGTTGCTCTCAAAGGATCGATTGCCAACTGCCAAAAACCTTTTTACAAAAACAAACCTGCAGTCACCTCTACTTCCTCCGTCCCAAAAAAAGACAAACCCTGGTTTCCGTGCCCAACATTTGACCGTTCGTCTTATTTGAAAAAATTATGAAAAATATTAAAAAGACAAGTCACGCATAAAATATTAATCATGTTTTATCATCTAACAACAATGAAAATACGAATTATAAAAAAATTTCATATAAGACGGACAGTCAAAGTTGGACACGGAAACATAGGATTTGACTTTTTTTTGGGACGGGGGGAGTATGTGCCATCTACTAGACAGGGGACGAAACGTCGAATCATCTCTTCTTCATGTGCCCCTTCACATCAGCTTTTTGGACGACCATCGGAGTTATACCCAATGTGGCCGAAGTGAGTAACATTCATCTTTTAGCCCGGCCACCAAACATACCTTCAAAACACTACAAGACCTTCTATCTACTCTGCTTATGGTTATGGCGTCTCTGGAATCACCGACACGATGTCGTCTTCCGCGACCTTCAGCCGTCAGTCCAACGGCTGATCCTGCGCTGCAAAGAAGAATCATCGCTCTGGGCAGAGCGTCTTAAAGTTAACGACAGATTAGAGGCTGATGCTTGGTGTAGTATTTTTTTCAAATAGTCTGTCTTCTCTACATCCATAATAGCTAGCCCTAGGGCTAATGCATGTACCCCCATGTAATCTAAACAATGCTTTTTCAATGGAAGATTCAGGTGGGGACCTCTCCCCTCCGGTGACAATTCAAAAAAAAAAACTATTTCACTCTATATGTTGTGTTGAGGTATTGTAAAAAAAATAAAAAAAAATAAACTATTTCACTCTATATGTTGTGTTGAGGCATTGTAAAGTACTACTTCCTCCATTCCACAATATAAGTTTTTCTAGCATTACCCAAATTCATAAAAATGTTAATGAATCTAGGCACATATACATTAATCAATGGATGAATCTAAGTAAGACAAAAAAAAAATCTTATAATATAAAACGGATGGAGTATAAAGAAGGAAAAGTATATTTAGGTCATCGGGGAATAACTATATCTCATCAGTGCCTTTCAGTGATATAAAAAAGATAAATGGTAAAAACAATTCAGGCTCCATAATAGGGTAAAATAATTCACATTAAGGCTGTGTACCTCATCGTACCGAAAATGGAACAGTTCATTAGTCCGTGATTAATTCAGTATTAGCTAATATTTTTGAAAAGTGGATAAATATAATTTTCTAAAAGCAAATTTCGTATAGAAAAAAATTTTGGCAAAAAAAACACATTGTTTAGCAGTTTGAAAAGCGTACGCACGGAAAACGATGTGAGCGAGTTGGGAATCAAAGAAAAGAACGAAGCCATCTGAATAGCACTATGCACTAACCAGTGATGACAATAAACATTGTCATGTGCCATGTTAAACCTGGAGATGAAGCTTTCTGAAGCATATTTTCAGCTATAGCCATGAAATGGCATGTAGCATTTGTAGGGCAATGGACCTCAAGCCAAGTTTGGAAGAGCATCCCTGCCTTGCCAACCTCGCAACCTCTTCTACTGCGGGCATCTCCTTCAATCGCATTCCATTCCATTCCATTCCATCCGATCCTTTGCTTTCTTCGCCGGAATAGTCCACGGATCGAATTCCAAACCCGCGAGGAATTCGATCATATATCTAGCTAGCTCCCCCTCGAACCGATCAACCTCGCGATCCCCAAGAAAATCCAAACATCCGAGACGCCATGGATGCAGCTCTTCTCTCGGCTTCGACGACAGCGCCATGTCGTCATCTTCGTCTTCGTCTTCTTCTTCTCCCATCGGCGGCGCCGCCGCGTGCCGGGACACGGAGCAGCAAGAGCGCGGCGGCGGCGGGGGTGAGGGGGCGAGTGCGCGTGAATTCGCTGTTCGGCGACGGCGGCGGCGGAGATGACGGGTTCCGGGCGGTGAGGAGGCTGGTGAAGCTCAACTCCGCCGTGCAGAACAGGAGCGTCAGGGAGTTGCTCGAGCTCGCCGGCGACGAGTGCCTCTACTTCTTCGGTAGAATCTCCTCCATTGACGTTTCACAAGTGAGCAAGGTACAAATTAACTACTCCCTCCGTCCCGTAAAAACCGAATCAGAACTGGACGTGACACATCCTAGGACAGAGATATGTTCATATTCGTTGTATTAGAATATGTCACATCTAGTACTAAATTGGTTTTTATTAGACGGAGGGGTAATAAGTGGATACATATATATATGGAACCAATGCTATCTTTTTTTTTCTTCAAAACAAAAGGAATCAATATTCAACTCTAGAAAAAAAAATGGGGTTCTTTTCAGGTGAGTGATTGCTCTGTTTCGAAATTAGAAAAATAAATGTGGTTCTTAAGAGGTAGTATACCAATTATTTTAGAATGAACTTTAGTACTTTTTTATATCTAAGAAGTGCTCCCTCCGTTTCACAATGTAAGTCATTTTAGCATTTTCCACATTCATATTGATGTGTTCACATCAATATGAATGTGGAAAATGCTAGAATGACTTACATTGTGAAACGGAGGGAGTACCAAATTTAACAGTTTAAAACTATGATATCTCCCTATCTCCTTTAGGACCGTAAAATCACACTGTCAAGAAATTGATTTAGCTGTCTCTATTGTTCAAATTTTAACCAAAATTTTCAAAAGTTCTCAATTAATCAGTTTAATAAAGAACAATATGGTTAGATTTATAGAAGATATGAGGTAGCATCCAACGAGTTTGGAGCAAGTAAAGGGCAGCATTTTTTTACACATTTCCTGATTTTAACAGAACATGTTTCTGCTCCTCCACGCAATGATGCTTAGGCACCACGTATCGTTCGTGCTCAAGCCGACTGAAAACGAAGGCTTCGACCTAGGCGTCAAATGGTCTCTAGGTTTGTTCAGAAATAACCTCACCTGAATTGGCTTTTGTTACTGCATTACAAATTAGTTTCAGAAAGAAAAAATTACTGCATTTAACTGCGTTTTGCCTTGCAGAATGGAAGGGCAAGAAGCTGCCTTGGGACCTAGACTGCAACATCACCACCAATCACGTCTACAGGGGCATGCTGCTCATTAAGTAAACTAATTTCAGATTATTATTTTTCAGTCTGATTAAATTGAACCTTGGGTCAACTTGTTACTATTTGGCTTACCCAGTAGTATAAACCATGATTAGCAATTTAGCAATATACATGTGAACATTTTTACATTAGTTAACAATGTTGGATTTACGGCAGAAAAAAAAAAAGAGATGAAGAAACTGATAGGATTGTATTCTTGTTTTGTTGTTGCAGTGAAGTGAACAAGGTTTATGTGCCACTACTTCAGAGGATTCTTGAGATAATTCACCAGGCAAGCATTTACAGTGCAGAAACATGCTAGCATTCAATAAAACTTTCTTGACCAAAATCCAAACACCTTAAAATTTTAACCTTTTTTTAACCGCTGCAGAATTTGGATGCGGTAATTTTGACATTGGCGAATAAGCTTCTGCCAGAAGGTACTCTTGATGAGAGTAACAGGAGGACAATAGTCGCATGTGCCATCATTGGTCTGGTGGTCATGGTAGTTTTCTACAATATGTTCAAGAACTTGTAGGTCTATTGGGACAGCAATAACACTTCATAAATCATAAGCATGGTCTACTGTGTAGAGCTACAAGAACATGTTGTAAATAATCAGCAGCAGATGTAGAACTGGTGGCAGGTGAAGCCACAACAGATTCTGAAACACCACAGCACTATGCAAGAAAACTTCAACTGATGCGTATAAGCAAAGGCTGCAAGAGTGCCTGTCTGATGATGGTTAGGAGCAACAACCATTCATTAATACGATGAACAGGAGCAAATGATTGATGTGTTGATGACAATCTAAAACTGTAAATTTAAATTAAGCATCACCGACAACATAATACAGGGAGAGCACAGGTGTCCTTTTAACAAGAGCACTAACAATGTAAGAGGCTTTCAAGCAACAAAGGTGAAAGCAACTACTTACCATAGAACGCACCTATGCTTGCTGATTTTTACATCAAACAAAGTTCATCAGCTTTAACTTTGCTTCGGTGCTGCTTTCTACTCAGTATTTAACAAGCTAGAAATTCAAGATAGCCTACCACATGTGACTCTTCCAAGAAGACTCAAGACTACATAATATGCAACAACTATCATTCTTTTTCCTTGCTACTGTGAAGAGATTAGCCTACAGCCTTTTTCTCATAAGTAAATCAGTTTGATGGATACAAAGCATAGAATAAACACTTTCAGCATTTTCTGTTGTTTCATCAGCGCCTACTACCAGGGTGTTAGACCAACTAGAGTCCAGTAAGACGATTCATCTGCAAAACAAAACAAAACACCATCAACTTCTGCCTTAACATATAAGATATGCAAGATAACACCTTGCTATAGATGAAATAGATTGAGTAGTTTCCAGCACCTAAGAGCCATTATAATAAAATTAAGGTGCGAACTCGGTGCAAGGAACAAACAGGGAAGGAGCAGATCCAGTTACTTTAAAAAATTCTGATATTGTTCAACATCTTCCTATACTAACTAGGAGTTGCAAGCAGGGATGGATGTCAGTCATCTAGCAAACACTAACCAGTGCAAGTCTCAATACATGATGTTGTTCTGAAAGGAAATAACTAACCAGTTAGAGCTTGTTAGGTTGCTTGAAAAGGTGTTGTGACAGCAACTCCGAAACACTCACGGCAGTTAGACTTTCACATCCAAAGAGTTGTTTAAGTTTTGAGTCGCACAATATCATGGTGGGATTTGCTGGATCCTGCAACAAAATCAAGCAAGATAGATATAAGACTGAATCCGCAGTAGTTTAATTGAACTAGAACAGCAAGATACAAGGATCTCTTGTGTGCTTTACAGAGAACATTGAAAATGGCTTCAGTGAGGAAGAGAAGTCACAAATATAAGCAAAAGCAATTTATACATTATAGTTTATGTTAATGAAATCCTGGATGGAAAATATAAAATCTCTTGCTAACCAGATGACTGAAAAATCCAACCTATAAATGCCTAGCGGCAACCTCTTGTCTTCATCTAGGTATGCCAACAGGCAGATTTTCAATAACTACCATACTGGACCATCTCCATGAACAGCAAAACAAACTAATATGGAGAAACTAGAAGTGGCGAATTCTTTTGCATGATGGATAAAATAGACCACAAACTAAGAGCAGCCAATACGTATACTCAGATTTTGCTTATGCTATGATTTATCAGTCATTACCTTCTTAGGTGGCAAACCACTAGTATTTAGCTATGAATGGGACACTAAAGTAAGGAGGAAAGTGACTTAAATGGGACATGCTTTGCTTATGCTTCACTCCTGTCAAAGGTCAAAAGATATAATAAACCAACTTGCACACAGAAGCAACTTGCGAAATCCTCGCAAATGGCTACACTGGATTTTATATAAGGTATGATAATCTATACAAAATTATATTGACCACCATGTACCAGTTCTGAGTTCAAAAATGAAAAGCACATGGGAATATACACCCAACAACTTATATCCGATACAACCACCATATGCATCTAGTTGATCAACCACCAACAACCATTCTACCAACCAACAAACAAAAGAAAAACTAAAAGAGAGAATAGAAAGTGAGAGATCTGCCAAGAAAATCAAAATAGACCAAGAAGGGCATCCAGTATACAAAATTCAGTTCATGAAACAGATCAGAAAAATCTACAGGCATATAACAGCATTGATACGAAATTAAAGAGCACTATTATCCTTATCTTAGCACTTACATTTGTTCCCTAGTAAGTAGTTCTTAGTTCTAACTACCTCACATCAACTTGATATGCTTTGATCCTAAAACACAATTTAGGTACTCGTTTATAACTGAAATATGCATTGCCTGTTGTAGTTCTCCATGCTTGGACATTTGAAATGACCACAAGTTTATTATAGCACAACAAATTCAAATGAGATGATGAGAACTATGTAATACACAAAAGTTTGGTAATAATCACTAACCTCTAAATTATTGCTTTTGATGTGGTCCCAAACACGCTTAACAGCCTCAGACGAGGGCATCTCTTTCTCTCCAGTCCCAAAAAAGCTCACAAGAGCATCAGACAAGATAATTGGAAGCTGGTTAACATCAGTTTCAGCAGGAGAAATGGGTTCGCTGTCGACAGGCTTCAACTTCTTTGAATCTCGATTTGAATCTTCTGCAAGAATTTTGAGCACTTATTCCACAAACAAAAGCTTGATTATTTTGCAGAACATAGCTTGAGAGTGAAGAAGACCTACTTTTTGCCTCAAGTGGTCTAATATGCTTAGCTAAAAGCTTGTTCATCTTGAACATATCAGTGCTATCTGTCTCAAAGACTAGACGCAGCTCATCATTGCAGATAATCTTTCTCTTATTGTTTGGGTCCTGCAAGTTGTTCCTGCGAATGTATGCCCAAAGCTGCTTAACGATCTGCAGTTGAGTCACAACGTCAGGGTTTCATACATGATGTAATAGTTAATACAAGATAATTCACTAGAGAGGTGAGCCAGCAGAACAAACCTCAGTTCTAGCCATGGTTGGTTCACCAACAATAGCTTGCAGCTCAGGAGAAACACCACAGACTTTGTTTAGCCCACCTGGACCACCTCTTCTCTTTACTCCAGTACTTGCACTGGTTCGTAAACACGACCAAGGAAAAAAAAAAGGTTCAATGAATAGACCGAGCAGTAAAATATGCTAGCATTTAGCAAGATAAGGGCACATTTATCTCTCTCATAGTCTGTACACCGGATTTCATATCAGGAACATTCTTCCATAAAGACACACTGATGCTTCTTGGACATTATGTCTGAACAAGCACATGCCGAATAGCAAATCTAAGAGAAGTTCCTTTTTTGAAAGTCAATCTAAATGAAGTAAACACAAATAATATGATTTGGAAGTTACTCAAGTGGAGTAAACAAACATGATAAATATGATCTGGAGGTTAAATTCCAGTTTCCAGATGAAATAATATGGAAAATCCATTTGTTTAGCACAATGAACTTTATTGTTACGATTCTTAGTTTCTAGGCCAAAGGAGGTTGCTTGCATGGCAATCATTTTGAGGAGAATGACGGGATCCATTATTGCCCCCCAACAAGTTCAGAGGCATTAATTATGCTGGTATGGTTGACATCCCTACGGCAGTATTCAAAGATTTTCTCAAGTACACTAGAAGTGATTCCACAAGCGTCCGTGGACATTAAAGATGTAGTACAAGCAGGCAAACCAATTGAATCGCTCGGAAACCAGTTCCTTCCAGATTACCCCACCCCCACTAAATCATCGTGATAAATATCTCGATCCACAGTAGTAATAAAGATTAAACTCATCAAGAACTTTGTGAGCGTTAAAGAGAAAAAAAAACTAGTAGTAGCGTTTTTAGTCTTGACCTAACCTCAATGCGCCAACCAAATCTGAAAAATCGGAGCGAGAACCTAAAAGAACATCTAATCCAAACCCTAACTCGAAGCGAAGGTATGGGAAATCGAAGAGGAAAAACAAAGCGTGGGAGGCACCACCTCTCTTTCTTCGATGCCGCCGCGGGGCGCGGGCTCTCCACAGCCGTGGGCGGCGCAGCGGCCACCCCCGCCGCCGCCGCCGCCATCTGCTGCTGCTGCTGCTGCTGCTGCTGCTGGTGATGATGCATCTGGACGAGCCTCTGCAGATGCGCCCCTTCGTCCTGCGGGAACGGCTGCCCGTACCTGTACCCCGCCGCCGCCGCCGCGACGCCGTACGCCGACGGTGGCGCCGCGGCGGCCCCCGCGCCGCCGCGGTGCTGGTACTGCTGCGACGCCGTCAGGAACGTCTGCAGCTGCTGCTGCTGCTGCTGCTGGGAGAAGAAGTGGCCAGCAGCGGCGGCGGAGGCGGAGGCGGAGGCGGAGGGGGAGGGAGCGGAGGAGGTGAAGGGGGCCCCCTGCGGCGGGGGGGAGAAGAGGGCGAGGAGGATGTCGCGGATGAGGGGGGCCTTGGGGGTGAGGTCGAGGCCGAGCTGGGGGCCGAGCTGGCGCGCCACGGACTCCGCCGATATGCCCCCCGCCGCCGCCACGGCGCCCGGGACGGCCGCCGCCTGGCGCACGAACGACTCCACGTACCGGGCCAGCTCCTGGTCGGACAACATCGGTGACCCCTCCTCGTCGGCGGCGGCGGCGGAGGCGGAGGCGGAGGCGGCGGGGTTATTTTGAAATGGGGATCGCGGAGGGGGTTGGTTTTTTTGGGGTGGGTGGTTTTGTGGTTTTCTCCGGTGGGAGCTCAGGTGGGGATGGATGGATGAGGCCGTGTGAGAGAGGGAGGGGAAGGGTTGTTTTGATGGTTAGCCCCTCGTTTTATTGTGGTCTTACGTCTGTACCCCTGACTTTCCAATTACTCCCTGATTACCGGTTTATGCGGGCTCATATTTTCGCTTATACTTATACTTATCAGTTAAAATTTAAATTTTCAACCTTAAATTTGAAGCTGATTTTAAGGTTTTTCATCGAAGTTTATTTTTTAGCCTTTTAGATTGCTAAGAACACGTATATAAAAGTTTTATTTACAAATTAGTTTTTATTTATAAATATACCGTTTCGCTTATACTTAAAATCAGCCAAACAATGGCTCTGATGGAGTAGGGGGGAAAAGTTATGGACTCATCAATTACCCAAAAGTATTTATAAGTCGTAACGGTTTAGTAATGAATAAAAAAATTATATGTAAAAAATTTATATATTTTTTATCATAAAAGCTAATATAAAAAAATAAGTTGAAAGTATTTACTTTCAACTTAAAGTTTTAAAACTATTTTAATGTTCTAAAATTCAAATTTTGATTTTGGCTTATTCTTTTCGGGTAACCTATGGGATGGTTAGACAAACAATAGTTTTGACCTTCAGTGTTGGTGGTTTCATAGTGTTGGATTTTGTAGGTTATTCTCTGCCCACCTAGCTATTGTTAAAGGGGGTTAGTTACAGTTGTTTATTAAATTGAACTATGGTAAAATGAGAACTACACAATTAGTTGGTTGCTAGTTATGAGGTTATGTTTTACGCATGATAAGGAAGCCATGTAAAGTGGTGAAGCATACAATAAATAGTGTGAGGGGATATAGAAATAATGAGGAATGAGTCGTTTATGTTGGTAGTATCTCCTGCTTTAACAGTCTATTCATTGGATCTTGATCCATGGTTTTACTGGAAATGATCGAAAATTATCATGTCCTGTATTTGGAGATAGTAGTTGTGCTCAGTGGCGAATCTACCATGGGGCGGCAGGGTCTCGAACCTCCGACCCCTCACTACCAACGTTTTAACCATGGAAGTCTCTATTTAAGCCCCGCTAAAATTTTCTGTCATACATCTATTAAAAAGGTTATATAGTTTTGTATAGTTTATTCAACCTCTCCTTTCTGGATCTACACCTGGTTGTTCTATATACAATGTGCTGCTTCGTACTATAGTTAATAACTTCAATCGAAGACTCAACATCTCAAATTGATTCACTAAACAAATCCTAGGATATCCTCTCTTCCAGTACCGATTGCATTGATAAGTTAATATCAAAGATAATGTCGTTTAGCATTAATTCCTTGAAGCAGCTAAATTCATCACAATAGCATGTTACCTTACCTAGCGTAGAAAGTGGATACTCGTTGATACGGTGGTCTTGTTAATTAAATTTCTCACTTTGGCAAAAAAAAGTCCATACAAAAATGAATATGAACACCAATAATTTGAGGACCTGGCTTTTTTGAAGCCTAATTAGTCCTGCTAACAGAAAAACCACCTTTGATTCCCTATTTGCTAGAAATTTAACCACCGAGAAAGATTTTGTACATAACTAATCGAGCTAACCGATATTTCATAATATTTTTATCGACCCATATATAAAAACCGATATACATCTGACAATCAAGACTTACATGTACACATCGCCAACCATCTCAAGGAGATATCACTTCCTCCCTCCATTTCAAATATATATATATATATATTCCTGCGTGTTTTTAATACGAATTTGGGCCAAATTAATTTTGAAAAACACGTGAAAAACGCTGGCATGTTCCAAACTTTCACA
This sequence comes from Oryza glaberrima, assembly GCF_000147395.1. Taxonomy (NCBI): domain Eukaryota; kingdom Viridiplantae; phylum Streptophyta; class Magnoliopsida; order Poales; family Poaceae; genus Oryza; species Oryza glaberrima. The sequence goes on along the minus strand of NC_068333.1, from coordinate 21,963,493 downwards.
AAGCCTTAGAAAATGAGCCGAAAAACCCAGGTCAGAGTTCTCAAAAAAAAGAAGAAAAGGTCAGCTATCACACCTTGCTACTCACACAGGTCAACCTACCAAACATACACAACACAGAAGAGAAACTTTTAGAAAGAGGAGAAAAAGAAAATGGGTAAAACCCCATCAGAAGCCACAGTGCCGGATAGGGTCCAAACCGCAAAAGGCGCAAGGGCGTTGGCACCGCAAGACGCAAACGCAACCACCCCGGCCCCGAGTTGGCAGAAGCGCACCACCACCCCAGTCTCCCAGAGTCCCAGACCTCCTCGCCGTACACAACCCCCCCTGCACCCAGTCCACCGTGCACCACCCCCGGCCCTATGGAAAATCATTCCCTCTGGACGAAAAATGGAGCGATTCATTAGCGCATAATTAATTAAGTATTAACTATTTTTTAAAAAAATAGATCAATATGATTTTTTTAAACAACTTTCGTATAGCAATCTTGTTAAAAAACACACAGTTAAGTAGTTAAAAAAAGTACGCGCGGAAAACGAAAGAGAGGGATTGGACGAACGCAGAATTTTCCATCATCATATGTACGAAATAAACTCCCTTTAATTATTTCCACTTTCTTTAAGGTTAACCGAACAGTGCCTCACGCTGCTCGCAGGCAGCTGCAGTGTTTACCGTTTCAGGCAGCTACGAAAATATGTAGTACAGACCACGTATATAGTAGAAACTTGAAAACTGTCGTTGGATCGAGAAATGGACGTCCGAGATTCGTCCATGTCACCATGAGTTAAAATTTAACTCGTGGATTCACTCATGAGTTAAAATTTTATTGGGAGTTAAATTTTAACTCACGGTGACGTGGACGATCTCGGACGTCCATTTCTCGATCCAACGGTAATTTTTAAGTTTTCACTATATATGTGGTTTGCATTACATATTTTTCCTGCCTGCATTGCATGGCCATGCTATTGGATTTCTTTTTACCTTTTTAATTTTAAATTTTAAGAATGAACTCTTTTAAAACTTATTTTCAAGACATGAATCTTTAGGCCACGTAAGCTGAATTGTGTGCAGTGTCAATATTTTTTTTTCACGTTAGACGGACTAATGTGATCTCGAAATAAGTTTAGAATCTCAAAATAAGTTTTTGAAGATTTTATTTTTAAAATTAAAAATAAAAAATTTCACAAAAGAAAAAGAAAAAATCCATATTTTTGTGTAGGAGTAGTACGGTAGTATCAGTCAGGGCCTGTTTAGTTCACGAAAAGAAAATTTTTTGGATATCATATCGGATGTTTGACCGGATGTCGGAAGGAGTTTTTAGACACGAATGAAAAAACTAATTTCATAACTCGCTTGGAAAACGTGAGACGAATCCTTTAAGCCTAATTAATCCGTCATTAGCACATGTGAGCTATTGTAGCACTTATGGCTAATCATGTACTCCCTCAATTCTAAATTGATCTACATAGATACACCAAGACCAAGTAAGACTAATAACTCTCTCATACTATATTTACTCTAGCAACAAACTCGATACATGCAACATCCCCAATATTTCCTAGCCAATAGCAAATCAAGATATTGCATGTGGGTTATAAATACTTGTGTGCATGGATGCATGCATCAATGTCCATTTACTCCAATGCACAAATAACGAAAAGACTTAATAAATGAACACAAATATGTAGATCATTTAAGAATAACCTAAAAAAAACTATATGTAGATCAATTTGGAATGGAGGGAGTACTAATTAGGCTTAAAAGATTCATCTCGTGATTTCCCCCTAATTGCACAATTAGTATTTTTAATCTATATTTAATGTTTTATGCATGTGTTAAAAGATTTGATGTGATATTTTTTAAGAAAAATTTTTGGGGACTAAACCAGCCCTAAGCTTGCAGCTTGCAGCGCCATCATGCCTGTCTGTCTCGCGACGAGAGGCAGGCAGGGGCCGCAGGGCAGGCATCCGATGCCAAGCGAGCATAGTAGAACAACAGCACAAACACCTTTTGATCATAGTAGCAGCAGAAGCTGGATTATCAGTTCTGAATATATTTGTGATGTTGTGCTCCTGATCTGTAGTAGAAGAGATCAGAATGATGCGTGTGCTCGGTTCAGTGCTGCGCGCGCGCAGCAGGCCAGCAGCATTGCTGCTGAAATCGGCCCCTTTCATTTGCAGTACTCCCGGTAAAAACATACGAAATTTCAGGGATTTCAAAGGCAAAATGCTTAGGAAGCTTTTGAAATAAATGATTGAATCACATCTCTTATTTGAAATTCATATGAAATGAACAATTCCATAGAGATTTTGAAAGAGGGTTAGCAAGAGCTCTAGTCTCTTTGGAAAATTTCCATTCAAGTCTATATGTCTCATCTGATTCCTATATTTTTCCCGTGGTCTATTCAAACGATCATTCTATTTTTTTCATGTATGTTTTGCAATCATCTATTTTACACTTGTGTTCTTATCAAAATCTTACATTTCTTCATATGATTTTTTTTCAATCATGTGTTTGCAAGGAAGCCTAATAGAAGTATGTAAACATAGTCATGTTGAGAGGTTTTCTTCGACGCGTGACCGTTGGCAGAGACCAGAAATGTAAACCATTTCCATCGTTGAAAGAAAAGTTAGAGAGTTTTTCATTAAGTCGCATTCAAAAAAAAATCCATCTTTTTCAGTCCGGTGAATCCTGCATGATCAAGGCATGATCCTGATTCAGTTCTTGATCCTGTTTCAATTCTTGATGGATTTGTTCATGTGCAGTGATAGTGCTGCTAATACGTTGTCTATATGTAGGAAAAGGAGAACATCCGTATATCCGCATGGCATGCAGAATCTTCTTGGTCCACGGTCTCCTCTGCACTCTGCACTATACCACCCTTTTGCTTTCTCGTTCTTTCTTTCTTTCTTTCTCTCTCCCTTGCTCTTTTTTTGCATGTTCCAAGGTGACCAGTTCTGGAATTTGGGCGTAGGATTTGTCGACGCAATCATTGAGCCACAAAGAAATGCAGATGTTTCCTCCTGCGAAAATGGACCCGTCGGAGACGAAATTTGTTTCTGCCTTTTTGGGGTCCAACGAAACAAACTTGGAAGCTGGTTGGGATTTGAAGGTGAAGAATTTGTTCATGGGGAGCAAGGTTTTTAGTCCATGTTCAAAATTCAGAGACTATGAATTGCTCCCTGGCCGACCGTTGTAGTAGCTTTCTTGGTTACCAAATGGAGAGGCTGAGGAAAGAAAGGACTAGTTTTAAGACATAAAGGGCCTCATTGTTTTTTTCTCTACAAAGAATCAGCCCAAAATTTGAATTTGAAAAGTTAACTTTAGAATTATTTTTACGATATTGTCAACGTGTTTCTTTTTTAACATTGTCTTTACACACAAATTTTTTTTCTTCCCCTAATAACTCTTAGCCAACCGAATGACCGATAGAACCGAAAGAAACTTCATGCCCGGTTGGGAGGGCTTATTTTTGAAGGCTACAGTTTGAAAGTCTCCATTTTTTCGTTCTGGCATAAAAATTGAACTTTTCTTTCTTTAAGCCTTTTAGCTGTAAACACAACTTTAATACCCAATTGGGTATCACTTGCATGTGGTTCTTCCTTGAGAGTACATATGATCAGTATTCAGACTTCGTATGTCTGAACATGCGCTATGCGTCTAATTAAGAAAAAAAGCCCAGTAGCCCACTTTTCAGGTTATGTAACATTTTTTTTAGAAAATAGATTAAAATGCGGCCTCTACATCTACAATGGATATACACAGCCCAGGTTCTGTAACATATGGAACAGATACCATGAACTCATCAGAATAACGAGCAAAAGGTTCATATTTCAGAATTCAATCTTTTCTCGGCTTCAGCTACAGCTACAGCCTCACTCAAGTCACTGCATCAACGGACATGCTAAAGCCAACCTAGACACAACATAGTTCATACAAAGGCGAAAAACATCAAAGCGTATAAGTGAATCGCCTGATTTTTTTCTCAGGTTTTAAAGGAGAAAGTTCATACGAAGGCGATAAATATCAAAGTAAAAAGTGAATTGCCCGATTTTTCTCACGATAAAATCTCGTCGGTACAGCTCGATTCCATTTCCACCTACACTAGCTATCACCTTCCTCCCATCTGTTCGTTTGTGGCCTCGCCGTCATCCTCTCCCTCTCAACCTTCTCCAAGCATATGGCGATTACAATTTAACATCATCTTTTGTCTTGACCTCACCTCTGAAAATAAAAACGAAGGGAGAAGGAAAAAAAATTGCTGGGTTTCCACGGACACCGCAAAGCGAGATGGTAGGGGATAACATCCGACGTGGACGCTCCTGCGCCCTTGGCTTGCAGATTGGCTCTGCTTGGACTCAACCAAACCTGTCATTTTTCTCACTCACTCACTAACTCACAGGCCATACAGCTCTATCGCCTCAGCCAGCCAGCAAGCAAAGCGAAACCGGATTATTATTATTTCTCTCCCCTTTCTAGCTCCAATTTCTACTCAAACAGTAAGATCACCTCTGCAGCTTGCTTAACTAATTATCTCTGATGCAAAGCTTTCAACAAAAAAGAAAAAAGAAAAATAATTTCTGGTGCAGCTAACACCTTATCAGATACAGGGAAATTAAGCAGACATATACATGGGATTGACGAAGCCAGATTACTGTGTATGAGTAGTCGTTACACACTCTCAAAATCCGTGCACTTTGTTAGCATGCTATGCCAGTGATGGCTGCAGCTAGAGCTAGAGCAGAGCTAAGTAGCAGCTAAGCACCACTCCATGAGGCGAGCTACGAGGGCCTCACGAACAGAAGGCACCGGCAAGGCCCCTTATCTGCCACGTCGGACGGGTGTGGGCCCCACGAAAGGACACCATGGCTCCCTATATAGCCTTCTTCAGCACCCTATCCATCCTCCCTGCCTCCTCCTTCGCACGTATTACGTGCGAAAAAAAAAAAATCATCAGCACAAGATCGAGGAGGCTTTATCTGAACAAGGTACACACATCCATCTCCATTAGCGTCTTCTATTAGATCATCAATGATCGTAGGTGTATGAGTAAATTCAGTTTAGCCATATGGTTGGATTTTGTATGTGCAAGAAGAAATTGAAACTTAGACTAAGTTCAGAGAAATTTTGCTTTGTTATTGTCTAGAGCTAGCAACTTGAATTTTCAAAACAGAGAGCCAGTAGCCGCATGAATTGATTTCTTCTGGATAAGCACGAGTTAATCTGTCAAGTAGGATCAGAGCACGCACTAATAGTCGTTTCTTTAATTAAAAAAAAGGAAGAAAGGACTAATGGTTTCCTTGGATAAGTGAAACTGTCCAAATTGATAACGTCTTCTGCGTTATTAGTGACAACTAGTACTAGCAAGTACTCCTGCCTTTGTTTTTCTTTCGAGATAGTAGTGTACTGTTATGTCTAACTAAAGCCATGTATTAATTATATGTTTGCTATGTTATATAGTCGGATAATTAGAGCAAAACAATTAACAAACCGTATATAGTACAACTAAGATAGTAAGATGAGATTATCACTAGTCATTTTTCAAAGAACACTTTCAGAAGTATATTAGGCAGGAGTTTTTATTGCTGTGGGACGAATAATTATTTTTTGTTTGGGCCTGATGGGCCTTTGTGTGTGTGTGTGTGTGGGCAGGGAGATGGCGGACTACGTGTATGGGCCGGGGCGGAACCACCTGTTCGTGCCTGGGCCGGTGAACATCCCGGACCAGGTGATCCGCGCCATGAGCCGTCAGAACGAGGACTACCGCTCGCCGGCGGTGCCCGCCCTCACCAAGACCCTCCTCGAGGACGTCAAGCAGATCTTCAAGACCACCACCGGCACCCCCTTCCTCTTCCCCACCACCGGTAACCCAACCAACCTACCTACCTAGCTTCATCGATCGACCACGTCCATAGCTAAGGGTTTTAACTGGCTAACCCGCAAACCCGCTTACAGGTCAATAAATGGGTTTACGGTTTATTTTAATTTATAAGTGGGATCGTAGGTTAACCGTTTACACCTTTTTTATCTATGGTGGCGCCCGAAGATTGATTGATTGCTTGCTTGCAGGGACGGGGGCGTGGGAGAGCGCGCTGACGAACACGCTGTCGCCGGGGGACAAGATCGTGTCGTTCCTGATCGGGCAGTTCAGCCTGCTGTGGATCGACCAGCAGCAACGCCTCAACTTCAACGTGGACGTGGTGGAGAGCGACTGGGGCTACGGCGCCGACCTCGCCGCCCTCGACTACAAGCTCCGCCAGGACCCCTCCCACTCCATCAAGGCCATCTGCATCGTCCACAACGAGACCGCCACTGGAGTCACCAACGACCTTTCCGCCGTCCGCAAAATCCTCGGTAACATCTTGAGCTTTTTATCACTTTCTTGTCTTCTTTCTCTTGATGAATTACTCATGCTCATCCATGGCAACGATGGACGACGATACGCGCAGACAAGCACAGGCACCCGGCGCTACTACTGGTGGACGGGGTGTCATCGATATGCGCGTTGGACTTCCGCATGGATGAGTGGGGAGTGGACGTGGCGCTGACGGGTTCGCAGAAGGCGCTCTCGCTACCGACGGGTCTGGGCATCGTGTGCGCGAGCCCCAAGGCGCTGGAGGCGAGCAAGACGGCCAAGTCGGTGCGGGTCTTCTTCGACTGGAAGGACTACCTCAAGTTCTACAAGATGGGCACCTACTGGCCCTACACCCCATCCATCCAGCTCCTCTACGGCCTCCGCACCGCCCTCGACCTCATCTTCGAGGAAGGCCTCGAGAACGTCATCAAGAGGCACAACCGCCTCGGCACCGCCACCAGGTCGGTCACCGAGGAAGAACATTTTGACGTTTAGAACAAGATTCGGTCAAACTTTTGAACGTGAGATTCTGACGGCGTGATGTGCATATATAGGCTGGCCGTGGAGGCGTGGGGGCTCAAGAACTGCACGCAGAAGGAGGAGTGGTTCAGCGACACCGTCACCGCCGTCGTCGTGCCGCCGTACATCGACAGCGCCGAGATCGTGAAGCACGCCTGGAAGCGGTACAACCTCAGCCTCGGCCTCGGCCTCAACAAGGTCGCCGGCAAGGTGTTCAGGATCGGCCACCTCGGCCACCTCAACGAGGTCAGTACACACACAACTCTGCAGATCGATTTGCAGATGAAAATTATTGCAGCAACATCTGACTCATCTCATTGATCTCCATAACTCTGCAGCTGCAATTGATGGGTGCCCTGAGTGGAGTGGAGATGGTGCTCAAGGACATCGGCTACCCGGTGAAGCTCGGCTCCGGCGTGGCGGCGGCGGCGGCGTACCTGTCGAATTCGACGCCGCTCATCCCGTCCAGGATCTGAAGCACAACGAACGAACGAAGGAAAGCAATTCTCAGCAGCGATGGTTCTGCCTGCAGTTTGGCAGAACGGAACAGCGGCAAATTAATCCTATTGCATATAATTTGGTCTCTGTATGTAAAGTTAAATTTTTATACGCTCCATCGATCAGCTCTATGCTAAGGAGTAAGGAGTATAATTTTGTGAAGGTACTGCAGCTTTTACTTAATTAATCTTGAACCTCGATGTATACAACAGTGAACAGTTAAATTAATCATCATTCCCTAATGCCTCTTAATTTTAACTATATATAGATCGATCGACTGATCTGTTTCTTTCTTCTTGTTCTTCATAACAAAAGTACCTACTCCATTTTATACTGTAGTTGCTTCAATTTTTTTCATAATCAAACCTTTTAAATTTAATCAAATTTATAGAAAAATATATTAATATTTCTAATACAAAACAAACATATTATCGAAATATATTTTATGTTGTATTTAGTGAAATTAACTTGGTGTTGTAGATACTACTAATATATTTTTTTATAAATTTGGTTAAACCTAAATAAATTTGACTCAGAAAAAAAGTCAACGACTTATAATATGAAACAGAGGGAGCAGTGCTCCGTAAGATTGTAACAATGCAGTAGTTCAAATCCAAATTAACACCAAATTCAATAAAATTTACCAAACAAAGTACTCAAATTAATCGTCGTGGGCTAGTTCAATGTGGTTAATTAGCTAGCTAGGTTATTGAATTAGGCGGCCTTGGCGAGCTCCCTGTCGACGGCCACCTTGAGGAAGCTGCCATCCTCGACGACCATCTGGACGGGGAGGAAGCCGAGGCCATTGGCGACGGCGAGCATGACCTCCTTCATCTCGGCGCGGAACTCGTGGAGGCCGACCTTGCCGTCGCCGTCGCGGTCGAAGCGGGCGAAGAGGCCGCGGTAGAGCCCGTCGTCGGCGCCGCCGTGGCCGTCGTCGACGCCGAAGTGGGTGTCCAGCACGCGGAGCGCCATGAGCTCCCCGGACATGTCGGCGTAGGAGAGGACGCCGTCGCGGTCGGCGTCCAGCGCCGCGAAGCGCCCGTCCACCGACGCGTTGAAGGCGGCCTCGTCGTCCACGAAGCTCCGCACCGTGCTCCCGTCCACGATCTCCACGCTCATCTTGACAAATGTTGTTGTTGTTGTTGTTGTTCTTGATCTTGGGGGTGGTTTGTTGTGTGAGTGAGATGCAAGCGTGATCGCCGCGTTTTATAGCGACGCCGGCGAGATGGAGAGATGGCGCGTTTGTGCGCGCGTATGGTTTTTGAAAGGCTGAGAGAGATCAGAGATGCTATGGGCGCCGCCGCCGGGGCGTGTGTGCTTGGAGCGAATTGAAGCGAAGATTTCACGGGATTCGCCGTGTTTTTCTTTTTCTTTTTGGCGTGAGATTTGTGGGCGAATGAAGGATGTGCGGAGACACGGAGTTAGTATCAGTTGGGGTGTCATGGTTTCTAACACTTTTGGTTGTGTTTGGATAATGGGAAATGAGGGGTGGGATTGCGATAGTAAAATGAATGAAGGGTTTGGATTAAATGGAAAAGGGAGAATGAATGGTTAGGATTTAAAAATGGATGGGAAATCATTTCCCTTTCCCATTTGACAAACACTTCCTTTGTTCACGTGTGGGTCACTAAAACCTCTACCATGAATAGAAATTTAAGCGGATGTGTAAAGACATGCAATTCACTTATATTCCAACATTCTTTCTCACGCGAGAATCCTTAAGCCTCTAGCGCAGAATATAAATAGGTTGTAACTTTTATTAAAAATCAATCAGGATTTGAACTCGAGACATTGAACTCTGATATCATGTCGAGTTATAAACACATAACAGCTTAACTCGAGAGTTTAAAATAATAAGAAAATATGGATAATTTATTTATTTTTGAGTGTCATTATGCAAGAATAATGAGTGTATTTTTATAACTTGTTAAGATATGTTTGTGTTCGATTGAATTGGTGTAATAATTGATCGTAACTATTTGAGTAACGACCTAGATTATATTTCATTATTACAAAAAGAAATAGCTAGAGCAAAGGGCTTTGGAGTTTGGAGGTGGTGGACGGCGGTTGGGAATCAAAAAAAGGCGGGGCAGAGGTGTCAAGGTCGGCACGGTGCATTTGGCAGTGTGACCGCGTGGGAGCGAAATGCGGTGGCTTTGCCGGGTTGCCCCCGGCGACAAGCATGGAACTTTCGGCCGACGAGGCAACGAGAACGATGGGCTGCCGCTGCGTTTTATGTTAGGCCGAAAGAAAACCACCAGGGGTTCACGATTGAGCATGCTGTACGCTGTCAGCTGTGATGTGCGTATGTACATGGTTGCTTGCTTGTGCATTCCGCCATCTGATTCGGCCCATATGGTTGGATTTCTTTTCTAAATGAAAATATATACATTAACCAAATAATTACGGGAAATTCTGAAAGAAAAGATGCCCTTGTTCCTTATTAAAAAAAAGAAAGAAAGATCGCACAACTACAAAACCCCTAATAGGGACACCCTTATATGTATCGGTTCATTTAAAACCGACACATATGAAGCTTTTCCCGTCCATCCGACATCTCACATAAGGCTAAAATTTAAAACCAGCACATATAAGTATCTATATGTGCCGGTTCGTATTAAAAACCTGTATATATAAGGTTGTCATATTATATGTGTTGGGTTTTTTTTTTAAAAAAAAGCCCGAAACATTAAATCACCAAGCTGAGCTAAGCCACGGTCCGTTCGCCCTGACTTATCTATCACCCACCTCATTTTCGGTTTTGGCATCTCCTCACTTTTCTCCCCACACTCTCTCTCAGCTCTTCACTCTTTTCTCCTCAGCTTCTCCTCGCTTTTCTCTACCGAGTCATCAGCAACGCGTGATTCTCTCCTCAGCGGCAGGCACCTTCCCCACAACGGCGCCTCGGCGGCGGCGCCCTCCTCAAGGCGATGGAGACCTCACCACGGTGGTGGCACCCTCCTCTCGGGCAACGCCACTCTCATGGTCTCACCACGAATGCGCCTCATCAGTGGCACCCTCATCACGATGGTTGTGGCAACCTATCCACAACACGGTGCCCTCCCCTTGGCCCTGCGTCCCCACAAGGTCAGGGTTGCCAGATCTAATTGCCACAAGCTCGAGGTCAGTGAGATCCAAGCGATACGGTGAGCTCGACAACGATAGTTCCCCGACCCGATCTAATGGTGGTAATTGCGGTCGAGCAACAACGACAGATACACCTCGTCCTATCCCCCAAAATCCCCCTCTCGGATCTCTCCCACCACCCACTAGATTTGGTCATGGCCTATTGGATTTTTGAGCAGTGATGATGGTGGGCGGCGGTAACGACCTCAGCCTCCAGTGAGATGCGGCGGCGGCGGTGGCCTTGGCCTTTGGTGGGCTACGACAATTAGGCTTCCATGTATTGATTTGTTATTTTGTTTTGTATGAATGGTATGGGTTTGTAATGTTTGGGATGATTCTGATTCATTGCAGTTGGATTTGCGATGATTTTGAGGCTCAATTTCTGAATATTGATCTTGGTTCGAAGCAATCAACTCGTCTTGATGAATCGAGTCGGGCCCGATGCTTTTTTTTAGTCATGAACTCCCCATAGATGCCGATTCCCAATCCGGCTGCGATGAGTCCCCTCATCGTACCGTCTTCGTGTTACTGGTTGGAGAGTCCGATATCTATGTGAGATTCCCAACATCTATTAGGTTTTCTATAGTAGTGTCAGGAAAAGTTATAACTTAACTTTATTTTAAACGTACCCTTATTTTTATCTTAAAATTGAAGTTACCACATACGTCCTATACTTTGCTCTAAGTTTCCATCAGTACCACAATTTTGGACTTTCTAATGGCAGACGCATCCTGAATTTGTGGAGGTTTTGCTTTGATCCAGATGGGCCAGATTGACGTAGGCCCATAGGCAAACTTTGTCCAATAAATGGGCCAATCCAAGTCTAGAACACACTCTTGCTCAGTTGGTTGCTCTTGCTTGGTCCGTGAGGAACAACACATTACCTCATCTATGGCGCATCCAATCCAGTATGACGGCGTCCAGTCCAGTACCAAAAGCAACACAGGATTAGCTCGTCGTACCCACACGTACTAGAGTTGTAGTACTACTACGTTGCGATCAACAAACGAAACGGACGCCGCTGATTGCCGATTTGGCATGGCTTGGAAGAGAGCAAAAACACAGAGAGAGAAAAAATCAGAAATAGTACTAACCTGATTTAAAATGTTGTTACATAGTATTGGATGTGACACATCACAGCATAATAAATCTGAATATGAACCAATAGTCCAATTAGTATGTAGCAATATTTTAGGACAGAGCTACTAGTTCATTAGCGGCCAAATAATTGAACCGGTGATTATGCTTGGGACGTCTCAAACCCGCATTTGAATGCTCTTCAGGCATCACAGGGATGGGAGCTACAACTATTACGACAAGCCTGAAGTGGTAGGAGCAGTCAGTGCTTCACAATTTGTTCAATTTGCTGGAAGTTTTGATAGAGTTGCAATGCATCCGAAACTGTGTGATTTTGATAGGAGAACCGATAATTTTCGTAGCACACAAACCGATAATTTTGATAGGACTGTCCTGTTTATTTCCAGTAAGATAAAGTTTTGGATATTCGTGGCACACTTTTCAAACTACTAAACGGTATGTTTCGTGCGAAAACTTTCTATGTGAAAGGTGTTCTAAAATATTAGATTAATCTATTTTTTAAGTTTGTAATATTAAAACTCAATTAATCACACGCTATTACCACATCGTTTTACGTAAAACACTTAATCTTTATCTTCATCTATATCTTCAGGAGATTCAACCAGTCCCGTTCTCTTCTCCAACAAAAGTTGGATGAAGACTGAGATTTTCGTGGCACGCTTTTCAAACTGCTAAACGATGTGTTTCGTGCGAAAACTTTATATATGAAAACTGCTCTAAAATATCATATTAATCTATTTTTTAAGTTTGTAATAATTAAAACTCAATCAATTATACGTTAATACCACCTGCGTAAAAAACTTAATCTTCATCTTTAGTAAAAAAGAACACTAAAGATGAAGATAAAGAAGTGTGCATTTTGCAGATCAAGTAAACCTTGTAGTCTTGTAGTAGTTGGTGAAAAGCAGAGGAGGCATACTGAAAGCCCCCAAGAGGCCAAGAACAAGGACCAAGGTCTCTGCTCTTCAAGTGGTCCAAGAGAGCATCAAAACCTGGAACACTAGTACTAGTACTCCTACTCCAAGATTAAGAGAGAGGTTAAAGAAATTGAAAGTTGCTGTGGGTCATTAATGGCAGTCTTAAAGTGCAGTAACACAGATGCCGCTCTGGTTTCTTCAAACTGAAGGGAAAGCAAAACAAGAGTTGAGTAGGAGTACAATGTGGAATGATACAGCATGTGATTGTGTCCATGAAGAAAAAACTTGTGCTTAATTTCGGCATGCTGGGCTTTACGTTCTCACTAATTCTGCTTTTGTACACCATGTGATCCCCATTTCCAAGCCATTTGATTATGTCGATTGCAAAGTAAGTTATAGGAGTGATGCTTGGTTTAAGCTTGAGAATTGAGAGCCCAGCTGAGCATGACAGCTCAAGAAATGCATGCTAAGTCCCCTTTCATGATCAAGCCTTCCTCACCTACCGCCGGAAACAGCTAATGACTCTGCAAATTTTGTCTGATTAAGTACTATACTTAACTACACCGGATACGAGCCACCGTCAGGGCAGGCAGCTGGTCCTCCACCGACACAATCTGCTGCGACCTCACGTAATCAAATCCAGTTTAGAGCTTAATTACATGGAGCTTGTCGAATTAGAGTTAGAGGTAGTAGTTCAGAACTTCAGAATTCAGATTCAGGAATGTTTAGAGTTTCAGACTGTCATGCACTGTCAATCGTGTGGAAAGAAAAAAAAAAGAAAAAAAGGAAAAGGAGAAGAGAAGGCAAGAAAGAGAGGAGACATAGGACATGTTAATCTTATACTACATTTTGCTTGTATGACTTCTAGTGGTATACAGCAATGCAAAAGCTGTTACTTATATGGCTGTATTAAGCATGTGCAGTTGAGCATCCTTCAGAAGACTGAAGGTTCTATTCAGAACTAAAATTCTCCAGACAATAACTCTGAAAAAGCAGCAGGTTTCTTCTACCCTCGATTTTTTTTAATGGTGGTGTCCGGTCTGTTTCAGGAAAATTGCCGATGGTGTGTTTGTCACACTCTTCCTTTCCCTAGACAAATAGAATGAATTCAGTAGTGCTTTGCTGTTCAGCACATGTTTCGCCTACAACAGATTATATTATGTCATAACACTTATTAACGATCAAAAAATTATTTATGTATAAAACTTTTATATGTATTCTTAGCAGTTTAAAAGCCACTATAAAAAATAAAGAGTAAAATGTATCAGCGGTTCTTAAACTTGTCAGGAGGTTTCAGTTAGGTCCACGAACTTGCAAAGCGCACATCGAAGTCTCTAAACTTGGCTTATTGTATCATCCCGGTCCAAAACCGCGTTTGACCGTGGTCTTGCCTACATGGCATGCCAAGTGTACGATGACATGGAATAATTTTATTTTTTTCTCTCTTCTTCCTTTTTTTTCTCTCGTGCCTCCGCCGGTCGACGCGGGAGCAAGGACGGCGCGGCACCGGAGGGAGTGGAGGTAGAGGACCTCCTCGGCAAGGAGGCGTTCGCGGTCGGCCTTGGGAGGCAGCTGGTCACGGTGCCGCCCCCGTGGCGACGAGTGGCCGGAGATCGGCGGTGTGCGGCGGAAAAAAAAAGGAAGGTGGTGCCACGAGCAGGGCGGGCGCGAGCTCGACGGCGGCAGGGCGAGCTTGAGCCGACCGCGCCTAGGGGGAGGGGTTGCCGACAGCGGACACGTGGGGGCCAGCGCCGGAGTTGTGGGGCGAAGAGGCCGGCGGCGAGCGCGGGGGGAGGCATCGGCGAGCTTGGTGCACGCGGGGGGAGGTGTCGCCGGCTGCGCCCGAGGGGAGGGTGCCCTTGCGTGCTCACCTCCGACATGGTGGCTCGGCGAAACCGCGGCAGTGGTGGCGCCCATGGCGTGCAATGGCGGTGGCACGCGCGCCCACAGAGGAGAGGAGAGGGCGGCGGCTCGGTTGCACAGGAGGGAGAAAAAATAAAAAAAAATTACATGTCATCGTCCATGTGGCATGCCATGTAGGCAAGACCACGGTCAAACGTGGCTTTGGAACGGGATGATACAATAAACCAAGTTTAGGGACTTCAATGTGCGCTTTGCAAGTTCGTGGACCCAAGTGAAACCTCCTGAAAAGTTTAAGGTCCGTTGGTGCATTTTACTCAAAAATAAATTACAATAAAAACATAACAATCAAATTTAAAATTAGATAAATTTTAGCTGCGGCTGACAACACGATGACCAAACAAAAGAGCTGGTGAGGAAGTTTGAGGAATCCTGCTATCTAGATTTTATAAAGAAGGCCAAAAGAGGCACATTAGTGCTTTTGTCAGTACATTCACATGAACTCACTGAGTCACTGGGTGGTTTGTTGCATTGATCATCTTTATAACTTGATAAAGCAATAAGTTAAGCAAGCATTGTTCATCTTTACAACATCACCCTTTTTGGATCACCACATTCCAGCTCTCCTGCTTTTTTTATTTACACTAAAGCAAAGGATGATCAAAGAAGCAAACAATTCAGTTTTTTTTTTGGAAAAGCAAGAAACTTCCTTACTTGCAAGCATTGCAATGCCACTGAAAAGTACCAGCAGTTTATGGATGCTAATGCCATCACTAATCATCCACCAGAAGCAAATGCAATCTACTCCTACTCCCCCAGAAAACAAACAACAGAGAGCCAGGACAGAAAGGGGCAGCTCCTATCTGGCCAGCTTTTATTTAGCTGTTCTTCTTTTGGATTTACTATCTTTTTATTTTCTCCAGATGAAAGCCTGAAAACAGTAGTGAGCCCTCTCTGTCCTCTACTCAATCCTCATCAACAGCTGCCACCCATGATTTCATTATCTTTTAACTTTCCCCACATTTTATATAGCCACTCTCCTCCTTAACTCCCCTCCTACTCTCCTCCTTTCCTTCACTGCCTTCACTTCCCTGCTCAGCTCAGCAGCTCAGGTCAGTCTCCTCAGCATTGTTTCAGCTGCAATGCCATGCTCAGAATCTCTTCTCTTAATTTTTTGGTTTCCATGAGTTCCAGTATGATGTTTCATGGGTTGGTCGTCTTGGAGGCAGCCATTTGTTTAGGGCGCATTTGGATCTGTTCCTCGCAGTTCTTGGCCCGAGGAAAGAACAGATCTTTGCGCCTCTCTTGAGCTTGGCGTCTCTTCTTGGTGCTCTGCGTTTATGTTCCTTCAGGTTGAAGGGAAATGCTAATGCAAAGCTTAGCACTTAACTGTTCTTGGCTCCCAAATTCCAGAGATTTGGATGCTTCCAGTGGTGCTGAGATCTGCAGGATGTAGTAGTAGGAGTACTGTTTTTGTTCTTGTGTTAGATTATGTGGTCTCCTGATTTGGTTGGTGGCACCTAACAGTTGAAGTAGTAGTATAATGCAGTGGTCAATTCGGACTAGATCGAGTCTTGAAAGTGCCCCATCTTGTGCATTTGTCTCTCTTGGTGACAGGGAAAGGGCCATTAATTTGTGCTAAATTTCAGTAATCTGAAAACTCTGCTCTAGGAGCTAGAAAGATCTGAACAATAATGAGCCTGGTTAAAATTCTCAATGTTCAGAATTACCACGAACTGTAGTAATCTGAAGCACAAGAAGTTGGTTTTCTGGCATTTCAGAATACAGAACAACATTACAGATCTCTTGTATGTTGATTTGAACTTAAGTACTCTACTAAATGTGTTCAGTAAACACTGTAGAATTCACAAGATTAAGAGTAATTCTATTCAGCAGTTACAGACTTGTGCTCCAGAAACGCATGACAAAAAAAATTCAGTGCTGAATGCTTCACTTCACTGTTCTTGCGTGACATCAGGGACTTCGAGGATGATGGAATCCAAAGCAGCCATGATGGTGACCATCCTGCTCTGCTGCTCCTCCATCTCACCGGCGTTCGCGCAGAAGCACAAAGGCCCGCCCGCCGCGGCGGCCGTGAGCCTCCCGCCGTCGCCGGCGCCGTCCCCGGCGGCGCCGCGCCACGTGGACCTCGCCGACCTCCTGAGCGTGGCGGGTCCGTTCCACACGTTCCTCGACCTCCTGGAGAAGACGGACGTGCTCAGGACGTTCCAGAGCCAGGCGAACGGCAGCAAGGACGGGATCACGGTGTTCGTCCCCAAGGACGCGGCGTTCGCGTCGCTGGCGAGGTCGGCGACGGCGAACCTCACCTCCGACCAGCTCAAGTCGCTGGCGCTGTACCACGCGCTGCCGAGGTACTACTCCCTCGCCGAGTTCAACAGGCTGGGCGGCGCGGCCAGCCCGGTGCCCACGCTCGCCGGCGGCGAGTACACGGTCAACGTCACCGACGACATGGGCACCGTCCATGTCGGGTCGATGTGGTCCAACCCCAAGATCAGCAGCAGCGTCTACTCCACCCGCCCCGTCGCCGTCTACGAGGTGGACAGGGTGCTCCTCCCGATGCAGATCTTCAGGACCGACCCGCCCATGGCGCCGTCGCCGGCGCCGGCGCCGGACGCCAAGCCGGCCTCCGACGCCGCCAGCCCGCTCCCCGGGAAGTCGTCGAGCGCCAAGGCGAAGGCGGACGACAAGAAGAGCTCGTCGTCGCCGCCGTCGTCGCGCCGCGGCGCCGGCATTGCCGGCTACTTCTTGGCTCTTGCTGCATCTGCCTCAGCTGGATTGCTGCTCCTGTGTTGATGCTAAGAAACTTTTCTAATTCTTTTTTTTTTTGCATGAATTGTTGGTTGCTGGATAATTTTATTCTTTGGACATAGTAGGGGCATTGTGTTAGGATTAAGTTTTATGGGAGTATTTCCGTCATATGCTTGTATGATTAGTCGATGATTACTTGTTTATCCGATGCATGTTGCGAATTGCAGAAGGTATTTTATAGGGTTAATTTGATCCATGCCACTCTAAATATGGCAAATAAAAAAATACCACTACTATTCGCGTTATCGGCCGAGTGCCACTGAAAATTTTTAAAATTGGATCCATGCTACTCCTGTCACTTTTACCGTCCTCCTTCCTCATGTCGGCATCCTCACCGTCACCAGCAGCAGCAGTGGAAGTAGCAGTGGGAGCGGGAGTAGCGGCGGCGGTGGCACGGTGCACGCGAGGCGCGGGAGGAGAAGTGGCGGCGGCCCTCGCCGACCGGAGCTGGAGGAGGAGACAGGGATCGGGAGGAGCGGCAGCGGCGGCGGCCCTTGTCGGCAAGGTCGGCGGTGCCTGAGCTAAAGGAGGAGATGGGGATCGAGAGGAGCAGTAGCGGCGGCAGCCCTCGTCGGTGGGGTTGGCGGCGACGGAGCTGGAGGAGGAGACGGGGATTGGGAGGAGCAGCGGCGGAAGTCCATCATCCGCGGTGCCGTCGGTGTGGAACCTAGTGCTCGCCGGAAGCCCATCCTCCTCGCCGCGGTTGTGGGGTGTGGAAGGTGGCGCAAAGGGCTGCGAGGTCGGGGCAACGTCCTACACGGAGCCCCCTCGTCCCATGGGCGTTCGGGACGCGACCTCGTCGGCGGCAACCACGGTGAGGTTGGCGGCGTGAGAGAGGAGGACGGAAATAATGATGGGAGTGGCATGATTTTAATTTTAAAAATTTTCAGTGGCACCCAGTCGATAACACGAATAGTAGTAGCATTTTTTTATTTACCACATTTGCAGTGGCATGGATCAAATTAACCCTATTTTATACTGCACCGGCAGTGATATGCATGCTCATGATCTGTAGAAACAAACCGGCGGCTAAAAACGAAAACTGTTTTGTTTTAAGATAATATATATGATTTTCTAGCATTTTTTTATTTACCACATTTACAGTGGCATGGATCAAATTAACCCTATTTTATACTGCACCGGCAGTGATATGCATGCTCATGATCTGTAGAAACAAACCGGCGGCTAAAAACGAAAACTGTTTTGTTTTAAGATAATATATATGATTTTCTATTAAAGTTGGTTAATTATATATCGAGATGATATAACTACGGTGCACACTCGCGGTCCCTTAGTAAAAACAAAAACAAAAACTAATGGTCGGGTGGCCGACGGCTAGGGCTAGTCTTCCTGCGCATCTTCGTAAGGTTTCGACTCTCTAATCCTCATGGTTTACCGTAGCTTTGGAAAGAGCGGAACGTTAGGGTTTTCGATTCTTTCGTTTCACCAGGGTTCTTGATTCTTCCGTTTCATCGGTCTCGATGGTTATGGGGTTCATCCGCTTCATTGGGGACCTATTTGGAGATTAGGAAGCTCCTCCTCCTCCGCCACCCCCTCCCGCTAGATAAAAGCAACAGCTTTTAGTTTTTACTCTTTTTTCGGTTCGAAATCCTTTCCTTGTAACTGGCAACGACCAGTCTGGTCGGCTGCATTGCGTAACAACAACTCTATTTTCTTCTAATATACTGATGTGTAATATCTATTTTGCGTGTTTACGGAAAAAAAAACTATTGGTGTGTGGTTAAACGTAGGCCCCTTGAAACGTTTTGACAGTGCGAATGCTAATTAATATTAATGAAAATTGTTTGGCGATTCAAGAATATTCTCAGGGGGGGTAAAAACGCTACAGACAAGGAACACATTTTCATCTTTGAGCCAAAACCTGGCTACTTATCAGTTCACCGCCGGAGCATGGCTGATATCTTCGGTGGCCGCCGGCGGCGGCGAGGCTGAGGCCGGCGCAGTGTGATTAGTGGGCCAACGTTGGATCAGCCAATGGCCCGGCCCAGATACCACAAGATTAGCCATCAATTAGCAAACCGTTGGTTGTTTGGCAGATAAAGTTTATTTTAGATCCCTCAGCTAAGCATCGAGTTTAAATTGTGTTCGTTAACCATAAAACCGGATATAAAACATCCCTTATCTTTTAAAACTAATTATTAGAAGAGAGACCTAAAGTGAACATTTTTCTTGTTCAGCGGCCTATTTGTCTAACCATAATTTTCCAAGCTAGGCCTTTGCTCGAAAGGCCGAAACAGTGATGAATGGAGTGGTAAGAGAAGTACTAGCGGTAGAGGCCAAAGCGGTTGGTCGGATGACACGTCACCTCTCGTGCTAAGTTGGTTAACTTTGGTTATTACTCGCACCGATTAGGCGAAGAGTGCATTGCAAATTTAAAATGCTTATGTAAGTACTCCCTCTGTCCACAACTACAGGGGATAAATGGCCCTTTGGTTTGTCCAAGATTATAAGGGATTTTAGTTATCCCGAGAGAATGGTACAACAGAGATCAGTATTATCCCGAGACAATGGTACAATAGAAATTAGTAGTCACCCGTTTCCATCTGAAAAAAGAACCATAGAGAAAATCACGTGTAGTATGCGGAAAGAAACATATAGAAATATAGAGTCCCCACCACCCCTTATCCGAAAAGGAAAAATATACGAGAAAAAAAATCCCAGCCTCTCACTTGTTATCCTATTGTATATCATGCACCACAGCACCAGCGATGCTGATGCCGGTCCTCGCTCCTCCCTCCTAGCGGTGGCTGTGCCATTCGAGAGCCTCCTCCTCCTTCCTAGCGGTGGTTGCGGTGCTTGAGATCCGCCTCCTCCCTCCTAGTAGTGGCCGTGCCACCGACTTCTCCAGCCCGCTCTGCCTTTCTCCACCAATGGCAACGCCTCTCGGTGCTCTATACCTCTTCCCTCCCTTTTGTCGGTGCCTGAACACTATACCCCTCACTACCTCCCCTTCCCAAGCTGATGCGGCGCGACGCTCCTCCTGCCACCCTTCCTCGTGAAGGGATCCATCATCTCCTTCCTTTCAACCTTCCTCTCCGGAACCATATGGCAACCGTCGAAACAAGTGATTCTAGGGTGGCAGCGGGCTTGGAGGGTGTTGTCCTTGCAAATTAGATGGCTATATCGGCGTTAGAGGGATGTGGCTCAAATGCACGTGTTGAGGTACGACGGCTTAGCCCAGGGTTGGAGTGTGGGGCTGTGAGAAGCAGTGTCGCACGCTGTTGCAGGCTTGCCGCCACGATAAACGGCGGGACACTTGGTGGAGCCACACTAACGAGTACCCTGTTCAAGGAGTGGATTTTGTCTAAGATACAGAAGATGTGGGCAGCGATGAGTTCATTTTCATCCTCAATGGCAAGTTTTTGGTTGAGATCATGAATTCCTTCCTGTTCCTCTATTAGGGGCAATTTTAGATCGATTGGCATGAATTAATGGTTATGTTATAGAACTTAGAAATATGATTGCTATTGATTGTATTTTTTAAACAGGAATACTAGATCCAGGGAGTAAAGAGGAGAAATGTTAGGCAAATAAGCTCATATTTATAGTAGTGTTGTTTCATTCTGGCGGCATGTTTGACATTTGAGTTTTAAACTGTGATATCTGTAAGTCGCGCCAATTTGCAGATGTGGTAGAAAATATGTTCTGACAGACTCATTAGTGTTAATTTGGTCTGATTTTTTAAGTTCATTCCCAACCCGCCAAATGCAACAGTTTATTCTCCAAATGAATATATTTTGCAATTCAATTAATATGCCATTGTGTACTGCGAGTGCGAAGAATAAAATGCTTGGCTCTTTCTGTCAAGCGGAAGCCGACGGAGTTATTTACTGCGAGAGAGAAAGGGGCAAAAGGGAGCAGTAAAAAAAAAAAAAAGCTTCAGCTCAGCCTCGTTTCCACGGGACAAAAAAGGGGGTCACACAGTAAAAAGAATCCCGACGCTGCACCTTCCTCCACGGCTCCATCCACGCCGTCCACGAAACACGTCCAACCCAATCCCCACCGTCCGTTCCTTTCACCAGCACGGCCACCTGCCCGCAACGCAGCCTCCCCGCCTCACGTGTCAGAGCCCATCCCGATCCGACGGCCCACGCGAGCTCTACGCCCCCGGAAGGCTGGCCTATCCTACGGCCTACGTCGCCCGGCCCTACCCCCATGCATCCGGAGCCGTTCCACCCTCACTGACAGGTCGGCCCCACCGGAGGATCCGCGACTCCTCCCCACGTCGATGGAGGCTACGCTTAGCCCATGACCACGTGGGCCCCACGGGTGGTGGGGCCCACCTGTCAGTGAGGTGGTGGGTGGACGGGTCGGTAAGTGAGGAGGAGAGAGAGGCGAGCATGAATTGGACGTGACCCTCTCTCCTCTCTCTCTCCCACTTCGTTCAAAGCGTGCGTGGTGTTCAGTTCATCTCTGTGCGAGAGAGAGAGAGAGAGAGAGAGAGAGAGAGAAGTGGTTGGGTTTTTGGCTTGTGGGTTTTGTGCAGGAGGAGGGGATTCGGATTCGGATTCGTCTCTCCGCGGCGATCGAAACCCTAGCGAGCGCATCCCGATGGTTTCCTGCTGCGAGCTGCTCGAATCGTGAGGTATGCGTGCTCGATGATCGTTTTCGTGTTGTTCGTGGCGAATTTTGGGGGTGATCGGTTGGCTCCGGTTTTTTGGGAGGGATTTTTGGGCGGAATGCTTGCGGTTTTTCGGGGAGGAGATTTTTCTGGGTGTGGTTGAGGAAGGTTCTGATCGATTGAGGTGAGGAGGCACAGCTTCGTCGGATGACCTCTTGGCTTCCTCCGTGGTTGGTTTCACGGTTCGTCTCCTCCTCACCGGAGAGGAGCGCTCGGAATCAGCCGGCGGTGGAGCAGCGGTGAGGTGGGCGACGCGTCGGCGGAGGCGCACTGGCGCCGAAATGTTTTGTGGCTCCGCGGCTTCCGCCATTGACGCGTTTCTCCACTTCCGGCTTCCGCGGCTCGTGTTCGACTCCCGACTTCACTGGCCTGCATTTTTCAGTTTAGATGAGCTGAGGGAAATAAGGATGTCGTAGACTCTTAATAATCGCATATCCACTTTCTGTGCACAAATGTGGCCATGTGGTGTGGCATGCCTGATTGCTTCGGCGAGCGGTTCTCCCTGTTAGACATCATGCACGGTGTTTCTTTTTTTTTTTTTCTGGTCGATGGCGTAAAAAAGCAAGTATAATATATTTTTCCATTTGAAGCGGTTTGGATCCTGATCCTGCAGTTTGGTAGTTTCCCTCAATTTTGGGATGTGTCGGGTGGATTTTGGTTCGTCCATTTGCAGATGTGCTGTTTCAAGTTCATCTGTAAACCGAGTCTGTAGCTTTCCGATGGAATGTTTATGCCATGCCATAATTTTTGCATGACAAATAGTAAGAAACTAGAGGCTGCACTAAAAAAACAAAGGAAAGAAACTAGAGGCTGATAGGAGAAGGCAGATTACCTTGTTCATATTCTTCATGGATATTGCGCTCTGGTGGAGAAGGCAGGTTAACTTGTTCATATTCTTCATGGATATTGCGCTCCGGAGGAACTAGATGAGCTTTTCTTCGTACTTACTAGGTGGGGTCCATGGGTGTAAGGTTGTTGCTTTCTATTTGCTATTTCTTTGGAAAGAAAATGATTGTTTGGATCATTTCATCCAACAATGAACTGCTAATGCCTTGAGCCTGTCTGTATAACCAATGGAGTGGTCAACTGGTCTCTGCTTTAAATTTATACTCCTGTTTGCAGCCAAGTGGGAACTTCTTGTATTCTGCATACTTGTAGTTTTAACTTTGACAGGCATAGCTACAGCCTATTAATTTAAGATATACTTACATGTTGCCACTTGTACTGTTTATAGTGCTTATTTGGATGAAATGCACTTCATTTTTGGCAGTTGTTAACTTTGCTATGAGAAAAAAAGAATCCTGTTTCTATAACAAACAATGTAGAACATTTAGTTTCATTCTGTAGTTAATTACTTTAATGAGGGTCTCATCATACAGCATTACTTTTGATTTATTGGTATTGTTTCAGCCAGAATAATTTGACTAAAGCAAAACATATGTTATAGAATATGCTACGGAAAGAGAAATAATTGTAAATTTCAATTACAGTGCTAAATAATATACTGTTTGGATGCTTAAACAGGTTTTATAAAAGGCATAAGAGTGAAGCAAGAATTTGCAATTGTAAACTCGAAGATATGACTGATAACGCTGAAGGCGAGAGTTCTGCTAATGTTGATTTGGTTTGTGCTTTATGTGATAATGGTGGTGAAATTGCAAGGTGCACGTCCTTTTCTTTGCTCTTGGATAATTTTTATATACAGCAAACAGATATAGTTCCTGCATTTAGAAATTCCTGAACCTTGCTCCCAACATTTATACTGGTCATTAAACATTTCTTGTCAAGTTATAGAAACTGTTTACAATTCTGGCTATGGATTTATTTCATTAATTCAAAGAGGTCTTATATTTTGGATTTTCTGTCTTTACAACTTAGTGTCCATCAGGGATTGAAATTTGGAGAATTTCGGCTGGATTTTTTCAATCCGTTGTGAATTTGGCCAAAATTTATTCAAATTCAGTCAAAACTTGTTTAAATTTTAAATACTTTCATACCAATATTTTCTGGAATTCCCGAAATTGCGGTCTTTTACGGAATAGTAAACACTGGTGTCCATTAGTCTGCAGAATTGGATTTAACTGCACCATACTTCGTAATTCTGATCTTGCAATAATGTATGTATACCAACAATTTCGTTCCTATACCTATATGTTGCCACTTACTAGTTATTCTTGTGCTATGGAATTGGCCACTTTACTGGCAACCTTGGTTTTTAATTCCTGTACAATGAACTACAGAAAATAAGGAGAAATAATTGATTTAATGGGTGAGTAAGATAGGTTATTCTACTTTGCGCTCACCTGGAATAATTTGTTGTCACCACCTATATGATCTGTTGTGCACCCTTTTGTTCGCTGAAACATAATTTGTATGTTTATCTTATCGATAGCACTATTGTGCTTGTAAGTGTGGTATATTATTCAATTAATCAGTAAAAATCCTCACGATTTTGTTTGAGTAAAGCATAAGCTATTGACACATGTATGCCAAGAGTAAAAAGTATACAACCTGAGAAAATGAGTAAAGTCCATCACCGGTCCCTAAACTTGTACCGCTGTGTCATCCCGGTCCCTAAACTCGCAAATCGACCGTTCAGGTCCTCAAACTTGTTCGACTGTGTCATCCCGGTCCCTAAACTTGCAGATCACTCGTTTAGGTCCTCCAACTTGTTTAGTTGTGTCACCCTGGTCCCTAAACAGGACGGCCTAAAAACTTTATATCAAAAAATAATTCATAACTTTTTCATGTGAACTCTAATGAAGACAAACTTTATATCAAAATTGTAGCCCTCGACACGACCTACAACTTTGTAGTTGAAAAGTTTTTTAATTAAAACTGTTTAGGGTCCCAAAATATTGTTGCATGTTTATAGATTTTGAAATTTTAATTTTAAAATTACATTTTGGGACAAAAAATGACTTAAAAATAAAAAAAAATCAACTACAAAGTTGTAGATCACGTAGAGGGCTACAAGTTTGATATAAAGTTTGTCTTCATTAGAGTTTACATGAAAAAGTTAAGGACGGCCTAAAAACTTTATATCAAAAAATAATTCATAACTTTTTCATGTGAACTCTAATGAAGACAAACTTTATATCAAAATTGTAGCCCTCGACACGACCTACAACTTTGTAGTTGAAAAGTTTTTTAATTAAAACTGTTTAGGGTCCCAAAATATTGTTGCATGTTTATAGATTTTGAAATTTTAATTTTAAAATTACATTTTGGGACAAAAAATGACTTAAAAATAAAAAAATTCAACTACAAAGTTGTAGATCGCGTAGAGGGCTACAAGTTTGATATAAAGTTTGTCTTCATTAGAGTTTACATGAAAAAGTTATGAATTATTTTTAAATATAAAGTCTTTAGACCGTCCTATTTGACCCAGATAATATTCAAATCCAAGTTTAGGGACTGGGGTGACACAACTGAACAAGTTGGAGGACCTAAACGAGTGATCTGTAAGTTTAGGGACCGGGATGACACAGTCGAACAAGTTTGAGGACCTGAACGGTCGATTTGCGAGTTTAGGGACCGGGATGACACAGCGGTATAAGTTTAGGGACCGGTGATGGACTTTACTCTGAGAAAATCTTATGTGCTGTGTAGCAAAACTTCTGGGTGTAGAGGAAGTTTTTTTTTGCTCAATTTTACAGCAGGATGTTTTGGATGGGAGCAAACATTACACATTCTTAGTGGCTAAAACTATTGTGCCATTGCGTCAATTTTTTTTAATTGCGTAAAAAAAAAACACTATTGTGCCAAGCAGCACTTTTGGAGAGGGCTGTTATGGAGCTCTTCAAGATGCATGAATGGAGATCTAGTATGGTTATGTGCGAGTTGAAATTTTGTATATCATATATTGGTATAGCTTCTTGTCTTAAATTTGTGAATCCCATTTGGTGTGGACGGTTTGTAGTGATTTACATTGACTTTGTGCAGCATTAGATGCAGTGGCCAGAATTAATAGAAAATTACACATTCTTTGTACTTCTCGTAAAATTTATGTGTTCTTTATTGATTGTATATTAGAGGCTTGAACCTCAACTATTGTCACTTGTTTGCTGTGAAAAATGCTCTGTGATGTATTCATTCATAACTTACCAATCGTGATGTGCATTTCTGCGACACTCTTGCAGCTGCGAAGGCAAGTGCCTCAGATCTTTTCATGCCATCAGGGATGCTGGTGAAGATTGTCAAACACTAGGCTACACTAGGCGTCAATTTGATGTATCTGTTCTGAATCTTCCACTCATGAATGATACCGTTTTTACTTCACATGTTTTACACATATTAGATGGTAACATTCACTTAGCTTTCCCATATTTACAGGCATTGAATCCTTTTTTGTGCAAGAATTGTGAGCTTGAAAAATATCAATGTTTTGCATGCATGAGGTTGGGTTCAGCTAAAACAGATACTCCTGAGGTTAATCTCTTTTAGCCCTTTTGTTATGGAATTCCAAGATTAGTAATTGATTGCACTCCTTCAAAATTATTCTATAAGTCTAATATGTGATTTATTCCTTCCTTTTAAAACTGTCTGAATTTCTTTTGATCTTCTGACCTGATAAATTGCTTTTATTTTTTAGGTATTTCCCTGTGCATCTGCGAATTGTGGTTATTTCTACCATGCTAAATGCGTTGCACAGTTACTCTTTACTGAAAATGAAGCCAAAGCATTGGAATATACAACAAAGATAGCCAGTGGGGTAAAATTTGCATGCCCACTGCACAAATGTGATGTTTGCAAGTATGGTGAAAACAAGGATGAAAAGGAGCTACAGTTTGCTGTGTGCCGACGGTGTCCCAAGGCATATCATAGAAGATGCTTGCCAAGGCAAGGATTTCTCTCTTTTTCATATTTTGCAGGAAGTGGATTACTAATGCATATTCTTTATGAGTTGATCATGAATGCATTCTTTGTGAGTTGATATTTATTTAACTTTATTCTTAAACTAATACATGCAAATCTATACATAGGAAAATCGCCTTTGATGACTTCGTTGACAATGGTGTATTTCATTTCCAAAGGGCGTGGGAGGGCCTTCTTCCCAATAACCGAATATTAATATTTTGCCTGTATGATTTCTCAGTTTTTTTTTATAAAATTGTTGCATTTGTTATTCAAGTCCACAAATTTCTGACTAAATCTTGTAATTTTTGCATAGGAAACATGATATTGATCCTAAACTTAGAACACCGACAAGAGATCATATTAAATTTCCTGATAATCCTGCTGTCACGAGAAAGCCCTTCGATGTAAATGGAATGAACAAGAAGGTGGTTAAGATACGGCTTCTTGAGGATTGTCCACCTGCCCCATTGTCCAGTGACAAAAAATCATTTGGTACAGTCAACCGTTTTTCCTCAAGTGATGTGATAACCAAAAAGAGGAAAGTGCTTGTGTCTGGAGGTACAAAACATTGTGCTCTTAGTGCTGTGGCTAGGGAAAAAACATCAGTTCCGTCATTTATCCCCTTGAGCTCATTCCCTGTTATTGATAAAAGCACTGAGAGGAGGTAAATCTTGCGCACTTCTACTGTTAATTGTTTTCCTCTTTCTTTCAGTTCTCATTGTTTCCTTTTGTTATGCAATCAACTTTGACTGCAAAAGTGAAAACCAAATGTTTGTTCCGCATAAAAACAACTCTAGTAAAGCTGTTGAAACTAAAAATTATACAGTTATAATTTGGGAGTGGCTATGGTACATGTGTAGTTAGTTTTATGCAATCTTGTAAACTTATCACATAATCCACTGATCATCC
The DNA here is from genome assembly GCF_000147395.1 of Oryza glaberrima. Taxonomy (NCBI): domain Eukaryota; kingdom Viridiplantae; phylum Streptophyta; class Magnoliopsida; order Poales; family Poaceae; genus Oryza; species Oryza glaberrima. Next base: position 21,935,880 of record NC_068333.1, on the reverse strand, counting down.
TACGAGTGGGAATGGTAGGAAGCAGAAGCAATATTTTAGGAGGGAAAACGAATCTTTGGTGGAAAATTTTACCATGTACCATAGCTACTCCTTTTATGTTTTGCTGTTCAACTATGTTTGAAAAAAAAATAAACTGCAATTTTTTGGATTGGTGTACCAGCAGTGAGTGCCAAGTTTATTTTGCTTAACTGCTTTGGGGTTTATTTACACTCTGTTGTAAAGGTACTGACTACTGAATCACATTGAGAAAAGTTGAAGAGGTAAACAGAATACAGAAATTTATTACAAATCATATGGGGACACCTGGAATTTCCGACAAGATTAGCATCCATTGTGGATGATTAAATGGTTGTATTCAAATTTGTTGGATTTCTGGCTGCTAACAAAGAATTCAGAAATGATTTGTTCCATGGTTTATTCAACAGACAAAATTTCATTGTACATGCAGTTTGCATGATACCCTTTAAAATGTCTGTTGAAGCTGAACTTAGGTGATGTTGTGTTTTTATTTACTGCAATCCGCAAAAGCTGAGATTATCCTTTAATTCAGGATTCATGAGTTCGCACAGAAAGTGTCATCTGATATAACCATTGAGGATATACAAAAAAAGCTAGTGGTTCCATCTACACACACACCGGTTTCGAAGAATACTGATAAGATTACATTGGGAATGGTGCAAAGATCTGTTGAGGTACTCTTCTGCGCTTCCTTAAAAGAAATGCCATGAATTTGGTTGATTCTTACATATTGTCCTTGCAGGCTATAAATGCTGCTCTGCATATGTTAGAAAATGGTGCATCCATAGAAGATGTCAAATCTGTATGTGCACCTAGTGATCTTTTCCAACTTGCAAGGTGGAAGGTACATGAATATATTGAAAACACACTTCCTTGCTGTAACAATGGTTTACTGCTGAATATTATGAACTCCTGTGTCTCATTCTTATATGTAATAGGCCTTATAGTTTGTTTCTCTTTATGCACAATGAGAATGGTCAACATCACACCAGATAATAGAAAAATTCCTATGATTCTAACATGCTTGTAATTGCTTATGATTGTGTGGAGTGATATATGCTAAAAGCAAGTTTGTAGTCTGTATAGAAATAACAAAACCTCTTCTATCCATGATATCATGAGCTATTGTCTGCAGAATAAACTGAATATATATCTTGCACCATTTCTTCATGGCATGCGCTACACATCTTATGGGCGCCACTTCACCAAACTGGACAAACTCGAGCAGGTTGGTATGCAGATCAGTAATACTGTGGGTTGGTTATTTTGCTGTACTGATCTATCATCCTTTTAATTTTCCTTTGGAAGAATAACATTTTGATTTCGGAAGTTATAAATATTATTTTTAAATGTTAACCCAAAACAGTCTTGTCATGAAATAAATATTCTTGCGAACGGGTCTGTAGCCAGTGGCCACAACACTCTAGTAGCACCTACCAGCGTCTAGTTCAACTCCCCTTGGGAGCAAGTTTTCAGGGTTGGTTTTAAAAAGGACACTCGCTGGCCCCTCGGTTAAAACACGTGTTAGAAAACAACCTGTGGGCAAGCCCTCGTGTACGGGACAGGGGCCTCAAAGCACAGATTAAGGCCCGAACCATGGGGGGCAGGTCCTCGTGTCAAGGGACCAGGGTTCATGGCCTTTCTTGGCTGGCTTTGGCTGCTGAGGCTTCTTCGTGAAAAAGCCGTGGGGGTGGTCTTTCCCCCACCGGTCAAGTTTCTTTTAAATGGATATTCTTGCCAATTCTTTGCTCATTATCGTCAGTTTTAACAAAGTTGTACTTGATTTTGTAATTGGAAAAAGAAATCTATATCTCGTCCTTCAACTCTTGTTCAGTTTACTCTTCATTACTCAACTATAAATTGTTTGAGGTTCTGCATGAATTAAATTGTTTCGTGATGAATACTTGGAAAAACAATGTTCCAATTATCAAATAGCCCTGCAAATATTACTTGTGAATCCAAAGTTCCAGACAATTACTGTGTCAATGAGGTTTATGTTTGGACCTCTGCACATTCATATGCAGTGGTACACATCACTTGTCAAATATTTTAATTACCACTCCCTTTGTCTCAAGATGGAGAGATGATCATCATTTCATAGAAGGAACTGTTTGGCCTCCCGCTGTTTAGAGAAGAAGTTGCCATGATTAAAATTAAGCAAGAACAAATTATGCTACCCCTCTACCATTCCTTGGCATGTACCATTTTTCTGTATTTTTATGTGCTGAGAGTTAAACGTGGACAAATGAATCAAACACATTTTTTTTTAAATCTTATTCAAGTGTCAATCTTGTCTTGTGATTTGCTTGCATAAATATGTCCACTGCACCAATAAACAAAAGTAGGAATTTGTTTCATTTGGTATTACCAATGGAAATTTCTAGAGATCTATATCCTTTTGCTACTTTTTACCACTTGTGAATTCAATTGTGATGAATGAAAACCAAACTTCACATTTCAATTTTCATAACCACTGTTGTTTGATTTCATGCCCTGTTTTTATTAGCACTGAAAAATAGTGGTTATTCTTACCTCGGGGTTATTGTTATGCTTAACTATTATATACTCTAGTTTCTACCTTCTTCTGATGCTGTTTTTAGTACTGACATAACAATGTTTAAATTATGCAGATTGTAGATAGGCTACAATGGTATATTGAAAGTGGTGATACGGTACATGTTTGTTCTGCTTTGTTATGTAAATCTGGTCATCATGAATGTGCATAAGTGATGCAACATACAGGTTTCAATGTGCTTGCTTTTTGTGTCATGCATCTGCATAAATTCTGGTGTTCGATTGTAGCGATATTGTATCGATGCTTTATCCTTGCCAAGCTTAGATATCCAGGTTCAAATGAAGTAAATTAGCTCGAGCAGTTGTTTATTTGTACTGGGAGTCTGGGAAGAGCCTGCTGGCTCTCAAAAACTAACACGGAGATATATTTTCATTTATTCGTGCTAATCTTGCTCTATGGATTTTGATATTATGCCGAGTCATGACAATGGATAACCTCAATGTCCTAATTTCGATACTATGCAAACAATTACCCTAGCTGCTTAGCATAGATACTAAATGATTGCAATAATGTAATAGTAGGATTTATGTGTCACCGTCTGCTCGATCTGTCAAGTGTTTAATGTCACTTGCTTTATACCCTTGGATTAACCTCTCAAATCTTCATACTGTGTTTCAAGAGAAGTAGATGATGGCAGATTTTCTATTTTATTGATGTCTTGATTTGACTCTTTGTAATCGTGCTTGCAATGCTGTTGATCTACCAACTTAATGCTATGTTTAGTTTTCCATCTGATATTGATTGTACCAATTTTTTTGGGTTCATAATAAAAATAGAAGACCTTTACACATGATCTAGATGTGCCACTTCTAACAATTCACTACACATTCCTTTTCCTGTCTGTTTTAGGTTGTTGACTTTTGCTGTGGCTCAAATGATTTTAGCTTATTATTGAAGGAAAAGCTTGAAGCTTCTGAAAAAAGTTGCTTCTATAAAAATTTTGATCTCATTCAACCAAAGGTGGGGGTAATATATGATGTTTTTTTTTTTAATATTGAACAAGTTACCATGCATGAAATAGATACGTTCAGTAAGATGGAAATACCGGGGAGATTAAAAGGGTAAAAGCTACATATATGAGGGCCTAGTCATGCACATGATAAATATTTTTGTCACACCCTATCCTGTGTTGAAGCTGAGACAACATACCTCTTTCCCTAGAATGACTTCAATTTTGAGAGACGAGACTGGATGACCGTTCAACCAGATGAATTGCCCACAGGATGTCGATTGGTATACTCACAACCCAGCCATTCATTTTATTTGTTCTCACAGATTGTCCTAGTCAAATTCTCAGTTTTCTCTACTTGATATTTGCTATTTCCCTCAGATCATGGGATTGAATCCTCCGTTTGGGTTTAAAGCTTCTCTTGCTAATCAATTCATTAATAAAGCCCTCACTTTCAAGCCCAAGCTGATCATACTCATTGTTCCCAAGGAAACTGAAAGGTACTGTCCCACTCTCCATATATACTTGTGGCTGTCATTGATTGTTAACACAGCTCCATTTTTTAATGTCTGGTAGGCTGGACAGGAAATACCCACCATATGAGCTAATATGGGAGGATTCTCATCAGCTTGCAGGAAAGGTACGATAGTACTCTCCTTGGTACAGTTGCATGTTATCCTTTACATGGTGTTGCAAAATTCCGTTCTGACTGTTTCTTTGGAAAACTGTAGTCGTTCTATTTGCCTGGGTCGCTTGATGCTGATAACAAGGTTATGGAACAATGGAATATGTCACCACCTCCTCTTTCTCTATGGAGCCGTAGTGATTGGGCTCGGAAACACAAGGAAATAGCTAAAACAATGGGGCACATCAGTAAAAATGTGTGGTACTTAGATGATACTCAAAGGTCTGTTGTAAACACAGGGCATGCACAAATGGCTAATGAGGGGGATGATGACCTTGACAACAAAGAAAGACAAGAAGAGGCACCACTAAATGCCTCTGTTATAGATCAGTTGTTGTCTGACACATACCATGATCCTACTAGCTCGCCAGGGGACTACTGGACAGATACCAATGGAAGATCACGGCAGCCTTGCAACTACGAGGGAAGAAATGATCCAACCCATGAATATCATGCAGGCATGGGTTGTGGATCTGACATGAGCATTTCATCATCTGACAAGAGCGATTGTGAAAAACAAACCGAAACTATGTCAAACTCAGAGCATGGGCATACTGGTTCAGAAGCCCACGATCATGTTGGAAGTGCACCTGTGGAACAACCAACTGGTTTTGCGGATTGTGATGAGGTGACATCAGCTGGCATTGAGTACCATAGCCTGGAAAATTCACCACTCACAGAGAGACCTGCAGATGCAGCTGGAGTTCAATACAAGATGCTGGAAGACACACCACCTCCTCTGGATGAACTCGTACCTGGCTTTTCTGTGCAGCCGATCGTTTCACTTCCTGGAGGAGGCAGGCTTTCAGCTGGGTTGCAATATCAAAGGCTGGAAGACACACTGTCCAGAGGGACACCTGAAGCTGGTGCTGGTTGCAGACAGCTGGAAGATTCACTACCTGCACCCCCTGCTGCTTCTGAGGTCGATGCAGTGGTTGCAAAATATCTGCCACAGACAACGAGTGATCTCCCTGCATTACCGTTCGTTCCTGCTCCAAGAATTCCCTTCCCTGGACTCCAGTTCGCCCCAAGAAATGACTTGTGGCAAGGATGGTACCCACCTCCAGAATTTCTGTCCAGAGGCATGGACCATCCGCCTTTCATGCACGGCTCCTCTGGTTGGCTCGACGACTAGAGGAGTGAGACATTAACCCAAGCCCTAGTAAAGATTACTGACAGCCGCTGTTAGCAAAGACCCACTTGTGCAGTTGTGCTTCAACCTGGCGAGGAAGGTGAAAAGGTGAAAACACCAGACTTGGTTCTTCTCTTGTCACGAGCCACCGTGTAGAGTGTGTAGAGTACAGCTACTTGTGCTGTGCCTCGGCCTATCTTTTCAAGGTGCGAGCTTGTTTTGTTCTACGGCCTGCTTTTAGAATACGCTGAGGCTACATGCTACTACCAATTTTCTGGACAGGAAACTTCCAAAACTCTCCTTGCCAATCCACGCCTGTTGATGTACTAGGACGTATTTTGCCTCTTTCCTTGTTGGTTGGTTGGTTGGTTGCACTCTGATGATGTGTGTGTGTGTTTTTTTTTTGGGTCATGGTGGTGGATTGGTGCGCTGCGCCCCTTGTATTTCTCCACAGTTGCCGTTTTGTCTCTAAGCCTAAGGTGATGCTGCTGGCCGGTTTGGGAGTTGGGACGGCGACAACGCAACGCTGCTACTGCTATACTTGCTGTAGTATGGCATGGACGGGAGGGAGACGGAGGTTGGCGTCGGGATTGGGAGGAATCGGAATGGAAGCTGTGTGTCCATCGAGTCATGGACCATCATGTTTGTGTAGCCGCGGGGGCATTATCGGTGGAAGAGCCGGGCCGATGTCGCGGGATTCGGTCCCGCCAACGTCCGACCGGTGGGCCCGATCCCCCGCACGTGCGACCTCCGTATGGGCAATTGCAATTCATGGCGCGCGAAATGACCTTCCTGCCCCTCCTCCTTACTGACCTCAACGCCTGCGAGCGAATTCGCGTCGCGATTGAACCAACCGACTGAGAGTCTGAGAGAGTGAGGGGGGCCTGCGACGGTGGGCCTACCACCGGTGGTGGGCCCGGGGTGCACGTGATGCGGCAGGGCCGGGAGGGGAGTGAAGCCATGAAGTGGCGGCCCCGGCGGTGGTGGTGGTCAAAGTGGTGCCCCCGTTGTTGCTCTGTACACCGCTTTGTGCCGCGGTGCATGGTGGCCCATGGCCTTGCCCTTTCCCTACCTTTCTCATCTCCTCAATCCTCATCTTATTTGGACTATTATACTCCTATCAATAAATATAGACATTTGTAAGTTGTTTAGTAGAGATGTTTGCTTTTTTAAAACAAAGGATAAATGGGGTGGGTGGTTAATGGTAAGGTAAGACGAAATTCAAATAAGAGGTGATTGATGAATAAGTTTTACTTTGGAATGCTTATATATTTGTGAACGAACTTTAGATACTTCGAATACTTATATCTATGAATAGAGGGAGTAGCTTTCTCGGTTTGGTTTGGTCCTATTTCTTCCTCACACACGTAGCCAGATTCTACTCCTTCTCTCTATGCCAAAAATTATTTTGCTTATGTTGGTATCCGTGAAAGGGCATATAGCCTAGTGGTTGCAATGAGCTGAATAACACTCCAAGGTCCCGAGTTAAAATCTCCATAGGAGCGAATTTCGGATTGGGTTATTTGAGGACTAAGTTTCTTATTCAATAGGCTAAGTTCCTAATTTAAAAAAGACTGCATATATCTGGTTGGGCCCAACCCGTCTCTCTGCATGCTCTACTCACAGCCAATTTGAAACTGCATGCATGCATCATTAACAGGGCTAATCTCGGGAGAAACAGAACAAATTTGAACATGCGCCTTCTATTGTGGGACACCGGTAGAAATATTTAGCGCCCTCTAAACTGGGACGGAGGGAGTATTTATTTTCCACGGGGACATCTCACTGTTCCATTTCTTCTCATGGTGATATCTCACGCGATCTGCTTTTGCTTCCTTATCCATAAAAATAATGTGAGATAACAACACGAGGGAACAATATTTCCATGCACCTAGTTTCGCTATAAGAGGGCGAATATGGTGAGGTAGGCCCTAGTTAGCTGTTCATGTGAGGAATCTTTATTGTATTTTATCCTCTATAATTTATATTTTCTCTGAGACATTTAGAAATAAACATTGTAAGTAAAGGTACCATTTCAATGTTTTTTCCCTACTAGGTTATGTGCTCTTTAGACCGTTGGATCACCTATTATATATGACAACTCTAATAGTGGACCATTGGATCTCAAGTACCTACGGCAACCCTAATATATAAAGCACTACCAAGTTGCCTTCTCTCTATTCCCTCGTCGCTGTTTTGACTATTCATCCACGTCATTGCACCATCACCAACCTAGCCCACCTATGAGCCTTCTCCATGGATCACTCTTAGATCTAGCTTTTTGCGGTCTTCGATTATGGATGAAGAAAATAGGTTGCAACTACCAGTGATTTCATCACCCAATGTTTTGGTGAAAATCAGGTACTACCTCCGTTATATGTTATAAGACTTTCTAGCATTGCCCACATTCATATAGATGTTAATGAATCTAGACACATATATATCTAGATTCATTAATATATATATGAATGTGGATGATGCTAGAAAGTCTTATAATATAAAACGGAGGAAGTGCATTTTTTTACTAGGTTATCCCTTCTTTGCAAGTTTATATTTTACAATTACAAGGAAAGTGCACATGCACAAACATCACCACATGTACATGTGGAATCGCAACGTGTTACCACATATCAACATATGAATCGTACCCTACTACTGCTTATTGGAGCTAGGATAAAAATCTAGAGGTGATTTTGAATATTGTTATTTTTGTTGTCTGGCTATCATGATCGCTAGAAAACAAGTACAAAAGCTAGCTAATTAAAATTATTCTTTTAAGAAATCAAACCTAAAATTCAAAATCGACTCAAACCCAAGACAAGCATGGCCAACTATTATTTCTTACAGTTCTAGGCTTCCAACATGATTAGAACTGCAGGCTTGCAATCTAGAGGAAATGTTTGATTTTTTTTAATGGAAAACCAAATGATTAGATTTACTTTTAAACACACTCATATATCTTACAAAAATAGGGATTTGCTATTGCTTGTGTTCCACATGAAAAGGTGCTGGTCAACAGCACATGCATACACATATTGTTCAACTCTCTTCTCAAACAGAGATTTGAATGGCAAAACAGAAGTCACCCCTGCTAACTGGCAAGCCTAAAAAAACCCTTCTCTTAGAAACTCACTGTGTGAAAGATGGAATTGATCCCACGTGAGATTGGAGAAAAAAGACGGTGTTCTTTCACTTTTGGACCCCTACACTTCTGCTTTGATCAGCAAGCCAAAGCCTTATAACTCGTTCTCTTGGTCAGCTCCTTATGGGAACAATCTTCTCCCTTATCTCTCCTAAAAGGCTTTGATTTTCTGCATCATAGTCTAGAATTAGAGCGAGCTCATTGGTAGTCATTGCATTTGTGTATGGTCTGGTTATCTGACAAATTACTAAAGTCTAAAGGCAACTGATTTCTTTTCTTATAGTTGTAGCAATGTTTTCTTCTTTGGTTATTTGACAAATAACAATAGATTTAAACCATTTTGCGAGTAGTTATAATTTTCGCATTATGTGAAAGACAAACATACACATGCAAATGCAAGTTGTCACTTGTTCGTTACTAAATAATATAAAAAAGTTCCTTATGTACAATTTTTATGCATTTTATATTTGTCCCCTCCAATCAATTAACCTCCATATCTCTAGCAATCTGCTAAATTATACTTCCACTGCTTTGTATTTTGGAAATATGTCGCATTAGATGTTTCATATATCCATTCACATTTCCTTTATATGACAACATTATAGTATCTGGGTTTGTACAACAATAATATAGAGCGGGGTTTTCTCTTGTACCTAGAAAAAACAACATTGCAGTATTGTTCATCTAGATTTCATTTTTCTTCTTGAATTGTTGATAGTGGTAAAGTGTAACAGAGGTAAACATCCAATAGTTTTTACACCCTTTTAGAAAAAGATACAGTAGAGGGCTCCATAAAACCTTATTTTTTTTATGGTATGGTTAGTGAACATGAGCTGATAGCTGTCCACATGGACTGCGGCCACAGATGATCCTGATGTGTAAACTCATGCTACTGCTAAGCTAGGTTGTGTGTGCTTAAAAACCTCTAGTATTCTAACCAAAAATACATTTACATCTAGGTGCAGAGAGAAACCTCCCTCCCTCCACTCTCTCTCTCTCTCTCTCTAACCCACACGCTTGTGCTTTGTGCAAGTAGCACCAGTTCATTGGGACATATGAAGAAGGAAGAGGAGGATGCCAATGCCACCATCTCCTTCAACCTGCCTTCCCTTCCTCACCATGCTTCCCTGCTCCTCCTCGTCTCCGGGAGGCCATTCCGGTGACCTCGTCGTTGCCGCCGCCGCCGCCGCCGGTCGTCTTCTCTCAGTAGTTCTTCTGCAGAGCCAAGGCATGGAGGCCGCCATGCGAGCTTAGCTCAACAAAATGGAGGAGATCGAGTTTTGGTGAAGAAGAAACCGTTCCATGGTACTGATCATATGATGGTATGCAGGAAGGCCAGGCATTTTTTTTCTCTCTCTGAATTAATTCAAATCCTCTCTTTTTTCTTTCTTTTTCTTTTCTGCTTTCCTCTCCTTGGCACCTGTTGCCGTTCTTGCTGCTTTAATTAGCTTGCTGAGACTGTCTTTTAGCTCGTTTGATTATGATGTAAGGCCATTGGTCTTATCACCAGAAATTGAGATGGTCCTGAAGATTTCATATATATGACTATATATATGTATAAAGTCACCTTTTAATTAGTATGGAGCTCAAGTGCAATATTACAGCTTTATAATTTAATCATTTGCTTCTGCATTTGAGATGTTATTGTAATGTTCTTCAAGGAAGAATCATCCATGAGACCATGAGCATACATGTGAATCATACACGTCTCTATCTACTCTAGAATCTAGATTATTCCCTGGTTCTGGAGTGCAATGCAGTTACTGTTTACTAACATAAGTACTGAAATATATTATGAATTTTCTCTCTCTAGTCTCTATGCAGTAGTTTCCAGTAACCATATTATGTCAGTCTAGAGTAAAATCTTCAAGAAACTTAGTCCTGCATATAATTTTGCAATGCAAAATTGATATCTCCTGTCATTGCAAAGAATCATTGAGCAAACGTTATGCTCATAGCCTTTTTGTCTTTTAGGTGCCTTTAGCGTGTGGTTTTGAGACTCTTGATCACTCTTGACTAATGGACCAGTCATGCACTTTGTGTTCTGTTGTGACATAGCTTCTATGATTGAGAAGTGGTTGTTGAGAACTACTAATAGTTTTTTTTAGCTAGCTTATATACATTTGATTGTTTTGTCATTTATTTCTACTGGTTTTTATACACACTTGCATTTTGTCATTTTTTTCTTGTAGTTTGGTTTAATATGCTGGTGATGTACAGCTAGCCTCCTTCTACACATCTACTTGTTTGTGCCCTAACAACCACCACCAAGGACACTTCTCATAAATATTTGTTTTCTCTCTTATGTTGCATCACATCCTTGTCCATAACCTGTTGACACCACAACTGTTCAAAGCTTCCCTTTTCCTGTTACTCCCCTGTAAGCTCTTTTTGACTGGTCAAGCCACTTAATTAGCTTACCAGACTTACAATTTAGAGTTTGTTTTGCTAGTGTTTTCGACTTTAGAGGATAAACAAGGTCAATATCCTTAACTTTTTATGGTCCTCCTCATGTATCAAACCTTTCTCTATGCATAGTAAATTTGCAGTAGTACAGACAATTGCAGCCACTACATATGTGTTTTCAAAGTACTCCCCATTTTAGGGGATAAAGATAATAATATCTTAGTTCGAATTATTTTTTCTTGGCTGCACACGCACACTATATATACTCATGCACAAACACACACACCTATAAGTGCGCTTTCAAACACACGCCTACTGTATCTGTAGCTTTACTAAATTCTTATCGAAGCCTACTCACCATATGCGTAATATATGTGGACACCAAACTTTATACGTTGATTAGTAGAGTTGTTAACCCTGATGACTGAAGTCATGTACCCCTAACACATCATCATATTATCTATGCTTCCTTTGAACCCACGAAAAAAACTTAAGCACTCATATGTAAATAACTGAATTGCTAATTTGAATTCCCAAATAACATTAAATGTGTCTGTTTTTCATTGTAAATGAATCAATTATTTGGAAACTCAACTAACTTGCATGGAAAAAAACGTCTTCCCTTAACTCCTTATGAACTTCGCACCGTCTTGTGGGAGTCGTTAAAAAAAAAAAGAAACATTGAATAATTTTTATAATGGAAAAAATTAACCAGCAATCTCTTACAAAGTTACTGTAGAAATTCTGTAAAATTCCTATGGCTACAGCGCTGTGTGCTCCGTTCACAGCGCCACGGCAACATCGCTCGAGGAATTAATCCATTTTAAGAAATGGACACGAATCCAAGAATTTACCGTCCTCGGGATTCACACTCTCCCCGACCAAGCGTATGACGAGAAATATACAAAGGGTAGAGCAATATGCAGCACGAAACGTGGATCACTATTAATTACTAATTAAGGCGCGGCATTAGCGTCGCTATCTTCATCACCTTTGTTTAGTCCATATATACGAGATACTGCCTGTGTTCTTGAGCTGCTGGTTTTGACTTTTGGATCTGATGCTGGCTACCTACTTACTGCAAAAGTTTACCTGCCAATGTGAGAAATTGGCGACCTAAGGGGTTGAAAATTTTTAAGACCTATAGCTGCTGGTAGCATCTACTAGTGTTTACACTTGCACTTTTTAAGAGTTTTTTTTAGCCAAATATGTTCCATTGATCTGCATTTTGTCATAGTTAAAGTCGGAGATAGTGGTGGATCATATCGATAGCTAGGACTTCATGGGGATGTTTTAAGGAGCTTTAAGATTATTAGAAGCAACTAGTGAGAATTTATAGAGTAAGATCTGGATAAGCTGAAAAAATGTTTTCTGGTTTCTAATTCATTATCAGATTATGCAACTATATCATCATAATTTGGACGAAAAGCTAACTGTTGAGGAAAACTTTTGATTTGAGAAAAATTTGCAACTCCCAGAAGCTCTCCAAAAAGGCTCATGTGTCTCTATCCATACATAGAGTATCTAATCACCTGATAAATATTTGTGTGATATACTATCTCCATTCCAAAATATAAGGCACAGCCATCCTTAACCCAAAGACCAAGAAATAATTATTATCATCTTGTAGTTTGGATCATCCTAATAAATACAATGCATGTATCCAATAGGATTAGATAACATGAGAGTGGAGGATTTAAAAAAGTTATAATTTAATAGAGAAGATGTTATAGTTAATTGCATGCTTGCATGCATGCCTTATATTATGGAACATTTAAGAAAAGTGGTTGTGCCTTATATTATGGGATGGAGGGAGTAGATACGTGGATCTATAGCTGATGTAAAGAATAGAAGGTACCTTTATTATCAAAGAAATTTATTGTGTAATTACTGAAAATAGGAATATGAAATCCGAACCTAATATATGTTAGCTCGGAGGTGCATTTGAGTTTGTTTTAGCTATGCCCCCCAAAGAGTCCTATGTTCTATTCTTTTACCTAAATGCACTTGTGGTTGATTTGTTTACTGATAAATTAGCCATATTCTTTTATTAAGTTTTACTCATACTCAAAAAGTTTTATATATTAGTACATTTTGCACTTTTAATACTTTAGCCATTTTAGAAACAAACCTCTGAAAAACTTATTCGGGTCCTGAAGCCATGGAGCTGGAGTCCCTGTCACCGAGCCCCAACACATGTGGTGGACCAAGCCAACCTAGCGTGCCTAGAGATCGGTACTAATGGCTCTGGTGCCGACCCCCGTCCCCCATGCTGCGTTACCAGCTGCCATGGATGTTGCAAGTAGAGGTGAGGTCCAACCTAGTAAGGGACAACACATGCGGAGACCTAGCTTGGGGACGACAAGGGTGGAAACTGAGCTCGAGCCTATGATAGAAGGGGGGGGGGGGGGGAGCTCAAGCCTGAGAGGGCATGGGAAGATCCCGATGTCAAGCTGGCTAGCTACGCTGGCAGAAATGGATGTCAAGCTCAAGAATGGCCAAGCCCGAGATGGTACGGGCATAGGATTACATATTGAGCCTGAGACAACTTGGGCAGAGATTGAGCTTAGAGATGTCTTAGATGGAGGCTGGCGTCAAGCCTAGGGATAACCTGTCTGGAGGCTAGAGGCTTGGACGATTCTAGACGTGGTGTTTGTGGAGGGCAAGGTCGAGCCAGGTGCCCATGGACGATGTCAATGGAGGGCAAGGTCGAGCTAGTTACCTAGAGATGGTGGGTCTGTAATTTTGCGCTACATCTCATGAGATGGCCTTCACCTTTGACCATCTGTGCTAGGCTTCTTGAAGCAACCTCTAGCCATGTCAACACCAGTGTGACTCTTGGCAACTACATGTTGGTGCCAACGTCTATCATGTATATACATATAACATCGATACCAATGTCTTTGGTGGCAAGCTATGGGTCTATTTTTAAAGAGTAAATTGCATGTTGGGCCACATATTTTTACCATGGTTGCAAGTTGGACTGGGGTAAACACACATTATCACTTTGGACCATCTGTCTTTACCAATTATTTCAACTCGGACCTGTTCTTCCTCCAGCAGTCCAGCTCCATCTCTCTCTTCTCTCCCTCTAATGGCTCTCTTCTCTCCATATGGCCAAAGCCAAGCACTGTCGATGAGGTCGTCAGTTCCGGTTGGCACCATTCCGATGCTCGATCTTGAGTCTAGTCGGTGACACCACTATGCTCAACCTTCAGCCTGCAAACCACCCGTCGCCTTGCATGACCTCAAGTTAGAGCTTGTCCATGGGCTTGGTGACATCCCAAGTACACAGCTAATGCCCTTGGGGGGAATACTACTATGTCCCCCACTACGATCTCCACAAAATCCTCCTCACTGCCGACATCGATCAGAACACCTTCACCAAGCCAAAGCCAAGCCAGCCCGAGAAGCAGGTCGCTCATGTCCTTGGCCAAGGATGTACACGGAAACTTGCTCTTCTCACACCCCCACCTGACCACTAAACACCCTCTCCACAGCAATGGGGGAAGTTTTTCTCTCTTTTCTCTTGTTCATTCCTAAGCTTAAGTACGAACCCAGATAGGGAGATTGACCTCCATCATGAGTATGCGCCTTCAATGCTAAGTAGCTGACCCTAGGAGAGCTTGGCACGAGCACGGTGCTGACGCTAGCTAGGTATAGAAGAACCAGGACCAAAGTGAATCATTTGGTAAATATAACCAGTCCAATATAAAAATGTTGCTTTACCCTGGTTCAGGCTACCACAATGGTCTCATAAGGGGATCTAATACACAATTTACTCATTTCTAAATTAGTTTTTAGAGCATATTTTATAAAATAAGTTTTATATGAGGACCATAATGTCAAAAATCGCGATGGAACCTCGGTCATGCTGAATAGGGGAGGATGGAAACAAAGGCTTTCTTTCATCTACCTACCTCAAGTCCTTCAAATAAATCTATCTATTGCCATGTCACTCGGTATGACAACTGACTTCACTTTCAGGCCAGTGAAATTAGGCAGGCATAAAAGGAGAAGAAAGAAAAGAAAAGGCTTCTTTGCTTCCAACAAATCTACTTTCCCCAAATGATTAGCTATTTGACTGAGAAATGAAGGCAGAGATGCGCAGCCGACAGCTAGTGCGATGGACAAATCTTGCTTAGTACTAATTGTACTATATGCACCCAAAAGTACACATTTTCTCCACATGATTGCTGTATTATTTAACAAGAGATTCTACAAACCTATGATGAAACACCATGTACAGTACAACCTCTTCCAATTATACCACATGTTAATTTAACAAGACGCACTCATAACAGGAAAATTAATTTATGCCTTTAATACTAATTAATACGAGTAACTTACTGATATGTTTCAACGGGCCTGTATAATTAGAAATGGGATCAACGGGCCTGTATAATTAGAAATGGGCTGGTAGCGAGGAAAGCAACTAATACAGCCAGTTTTTTTTATTAATCAATTGCTTGGTTTTTTTTGGTGAAGACAATGGTTGGGTGCTAATATATATATATGGGGAGCAGCGAATGGGCTTTAAATTAATAGAGATATAATGATGGTTTTTTAAACATCACCATAATATTATATGCTACTCATTCCTTCCAAAAATCTGAGACCTATTTCTTTTTCATCAAAACCAAGAAGCAATTAACTCACTCACCATGTGGCAAAAACAATGAACATGCAACCAATAAGTACTAGAATAGCTTCTTGGTTTCTGGTCAACAATTTAATTTAGCACATAGTGACTCCAAATATGACTCAGATTTTTAGAGAAACCAAAGAATAAAATAGGTCTCAGATTTTTGGAAGGAGAAAGTACTATGCTAGTCTGGTTATGACCATGAAAGCATACTATCTCTAAAGTCAAACTTTTAAAATGAAAAAAAAACACGCATTCTTTTAATATCGTAAGCTCTTCCAGTTATATGTGCAAATATTTACGATAGGAGTTAAAATTGTATTTCCGAGCTGTACAGATACATAAAAAATTAAAAATGACATGTTAAAATTGAATATATGTTGAGACCGTGCCAATATCTAAAACGGCGCATTTTCATAACCAAAGAGGATGGAAAACGTCCATGAATCAGGAAAAGAAAAAAGAAACAGGATCTATCTAGGGGAACTCGAGAGAGTGGTCGTGTGGGGATAGCACTAGCACTAGCACTGGCCGGGCTGATTGGTGCATGGTCGTCCACCGTACATTTGACTCACGAATCATTCATTCATGTCGTCGTTGTCGATCGACCTCGCCGGAAAGGGAAGAAAAAGCGAGCAACACCAGCGATCGATCCGGCCTGTCGCGTCGCCGTCGCCGCCGCGGCCGGCAAGCGCCCGCATGCATCGGCTCGATCGCACGCACGCCGTTGATGGCCATGCATGAATCATGATGTGATTGGACTCGTCGAGAAAGAAAGAAAGAAAGAAAGAGAGATATTCCATTGACAAACGGTCGCGGCCAATCGACCGGGAGTGTCCTGTCATCGTCGGCGACGACCTAATATCGATCGATCGATCGATTTTGCATGCTTGCGTATGTGCGTGCTTGCAGTGGGGGTTATCTGCAGTACTGTATATGTAGTAGCTGCCACTGACATGTGGGACCGGTCCATCTGTCAGTGGCAGCTACTGTATGTGCAGTACTGCAGAGGATCCATATCCGCGTGCTTGAGGCTGTCGCGCAAATGTATGATCTAATCATTGTAGAAAAATTCATCGAAAATTTCAAGTTCAAAATCTCCTTTCTATATTTTGCTTGTTTTTGAATAGAGAAACTTCCTATAAACTCTACAAAGCTCGACTCGGGGAGGAAGAATACTATATAGGTCAATCTTCTCATGCGGACGAGATAACACGCTGCCTACAAAGATATAAGCGGAGCTCTTAAGATGGATATCTTCCTAGACGGACGGTCATCTTGCCCCTCGCCCCTATATTGCAGGCGGACATATGGTGCAAAAAAAAAAAAAGACCACCTGAAAAGTTAAAAGCACATCGTCTACGAATTTTTTTTTCTAGTAGTGTCGGGTAGGATAAGCTGTTTGTCTATCTCTAGACGACGAAGAGGCAGCTCGTGACTATTGCATGGTCGAGTATGGAACACATATCCTCTGTACTGTAGTACTTTTTTTTTTTTTGTCTAACTTTAAGTATGGCTGATATGTAAACCGTTTAGAGGGTATATATATCAGTGACCAATGTTGCGTGGATTGAGATGGAAATTAACTGGTTGTTTTTGTGGCTGTTCCTTTGTCCATCCGTCGACCGATCGTCCGTGTGTCCGTGAGAGGTTGAGATGGAGATGGGCCAGATGGCTGCGAGCTGCCTGCCGGTGGTGTCGGCTAGTGGTGCCTTCGTTTCAGTTTCATTTCACCGTGTTCGGAACTTAGGGCTCTTTTGTAACAAAGAAAAAATAAAGAAAATTTAGGGGATTAAAATTCTTTGGAACACATTAATTCCTATAGGGTCCTTTTCGAGAAAAGAAATGTCCCTCTCGAAATTGTTTAAAATTCCTATCGAATAGCTTATTTCATAGAAATTTTAAAGAAAATTTATCAGGAAGATACGTAGATCTTATTGTTTCTCTTCTCCTTTCTCAAAATTCCCATGTTCTCCGATAGTGCTATTGACCACATTCCAAAATATAAATGATTTACCGGCTTTCTTTTTTCTTTTTCTGTTTTGTACAGTTTTCATATTTTTGTACATTGTTTCTCTCTCTATTCAATGAAATTGGCATATTCTAAGTGCATGTTTGTTAAAATTTTATCTATGTAGTACGAAACATTTATTTTAGAAAACAAACTTGTGGATTCATTTTCTGTAGGATTCAATGAGCCGTCAGGAGTAACATTATATATTTCTATTTTTTAAAATCTTGTGTTTCAAAGAGAAACTGCTGCAGGTGTCTTGGATCCATCCGAAAATTTTCCAGGGAAAATTTTGGATTTCAAGATGGACACAAGTGCCGGCAACTTCACCGGCGGCTGTGCTGATGGGTAGGGGGTATCTTTGGTTGGGGTCGGTGAATTGTTCTCCGAACCCCTGGTTTGCTCGTCTCATCCGTTGGATGGAAATTATCTGGCTGAGATTCAGGTTTAGAAAATGCAGGAGTGATTCATTTTCTTTTCCACCTTTCCCTGTCATTTCCTTGAGCAGACATGAAAAACATTTCATGGGATTTTTTTTTTCTAGAAGGAACAAAGCTATTCTGAAACTGTTTACCTCAACAAAGCACTTGATGTTGTTGAGGCAAAGACAGCTACAAAATTCTTATAGTCATATACTGGTATTCTGCACTTTTCAGAGCAGTGCAACACCTCCAGAAATCAGAATTCTTGCATGTCAGACATATCTTTCTTATCTTTTTTCGCTAAGAAAGCAATAGTTCTGAATTTCCATTGTTGCACATGTTCTTTACAACAGTAGATACATCAGTGATCCCTGTAAATTGATCAGCAAGATTGCATACTCTACAAGAAAAAGTTCCCTTCTGATTTCTTCTGTTTCTTTTCATAATATATCATGATTAACAGGAGCGTACCTAGCTTGATCAGTTCTCTCTGCAATTTGCACCAGTTCCACTCTTCAGATCCTGCATGTTTCACTGCCACTAGAATCATCGTCTGAATCTGTCCTTGTAGGAATGATAAACACATCGGACTCATAAAGCGTTCTGAACTTAGTTACTAATGAATTACTATTCAGTCACCTTGTGTTGGTGCACTGACAATGTATAACTGAATATCCATTGTAAGTTCAGTTAACTGTTCGGCATAGAACATATCAGTTTGGCAGATCTATGGTGATAACTGCAAGGATCAAAGGGAGGCAAACATGTTGCTTCGTTTGAACTACTCCTAAAAAGCTAGTAATCTTTTTCTTCGTAGTGCTAGAATGTGTCACATTCCGTATTAGATTTATTTTTTTGGACGGAGGAAGTATAAGTTATTACACGAACAGTACAGGACTGCAGGGAAGTGTCAAGTTCTCAAGTTTTGTTGAAATCGCGCTGAGTTGTGGAGGATCCTACTAATACAGCTTGGAAGTTCCTTGCAATTGCAGATGTTCCATGAGAAACTTATAAAAAACACCAACAAAACAAAAAACCTTATGAGCTGGATGAGAAACAAGCTTGTCAATAGGGATGGCAACAGGGTGGATCGGGAGCGGTTGGGCTGGAACAACCCTGGCCCCGCCCCGACCCCCGAACTCTCCACCCGCCCTCGCCCCCGAGTGGACATGCTGTGAAGAGGAGCTGCTGCCGAGTCCAACTGTTGCCGTTGGTGGCACCGGTGGACGGGGACGCGGGCGGTGCCGGAGGATGGACGGCGAGACGGGGCCAGTGCCGGCGAATGGACCCGAGGGGAGGGGAGGGGGCGCCGACGGATAGAAGGGGATGCGAGCGGCAGCAGACGGATGAACGAGACGAGGACTGACATCGGACGGAGTGGCATAGAGTGAAGAAAATTCACGTCCCAGTGACATATTTTAAAAGTAGTACGAATTGGATGGCATATCCTAAAGACGGTGCGTATTGGATGGCAAATTCTGAAAATTCTCCGGAGATGGAGCGGAGAAAAAATGGTAAAGGGAAGATGGAGGACTCGATTTTCTAGAGAGAAATGGGCCGAGCGGAGAGGCGTCCGGAGCCTCGGACACTCCGGCCGAAGCATTATTTTCACCGCTTCGAGGGTGATAGGACATAGTTTTCATTCCATCCATGTTAAAAAAAAAATAAGTAGAAGTGAGTTTTTTCCCTTTTTATTCTATAAGAAAGAACGAAATTATCTTTCTTCGCGGGTGCGATAGATAAACTGTAAAAATGAACGCCTACAGAGCCGATGGGCTCTGCAGCCGCTAGCAGAATAATTCAATGAATAATGAAAACACAAACGGCACTCTGCAATTTCAGTCCATTAGAGCAAACTGATCGAATCAGATGCTTAATCAACATGAACTAAACCACAAGTACTTCAAAGTTCTGACACGACACAATTTTTCTGTTGCATTATTATTGTTTTACAGCAAAATTACTTTAGCAATCATTTAGAACAGAACAGGATCGATGTAACTAAGTTTCCGGCTTTCTTGCAAGGCGTTCTCGTTCAGGACAGAGAATGATTATCGAGAAAACCTTGACGACAATGGTATTTCCTCTTCCGTGCTGCTTTTTGTAATTGTAATTGTTTTGTCCTTGGTAACTCCTTCGATCGACATGTAAAGAGCTGAAATTCGATTTTCATCAGATCTACTACTTGATTGACTGTTCTTGTTATAGAAGGAGCTTTTCTTTGAAACTATGCTTTCTAGTGCCATCTCTACTTCTCTCATCGTAGGCCGCTCTTCTCCTTTAAACTTAGTACATGTTGTGGCTAGTGTTGCCACTTCTAGGACTTCTCCATCTTCCTCTTCTTTAACTTGAGAATCTATTATATTATAAAGATTACCTTTTGAGAGAAGTGAGATAAAATGTGAAACAAGACCATCGCCATTATCAAATGTACCACCGATGGGTTTCTTTCGAGTAAGTACCTCCATAAGAAGAACACTAAAACTAAAAACATCACTCTTGCTCGTAAGTCGTCCCGTATAATAGTACATAGGATCCAAGTAGCCAATCGTTCCTTGAACTGCAGTAGTTATTCCTGTTTCATTGATTGAGATATACCTTGAAGCTCCAAAGTCGGATACCTTTGCTGTTAGGTTGTCATCAAGAAGTATATTGGAAGATTTAATATCTCTATGAAATATTGGCATTGATGCCGATGAATGCAGATATGAAAGAGCTCTAGCAACTTCAAGAGCTATCCTTAATCTATCATCCCAAGGTAATGATATAGATCCTTCAACATGAAGATGATGGTAAAGGGTTCCATTTGAAATGAACTCATAAACTAATAATGGAACTTCTGTCTCAAGGCAACATCCGAGGAGCTTTACCACATTTCTATGGTTCACTTGGGAAAGAATTGCGACTTCATTTATGAATTCATCTATTTCTCTTTGCACAACAATCTTTGATTTCTTGATGGCCAGAACATGTAGATCTATAATCCCTTTATACACGACCCCATGTCCTCCAGTACCAACCTCACGAGATTTGTCAAAATTGTTTGTAGCAATCTCAAGCTCTTGTAAGGTAATGATCATTCTTTCGGCGAAGTCTGTGTTTCGTGATATTAACTGTTGTAATAATAACCCATGGTTTTGCATAAAGAATTTATCCCTCATTTTCTTTACCCTTTGTAGCTTGACCTTGCGAACTATGAAGGGAGCAGCAAGCCCTAGAAGTAGAAGGACTGAACCACCATTGACTATTAGACCAATGGTCAAACCTGAAGAAAGGATACATTAAGAAACTAATTTCATGATTATGCAGGGATGAACTTTTAATTGCGGAACGAGAGTTACATTAGCACAATGATAAAAATAAATAATTGGGGCATTGTGGTGCGCCTCGGTACACCTCCTTTGAAAAATCTATACTACATTATGAAAAGAAGGCTAAAAGCGCACGTACGCACACAAAAGAATTTCGTCTAGTTAAACATCTTACTTGGCAATGATTTTGTTCTTTTTTGAAAGTAAACTTGGCAATGGTTTTGTTGACATATTTTGTCACCATATCCCTTAGTTCTTCCTCGATCGACCCCTTTCTTTCATGCCCATCACTGTAGCCATGGCTAGAGTGGCACAGTCGCAGCTGAAGACTGTACTAACTACACAAATTTTGACAATTTAACTTTTTGCAAAAACTAATTTTACAAATAAACCGCCGCCAAAACTTATTTCAAAAATGATCATTTTTTTCAGCGCCAAATCATGTGGCGTTGAATTTAGACACCTCAGCGTCACGTCAACTGTCGCTGAATGCCGTGCCACCGCGGATGGGAGGCTAAGTCAGCGTGCCAACATACATTCAGCGCCGTGCTATTTGGCGCTGAGGTATCTAAGTTCAGCGCCACACGATTTGCCGCTGAACAAAAGGGTCATTTTTGAAATAAATTTTGATGGTGGTTCATTTGTAAAAATAGTTTTTGCAAAGGGTTAAATTGTCAAAATTTGTGGTACTAACTAATTCAACCCATTCTTAGTGGCTAGCTTTTGGGGTAAAGAAATACCCTTTACGATTCTACATTAACATTATATTTTATTAATACAATTATTTATAAAATAAAAATGAAGAAGTGAATGTCTCGATTTATGTTTTTCTCAATGTTCAATAATTTTAGAACACATAATTAATAAATATAATGTTTTACCTGCGTTTGAACTCTCAAGTCAGTATATTTTTAGTATAATTTTGAATTTTAAAATTACTGATAATCAACTTGTAACTCGTAGGGGTTCCTTCTTTTTAATTCACCCATTAATTCGGCGGATGATTAGAGTTGTGCACTGTTTCTTCGGTTAACGTGAAACATCTTCGAAGTTTCTAATTAACATAGGCATACATAGATAGATTAATATATAGCCGGTACGTAGTATAGTTGTGCAATAATGTCACCTTTAGATGAACGGCACCCTTCTTTTGTGAAGGGATCACCGTAGCTTCCGTCGTGGCAGCGGCAAACAAAAGCTCCTGGCGTATTTATGCAGAGTCCACCATAGCATGAGTATTTTTCTGGTTCCGCACACTCGTTAATATCTAGACAAATACCACGGGAAAAATAAAATTATCAATTACTCTCTCTATTAAGAAATATTTGATGCCTAATGAACTAAACTAAGTTATATCAACGTCAAATAAATTTGCCCAGAAGAAGTATAAATTAGTAAGCATATATAATGGAAGGACGGGTAGCAATGCTGGAAAATTATGGGACAATCTATTAAAAAAATTGAAAGTAAAACTTCATTTTATTTTATTTACATTACATAATACAACGGAATTGAAACTAAATAGCTTAGTATCAAAATTATGGGTTGCCATGTTGGAAAATTATTATGCAACTCTACAAGGCCTTGTCTGGCAGGCTATCCCCAACGATGGGCCGGGATATATATGGACTTCGCCAAACAAGTGTCAATTAAAACAAATTAACAAAAAAAATCTAATTATTAAATTTCTCTATGAAGCTACTCTGCCTGTCTATTACGTACTTCTCTGTCAATAGGGAGAGGCATAAAGTAATTGTAGTTTGATACGATGGGAGTATATATGCGTACCTTGACATCCATTCAGTATCGAAGCATTTCCCTTGTATCCATGATGGCACTGGCAATCATACCCTCCTCGTGTATTTTTGCAGTCGCCGTAACAGGGGTAGATGTGTGGAGATTTGCATTCATCGATATCTAGACGAACAGAACAAATTAAGTTAGATTAAATAAGAGAAGGGTAGACTAAAATAAGAACGCACTTATTACCACTATGTCGGCCGGTAAGACAGAGGGTATACGTTATTAGACTTTTTACAGTAAAAATATGACTAAGTCTTTCTACTGTAATAACTCTGTAAGAAAGTAATAAATATAAAACTTAATGTAAGTTGATAGCATCCACCAATCAAGGACAAAACCGATAGCAAAGGTTAGTCGGTTTTCACTTATAAATAGTTAAGGCCTAGTTTGTTCAGTTAATCTCATCTCACGAAAATAGAAGGACACTTGTTGGAAATGATTAATTCCACACTTGCTGAGGTGTGGAATAAATCCCCGGTCAATCTATTAACTTATTAAAGTAACAGGGAAAAAAACCTCCACGTTCGTTCTCATGGTTTAGAATTTCTCATATTAATCGGAAAAAAATAGAGTCCATGTAGAAAATACAATTTAAAAATAGCTGAAATTTGGAATTAAGAAAAAGGTACTACCTCCTTTTTTAATATATTACACTGTTGATATTTTAACAAATATTTGACCATTTGTCTTATTCAAAATTTTGTGTAAATATAAAAATATATATTCAAGTCATACTTAAAGAATATTTGATGAAAAATTAAGTCACAATAAAATAAATGATAATTACACAACTTTTTTAAAAAAAGAATTGTTAACGTATCTTAAAAAAAGTCAACTATGTCATATATTAAAACAGAGGGAGTATATTGAAAGAGGTGTCTAGAGTCCATATTGTATGCAATTTTGAACCAACTAAAATTTGGAATTAAAAAAAAGAAAATTAAAGGCAAAGGGGTAGAATCCATATAGAAATACAATTTAGAAATAACAAAAAAAATCAAAATTTTTAAAAAAGGAATATTGAAGAATAGTATAAAGTCCATATAGAAATTTAGAACTAACTGAAATTCAGAATAAAATATAATAAAATTAAAATTGTATTTTAGACTTTAAAGTGCATATAGAAATACAATTTAGATATAAGTAAAATAAGAAATATTGGAAAAATAGTATAGAGTCGATATAGAAATACAATTTAGATATAAGTAAAATAAGAAATATTGGAAAAATAGTATAGAGTCGATATAGAAATACAATTTAGAATAAATAAAATTCAAAATTATAAAATAAGAAATATTAAATGATGAGTTTAGAGTTAATATTGAAATACAATTACAAATAAAAAAATATTGAAAGAAGAGTCTAGAGCATATTATGTACTTCCTTCGTTTCATATTATAAGACTTTCTAACATTACCCACATTCATATATATGTTAATGAATATAGACATATATGTGTGTCTAGATTTATTAACATCTATTGAATAAGACAATGCTAAAAAGTCTTATAATCTGAAACGGAGGTAGTACTACATACTTACCGCGGCATCCACCATCAACATAAGGATTTCCTTCATAGCCATCGGAGCAGTAGCACCGACACCCATCGTAGTCAGCAGTAGTACCGTTGTAACCTTTGCAGAAGCTGTTGGCGCTGCGACATTCGGGGGCAGACGAAGGTGCAGAAGCATTGGTCGATGCCGAGCACGCTGATGAATTGCTGAGTATAAGCCAGTTTAACATGGCTGGGAGCGCTTCAGGAGTATTGCTGATGCCCTTAGTAACCATGTTGGTGTTGAAATGAAACGACGCCTGATCTACTATGTACACGAAAAAATTTCGTTCCCTAGGGTCAGGTCCTACACCCCAGTCCTCCACTAGGGTGGCGCTAATGTCGTAGACCGGTAAGCGCATAGCAATGCTTGCCTGACAGCAGCCAATTCCTGAGCAGGAGCCATTACCGGGCTCGAGTGATAGAGGGCATGACGTGATGCAGGAGTTGATCAATGTATCGCCCCCACCGCGGAGGAAGACCTGGGCGTTGCATCCTACCAACGATATAATGTTTAAATCCGACAGGAAGTAGGAGTTGCCCACCTACCACTGCATGGTTCCGGTGCTGTTCTCTGGATAGACAGCCGGAAACACCATGCGGCTGCTGTTGATGCGCACGGTGCCGTTGGGGATGGAGATCTCGAGCACCTGATACATGGTGCTGCTTTCTTGGCCCAGGAACAACCTGGGCGGGCTGTACGAGTGGTCGCAGGTGAGATCTAAGCCGGGGTGGTAGCACCCGGCCTCCACGCCGAACGGGTACTCGAAGATGACGTCGCCGCAGCTGGTGGTGCAGCTGCTGACGTTCCCCGCGGTGGCTGCTGCCACGGCGACGAAGGCGAAGGCTAGAAAAGTGAATGCTGCTAATGCTACGGCATGTTTCTCCATCTTTGATTCTTCGCAGTGTGCCTCAAACCTGCTTACAAAGTGCTAGCTGCTAGTACCTTTTATATGCGATAGAGATGATTGATTGAGCCAGTACGTACCAGCTGACAATGTGCACACCGGATGTTCATTCGTCGACGTATGGTCCATCGTAATTAGGGCAAGTGTTACGGTAGATTAGTAGATTTGACCACCACATCCAAATTTTTCCATAACATTCACTCATAAATTAGGGTATCCTCAATGTTTGTTACAAAAGTATCCCCTTCATCCCAAAAAACCTAATCTAGTTGAGGATGGAACATTACCTAGTCTAACGTATGTAGGCATGGGGTTTGTCCGGATACATTCGACTAGATAATGTCCCATCCCTAATTAGGTTGGGTTTTTATTTGGACAGAGGGAGTAGGTAGTAAGGTGGGCCCATGTAAGATGGTAGTAGTAGATTGAAGATGCACCACAATGTATATGTGTAGAGTGGGTAATAAGGTGGGACCCATCTGAAAAAAAAACCCCAAATATGAGCCGTGCCACAATTAAAAAATAGGTAGGACCCACCACAAAGTGCTATAACCTGGTAGTAAGCTTATACTAGCTTGGTAGTAGCTATTTACTACTTCCACAATATATCTTACCTAGTAGTAAGTATATTTTAATCCCTAATACCTACTTTTCCACTGCATTGTGGATGTCCTTAAGAGCAGGTACAATAGCACGCTATAAGCTAGCTATAAACATATTTTAAGGAGATAATAGAGGAGAGAGAAAAGCAGCGGGCTACAGATTTGTAGCTAGCTATAGCACGAACTCCAAGATGCAGTGTATATATGACAGGTGGGACTAGGTATTAATAGTGTAGTATGTAACTATTGTATGAATTGGCTATTAAGTTGACTATAGGTAATTAGGAGCTAGTAGTTGGCTATACTATTAAACTTGCTCTAAGGGCACCCACAATGGTTATCTATATGCTCTCTACAAGAGATCCATGTCAGCATATTTTCCTACTTGGAAGGTATTAAATGAAGAGAGAGAGCAAAACTATCTACTAACTTAGAGATAGTCTATAGAGAAAAACGAGACAATGCATGAGAGAGCTATAGATACCAATGTAGACATACTATTAAGGTGGTTTACTATTAATTGAGTCTATTGCTGATATATACATGTTTTATAGAGAACACCTTACTTTACCATTGTGGGTGCTCTAAGAGGCAACACATATAATATGTCACCTCTAGTACACAAATATCAATGTAATACTCTTATACTCTTCTTAAAATTTGTGTGGAGGTTGCCTTTTAATTTAGTGATGGTTCATCATCTCTCTTCTCACTTCTCTCCTCCATCTCATTACTCTATACAATGTGGCACTCTCAGAGCAGGTACAATAGCAGACTATAAGCCAGCTATAAACATATTTTAAAGAGATAAAGGAAGAGAGAGAAGAGCAGCGGGCTACAGATCTGTAGCCAGCTGTAACACGGACTCAAAAACATAATGTGTGTATGATAGGTGGGACCAGATATTAATAGTATAGTAAGCAACTATTGTATGAATTGGCTATTATATTGGCTATAGATGATTTGGAGCTAGCAGTGGGCTATGCTATTAAACTTGCTCTTAGGGGTAGCATAAGGAGCATTATACTTGCCTTAACCACTACACTGTGCATTGAGTTTGTTCACTGCTAGTTTAGTTAAGGCGTCGACGTCAGCGTTCAATTTGAAGATCAAGTTGCACTAGGAGAGGTCAAGTCAATGCTAGCGTACTATAAATCATTAAATTAACGAAAGGAAAATTAATGTGTGCTCATCTACTACTGGCTTGTTTGACCTCAGGGGTCCGCGCTGGATTTAAATTCATCGTACTCTCTTTATCATCCAAGGCTGAGTTTAGATCCAAAGTTTGAATCTAAACTTCAGTCCCTTTCTATCACATCAACCAATCATACACACACAGCTTTTCAGTCACATCATCTTCAATTTCAACAAAAATCCAAACTTTGCGCTGAACTAAACACACTCTTAAATGATAGGTGGAGCTTGCATTCTATTTCCGCTTATGCTTATATTTATCAGCCAAAATTTATATTTTTAATCTTAAGTTTAAAGTTGATTTAGAGGTTTTTTATTTAAAGTTTATTTTTCAGTCTTTATTTTTAGATGATTAAATATATATATATATATATATATATATATATATATATATATATATATATATATATATATATTATTTATAAATTATTTTTCGTTTGCAAATTTTCCGTTTGCCATTTCCTTACACAAAAGGAAGTCGTCAAACTTCGTTGTCTTTCCGCAGTATGTGTGGGTGGGTCAAGCTTGCAAACCCCAGTCCGAGCAAAGGCAAGAGGTAGCATCGACGATCGAGTTGATTGTATGTGGTTGTGTTCAGTGAATCAAGAGTTAATTATAATCAGGACTAAGGACAGAGAGGGGGAGAGAGAGAGAGGGGACATCAGCCAATAGTTGATGGGCTGCCGCGATGGCTCATTGGGATTGTTACGAAAATAGATGCATAAGTGAGACAAAAATTTTACGTGAAAACACCGATCAGCAATAATCACTATTGAGTAGTTGATTATAACCGTATGGTAATAACAATGGGAACATCACCCTATAGGATCGAACAAGATCAACTTAGTACTTTATTAGGGACTTGCCTAATACCGAAAGGAGGGATCCGACCCGAACAAAGCTACCAGAAGAGGGTGAATGGTAGAAAAAATCAAAAACCTAAAATCTTTTGCGGAATAAAAGATTTAACTCGAACGGAGTAGATGATGAAGCCCTGTCACCACCGGTCGAACCGCCCTTCTGCCTCCGGTTAGACTGCCATAGCCTCATCGGTCAGACCGCCCATAAACATGCGGTTAGACTACCGCTATCCCACCGGTCAGGCCGCGCGCACACTTGCGGTTAGACCGCCGGGACCCAGAAACACTGGTAGATGACAAACACAAAGATGTAGATTGAAACTTTCGACTTTATTGCATCAACCAATGTTTACAAAGTGCACCAACAGCACTACTCACAAAAATCTTGAACTAAACTCAAAACCCTAATTTTCTCTCAACTCAAGTCTCTCTAAAACCGATACCGGGAGGACACACCCTCCCCCTCTATTTATACATGAGGTAGGCTGTGCAAAACTCACGAATCTAATACAACTTAAGACTCCTAGCCACGCAGGAATCCCTCTCTTGCAAGTATCCAACTTATCCCTTTCCTTATCTCTCTCAATATTCCTGAATTCGGACTCCTTTCTAAATTCGACTCCTCTTTCCATACGTACACAATCCCTCTTGTATACCATATGGATTCTTCATCACCACATGCATTGTTCTCTAGGCTTTTAGTATCCCGCATGATCTCTTGATCCCTAGACATCAATTTCTCCCAAGTCGACTCCGATCTATCACCAGTAACACTCTCTCGAGGCCTCAAGCAACACCTGCACATGCAACAACCAAGAAACCATATTTCGAGCACAAGTTCGTCCCAACTTAACCCACATTAGTATAACAACAGTATCCATACGCATAGAAACCATCTAGAAGTCAAATCCAACAAGACAACCTGAAACCGACATCGAACAGGATCCTGCCAGTCAGACCGTTGGGTTGGCCAGTCTGACCGCCACATGACCTGCGATCTGACCGGCGGCACCCGGTCGGTCTGACCGCCAGGGTCAACCGAAATCACCCACTTCACAAAATTAACCATCTATTAAAACTCCAATATATCATCAGCAAATCACCAATATTTTTATCACAAAATCTAAATCAACACCTTGATTTTACACACCCCTCCCATACGGCTTACAAGAGTATATATGTAGGAGAGAAAAGAAAGACACCTAATAGAAAAAGATATGGAATCCTAGTAGGAAACTAATCCGAATAGATTGTAGGCCTAAAATTCGGATCACATATTTAACAATCTCCACCTTGAGACAAATTTCCCTTGTAGCATAAAAATATTCAATCTCCAAAGAACCTCCTTATGAGATAAAATCACTGCGCGTCAAATATTCCCCATGACTATACTGTAAAACCCTTGATCCAGAAGAGATGGGCCATACTTCAAACTTGCTATTGAGAACAAATCCTAAATCTGCTAGTATGATATTGTGGAACCCAACAGAGACGTGAAATTGATGCAAAAACTTCAAACAGAGTCTGTCGTTGCTGAAACGCGAAATATTGTGCATAAAACTAAGTATTTTGATCTCCTTATTAACCTTATGATACGTTGGGCAAATCGATGTAGCAAATCCGTTGGAAATTTGACCACTTCCATGTGATCTGGACAAGAACCTTGAGGCTCCCTCTCGACAACTTTGCTTGCGTGTCTTGAAGCATGTATACGTGTTGTAGCAGGGGGCCAATACCATCCTCCTTATTCGGCCTAAACACTAAAGAGAATGAGGTCTTGAGTCTTGAGTTTTTCTAAGTGCTCAAATGGTAAAATACCATTCGAGTGGTAAAATGGTAAAAGACCATTTGAGTGGTAAAATACCTTTCGAGTGGTAAAATGGTAAAAGGCCATTTGAGCAGGGAAGTACCATTCGAGTGATAAAATGGTAAAGCACCTCTCCAGTGATAAAATGGTAAAATACCTCTCGAGTGGTAAAATGGTAAAATACCTTTCGAGTGGAAACTAACATTCGAGTAAATATATACTACTAAAACAAATCGTCTCTTTTGAGTGCATTTTTAACCAGTGACAAATAAAATATCAAGAGCTGAGTAGGTGGAAAGGAGTGGTCGAATACCCAAGATGGAAAACATGATCCAAGATGGAAAAGATGACCCAAAATGGAAAACACTACTTGAACGATAAAGATGCCAAAAGAAGATCCCATGGGGACCACTCTCAACCACTCCGGCTAGCTGGCACCAAAAGATCTTAATGACCCCCCAAATGTACCAAAATTCCCCTAGAGTTCTGACATAGTAAGGGCATAATTGTAAACTCACAAAGGCCCACGGGGGGGCAAAGTTGTAATCTCACATGTACGGCTATGGACTATAAACACCGGCCAAAAGCCTGTAGCGGGGGGGAGGGGGGAGGGGGAGCCATAATTGAATAGAGAAGGATTAGCCATCAAATTTGTGCATTTTGTGTTCGGGCTCATTTTCTAGGATAGGCGGGAAAAGGAACTTTCCCGTTTATCCCCAAACTTGTCCGTGACCTAAGGTCACGATAGTGGCGCCGTTTGTGGGGACGTAAAGTCTCTTTGGAGTGGGCGTGAACAGTAAATGCGACGTTCTCAACGGTAAAAGGCCGTGCCAGTTCGTTACACGGACACCTTTGTAAGCGCGACAACATCACTTGAAAGAGAGTGGGTGGAAATGACGGGGCAATCCACACAAGCACAAGGATAACACAAGCACTTGCAGGAATGATAAACATATCGGACTCATCAGGCGATCTGAACTGAGTTATTAATGAATTATTACTACTCAGTCACCTTGTATTGGTGCACTAACAATGTATATAACTGAATATCCACTGTAAGTTCAGTTAACTGTTCTGCATATAACATATCAGTTTGGTAGATCCATAGTGATAACTGCAAGGATCACTTGGAACTAGGACTACTCCTAACAAAGCTAGTAATATTTCTCTTCGTAATGATAGGATGTGTCACATCCCGTACTAGGTTTATTATTATTTTTGGGACGGAGGGAGTACAAGTTATTACACGAACAGTATAGGACTGCAGGGAAGTGCCAAGTTGTCAAGTTTTGTTGAAATCGCACGAGTTGTGGAGGATCCTACTGATACAGCTTGGAAGTTCCTTGCAATTGCAGATGTTCTAAGAGAAACTTAAAAAAGATCAACAAAACAAAAACCTTATGAGCTGGATGAGAAACATGCTGGTCAACGAGGAAAGCTCATAGATGACCAGAATTCCTCCTCCATACTGAGCCGCCTGCTTGAGTTGTGATAACCAGCGTCACCAATAGCAACGACGTTGGAATTGCTCTCTTCAGTTGATGGAGAATTCAGCTGAACTGCATGCTGTTGAGCATTTTGATCACCTCTGATAGTGTTTATAGCACCATGCAACCCTTCAAGTTTCACCTCAACCTACCGCATTGTCGGCCTGTCTTCACCCTTTAAGTTTAAGCACATAACAGCAATTTCTACCACTTCTCTGGCTTCTTCTTCTCCCTGCTCCTCAGTGATTTGACTGTCTACTATTTCACAGAGCCTGTCCTCACTAACTAGCAAGATAAATTGTTCGGTTAGATTGAAGCCTTCTAGTGATATGTAGGAAGTTGGCCTTCTTCGTGTTATTAGCTCCGCAAGTATGACACCAAAGCTGTATACATCACTTTTCTCCGTAAGTCGGCTTTTACGGTAGTACTCTGGATCTAAGTATCCAAAAGTTCCCTGGATAGTAGTAGTTACAGTATTTTGATCAATTGGGATACCTCGAGAAGCTCCGAAGTCGGATACTTTTGCTATGAACCTATCATCAAGTAGAATGTTGGTGGTCTTGATATCTCTGTGGATGATTGATACCGAAGCAGTTGAATGCAGATAAGCAAGAGATCTAGCTATTTCAAGTGCTATCCTCAGCCGTTCCTTCCATGGGACTGATTGTGCAGAGTTGACATGAAGGTGTTCATGAAGTGTTCCATTTGGAATGAACTCATAGACTAACAATGGAACTTCTGTCTCAAGACAACATCCAAAAAGCTTCACTACATTCCTGTGATTTACTTGGGAAAGTATGGCAACCTCGTTAATAAATCCATCAATTTCTCTCTTAATAGCATATCTTAACTTCTTGATAGCAACAACATGTTGGTCAGACAAAATCCCTTTATAGACAGTTCCATGGCCACCACCACCAAGCTTTCGAGACTCGTCAAAATTGTTTGTCGCCTTCTCAAGCTCTTCTAAGCTGAAGATCATCCTTTCAGCGATATCCTTGTCTACAAGTTGATGAAGCAACAATCCTCGGTTTTGCTTCAAGAAGAATTCCTTCAGTTTTTTGGCCCTTCGAGACTTGAACTTTCGCCTTACGACAATTCCAGCAAGAATTAGTACCACGATGATTAGACTGCCACCAAGTCCTATTCCAATGATGAGTCCTGGATATGTAAGAAAATGTAAATTTTAAATCGTTTACTCCGTTAAATTGATCTCAACAAGAAACATAGTAGTGAACAGTACCCTCAGACATTGACTGAACTTTCTTTCTGTTACCTGAAAATTTAAGTTTGCTTGAAACACATCCATTTTGTATATGGGCGTTACCAGATGTGCCACCTGGACAGATACACTCATATGATCCTACTGTATTTATGCATTTCCCAAAGCATAGGGGTGGATTTGGCAGCATGCATTCATTAATATCTGTGAAAAAGGAAATAAAAATTAAATTGTGCAAAGTGATCACGCAATAAGGTTAAATGTATCTGAGCTGCATTTTACTGTTTAATCTGGGTATGTGCCCTTGCATGCTTCTAAGTTATAACCTCTCAAGTGTCAATCGAATAGTTCTGAAAATTTCTTAACTCCAAAACCGATACACGTATAGAGGAACAAAAGGAACAGATTAAACCTATGAAAAGTAGAGGCACTATTTATAGCCAGTTCTGTTGTTACAACTTGTAGAAAACTTGTAGTCTTACACGCTTGTGGAGTGATATGAGACAATAATCTACGCTCTCAAATTTTTTTATAACTCTTTAAGTGACATCAAAACCATGAGTGCACATACTGACATATCTGCAGAGAGTATCATACCTTGGCATCCATTTGGCATGTAAGGGTTACCATCATATCCTGAGCGACACTTGCACACATATCCTCTCCCTGCAGGGCCATCAAAGCAGTCACTGTTGTCACTGAGACACCCAAAATCACTCAACTTCTTAGCTTCCACGCACGACGAGTTACCCAGCATCCAGTTAACCACAGTCCGGACACCCACATTCCTTGCAGCATCCGGCGCCCCAGCGATGGCACCCAGCCTTGACAGGACCTCTTGCTGCAGCAGCATGGCATTGTCTGCCCTCCTCCACCACTCCCCCTTCACCACCACCATGCTCGCGTTGAACGGCACCGCCCTTGGACTAGACTGCAGGGAGAGAAGCTTGATCGTGTAGGAGTTGTGGTCTTCAACCACCGATGCGTTGCAGCAGCCAATGCCATAGCATGTGCCGTCGGTTGCCAGTATGGGGTAACCTGGGCGGCAATTCGAAACGCAGTTGCTGCTGCCAGTAGCATTGTCTCCTGCTGCTGCAGGAGAACTACCTATGAAGAAGTGGAAACCACAACCCAGGGTGATGAAAACATTCATGTCTGCCGATACCCGGAAGAGTTTGTCATCCAAGTCGAGGATCCATTTCTGGTTGTAGCTGTCTCCCCCCAACATTTGGGTGATACCGGTATCAAGGTGCAGAACTCTACGTGCCAGCTTTATCTTGTGAACTTCATATCCAGGGCCGTTCATGAAGAGCTTGGGGGGATCATAAGCTGGGTCGCACACTAGTTTGAAGCCCTCGCGGAAGCACCGGTCGTCACCGATACCGAACGGGTAAGGTATGGTTATGTTTCCGCATGTGTCAGTGCAACCAGGCAATGCTATGTTATATGAAAGTATCAGGGGCATTGCTGCTAGAAACTGCAGCAAGTGTAGTGTGGCTATGGCAAGAACATGCATTTTGGTATAAGGGAATAGGTGCACTGATCGGTGTGGCTTGGTGGTTTGGACTTAGGACACAGTTCATGTCACATATATAGGCCTTGCTAAAGCATTTGCAGGAACTGGTCTTTTGCTTCCTTGGAAAATTTCTTCACCAGTTATATATTATACTATAAAGATGTTATCAGATTATAGACGAGTGTGATTGTTTGGTTATCCTCCCATTTACTGACACCGATAATTGTTGGGTATCAAATCAGGGTGGTTATATATCACTTTATCAACCTTAAAGGACAGGGCAGCAGGTTTAAAAACAGTCAATCTAGGACATGAAAGGAACCACAATACATTGGAAATTTCATTTCTTTTGAGTTTTGCAGTTTGGAGCTCCCCAAACAGCAAATCTGAAGAAAGCTCAGATATATTTATCTACTTCTGTATCCACCACAGAAGGCAAAGACTATGTCCAGTCAAACTGCTGACCTCATTAGATTGCAGAAAATTAGATTAATTACATTGAAGTGTTGAACATACGTTAAAATGGAAAATGAACGGCAGTGACAAGGACGGTCCGGCCGGCAGGCCAAACATGATTAGGAAATTTGAAAACAATTTCCACCCGTTCAAACTTCAGATACGCATCACCATTATGAACTATTTTTTGAACACAACATAGCCATGATGAACTTTTTTTTACCACAACAACACCATTGTGAACTACTCCCTCCGTCCCATAATATAAGGGATTTTGAGTTGTTGCTTGCAACGTTTGACCACTCGTCTTATTAAAAAAAATTGAAATTATTATTTATTTTATTTGTGACTTACTTTATTATCTACAATACTTTAAGCACAACTTTTCGTTTTTTATATTTGCAATAAAAATTTGAATAAGACGAGTAGTCAAACGTTGCAAATAAAAACTCAAAATTCTTTATATTGTGGGACGGAGGGAGTAGATTTATAGGGTTTGATTCTCAAACAGACAAATTTTGCAAAAAAAAAAAAAGGAGGGAGAAGAAGATGTCAAAATGTCATGGCGTGAACAGATCGAACGGTTAAATTTAACAGGTATTGCACTTCGTAGGTATGTATAATGCAGAATCACCTAGGAATTTTACATTAGTAAGATTTTACCCAACTAGGCCACAGTGGTACTACCAAAACCTAACCTAAATGCAACAATCACTTAGAGCATGTATAATAGCAGGGCTATAAGCCAGCTGCAATCATATACTTCCTCTGTCTTAAAAAAACCATTTTTAAGGTTGGTACGGTTATTAAGAAAGTAGGTGAGAATGATTGAAGGAAGTGTATGATTGGTTGAAAAGAGAAAATAGGTGAAGAAGAATGGTTGTGATTGGTTGAGAGGAGGAGGTAGGTGAAGAAATAGCTTTATTTTGGACAAGACACTGTGCTAGAAATAGCTACATTTTGGGACGGATGGAGTATATTTTAAGGAGATAAATGAAGACGAGGAACTGAACCGCGGCGCGGCGGCGTGCATGGAGGCGGCGGCTCCGATGGAACCGGTGGCCGCTCCGGCCGCGGGCTCCGGCTCAGCCCCACCTGCTACGCGGAAACGGAAACAGCGGCGGCGGGGGGAGCCATGAGCCATCGAGGGGAACGACGCTCACAGGGGCGCTGTCGCGGTTGCGGACGTTGAAGCGAGCGGCGGCGGCGTAGATTCCGTCGGCGGGGGAATCGAATCGGGCGGAGGGGCCATGCCGGGCGCCGGCTGGTTGTGCGCCGACGGCGTCACGATCGGATCGGCGCCTCCGCCAACTTCGGTGTGACTCCGCGCTCTCCATCGATTTTAACCAAGGTTTCGTAATCATCCCCCTTCTGTATTTACCATAGCATGAGCAATTTGAGCAGCCATCGACTTTGTGAACTACCTTTGCATCTAGATTTATTTACTCTTCCAACTGAAACACAAGTCAGGATTCCTACTCGTAGTCATCGAAAGCATGCAAAAGATTAAATCTACTTTTATAGTTTTATTTATTTATAATGTAACGACCACGTGGTTGAATGATGCAAATGCCCCTTAATTTTTATCTTGCTACTAGCTGTTGTTAATTCTTATTTTGAATTGGAGTCCTGTCGCTTTCTCTGAAAAATGGGGAGTGCTGTGCTGTCCTATTTGGGTTGTTAGCTGCAGGGAAAGGAAGGCTGTTCAACTTAATCAAATCGTGTTGATAGTGCCCGAATTCCTCGTAGTTTCATTTGGTAGGTTGGATGCATATGGGTAGAGTAGTGGTTAATTAGCTTGGGGAATGGAGACTACAAGAAGCTCAAGTGCCATCTGCCTAGTCAGTGGAGATTGAGAGAGCATCAGTTCAACATATGGAGAGGTTCGCAAGTATGAGAGTTGTGTTTTCGCTATCTGTACTTGCAGTTCTGCTGCTACAGCTGCTGTTGGGTGTAGCAACGGCGGCAGCAGCTAATTGCAGCACCCACTGTGGCAACATCGGAATCTCCTATCCATTTGGAGTAGAGCCTGGCTGCTACCACGAGGGCTTCAACCTCACCTGCGATCGCTCGCACAAGCCGCCCAAGCTGTTCCTTGGTGATGGCTCCGTTGAAGTGCTCGAGATCTCGATTCCTAGTGGCACGGTGCGCATCAACAGCAGCAGCATCGTTCCAGTATCAACATCAAGTGCTGTTGGAACTGGCAGTGTCAACAAGACAGGGAAATACCACACATGGGGTGGACTGAGAAAGGGCGGCCCGTTCTTCATCTCGCCGTACAAGAACAAGTTCCTGGTTCTATCATGCAGCAATGTTCAAGTTCTTCTTCTTGGAGGCAATAATTCCACTGTCAATGCCTGTGCTACTTACTGCCCTCCAGCCCCCAAGAAAGGCCAGCCTTTTCAGTTCCCAATGCGCAACGAGTGTTCTGGTATTGGCTGCTGCAGTGCGGCCATCCCCAAAGGCTACACATCCTATAGCATCCAGATCCAACCTGCCAATGAAATTTCAGAGTTTGATGCAGAGTCCTCTGTGTACATAGCTGAGGAGGGGTCCTATAATGCCACACGACTTATCTTTGAAACTGTCAGTGCACTCCCAGCTTTGCTGGACTGGGCTATTAGCAATTCGTCATGTGGTACGAAGCCATCTGCAGCACCTGCATGCCGCAGCAGTAACAGCTATTGTCAAAACTATACAAGCTATGTTTACAATGGCTATCAGTGTCGCTGCAATGCTGGTTATCAAGGCAATCCCTATGTTCCTAACGGATGCCAAGGTAAACAAGTTAACTCAACCAGCTTTTATTTTCTTAAAGGCATACAAAGTTCAAATGGAAATCAGCTGACAACAGCTCACTGCCTCGATCTATATGTGGCTATTTTCCCAGTCTAACTACATCATGCTTCCTTGTTATTTGGTTAGACATTGACGAATGTGCGCACTGGGAACTCCATTCATGCTATGGTACCTGCATAAATATACCCGGAACATTTCATTGCCGCTGTCCTGATGGGACTTATGGTAATCCCTTGATGGAAGGGGGATGCATCAAGATCAAGAAGTCCTCTCAAGGTGACAATCACTCGCTAATTACCTTGTGCTCATGATATCAATTCTATATTAGATTTGTTTAGTAGCGACAAACTGCGGGACTGGTGGTAATGCCCTCTATGTAGCTGACATGTGGTAATTATCCAGTAATTGATATTTTTTTTGGACATGAGTGTCCAGTATTTGATATTAGTTCTCTACCAATTAAACTTTTCTGTTGTTCTGTGCCAGCTTCATGATCTGAGTGTAAACATTTGTGCATTCCAGTTATTCTTTTTTTTTTCTCTGAAGGAACTGTTTTATTCATTTTACATATACCCTTCGATTATTTGTTTACAGTGGTTTGCTCTTACATGTCACAGCACCCACTACTATTTTTTTTGTTAAATAAAATTCCTCAAAACAACAGTCTTTGCATTCAGAATCAGATTGGTCTGCACTTGTTACTTCTTCCGTAACCATTTGTTCAGGACCATATCTAATTTGCTAGTGACTAGTTTAAGATCACCATTAAAATGCAGGAAGCTACATGATTAAATGAGCTTGATTGCTTGCTTTTAAAGGAAAACAAGCATACTTCTGCACTTTGAACAAATAATACGGCACTGTGGTGGTATATTGAATGAACTAAAAGTAGACTCTGTGATTCATTATTTGAACATACAACAAATATTATTGTGTTAGTATCGTACCTCGAAAAGCATGGTGTATCGCATCAACAGATTAAAAAGTAGACTGTGATTCACCATATGTGTATTGCAACTAATTTTGTTGTGTTAGGTCCGTACCTCAAAAAGTATTATATCAATATTTACAGGGTTTCTACCACTATTTATTATAGTTCTTTCTTACTACCCTGCATAGGATCTTTACTGGAATTGTCTTATAGGATCGTGTTTCTGTAACTCATATGATCCTATGGTAAAGATCATGATATTAACAACTTCTAGTGCACAAAGTCTATCGTCTAGACAAGTCTCTTACCAGATATCTCGAACTGTTTTTTCCTCCCTAATTTTTCAGGTTTAAGCATTGGCCTTGTAATCAGCGGTGGCACAGTTCTTTTGCTTCTGGCTCTTTGTGCTCCCCTTGCAACACGTAAGATTAAGCTACGTAAGAAGAAGAAAACGAAAGAAAGATTTTTCAAGCAAAATCATGGGTTGCTATTCCAGCAGTTAATATCACAAAAGGTGGATATTGGGGAAAGAATGATCATTACCTTATCAGATCTAGAGAAGGCCACAAACAATTTTGATAAAAGCCGTGAGGTTGGTGGGGGAGGACATGGCGTTGTGTACAAAGGAATACTTGACCTACATGTTGTGGCCATCAAGAAATCAAAGATAGTAGTACAGCGAGAAATTGACCAATTCATAAATGAGGTTGCAATTCTTTCCCAGATCAACCATAGAAATGTGGTGAAGCTCCTAGGATGCTGCCTTGAGACAGAAGTTCCATTGTTGGTTTATGAGTTCATTTCGAATGGAACACTTTATGATCATCTTCATGTTGAAGGGCCAATATCACTTCCGTGGGATGATCGACTAAGGATTGCACTTGAAGTTGCTAGAGCTGTTGCGTATCTGCATTCAGCTAGTTCTATGCCAATATTCCATAGAGATATTAAATCTTCCAATATACTTCTTGATGATAGCTTGACAGCAAAGGTGTCAGACTTTGGAGCTTCAAGGTACATTCCAATCGATCAAACAGGAGTGACAACAGCTGTTCAGGGAACATTTGGATATTTAGATCCAATGTACTATTACACTGGAAGGCTAACCGACAGGAGTGATGTTTTTAGTTTTGGTGTTCTTCTCGTGGAATTGCTTACTAGAAAGAAGCCGTTTGTACACACCTCTAGCAACGGCGATGCTCTTGTTTTACATTTTGTTTCACTACATACAGAAAACAACTTGGTCGACATATTAGATCCTCAAGTCATGGAAGAGGGAGATGGAGAAGTCCAAGAAGTAGCTGCACTGGCAGCAACGTGTATTAAATTGAAGGGAGATGACCGGCCTACAATGAGAGAAGTGGAGATGGCACTTGAAAATCTGCGAGTTAAGAAGAAGCATGCTACACTTGATACAACATCAAACAGATATGATGGGGACCAAATTGCAGCTGATTATTTGTCGACTAGAGGAATCACTGACGAATCAACCAGACAATACACTATGGAAGAGGAAATATTGTCGTCTGGTACCTATCCTCGATGATGTTTGTCTTTGGCCTGAACTAGAATTACTGTTTGTTATATGTACATCTAGGGCCTCATCTTTTAGCTTATACTTATACTTATGAGCTAAAATTTGGAGCTGATTTTAGGGGTTTTTTTTATCGAAGTTTATTTTTCAACCTTTGTTTTTAGATCGCTAAGAACACGTATATAAAAGTTTTATTCACAAATTACTTTTCATTTGTAAATATGTCGTTTGGCTTATTCCACGAATAAGCGAAATGATGGGCTGTTAGACGTTTGTAAAGCATGTCAAAGTGGTGCAAGAAGTGATCTTGCTCTATTGTTTTGGAAATAAAGAAATGTTTCTATCTTGCCATAAACAATTCTCGAAATCTTTTCGTCACCACCGAATGTTTGACTCAGTTGAATTCGTACATTCTCTTTTGCAAAAGAAATCAATGCATGTAAACATAACAATGAAATGCAATGATTATTCTTTATGCTGTATCTGAAACGTGCAGAGTTATTCGTTACTGGGAATAAATCCTATGCGCACAAGCATTCACGTATTTTTATCGTGCATACCAATTAACAAATATCATCGATAAATAAGAAAAAAATCTGTATATATATACTTTTAATAGTATTACATCTACGTGTAAGCCACATCTTCAAATTCATCATACAGAGTAACAAAAAGATAAAATTCTGATGGATTTATAGCCTCAAGACTGTTAGTTTTATTTTATTACAGCTAAAATATGATGAATATGATGTTAAGATTTTACATGCAGGTGTAATATTATTAAAAGTATATACGTATTTTTTAGATTTTTTTATGACATTTGTTTATCGGTGTGCACCGACTGCGCACGTAAAACTTGTGTGTATAAGATATGTTTTCTTGCTTACCTTCCTCGCTAATTTACCTAATGCCTTACTCCCTCCGTCCCTTAAAAAATCAACTTCTAGGGATGATCCTGGGTCTGTCTCATCTGATTTTTTATGGGACAGAGGGTGTATGTCTCATCTGAAGTATGGAGAATAGATGGCTGTTTCCATGTCCTGGCTGATGATGGGTAGAAGCATTTTTTATTTCTGCTATTATTTGTGTCGTACTATCATGCGTAGTTTGTGGTTTGAGAGATTGCATGCTCCTTCTGTACTCAAATACTTGTAACTAGTATACATTCTCATACTCTGCTCGTCTCTTTTAAAGAATACATATAAATATATACTTATAAGCACTACATAATATTGTATCTAATTTAATATTCTAATGCTGGCTATACTCAGCAGCGTTAATTGGCTCACGTGGCGCCCAAACTTCCCAAATAAATCACGAAATTCTTGTGAGAAAACGTTGGGCTTTCATTTGCTGGGATTGGGACGGACGGCTTGGCCGAAATGTGGCAACAGGCGTGTGCAGAAAAAAAATAACTGAAAATAGACTCTAGAATATATAGCGATAAAATAGAGATAAGGCAGTGCATATAAGATACTACATTACAAATTACAAAAGGCTGAAAAAAATAGATAAAATATGTAAATGTAAAAAGAATAGGATGAGAGGAAAGTTATAGAAATAAAAAAAACAGAGAGAAAAGCAGAGGTAATATTATGATTTTTGGCATTTTCAGAATACAATGGATTTTGCTAGGATGGTTCTTCATAAAAATACATAGGTTGCGTGACAAATTGATGAAGGCAGTTCAACTGTGCTCTTTTTGTCCTATATGGCTTGAAAATGAAAAAAAAAAGTGTAACCACAAAAAATAAATTTATAATAAGTGGTTCAAATTAAAAACACGTGTAATTTGTAAAAATTGAACAATCCATAATCAGCCATAGATTACTATCCTAATTTGATTATGTCCTTAAAAAATACATTAAGGTGTCCGAATGTAGGACTTTTTATGAATTTTACTAAAACTCCTATGTTGCAACTTGCAACGACCCTTAACCCATACAAGAGTTTTATCGATAAATTAAAAACCAAAATTATCTTTTACTTAGATTTAAATTTTGGTGAAAACCTTTTGTTGATTTTG
This sequence comes from Oryza glaberrima, assembly GCF_000147395.1. Classification (NCBI taxonomy): domain Eukaryota; kingdom Viridiplantae; phylum Streptophyta; class Magnoliopsida; order Poales; family Poaceae; genus Oryza; species Oryza glaberrima. Next base: position 21,893,887 of record NC_068333.1, on the reverse strand, counting down.
TCAAATCTTATGTACAATTTGTTTATAAATTTGAAATTACATTTTTCAAATTTATGGTCAAATAGTTCTATTCTCATTGTTTTTTTACAAATGATTTTCTTTCATGTTGAGAATTAATTATGTTTTTCTCAGTAAGCTAGCACATAAATATGAGAGAGGACAATACAATCATTTTAAAAATAAAATTTTATGAAATGAGTATAGATGACATCAATTTGAAAACTGAGGGGATACAAGGGGTAAAGTTAAATGCGGTGGTATAGAAGAAATTGAGAAAAAATCAGGGAGAAATAAAGAAAATTTCCCTTTTTATAATGCTGAGCTGCAAGCTAGGGGAGAAAAATGGAAGCATCAAGCATGCCATTGCCATATGCTAGAGCCGTGGTCATTGCTCGAAACGTGTTTGCCAGCAGGATATATAGCCTCACGCTGCGCGTTCTTGTAACGTTTTCTTTTATATATATATATATATATATATATATATTAAAATAAACGGATTTTTGCAAGGGGAAGAAAGTGGTTAATTGTGCCGTTGAGGTCAACCGGAAAAGCATAGGAGAATGGTTTACCTCAAGGGGAAGATGCACATATGACATGTTCATGTTCAAAACAGTAAGCGTCCGTGCATATGTGCTCCTCTAGAAATACGCGCCAAGAATTCGGACGTTGATTACTTGATCTCTCCTATATCTAGCTTGAATTGATCGCTTCAAATGTGCATGACCTCCTACTTAACACAACTTACTACGGTTTAGAGATTGAATGATCGAAGATTTCACCTTAATGTTTTTCTTAGACTAATATATTAGATATTAATTTATATTGTTATTTTTTTAAAAAAATATAACCATTTAATTGATATATAATAAATAAGTGTATTGATTAGTAGTCATTTTGTAATAAATTTGTAATTCTGCATATATGAAAAAAGAAAATATTACCTCAGTCCTAAAATATAACAACTTTTGACTATAAATATAGATAAATACATGTCTAGATTCGTAACTAAAGTTGATATATTTTTTGGACGGAGGTGGTATTTTACATAAAAACATTTAATTATAGGGACAATTTTGTTTTTGCCCCCACTTTAATCTCTAATATTGATTTTGTCCCTACTTTTTAGGGTTTTCATTTTTGCCCCTATTTTTTAACCGAAAGAGGTGTTTACCCCTGATTTGTATGGAAGTTAGTGGGACCGGGTTTATGGCAGGAAATAAAGTTTTTTTTTTGAATTAGTGATTTACCTTTTTACCCCTGTGAAAGAGTTAACCCTTCCAAACTATCTCTCCTCTCCTCTTCTCCTGTTGCATAGTCAAACTAACCTTCCAGATTATGTTGTCATGCGTTGTGATACTTGTAAGGTACAATATGACTTCATATGATTGCTCTAAAATGTTCAGTAACCGTAGCAAAATAATTCTCAGAAGTTGAAAAATCCGAGTACTAGATAGTCACAGTCAGCACATCAACAGTCCAGTGCTAGGTCGCAGCCTAGCTACTACGTACGCGCATTCGATCGCTGACTTAGAATAGTATACTGGTCATAATATTGCTGATTATAAAAAGGAACTAACGCTAGTTCTTTCTGGCCACCCCACACGTAGAGAACGATGAAAAAAGAGATGGAGAGAGTATCAAGCAGCTGGATATCATTCCCTTGTTTTCTAGCTGCCGCGCTGCTGCTGCTGCTGCCGTTCTTTGCCGTGGCAGCAGCTGCAGCGGGGAGTGACGACGGCAGGAGCAGCGGCAACTGCACCAGCCGGTGCGGCAACATCAGCATCGAGTACCCGTTCGGCATGGAGGCCGGGTGCTACCGCGACGGCTTCAACCTCACCTGCAACCACTCGTATAACCCGCCCAGGCTCTTCCTTGGCGATGGCACCATTCAGGTAGACGGGTAATGGGTTAAGGTCTATATGGTTTTTTCACAGCCATACCTCGTTTTTAAATAGTTTAGGCTAAAGATATATAGAAATTGGGTTCACTTTATTTTGTATGCAACCCTCAAATTTTATAGCATAAAAAGTTAGATCCATTAACACCCTATGTGCAGGTGCTTGACATCTCCTTCCCCAGTAACGAGGTGCGCGTCAACATCAACCGGATGGTATTCAACTCTACCGAGAAGCGCATCGTCCAAAACAAAACATTGGACGTGGGAGGCCCGTTCGTCGTGTCGAGATTTGGCAACAAGATAGGTTTGGTGGGCTGCAACGCGCGGGTTGACCTACGCGGGGGGGAGAACAACAGCTTGATCAGCTCCTGCACCGCCGTTTGCCCATCAGAAGATGATAGGTTTACCCTCTCCGGGCTCGGTGATAGTGCTTGTTCATCAGGCCTTGGGTGCTGCCAAGCAACGTTCCCTCTAGATTACTCTTCGTACAACATCCAGATCCAGAATCTGCAGCGGCAGAGCGTATCAAAGTTTGATAATTTAGTCTACGTAGTAGACGAGGAATTAAAATTTAGTTACACGCCTGAGTCACAAAACTTCCCTGAAGCGCTCCCGGCCGTACTAAATTGGTTTATAGTCAGTAATTTCTCATGTACACCCACTTCGAGTGCGCCCATAACCGGCCCGGAATGTCGCAGCGCTAATAGTGGTTGCTCTGGTGTCAATGGTGGGTACAAGTGCTACTGTCCCAACGGTTATCAAGGAAACCCCTACGTTTCTGGTGGATGCCATGGTAATTTCCTACGACTTCTAGCCAACCAGCTATTGCTTACCACCTCCGTTCCAAAATATAACAACTTTTGACAGATTCATAGCTAAAAATGCTTACATTTTGGGACGGAAGGAGTAACTATTTACTCAATATTTGACGTTTATAATATTATAGTTAATTTTTTTGCGAGAAATAATATAATCAAATTGATGGAATTATGGCTGTACATAATTACTCATAAACTTATTTTTTTAAAAAAAATTGCTATGCTTACGGGGTTTTATGTAGGTGCTATTTTTAGTTTGTCTTGAAAAGCACAATCATGAAATCATTGGTTTATTAGATTTGATAAAAGTATTCTAAATTCGTGAGCAAAGTCTTAAAGGTTTGGCCGTTTCTTGTTCTAAATGTCAATATTTATAAATGCAGAGAGTAGTTTGGTTCATTTTCGGATTCTTCAATGATTCAACACGATCCTAACTCGGTTTTTGCATTGTTAGATATCGATGAATGCCACTCTCCAGATTACTCGTGTTACGGCGTGTGCAAAAACACGCCAGGATCGTACAGTTGCGAGTGCAATCAAGGCTACGAGGGAGATGCCTCGGAGCCAAACGGATGCAAAGGTGAACTAAAACTAATGTAATCAGATTGATAGGGAAATTTGATTATAATAAATAATCGATAGTAGCTACCACGAGATTAATTAGCTACATGCAGTTAGTACATATTGAAGACGACATGCAAATCCAATTTAATTGTAGTTTCTACTAGTAGTTTCAATTTATATTCTTTCCATATTGTATTTATCCAGACATCGACGAGTGTGCGCACCCTGAAAATTACACGTGCCACGGAGAGTGCCAAAACTGGCCTGGAGGTTATACGTGCATTCCTGCAGTATCAGGTGATAATAATTTCTGTAGAAAGCATTTATTCCCTTCTTTCCCAAAAGTAACATCTATTACTTTTATCACCAAGATTAAGAAGAAATTGACTATCTTACATGTAACAAAAAGTATACACATATGCAATTAATAAGTATTAAGATGACTCATCGGGTTTTAATCAACAATTAATTTACCTATCTATTTAAGTCTTACATGCATAGATACTATAAATAGAAACAACTTATTTGAAAAAATCTTAAATATGAAATATATCTATCGTGGATGGAGGGAGTACCATTTATGTATTTCCTTCATTTCGAATAAGTGACACTAGTGCTAACTGCTAAGCTAATATTAAAGTTAAACTTTGACCAATTTATTTTAGCAAAAGAATTTTGACACTAGTGCTAAACTCTAGTACGTTCCATATTTTCATCGTTTTGGATTAATTGGGTTGTCTATACCTTGCTATGCCCATATTAAATATGTTTGGACTCATGCGTTCCTTTCACGTTGGAAACAAATAGCAACACTAAATACATGGGTAAACTCGTCTAAAATGTTTATTAATCCCTCCAACGTCAGAAATTTCATCCATCCCACCACAACATGCTTCAACAATACTAGGAAATGGGGAGCTGTAGGCCGGGATCACTTGAAAATATGTTATATATCATTTTAAGGAAACATGTGGTCCAAATGAGATGGCAATAGTCAATAATCTTATCTGAGCTCCCATGTACTTTCTGTTTCCTTGTACATACCTTCTTTTTTTTTGAAAAAACACTAATAGGCAGAGCCCTAATAGTTTTCTTTCTTTCATAATAGTCAATAATGTGAGTTATTAAAAGTTGAAGGAGTACTCACTATATGTTACAATTTGGTAAAAACTATCCATAGCACTAAAAATATAATTCATTGATAATCCTCACTAACAGTTTCCTTCTCAAAAATTCTGTGTTAGGTCGAGATTTAGGCTTGCGCATTGGTCTTGGGGTTGGCGGTGGCACAATTCTTTTACTTCTTGCATTTGGTGCTCCATTCATATCAAGTAAAATGAAGCTGCGCAAGATGAAAAGGATGAAAGAGACATTTTTTAGGCAAAACCATGGCTTGCTATTAGAACGATTGGTATCACAAAGGGCAGATATTGGTCAAAGGATGATCATGACTTTACAAGAGCTAGAGAAGGCCACAGACAATTTTGATAAATCTCGTGAAATTGGTGGTGGAGGACATGGTGTCGTGTACAAGGGAATTTTAGACCTACAAGTTGTTGCCATTAAGAAATCAAGGATTGTAGTAAAAAGAGAAATCAATGACTTCATAAATGAAGTTGCAATTCTTTCTCAAATCAATCATAGAAACGTGGTGAAGCTTCTAGGATGTTGCCTTGAGACAGAAGTTCCACTGTTAGTTTATGAGTTCATTTCAAATGGATCTCTCGATCACCATCTTTATGTTGATGGACCGATTTCGCTATCATGGGATGATCGAATAAGGATTGCTCTTGAAGTTGCTAGAGCCTTGACTTATCTACATTCAGCTACTACAATACCAATATTTCATAGGGATATTAAGGCATGCAACATACTTCTCGATGAAAATTTAATATCAAAGGTATCAGACTTCGGAGCTTCAAGGTATATTCCGGTTGAACAAACTGAAGTGACTACAGCAGTTCAGGGAACAATTGGCTACTTAGATCCCATGTACTACTATACAGGTCATCTGACAGATAAAAGTGATGTTTTTAGTTTTGGTGTTCTTCTTATAGAATTGCTCACTCGGAAAAGACCCATGTATATGACTGATCACGGTGAAAGTCTTGTGTTGTATTTTGCCTCGCTTCATAGACAAGGTCAGCTGGTCCAAATAATAGATCCTCAAGTCATGACAGAGGGAGATGGAGATCAAATCCAAGAAGTAGCATCACTAGCTGCAACATGCACTAAATTGGATGGACAAGACCGGCCTACTATGAGAGATGTGGAAATGACACTTGAAAACTTGCTAGTCAAGAAGAAGCTTGCTTCACATAGTGTAAAATCAAGTAGATATAATGCATCTGAAATTACATGGCATTACATGTTAGCTGCAGGCCAGGAAAGCAAGGAAATGAGCAAACAATACAACATTGGAGGAGGAGATGTTGTCTGAAAGGTATCCTCGTTGATGTTGTGTTTTTTTGGCGTCACCACTTACCACCATATATATAGTGTTATATAGCCTTTTGTCCAATTAGGTGATATACAATGATCTGCATTTCAAAAGGAAATTGTATTATTCCTCTTCTGATAAATAATTTGATAAGTTAATCTTTTGGTCAATGTGTTTATTTAATTCAAATAAAGTCAGTCATGTGTAAAAATAATAAAATTTGTTTTGGCCAACGATGTTTGTGTGTTTCAATGTATAAAAGTTGATTGAACTCGATCCGAATATTTGATTTTTCATGCGAAAAATTAAGAACGATGTCAAAAATGGTAATGTATATATGCCTTGGTATCTGTTGTTAACTTCATCGTGGATGCGGAGCTCCTTCACTGCCCCGGCCCACTCCTGGCCGTTCACCGAGTACTTCCTCTCTATTTCTTCAGAATTCAGACAAAGCAACTGAACTTTTATTAGAGTACAGCACATATACATCCTGCTTGGTTGCGAATTAACATTTGCTTTCACCTCTTCTCGCCACTACTCCTTTGATGGCTAGCTGAGTAGCTGGAACGAGCCTCGCGTTGCCCTTACGGCAAACAAACTGCTAGCTAGAATGTACCTGCATCCCGGTCGGTCCCTTCAGGGTTAGGTAAGAACACAACTCTTTCTCCTGTAAATCATCGATCTGTGCAGGCTAAATTTTCGCCAAACAAATCATCAAGCCCGGCCACCCCAACTCCTCTAAAATCCAAAGTGTTTCCAATGCGGTTTCAGCCCTTGCCCCGGTCGCCCTAATATACAGTGCAGTGCATATATTTCGAACAATCAATATAAAGTTGATATTTATTCATGTTGATTTCGAAATTGTTAGTAAATCATTACATATAATAATTGAGATTCCCAACTGAGCATAATTTGATATTTGTTAATTTTTTTCGAATTTTAAAATTTTAACCTTCGTAAATCATGAAAAAAGTACTATAGATTCTAGAAAAGTACAACTCAATATTTTAATAATTGGTTAATATTTTTTATTAATTCCACATTTTGTGATTATTAAATTCAGAAAATACTATGATTTAGACTCTAAATGGATTTTCAATTTGGTATTTATTAATCTCTACTACTTGAAAAATAAAAAAATAAAAGATGTTTCCGCCGTTCGTATAAAACTAAAAAAAGGGCGAGAAAAAAATTCTGTCGTAAAACGGTGTTAATGACCAAATTTAGTAATATCAGTATCGGAAAAGAAAATTAGATCGAAGTGGAATCGGAGGCAGAGATCAATTTGGGAACATAATGGGAATCGGCTAGAGTCCGGATCGGCTACGGTCGGGATCGGCAGAGTTTGAGTCAGACAGGGCTAGCCGATACAGCTGATTTCAAGAATACGACTTGGTGTACATCATCGGGTTGAGTTATTATGCTTCAAGATGATTGCCACGCATGGATAGAGTCCCGAGAAGGCAATTGTATCTATTAATTAGGATATTTTATGTAATTTCCTTAGAGATATGTTTGGGCAAAAGTCTGCCGCAAAGACTTATAGTATCTTAGGGTTGTTAGAGACAATAGTCGTGTTCGGTATGGACATATCTTGTAATTCTCGGGTATAAATAGACCCCGAGCCCTATGTAAAAGACAACACACACGTTCAATACAATTTCGGCGCATCGCCACCCTTTTTGCTTTAGTTTTATTTCAACGAGTTATTGCTTTCGGGTTGAGCTGCATCGATTTCGATCTTCAACAAGAGGTAAAACTTGTTATGGCGGCTTGTGTTCTCGAGATTAGTGCTTCCATCTTAATGATACTCTAATCTTGTTTATGTAATCCGTCAAGTTATCATATATCTTGCATAATCCTTGACAATACCATCATCTAACCTACAGTCGGCTAACATCTGTTACCAGAAGGTAGCCGATTAGGTTAAATAACGACGTTGTCTTAGATTATATGAGATATCCACCACTCTATGAAACATCCAGCGGCTTGATTGTCTAGATATTGTTCTTCTTTTCATACTTAATGCTGTATCGGTTGAGTTTGATCTATTAAGTCGTGCTTAGAATTTCAATCTCTAGCCTGCCTACTGGTTGCCGATTAGGGTAGTATCGGAGTTTCAGCCGATCTTATCTGATCCAATTGCTTTTGTTCTACATGTTCAATTAACGTGTTAGATTTGCCCTTCATGTTAAGATCTTGTTGCATTTAAGTATATTAGATTTCTGTTTAGTATATTCTATTTGCTTTAATATCTTAATATAAAGTAGTATTGGAGTATTAGCCGATACACGCTAGATCTATCTGATCGGCTATGCTATGAATATATATATAATCTCATTATTAATATATATTTCGATCTAAGTGATTTATACTGTCTCGGCAAGGTGACCGATCTATCCCAATCACTTGATTCAAGTATATATCGATATAAGGATTATATATCATTGATATCTACAGCCGATCGAGTAGATTTAGTTCTGATTTGTTTTCTTAACAATTGATTGCCGATCGATTTACATATGACATCGGCTCAAAGATAAATGATACGTCGTCGGCATTTAGCCGATCGGCTATCATTTATGAATTTAATTACGGTTTTTTTGTCTTTGTTTCTTGTTGATTGCAAGATCAAATCAACTAGCACGCTCATACATCCGAAGGCGAGTTTTGGACCTGCACTGGAGTTAAGCAGATCTCTCAGGCCTCGTGTTTTCTATCAACAAACGGAAAGAAAAAAAAATTGTCCGACTCCCCTAATAAAAAAACGTCCGACTCCGGGAAAAAAAGGACTTCTCGTCCGTTAAAAAAAAAGAAAAAGAATCCGACTCAAAGTCTGTAAAAAAAAAGAAAAAAGGTCCGCCCCAAATTCTATAAAATGTATATCCATATATTTTCTCCTCTTACAAAAATTGATTCTCTATTCCTTCCACATCCTTTGCCACATGATTTCTCCTTTCAATTTGGCTTTAATTTGCCGGATAAAATCTCCGTTTAACGGTTGTCAATGATGGCCGACCGACGACTTTTTTCCTTTTTTATCCCAAGTATTGCGAATTCGCTCTTATTTCGGGAAAAATGGAAAGAAAAGATCAAGTGGATCAAAAACCTGAATAAATTTTCAGAGGTTGAGTATATTTAATGGGGATGATCGGCTATGTCATTATACGGACACAAAACTGTATTCCGGAAGCTAGGAGAGGCAAACTAGGCAAAGGGAGGTAGGACGCAATGCTTTTTCAATTTATTCCTCAACTCCTAATAGTTATTGTACTACTGGAAAAAAAAAAACCTTTACCCGTTGCAACGCACGGGCAAGTTTCCATCATCTATAAATAAAGGGGAAAACAATAGACCCAAAAGCAAGAAAAATATCATTTATAAGAAAATCTGATAGAAAAAAATTACTTGACTCAACATGAGAAAAAACATTGTTTATAAAAACATTGGTCCGAGAAAACGACCGATTCAACGTGAGATAAAAAATCATTTTATATAAAAAACAGATAAAAAAGTCCGAATCTACATGAGAAAACGCGGATCGAAAGAACCATCCGACTCCTCGCGAGAAAAAAAACATCGTTTATAAAAAAACTGCTCTAAAAAAATTGTCCGATCCAACGTAAAAAAAAAAAGCCTGCGCTTATAAAAAATCCGGTTTGGCATTATGCAATGCGAAAAAAACTGTCTGATTCCAGGAAAAGAAAACATCTGATTCCATGAAAAATAATCATATCGTTTATATTGTTTTACGTGCGTCTTGATAGCTAATATCTGTTTTGTCTAGTCTAGAGTTGACCATACGAGACAGTGTAGGATTTGATTAATCCTATTATTAGTTACAAGAATGAGATTGATGTATTTCAGATTATATGTGTACAACAACATAAATAATCCAATTCTTTTGGGTAAAGGTGGCATAGGTAATGTTGCCCCATTGTCGAGGTTGGGCTATTACATTGAACATGTTTCAATTTTTCTTATGATATGTCTTAGTTAGAACGATCAATACAAACATTATCATTGATATGGTTATACATGTGAAACGTATATTGTCATTGAATTTTTTTCACCCGTTGCAACGCACGGGCAATTTTGCTAGTATCATAAAAACATATCTTAATTTGTGAGTTCAACCCTATGACATGGTATTTATTAATTCCGAATTTTGGAATTATTAATTGATAAAAAAAGTTTGAAACTCTAGTCCAAGTGTACAACTCTATATATTCATGTTAAAATTAATTTTGAAAATATTAAATCATTTTAAACTATAAATTGATATTTATCATCAAGTACAACTAATACATCTATATCCATATCCATATCCATGCATGCTAATATAAAAGGATGAGTTTATCTCTTTGCTAGGTGTAGCCACAAAAATGTACACAAAGAAAATGACAGGACATCCTCAGCCGTTTGATTGGCCCATTCGACGGTTCAGATTGAAAACCCCACATTGTGAGTTGCAATGTAACAGGTGAAATCACACGTCCACGGATCCACAGTCTATCGGAGCAGTCTCCTCCCCCAATTCTCGCCATCTTTCTTAGAATAAAAGGGAAAAAAGAACGTGCTTCTACTTCAATGGATGAAATGAATACTCTGTCCTGTCACCCTGCAGTCGAAACGCCGAAACCGGTACAAACTTCCGTCCATCCGTCGCCAATATTTCATTGCCATTTGGTAGTTTTGCCATGGCCCATTGGCTCCTAGAGGCTGGAGGTTCTCCTGTGCAGACCAAGCTACTCTTTTATTTTTTTTTTCACCAGGTCGGCGACAAAGAAATGCCCCCACCAAATATTTTAAGATTGAGAGAAGGTAAAATATTTTCTATGGATGAACATGACCTTATATTGCCCAGGTAAACATGTATACCGGCTTAGCCACCACTCATTTTACTTATGCCATCCCATGCTACAGAATCATACCCGCTCCGTTTATATGTGTTGGCGATGTCGGCGTGTGGGGGATTGTTTTTTTTCCTATTTCCTGGGTACGACCCTCCAGGGTTGTAATCTTGTAATTTTTTCCTACTCTATCAATAGAACTTCACACCGTCTTGTATGAGTCGTTCAAAAAAAAACCTGAAGATAGAAACCTGAGCTACACCTATTTAGTTTAGTTGCCTCGGCTATGCTAAACTACCAAATCTTTTGCTTCTCATGTGGTGGCGAACCATGCTGCTAGCTTGCGTAGCAAGAGATGCCCGTCCATCAAGTCCGGTCTGCTTCCCATCCGAAAGAAGGCTAGCCAGCCTAGTGGTAGGGCCATCCAAAAACCCTACCTTTCGAACCCACCCGTTCATTATATCTAAGGATGTTGTTGCACTTAAAGCCGGTATCACACATGAAATGTGCCTGGCAACATCAGCCGGATTCACAGCTCGTCCAATATCTCTTCGATTACAATGCCTCTAACCGGCCGCTCGCGTCAGACGCACCATTTTTCCATGGCACTACCCCCAAGCGACCTCTATCGGGGTCATGTTGGCACCATCAAAGATCCTAGCGTCATCAGCACATAAGCAAGCAATTCTTTGGAATCTTTTTGGTATAGCAGCGCGTGTCTGACCCGGCCGGTTGATTTCAGTACTCTCTTTTTGTAAAAGAAAAGTTGATATAAACATAGAAAATGAAGGCGATGATTAAGCGTATAGAGTTGCTTGCGTTGATTAATTCATTTCTTCAAGGGAAAAGAGACATTTGCGCCTTTGTTTCCTCGTACCGTTACTGTAAGTCTCTACTGTTGACTCGAGAGTACGTACGTATATTCATGTTGCAATTGATGGGCAGAGAGGCTTTGTTATTTGTTTGGGTCTTGTACGGCCAATTAATGTTGTTTCAAGCCAGCTTACGATGCCATATATACTGCTGTTGTACATGTGGGAAATTTCACATGGACTAATTTCTCACCATATATAGAGAATTAAAGGAAACGAGACATTACCCACTCGCTGGAAAGCAAAAGCAGCTAGCTGCATGCCGAGACTGCGTGATACACGATGCGCACCCAAGTATAGTGAACAAATTTATATTTCCTTTATATCATCATTATAGTACTACTCCTTCCTTCCCTAAATGTTTGACACCGTTGACTTTTTTAAACATGTTTGACCGTTCGTTTTATTAAAAACTTTTGTGATATGTGTAGAACTATATGTATACATAAAAGTATATTTAACAATAAATCAAATGATAGAAAAAGAATTAACAATTACTTAAATTTTTTAAATAAGACGAACGGTCAAATATTTTTAAAAAAGTTAACGGCATCAAATATTTTAGGATGGAGGTAGTACTACATATTATCTGAGACCTCCGTGTAGAATGGAACATATATATGATTGTCATTGACTGACGACACAATTAATCCATTCATCTTAGTACATGCTAGTAGTTAATTTCGTTGGTTAGGCACGGCCGCACGATAGGGACTACTTCAGTCGTCTAGAGTACATCTGTATATATAGTTAGTTACACGGAGATTAATTACAAACCAGCAAATCCATATCAGGATCAGCATTGATATAGAACGTTCGATACATAATCTGTTGCGATAAAACATACTCTCTCCGTATTTTAATGTATGACGCCGCTGACTTTTTAATCAACGTTTGACCATTCGTTTTATTCAAAATTTTTATGTAAATATAAAAATATTTATGTCATGCTTAAAGAACATTTGATGATAAATTTTTTTAATAAGACGAATAGTCAAACGTTGGATAAAAAGTCAATAGCGTCATACATTAAAATACGGAGGTAGTATATACGGAGATGGTCAGGGTGGTGGTGGGCAGCAGGAGAGTGCATGTTCAGTTGCTGATTCTGCAGCTGCTGGCCGCGGTGGTGGCTGCGGCGGAAGAACCCGCGGTGCCACCCGCGAAGAAAATCGAGAGCTGCACCACCAGCTGCGGTAACATCAGCATCGAGTACCCGTTCGGGGTGGAGGCCGGCTGCTACCACGCAATCGGCTTCAACCTCACCTGCGACCACTTGTACCGGCCGCCCAGGCTGTTCCTCGGCGATGGCACGGTGCAGGTGCTCGACATCTCCATCCCCAATAGAACCGTGCGCATCAACAGCGGCCGAATCTATATCGAGAACAATGGCCATGGAAGCTCGAACAGGACATGCAGTGGTGGCCTCCCAAAGGGTGGGCCGTACTTCCTGTCGGAGCCAGAGAGCAGCCTGGTGTTGATGGGCTGTAACTCCCAGGTCGTTGTCCGGGAGCTGGGAGGAAACCACACATTGCTCGCCTCTTGCAGTGTTATCTCCCCATCATTTTCCTTACAAAGAGGCTTCTTTCAAATTTTCAGGATAAGTGCATGCTCGGGCATTGGTGCTTGTCAAACAAGCATCATTTTTGGCTACTCGACCTACCTCATCCAGAATCACAAGGTGGATCAGAGTCTGGACGCTAGCTATTCCGAAATCTACTTGGTCGACCAAGGATTCAATCCCAATTCCGACGAAGATCCACAAGCGCTCCCAGCCTTGCTGGAATGGATAATCAGTAAGTCGACAAGTAATTGTCCTAGAAATTCATCTGCCTCCGAGTGTCGCAGTGCCCACAGCTCTTGCCGAGACACGGATGCTTGGGCACACAAGGGGTATCGGTGTGAGTGCTCTGATGGTTATCAAGGCAATCCATATATCACTGATGGATGCAAAGGTATATACATGTATACATTATGAACATGGTTCCTTCGACTTTGCATTAACATGGATTATTGATTATTATTTTTAGATAAAGATAGACCATTGATTATATAAAGGATCATATTGAATATCATGTACAATCAACCATCAAATGGGGAAACTATTTTTATCCTTCGAGGGGATATCCCCTCGTTTGCATGTCACTCAAATGGTTATGAAAAAATTTGAAAAAATTGAGAGGATGTATCAACATGTGATATATCACTCCACAAACATCCAAGTTCAAATTCAACTCCTACATCTCGTAACAAAAAAAACAAATTAATACATCACATGTTATAGTTAATTTGTTTTTTTCGTTGCAAGATGTAGGAGTTGAATTTGAACTTGCATGTTTGTGGAGTGATATATCACGTGTTAATATATCTTCTCAATTTTTTTTCATAATCATTTGAGTGACATGTAAACAACAAGGGGATATCCCCTCGAGGGATGAAAATCCACTCCCCCATCAAATGATTTTATTTTTCATACATACTCTTACGGAAATGAACTATCAGATTTATAATTACCAACGTACAAAAGAAATTTCTAGTAGTGCCCAGTGATGCCAGTAGTGGTCCAATACACGTGGATAATTTTAAAACAAAGGGTAAACTTTGTGCATTTCCATATATGTTTTCTTCAAAGTATGGTTTTGGGATCATTTTGCACAGATACCTTTAGTTATAATCACAATTATATTTTATTTTCCAACCTATACTTTTCCTTCTTCATTTTTTAGTAGAAATACTACCAGGCGCCGCCTAGTAGTTTAATATAATAAAAGAGAGATCATTTACAAAATGTACAAGGAAACAAAAGAAAGGAGAAGAATAAACAAAGAGATTACAAAGTTTGTAACCGAGCAGAAACTGAATCTAACACAGAGCTGTTCATCCTGCATATATATCCTCTTTCATTACTTCCTTCGTTTCACAATGTAAAACTTTATAGCATTTCATATTCATATAGGTGCTAATGAATCTATATAATATTAGCATCTATATGAATTTGAACAATGCTAAAAAGTCTTACATTGTGAAACGGAGTTAGTATATAGAAAGATCAGACATTTCCCTCTCCTCACCAATACAATTTTGCATGTCTAGATATCAATGAGTGTGATTCTCCCCATATATATCCTTGTTTCGGCGATTGCAGTAACACGTAAGGAGGATATAATTGTCGGTGCCAAGATGGCTTCAAGGGCAACGCTACTCAGCCAAACGGATGCGAAGGTATGTAGATAAATATATGAGTGTTTCAACTTAATGACATGGATAACAAAACAAGTACTTGCTTAGATTTATACATAATTGAGTAGACTAATTGGTAACCCGCCTATATTCGCACAAGCAATTTATATTACATATTTTTGCACCCATTTTTTAGTTAAAATCTATATAAATTTGTTTTAAGCACTCAAGAACAAAACGATTTAATTTACTAATAGTTCAAAAAATGAAATTAATAGTTTTAAAATTTTATATATAATCCACACTACCAGAGAACCGCACAACTAGCCTATTTATCCCTTGATTTCTCAATATTGTTTTAGATCTCCTTCCTAGGTGTGTACTATCAGGAGTAAGTTGTATTATTTGTGTAGACATTGATGAGTGTGCAGACCCAGCGGCGCATTCATGCTATGGAATCTGCAGAAATACGCGTGGGTCATTTCATTGTCAATGTCAAGATGGAGCATATGGGGATCCCTTTAAAAAGGGGATGCATCACATCCAAGAATTCTTTGACAGGTGACAATTCGCTAACTAAAAGAAAATAATACTACCTCCGACTCCGACCCATTTTAACTGCAGCCACATGAGTTTCCATACACAACTTTAATTGTCCGTCTTATTTGAATTTTTTTTTACAATTAGTATTTTTATTGTTATGAGATAATAAAATATGAATAGTACTTTATGCTTGACTTATTTTTTAATTTTTTTTAAAAAAAAATTTTCAAATTAGACGGACGATCAAAGTTGGAACACGGAAAATCATGGTTACACTTAAAATGGGACGGAGAGAGTATATTTTACTCCCTCCCATTTTAAATGTCACATGTGGGTTTTCGTGTCCAACGTTTAACGGTCCGTCTTATTTCAAATTTTTTTAATTAATATGTTCATTGTTATTAGATGATAAAACATGAATGGTACTTTATGCATGACTTATTTTTTAAAAAATTTTAAATAAGACGGACGGTTGACACGAAAACCCACAACTGCACTTAAAATGGGACGGATGGAACCAAATTTATGTATTCGTATCTTTGCATGATTATACAGACTCAATATGTATATAGAGTCTATGATAGTTTGATCATCATTCCAAAATTTATAGCTAGTAGATCTTTCTTACTCTAACATATCTCAAAAATTTATTCACTAGATTTGTCTCTTCATGGATCTTCCTTTTCAAGGTTAAGCATAGCTCTAATAGTTTCTGGTGGATCAATTGTTCTTATTCTGGTACTTGCTACTCCCCTAGTAGCACGTGTGGTCAAGCAACGCAGGGACAAAAAGCTGAAAGAGAAATTCTTTAAGCAAAATCATGGGTTGCTGTTGCAGCAGTTAATATCAAAAAACACAGATTTTGGTGAGCGAATGATAATTACCTTAGAGGAGCTCCAGAAGGCCACAAACAATTTTGATAGATCTCGACAAGTTGGAGATGGAGGGCATGGAGTCATGTTTAAGGGGATTCTCGACCTAAATGTTGTGGCCATAAAAAAAATCAAAGATTATAGTTCAACGAGAAATCGGTGAATTCATAAATGAAGTCGCGATACTTTCTCAAATCAACCATAGAAACGTGGTGAAGCTCCTAGGATGTTGCCTTGAGACAGAAGTCCCGTTGTTGGTTTATGAATTCATTTCACATGGGACCCTTTATCATTATCTTCATATCGATGGTCCAATCTCACTGTCATGGGGTGATCGATTAAGAATTTCACTTGAGGTTGCCAGAGCTTTGTCCTATCTACACTCAACTTCTTCAATGCCAATTTATCATAAAGATATTAAATCCTCCAATATACTTCTTGATGATAGTTTAACAGCAAAGGTATCGGATTTTGGGGCTTCAAAGTACACCCCAATAGATCGATCTGAAATAAATACAGCCGTTCAAGGAACAATTGGTTACTTAGATCCCATGTACTATTATACTGGCCGATTAACTGACAAGAGCGATGTTTTTAGTTTTGGAGTTCTTCCTGTGGAGTTGCTTACTCGAAAGAAACCTGTTGCTGATACATTTGATGGAGATAGCCTTGTTTCAAATTTCATTTCACTATTCTCAGAAGGAAACCTTATTGACATAATAGATCCTCAAGTCAAGGAGGAGGAAGGTGGAGAAGTCCATGAAGTAGCTGCACTAGCGGCACTGTGTACTACTCTCTCCATTCCAAAATATAAGGCACAACCACCTTAATCCAAAGACCAAGAAATAGTTATTATTATCTTGTAGTTTAGATCATCCTAATAAATGTAATGCATGCATCCAATAGAGTTAGAGAATGTGAGAGTGAAGGATTTTAAAAAGTAGTAATTTAATGGAGAATATGTCATAGTTAATGACATGCATGCATGTATGCCTTATATTATGGAACATCTAAAAAAAGTGGTTGTGCCTTATATTATGGAATGGAGGGAGTAAATTGAAAGGAGAAGAGCGGCCTTCAATGAGAGAAGTAGAGATGGCACTAGAAAACATATCATCAAAAAAGGGCTCCTTCCATATGGAAAATAGAGAATCAAGTAGACCCAGTAAAAATCAAATATCAGCTCTCTACATGTCAATTGAAGGAGTTGCCACAGAAGGAAGTAGACAATCTATGGAAGAGGAAGTGCTATCGTTTCCTCGATAATTATGCTCTAGCTTCAGCTAGGACACTAGCAAGCTTGCCAGGATCCAATAACTTATGTATGGATGTATATTGCTAATGTTCTGTACTAAGTAAGTCCTAAGATATTTTGCTTTGGGACAATAATGCATAATAAAAATTGCAAGTCATAACTCTAAGTACTTGCAATCCGGTTTGGGCTGATTGAGTTTGCTTTACATAAGCGACTACTTAGCTTCTTCATGTTTCATTATCTATCCGGTTTGGGCTGATTGAGTTTGCTTTACTCAATCATGGTGTTGAGGGATATTAGGAACTGCAGCTGAGCATCACAGTGTCACTGTTCCACTGCAATAATGAAACTGCATTGTTCTCTCTAGTCATGGACCTCATGGTTGCGTATATTCACGCATGGTGACTCTAAAATATAGCCGTCTTAAGTCGGGAACTCTAAAATGTAGGTTTCCACAACCGCAATCTGCATATATATGAAAGAAACGCAGTTTGACGGTATATTAACCACCTGCCCATCTTCCTCAGAACATAGAGCAAATTGAGCGGGGAGATCAACACAAGAAACAACCTTAATTGCTTCGAGAATCATCTAACCCAAACTCAATACAAAAATGTAGTAACTAAAAACAAAATGGAGGAAGAGTTGGCAGGAACCTTTCTGTCGGAGAGGGTTCTCTAAGAATGGCTGTCATTTGCACCATCCCCTTCTTCTATCCCTCTCGCATACTGAAATTTGCAAGAGAACTTTTAAAATCTCAAAGAAAACTTCAGTTGGGTTAAATATTAACACCTTCAGACCAAACAAGGATGGAACATATGGGAAGCATGGTAATCAGATTACACATTGAAAACCTGTGTGATCTGACCAGTTTTTACTCCCTCTTCGATCGACTTGGCTTCAGCCGATTACAACAATTCCAAGACTAAAGGGTACAATGGACCCCCCCCCCCCCCACCCCGCTCTGTCACACACACACACAAAAAAAAAAACTTGGTGCATGCAGCAACCAGTATGCTTCCGCAAGTCGCACCAGCAAACACTGGGGTTTCTAAGTATCGGCCTATGCGCATGTCATTGTTGGAGCAAAGTCACACAACAAGCGGTGAGTTGAACAGCACAAGATATTTTGTTTCAGTAACAGCACCAGACATGTTATTTATCTCAATTAGTACGAGTGACCTTCATGCCTTGGGAAAAAACAATGCAGGCATTCTAGAAGCCTCATTACGTGCATGCTGCGCAGCAATCCTTGAGGTAGTACTATGAGTTAAGTGTACTCGTCAGGGTTTGTATGGCTTCTAATAAGTGGAACACCATCTTCTCTCCACACAACTCGGTCATCACATAGGGCAGCAACTGCCTCAACATAAACCTGATGTTCCTGAATAATAAGGTTAATAAATGAGCAAAAGAACGTGTATCATCAATTTCAGTTGCAGCTAAGTGAATATGTCATAGCCATGTATCATCAAAGAAATCTTAGCGGAGCATAAGATATGTTACCTCATGAAGGACTCTTGCAGCCAATTGCTCTGGAGTATCATTGGCTAGCACAGGTACAACCCTTTGGGCTAGAGTCCTTCCTGTGTCATAGTGCTCATCCACAAAGTGCACAGTTGGACCCGAGTACCTGTGTATAGTTGACACTTAACAGTTATAGTACAAACAAAGATCATTCTCCAATTAAGTTAATAATCAAGATTCAATTTTCTTCTACAATGTGAGATATCAGCTCAAATTGATTGCCAAGATATTTCTTTCCATGGAAATAGCATTGAGTAGATATGCAAACTGCACAGAAGTTGCTTGTGATGGGTGATAGAGAAATTGCGAAGTACCTAGCCCCTGATGCGATGACTGCTTTATGCACCTTCAAACCATAATAACCTTTGCCTCCAAATGCTGGGAGTAGTGAAGGGTGAATATTCAAAATGGATTTTGGATATTCCTGAACTAGCTCAACTGGTATAAGTTTCAGGTAACCAGCAAGTATAATGAAGTCTACCCTGAGTTCCCTGTTTCACATAAGAAATAAGGATAGATTGAGAATATTGAGAACTATTGCAAGTAACCAAAACAAATCTCCGCAGTAGGCGAGCCAGTCTTGTAGAAGAGGATATAAGTGAATCTACAAACACCATAAAACATGCAGTGGCTATTCGTGAAAAAATCAACAGTGGTACATTACAGTATATCAGCTAGGCAATAACAAAATGGAAGCTAATCTGACTGACTGTGTGGGCACACTGTACAACTGATGAAGAACACACTCCAACAGATTCCTGACTAAACGTCAACCCAGAGCATAAAACTGATATCAAAGTTCATCTGGCAAAACAACGTACTGACACACATTCAATAAGTAGACACTAAAATCTTTGGAATAGTTATCAATTCATCTTCATTTGACAGCTTCGAACAACAGTACTCGCGCACATAAGACAGG
This sequence comes from Oryza glaberrima, assembly GCF_000147395.1. NCBI lineage: Eukaryota > Viridiplantae > Streptophyta > Magnoliopsida > Poales > Poaceae > Oryza > Oryza glaberrima. The sequence goes on along the minus strand of NC_068333.1, from coordinate 21,874,144 downwards.
TGAATGGATTAGAAAACTTTTATCAGCACACAACACAACAATGTATCATGTATGCATTTTGCAAACAAGACTAAAGGCAAGTGCGAAAAATCTCGGATGCTGTCTGCCTTGTGTCAACCATTTTCTCTGCAAATCCACTTATTTAACACCTACCTAACAGATGAACTATAAAGCTACTAGATATCGAATGCCAAAGCCTGAAGGTGAGATCAAAGCAACCAACCTCAGAGCATTCAACAGCTCATCAGTAGAAACCCCCTCTGGAGCAGACTTCGACTTGGGGAACACAACGACCGGTATCCCGTTACCCCTCGCATGCTCCGCTCCTCCACAGCCTGCAAGCCACATCAAAATCCCCAATAAATCCCAAACAATTCCACCCACATCGCCACCCAAAGAGCTCAAGGAAGCAAAGCATCGTCGTCGTCGTCGTCGCTGTCGTCGTCACCTGGTTTATCGGTAACCAACGCAACCACATCGCCGTTCACCTCCCCACCCAGAGCGGCCTCGTGGATCGCCCGGAAGTTGGAACCCCCACCGGAAACGAACACCGCGAGCCTCTTCCTCTCCACCCCGACGCCCCCAGCCTCACCCCCCTTCGCCCCCACCACCACAGCCGCGTAGGCGCGGGCATCCGGATGAGGCGACCGCCTGCAGCGGACAGCGCGAGGTCGCAGCTGGGAGACAAAGCCCACTCGCGCACTTCGCCGCTCGTGCTGCTGCTTAGGCATCGGATTGGGCGAGCAGCGCAGGCCGGAGCCGGTGGAAGCGACGGCCGCCTCCATCGCGCCCCGCGCCTCGCCTACGCAGTTTATCCTGCGGAACCCGAAGAAACCCTAGCGCCGCCGATGGCCGCCGGCGACGAGCGGGAAGTGGGAGAGTGAACTGCCGCTACGCATCCGAAGCGAGCGGCCGAGGTGGATATTGCGACGGGACGCATGTGGGCCTTCTCCCGTTGTTAGACACCAAGCCCACCGAATTTACAGCCCGGGATTTTGTTGGGTTCGAGGTTGAAAAGGCCCAATACACAACAAAAAGGGTAAATTTAAGATTTGAATTTTAAATTTCAGTTCCTAAAATGAGAGCTTTTGTGATTAGATTTGGTTTTATATACTTCAGTTCCAATTGACATCTTCGTGATGATAATGGATTACACCGTCTAGTCGAGACTTTATTCGTGGATACGGTTGGCTGGCATTTGTGAGCATCTGGAATCAATTTCTATCAGAGTCCACACAAAAGGGAAGATGTGTCCATTTTGCCAGGTAATTTATCTGCAGTTTGTATATTTGATGTGAAATCATGAAGTGTGTTGACAAACAGTATAGACCATTTAGTGTTTCCATGTACAAACAATCTTCGTGTAGGAAGACCATACTACAACAGTTGCCTAAGAGCAGCATATGAGCATCCCCACAACAGTAATGAAAATGATTTACAGGTATACAGAAGCAGTAGGAGATTGACCGGTGAAACGATTGTCAGGCCATGGAAACTTCAAGAGAGGACTTTGCAAGCCACAGCAAGCCAGGATCGTTCCTTTTCAGTACCAAGTAAGTCTCTGCACGACCAATCTCATCCGAGACGACATCCTCACAGAAACCAATCAGTTCAAGGACCTCCATTGCAGCTGTTTTTGGGGAGGTGAAACAATTAGGAAGTTAGTTAGAGTAGATTTTGGGAGACCTGAAGAAAAAAAAAAGAGCTTATAAAGTAAATAGATACCTTTGTAGTTCGCCACACTCTTTTGGAACTGTGGATTGGACTGCATATTTGAAAAATGAAGAATTTATTTTAGTGGACCAATGGAACCTAATAAAAGAGCATAAGAACAGCCAAGCATACTTTACGCAGTCTCCTGTACTTGATATCATGTGGATGCTCTATCACATTCTTGATGATCTTAAAGAGTGTTTGAAGAGCAGAAGTTGCCTCTGCAGGTGTTGCTTGTGAGCGAAGCATTTCAATGGCCTTCTGGAGGCGTGCACAGAGGGCTGCCACTGGTTCTTCAATCCTCTGGAGCTCAATGATGTTTGAATTAGCAGCATGATCATCAGGATCAGGCTCAGATTTTGATATTGTCGAGTTTCTGCTCTGTTCAGTCTCCACTTCCATCTTGTTTCCACATTCTTCTACAACAGCTTCGCATGTAGTTTCATCAGACCTGTCAATTCCCAGCTTCTTATTCAGAATAGCATTTGAGGAATCATCAGGATCAGGTTCAGAATTCAGAACTGCGAAGTTACTTCCCAATTCAGTCTCTACTTCCATCTTGTTTACAGGTTCGGGAATAAATTTGCTAGTACCATTATCATCAGGATCAGGTTCTCCATTCTGCTTCCCATCAATCCTCAACTCCCAGCTAAGAATATCAACATTTGAGGAATCATCAGGGTCAGGTTCTAGGCAACCAGCAGTGCTCTGCTGGCGAATATCATCAGGGTCAGGCTCTGAGTGACTAATGGTATCTTGTTCTGTAAATGATCTAGAAACTGAGGACCAAGATGCCCCAGTCCCTACATCCACGTTCATGTCATCATTATCATCTGGGTCTGGCTCCACCTTAGCGTTCTCCTGAGAAAAATCTTGACCAACATCATCTGGATCAAGCTCAAATTTTGTGCCAGGCACAAGAATTTCATTTCCAGATATAGTAACGCTGTCTTTGGAACTCTCTAAATCCGCTGATGCATTCAAAAAACGCTTATAAGCAGCAGACCCAGACAACACACGAGCACTTGCCAGTGAACTGGATCCTCCTCCAAGTTTGTGGCCAACAACAACACTGTCTGGCTCCAGAACAAATTCGTCTTCATAGGAATCGAAGATTTTGCGACCACTCAGCACATGACCTCTTGACTTGGTCCAGTCCAAGGAAGCTGCTTCATCATTCAACTGAAATTGGCATTGTATTAAAGAACAGATTAACTCAAAAACATAAAGAGACAGTAGCCGACTATGAAAGGATTGTCTAGGAAAAAAAATCACCTGCTTATTAAGAGCAAAAAATTTTGCATCGTGCTCAGAGTGCACCATGTGTGCCTGAAATCACCAAGTGCAAGTGTAAGATACAATAGGCATGATTACAGAGGACAAACGGAAGATCTGCATAAGAAATCTCCATTTCATGAAAGCAGAAAACCAAGAAGGCATACAAATTCATGGAGTAGAGTTCTCTTGATACTTTCATATTTCCTAAATCCTTTCAAGTCATCAGTTCGTAGGCGAAGGGATATCTCCTCTCCCATGTTCTGTATTAACAATAAGGAAGACATGATGATATAACCTCAGAAATTGTTGTGTAATAAGTATACATGTGTGCAGTAGTAAAAAGCTTATGCAGTTATACTAACCTTATTGAAGCCTAGAATGCATTTTGGACTGACGCCTACATACCCTACTGGTGCCATTTCAGTCATGATTCCCACTCGCCATCTATGCTGAAAAGGCCAACAGGATAACTGTAAAATAACGAATGTACACAAAAATAAAAAGCAGAAACGCCACTTGAAAATATTGCTACCTTGTTCATGATCGCAATTATGCCTGGGTCACATGCTAGCATGTGCATTCTTTTCAGAGCTTCTGAAGGTGGAGGATTCAACTGGCATCAAACAAAAGGCACGTAAGCAAAACTCGATAGTTCAAGATGCTGTGATTGGCCTATCCATTATCATAAAAATCAGGCATATCTGTTTTTTCTACTAGCATGCATGTGTTTTTTTACGAAAGAATGAGGTATATATGAAAATAATGTCTAGTGTTCAAATCTAATGTACTATATATGATAATCCTATAGCAAGTTACAGGAATCATATACTGATTTCATTATAATTGTCATAGTGAACTCATTCATTTCATACATATACTGATTTCATTATAATTATTATAGTGAGGTCATGTCATGAAATGAGAAGGTGTTAACTATGAAAATAAAATGAGCACACCACATTGTTTAACGTTGTCTTTTCACAAAGTTTTGGACAGAAACCAGTGCAAACTGCACAATGGTCCAATTCCTTCAAACTATTTAATCCACAATTTATAGTGTGCATACTGTTCAAATGGAACACTTCGTGCACTGCTTGCATCCTAATTCAAGCAGGAAATTGCGAGAGTTCAGACTTCAAAGGAAAATGTGCGCGCTAAGGTTTATGATAATCCGCGAGGAGACAAATGATATGTGGAGTATGGAAGGAGCGGATTGGCATGCCTACATGAACTGTTTCTTATAGATTTCAGAAAGCACATAGGGAGTAGAGGCTAACTAACCTCAATCCCAGGTAAGTGAAGTGTCCGAAAATCACAGAAGATGTATTGGCCCTGTGGAAGTTTGAGTGGAACTTGGGGCCTGCCTGATGTCCGTTGCCTCAGCCGTTGTTCTTCCTCCTCAAATCCAATTATCCGTAGATCTGTTCTTTTGCCATTGTCCGATACTTCCTCGATTTCATCATTAAAAACACCCATCATTCTAATAGGCTTCCCCTGTAGCAAACAAATGATTGAATATAAATTATTCCATTCTCCATTATAATATCCATAATGTAGCAACATATTGCTAAGCAAGTACCACTCTTGTGCATCTTACATCACTAATAGCAGCTTCTTTCAATGTCAAAACTGAATGAGGGACAGAAAACGGTGTGATCAGCTTGGAGCCTTTGTTTGTAGACTGCGGAACAATAAGCTTCAATGTCTCTGGGTTAACACTAGTCAAATCCTGCAAAAGTTGCCCGAATTCTTTCACCGTACAGCTCGGGTCGGCATCGACATCGAGCTGTCTGCCTCTCCAAGTGACTGAAATCCGAGCTATTCTCTTCTCTTCCATCTTATTCCTAATAAGAAAAAAACACGTTATGCTATCAAACTAACTTCATAGTATGATGATGTTATAACAGAAGATCATAGTGGCACCTACCAAGAAGTTATCAACAAGACAGGGAAGAAAAAAAAATTACTACCCTATCTTGCTATATCAATATGAAAGCATAAGACCACTGCATCTAATGAGCAGGGGGCGGCTGAACCATCGATTTTATTTTGGGGCAGCTTAAGTTGCTACTCCAGTAGTACTACACCACGCGCCAAAAAATTCCAGAATAAAAACTGGATGCTTAATTTGAGGAAAATATTATAAATCAATCAGAGCCCCGTATGGCTCAGCCAAGCAGGAGGGGATGGGAATACCTTTCGATTCGATTCCCAGCCGAGATTGGGGCACGTGGAATTGAAGGAGGTCAGCGGCGTCGCACCACTCGCCCCCCTCCCTCAAAAAAAATCCTTCTCGTCGGCCGCCGCGCCGCGATCACACCGGTCGCACCGCGGATCGGGAGGCAGGCAGAGAAGCGCACGGCGATGGCGGCTGCGCACTCGCGCACGCGCCGCGGTGGAGGAGGAGGGAAGACGAGCGAGGCGGCTGCGCCCCCCTCGAGGGGAGAGGGGAGGAGGGATTTTTTTTTTTTTTTTTTGGGGGCGGAGGCGAGCGAACGGAATGTTCCAGAAGGCGGCGGCGGCCGTACGGCACTCGGAGGTAAGGAGGGACGACGATTCTGTTCGCCGGAGGAAGGTTTATAAACGCCGTCGGTCTCCTGGTGATTGCGTAATAGCTGACGCCGTCCATCTTGCTACCCTTCTTTTACCGCAATTTGTTTTATCAAATAAATTCTAATCCTATCTTACTATAAACTTATACCCCACTAACTCTTTAAGCTTAATATACAAAGATGCCATATCGTCATCCACTAATTAACAAGATGCCACATCATCATCCACTAACCATCATCATATTTAAAACATCATGCAAACATGCTATATCTTTATAGTTTTTATAATTTAAGAGATTTCATATACAAACATGTTAAATTATCATTCAACATAATTCACTTAATGTTTCAATGTATATCTTTATTATATTTTATGATATCCTATATACTTATATAGTCATCCTCACTTAGGTAGTGCTTAAATGATTAATCTATGGTACAAATTATCTTTCTTATTTTTTCCTCTAATTAAGTCATATCACATCAATTGTTTTAGCCTTTAGATAATTAATCTACGGTCAAAACTATCTCCATAATTTTCTTCTTCCATAAAGTCATACCACCTTACTTTTTACGTTTGAATTACCATTCTACATACTATTTAAATTTAAATTATCATAAACCACATTAATTTACTTAATCTGATATTATCTAGCTATCTTACACGTTATTTTTTATTGTTATCGTACTAAATTTCCGCAGCAATGCACGGGGTTTCACCTAGTACTACAATAATAACAGTGCCCATCGGTTGGCTTATACGTAGAATAAGCCAAACGGCATATCTATAAACAATAAATTATTTGTGAATAAAACTTTTTTATACGTGTTCTTAGTGATCTAAATGCAAATGCTGAAAAATAAACTTCGATGAAAAAACTTTACAATCAACTCCAAATTTAAAATTGAAAATTTAAATTTTGGCTGATAAGTATAAAAAGATGAGACCGCATATTTGGTTTCTGTGTAGTATTCCAAAAGTTTCATATGTGTATAGCATCTTTGCTCATATACTAGTATTTGATGGTTGAGAGTGTTATTGCTTCTTTTATTGGATAATGAAGCCTAGTTGTGGCCTACGAACATAAATATATGATTTTGATGTTCAGTGTTAAATTTACTCGCATGAAAAATTACCTTTGTAGCAAAATGTCACATATGCTCAGCAAAAATAACGATTTCCACATTTTTTAGGTTGTTACTGCTGTGATTATTAACTTGCAATACCAGGTGATTTTTTATAGGAGTAATATGGGAAACATATACTCCCTCCGCCCTAAAAAAAACTCAATCTAGACATACTCCTAGGGATGGCAATGGGTCGGGTTGGACACGGGTAGAGCGATTCCACGCTCGACCCGAGACCCACGTGCTCGTGCCCGACCCATGCCTGCAAGGTCTATCGGGCAAAATCCTATGCCCGTGCCCATACCCGTCGGGCACGGGTATGCCCGATGGGTACCCATCAGGCCTGCCTCTCCGTGCGCCACCACCGCCGTCGTGCGACGCCGTCTGTGCCGTGCGCCGCCACCGCCGTCGTGCGTCGCCGCCAACGCCGCCGTGCGCCACCGCCTGAGCCGTGCGCCGTGCGACGCCGCCTACTCCTGTGCGTCGATCCACCGCCGCCGACGCCAACCACGCAGCCGCCGCCACCACCGCTGCCAGCCGCGCGGCCGCCGCCATCACCGCTAGCCCGCGCGCGCCCCCGCTGCCAGCTGCAGCACCGCAACCGCCGCTAGTTCACGCCGCCACCGCAGCCGCCGCTAGCCCGCACCGCCACCGCAGCCGCCGTTAGCCCGCGTCACCACCGCCGCCAGCCGCGCAACCGCCGCTAGCCCGCGCCGCCATCGCTGCCAGCCGCAGCTGCCGCTAGCACGTGTCGCCAGCCACCATGGGGATTGGGGTAGGAGAAGGGGGTGGGGATTAGGTTAGGGTTTGGTGAGAGTATATATATGTCCCTGGCTAGTGGGCCAAATGGGCCAAAAGAAAAGGGTACGAGGAATAAGAGATGGGTCAAAATTAGCAAACACATTTGTTCGGGTCGGGCATGGGTTATCCGCGGGTAAAAAAACAATACTGGCTACTGCCCACTATGTTCTCGGGTCTCGGGCCGGCATGCCCACAGGCAAAATATTACACCCATGCCCACGCCCATCGGGCCGAGTATCCGCGGATACCCGAATCCGTGGATAAAATTGCCATCCCTACATACTCCTGTCTAGATTCGTGGTACTATAAAACATCAAATCCAATACAAGGTTAAGTATTTTTTAGCACGGAGGAAGTATAGAACAGCAAAGCGAGGAAGGCACTTCTACTGCAAACAGATTCAAGTTGAAACTGGGAGACATCTAGAGAAGATATATTAGTACCGAGGACTTTAATTTGTACCTCGAGTATCTCTTTGGAACTGTTTAGATTGTAGCCAAAATAAACCTTACTAAATTTTGACAATACCAAAATTTGGCAAGATGGTAATATTGCCAAAATTTTAATAGGATTTATTATGTATTTACCAAATTTAGCAACAAACTAAACGTAGACATTTTTCTAATAATTTTATCAGAAAATAATATGTTTAAAAATGATATCAAAGTAAACAGATTTGTTCTGGCTATGTTTAGTTGATACCCTCAAAATTTTGGACACCAAACGGTCCTATCCACATCATTAAACCATACTTAATTCCATGCTTTGTAATCCCTTGTTTTCTTGATTAATCTTGCAGCACTCCCTCCTTCACCACACATTGGACAGAAACTACCATTTTTCACATCCCAAAATGGTGACACTGATGATCATCAGGATTCTAGTAAGTTTGGGCTGACTGAGTCTGAATGCAAAGCAGATGAAGGACCAAGCAAATCTAACGACTTGCGAGACTTGCAGAGCCATGGACTGGAGAGATGAAGTGACCAGCTTCATTTCGAAGGAATTACACCACTGTTCCCCATTTACTAGGTCAACGCCCGGGCTGACCGATGACACTAACAAAGTACAACAGAAAATTTCACCATTCTACTCCCTCCATTTTAGAATAAGGCCCTGTTTAAATCCTACACAAAAATTTTACACCATGTCGCATTAAACATTTGAACACCTACATAAAGTATTAAATATAGTCTTAGAAAAATAACTAATTACACAGATTGTGACTAATTTGCGAGACAAATCTTTTAAGCCTAATTGCTCCATTATTTGATAATGTGGTGCTACAGTAAACATTTGTTAATGACATATTAATTATGCTTAATAAATTCATCTCGCGGTTTACTAACGGATTCTGTAATTAGTTTTTTATTAGTGTCCAAACACCCCATGCGTCACCCTATATAATATCCGATGTGACATGCTAAAGCTTTACCCCTCTGGATCTAAACACCCCATAAATCAACCATTTCACACGAATCTACACATGCTATGTTTAATTTTATGTATAAAAGTTAGCTTATTTTAGAACAGGCAGAGAATGTGCTATATATATACCTCGTAGATCCATATGTACATGATAGGCGTATATACTTTCATTTTGTTGTACGAAGTTCCTCTCGGAACAAGCTTGACATCTTGTGCCTTCTTTTCTGGCCCTTCAGCCTATGGTCCCCGGGATTGATTCCGTCGCCTTGCCAATTGCCAAGCAGTGAAGCAAAGCACAATGCCTTGCCCCTTTTTTGTTTCCTTTTGCGTTTGTGCAATTCTGAAAGTCCAGAGTTGGATACATTGAAATCTAAGTTTTTGTTCATGAATTTGAATTGATATATTACCACGTCTGCATTCTGATCTCGTTTGGTTGCCTGTGTCCCTGTGTGTTGCAATTGGCTAAATTATTTTGTTGATATGCGAAAACATGCCCTACCAATACTTTTAGAAGTTGAATAGTGCACATATGGTTTTGGTTTGAAACCAAATAATTGGCATTGCCAATTTCCAATTTGATACTTTCTAGATTCTACTAAATGTTTGGTTCCAAATTAGTTCTGCTGACCAACCAACCTAGGCCGTGTTCTTTGCAATATTATCCCAACTTCAATTACTCATTTCTCACATGTATGTTTCTCAAACTATTAAACGTAGTTTTTATAAAAATATTATTTTAAAAATCATATTAATATTATATTTAAGTTTTTTAACTGATACTTAATTAATCGTGTCATTAGGTTGTTCTGTTTTGCGTGTTAGGAGGAAAGGTTTCCAACCTTAACCAATTAACACAACCCTAAAGACCACAAGTCTTCATTCGCTTCCAGAACCTTCTTGCATCTAATCTGCGATGTGCAGTTGAACCTTCCAAAATTCATCCTGTAATTAAGTTATTTACAACGACTATATTCACTATTCCCATACATACAGTAGACCATAGAGATGATGGTCTTCTTAATTTAAACCGACTCCAAGCTTCTCCACTCCTCCAGAACCTTCCAAAATATAAAAACCATAACCAACCAACTGACATGTGGGCCCGACGACTCGTCAAGTCGTCCATCTCCCAACTCCCCCGCTCCCGCTGGTTCGAGCCCCTGGTAGAACGTTCGAGAACCCCATCTCCCCCTTATATATCGCCCCCTTCTTCCCCATCCTTCTCCAATCGAATCGCACACGCCACGCGAGCTCCCTCTCCTAAAGCCCTAACCCTAGCCTCCAAGTCGTCGTCCTCCGGAAGCTTCCGGCCTCCGCCGCCGCCGCAGCGCCATGGCCTCGGAGACGGAGACGTTCGCCTTCCAGGCGGAGATCAACCAGCTGCTGTCGCTCATCATCAACACGTTCTACTCCAACAAGGAGATCTTCCTCCGCGAGCTCATCTCCAACTCCTCCGATGTAAGTGCCCTCGGTTTACTGGTTCAGATCTGCACGCGCGCGCGTTAGAAGGGCCTTTTTTTGGTCCGATTGGTAGATCGGTTTGTTCACCCAATCTGGTTCTGTGTGTTGTGATGTGTGTGGGTGTGTGAGGGGGTTTGCACTGCAGCACTGGTTACTGGTTACTGAGACATCATCCCAACATAAATCTGCGATGTGGTGTTTCACTCCCCATTTTTTAAGATTATGTTTCGATTCCGACGTTAATTACGTTTCTCAGTGTATCAATCTGTGGATCATGCTCGCAGTACTTAATTTTGTTAGTGTAATAATCTGTGGATCATGCGGTCCTTAATTTTGTTAAGAGTCCTGAATTTTGCTGCTGATTAGAATGTTATAAACATAACTGCAGGCATAGGCAGCATTATCTGTCATTGTTCTGCTAATTAATCTCGTAGCATTATTTACGATTGCTCTGATAAAGTCGCATCTGAAAAGTCTCACATGCTTTGAGTGTTGATGTTTAAATGTTGTAAAACATATCCCCTATAAACATGGAGGGTTGTTATTTTGCTAGTTATCATTTATTTGTCATTTATTTTGCTAGTTATGTCACATTCTAAATTGATAGGAGGGTTTGACCATATATAAGACAAAAACACCCGACTAGTGCTTTATTTTGCTGATTCATTGTTAAAATTGCCTCTATGAAACAAAAACACCCAACCAGTGCTTTACTTTGCTGATTCATTGTTAAAATTGACCCTATGGAACAAAAACACCCAACCAGTGCTTTACTCTGCTGATTCATTGTTAAAATTGCCCCTATGAACTGAGGATTGGTCTGGTTCTCTATCCTGCCAAAAATGTGGTAAATCCCGAAATCTTTGGAGTTGCTAAATTTGGGTAGGGTAGAGATGTCCCATTTGGTGTCAAGATTGAGCTGTGAGAATAGATGGGGATAGCTGAACTTTTGGTGTGGAAACATTATTAAATTATTGTCGGATAGTGAATTGGAATTGCTAGCTGCTTTCATACAAAACCGGCCACTTATCTTATGCTTTTGTGTTCTGCAGGCGTTGGACAAGATCAGGTTCGAGAGCTTGACGGACAAGAGCAAGCTGGATGCTCAGCCAGAGCTGTTCATCCATATTGTTCCTGACAAGGCCTCCAACACACTGTCGATCATTGACAGTGGTATTGGTATGACCAAGTCAGATCTTGTGAACAACCTGGGTACCATTGCCAGGTCAGGGACTAAGGAGTTTATGGAGGCACTGGCTGCTGGTGCTGATGTGTCCATGATTGGTCAGTTCGGTGTTGGATTCTACTCTGCCTACCTTGTTGCCGAGAGAGTAGTTGTGACCACCAAGCACAACGATGACGAGCAGTATGTGTGGGAGTCTCAGGCTGGTGGGTCCTTCACTGTCACACGTGACACATCTGGGGAGCAGCTTGGGAGGGGTACTAAGATCACCCTCTACCTCAAGGATGATCAGGTACTAACAGAATTTCATTGAATTCTTGTTCAATTTGTGCTGCTTGTATTGCTGAATGCCCTTATAGTTTATGAATGTGGCTTGCTATTGATAAATGCATCAACTAGTAATTCTGTCCTCGTAGGATTATTACGAATATTGTTGGTACTTGATTTTATAGCCACTTTTAGAAAGAACATGTTGATGTGCCTCAAGTTTTCACCATAGGCATGCTTGAGCCAGGTGCTTAATCGGTCTGTTTAAGACATAAAAAATGTCTCTATGTAGGGGCATTTGGTGAATTGATTGAACAGAATGAACATATTTTTACTTCTATGTAGGAGTTTTCTGATTGGAATTCACACACTGTTGACATTGTGATAATCTAGATAGATGCCTTAACATTTCGAACTCCTGCTGTGAAAATTATGTTAGTATGTTTCTGCCTTGGATGTTATGAGTAATCATGTTACACATGTACTTAGGATCTATAAGCTTATTGTTGAGCTCATAAACTGATTGTGTATGCATTTTTTTTCCTTGGGTCTGGTTTTGTGTCAGTTTGATGTGTGGTTGTCTAATACTTCCTCTGTTTCACAATGTAAGTCATTCTAGCATTTCCCATATTCATAGTGATATTAATGAATTTAGACATATATCTCTATCTCTATCTAGATTCATTAACATTAATATGAATATGGGAAATGCTAAAATGACTTACATTGTAAAACGGAGGGAGTACTATGAATTAATTAGTAACAAGTATTACTGTTCTACTGTTGTGAATTTTTAGAATCACCTGAACTCCTAAGTTGAACTGTGAAATGTGCTATAAGGTGTCCTGGCTCTAATGTGTTCATTTGTTATTGACAACTTGCTCATGCTTCCTGCAGTTGGAATACCTTGAAGAGCGCCGCCTCAAGGACCTGATCAAGAAGCACTCTGAGTTTATCAGCTACCCTATCTCTTTATGGACTGAGAAGACCACTGAGAAGGAAATTTCTGATGATGAAGATGAGGAAGAGAAGAAGGATGCTGAGGAGGGCAAGGTTGAGGATGTTGATGAAGAGAAGGAAGAAAAGGAGAAGAAAAAGAAGAAGATCAAGGAGGTTTCTCATGAGTGGTCCCTGGTCAACAAACAGAAGCCTATCTGGATGAGGAAGCCTGAGGAGATCACTAAGGAGGAGTATGCTGCTTTCTACAAGTCCCTGACAAACGACTGGGAGGAGCATCTTGCTGTCAAGCACTTCTCTGTGGAGGGTCAGCTGGAATTCAAAGCTGTTCTCTTTGTTCCCAAGAGGGCACCATTCGACCTCTTTGATACGAGGAAGAAGCTCAACAACATCAAGCTCTACGTCCGCCGAGTCTTCATCATGGACAACTGTGAGGAGCTGATCCCTGAGTGGCTGAGCTTTGTCAAGGGCATTGTTGACTCCGAGGATCTTCCCCTCAACATCTCCCGTGAGATGCTGCAGCAGAACAAGATTCTCAAGGTCATCAGGAAGAACCTTGTCAAGAAGTGCGTTGAGCTCTTCTTCGAGATTGCTGAGAACAAGGAAGACTACAACAAGTTCTATGAAGCCTTCTCCAAGAACCTCAAGCTCGGTATCCACGAGGACTCCACCAACAGAAACAAGATTGCCGAGCTCCTGAGGTACCACTCCACCAAGAGCGGCGATGAGCTGACCAGCCTCAAGGATTACGTGACGAGGATGAAGGAAGGCCAGAACGACATATACTACATCACCGGCGAGAGCAAGAAGGCCGTGGAGAACTCCCCCTTCTTGGAGAAGCTGAAGAAGAAGGGTTACGAGGTCCTCTACATGGTTGATGCCATCGACGAGTATGCTGTTGGCCAGCTCAAGGAGTTTGAGGGCAAGAAGCTCGTCTCTGCCACCAAGGAGGGACTCAAGCTTGATGAGAGCGAGGACGAGAAGAAGCGGAAGGAGGAGCTCAAGGAGAAGTTCGAGGGTCTCTGCAAGGTCATCAAGGAGGTGCTCGGAGACAAGGTCGAGAAGGTGGTGGTCTCGGACCGTGTGGTGGACTCCCCGTGCTGCCTCGTCACCGGCGAGTATGGCTGGACGGCCAACATGGAGAGGATCATGAAGGCCCAGGCGCTGAGGGACTCGAGCATGGCCGGGTACATGTCGAGCAAGAAGACGATGGAGATCAACCCGGAGAACGCCATCATGGAGGAGCTCCGCCAGCGCGCCGACGCCGACAAGAACGACAAGTCCGTCAAGGACCTCGTCTTGCTCCTCTTCGAGACGGCCCTCCTCACCTCCGGCTTCAGCCTCGACGACCCCAACACCTTCGGCAGCAGGATCCACCGCATGCTCAAGCTCGGCCTGAGCATCGACGAGGACGAGACGGCGGAGGCCGACACCGACATGCCGCCGCTCGAGGACGACGCCGGCGAGAGCAAGATGGAGGAGGTCGACTAAGCGGGTTTCCTTTTTTTTTCCCCTCTCGTCAAATCCTTCGCAGCGAAAGTACACCATGGAGCATTGGAGCTAGCTTATCTGTTTTACCTTTTGAACATCGCGTTGTTGGGTCGGTTCGGTTTATTTTGTGCGATTTGCTTTACCTTTACCTAGCCTGCAATGCATGGGGCTAGAATGTGCTATGGGTTCTCGAACTGCGTACGTTAATTATATTGCTAAATATGAGTATTATATTAGTGTCCTCATGAGTTGTCTATTTTTTCCTTTGCAAGTTAGATGTATCAATTAATTTTGCGAATATTCTTCTGCCTCAATTCCACCTTCGAGCACCAGCTTTGCAATTTACAGTTACAGAAACATATGATTGCGTAGTGTGAATGGGAGATCTTGTCACGCTGATCAAATTGATCAACAGCAACGGGAGGAGTTCATTGCAGCGAATGCCCTTGGCAATTTATACTGTGCTTTGTTGGTGGTTTGCTTGCTCTGGTGTTTGTTGGCGATTGCCCGTTGGCGTCCAATCCTTGCAGCTGATTTCTTTGGTATCCTTGGAGCACCTGATGAAAATTTCTTCAGCTCACGATAACAATTAAATATATCTGTTTTCTGTTAGCAATAACAATCAACTTTTTCTTCAGAGCAAACAATCGACTGTTTCTTCAGAGCAGCTCACTCCGGATTACCTGACAAAAACACAATTAGGACTAGTAGGTACCTGACAAAAACCAAAAAACAACATGACACTCGGTCCTCGTTCATATTCACATCAGCTAAATTTTATACTTCCTCTTCATCATATTATAAATCACATAGTAGAAAAAACATAGTAGCATCTATAACACAAAATAAACATATCATTACAATATATTCAATGTTAAATTTAATGAAACTATTTTTCTATAAAATTGGTTAAATTTAAAAAGCTTGACTAGAAAAAAAATCAAAACAAATTACAATATGAAACAGAGAGTAACAAACACTGCTAACAGACGAGTCTCGAAGACCATGAAGTGGGATTATGTGTCTACGCTTATGCACGTATAGCATATTGTCATTGGATCTTCTATAAGGGTCAAGGAAACACGACCGCTGAAAAAATTCTGATGATTTAAATAAGTTTTGCCTATGTTTTGATGCTCAAGGAAATTGATGGTCAAGGAAACAAGACCAACTGAATAACTTCTGATGAATTTTAAGTTTTGGCCTGTAAAGACAGATGCTGTGACATAATCCATCTTTGGCGTTATGGCAATTTCAATCAGCTCTGAAGCATAACGAGCATAGTATTTTGCTATCTGGGGCTTATGAGTTATGATGTTCTAACCACATTTCCGATAACTTGTAAGCATTAAGCAATATACCCACCAGTGCCACCACTTCCATTGCTCAAAAGCGTAAAGTCAATATCAGGCTTCTGCAAGAATCTTAAACCTATCGTGTCCATTTCCTGATGCCAGACCTCTCTGCACAACTTGCCTCGCCTCCAGAACATCGAACCATTTACCAGCAGCAGCATAAATGTCAGAAATCAAAACATGGCAGCCAGACTGCTGGGCGTTGAGATTGAGGCTATGGATCTCACTCTGAACTCTTTCAGCCACATCAAATCTCTTGTGCATTCGACAGGCACCCAGTAGAGCGCCGAAAACCATGACATCGGGTGCCATCGGCATGCTCCGGATCAACTCCTCTGCCTCTTCAAGAAGCCCTGCTCGGCCTAACATGTCAACCATGCAACCATAGTGCTTCACCTCCGGCTGCACTCCGCAGGTAGACGCCATGCTCTGGAAGCACCGTCGACCTTCATCCACCAGCCCACCGTGGGCACAAGCTGTGAGCACACCGACAAACGTTATGTCGTTCGGCTTTTCACCCGTTCTCTTCATCTGTTCAAATGCGTCTACGGAATCCCGAGCATTGCCGTTCATTGCCAACCCGGTGATGAGCGCGTTCCAGGCCGAGACGTTCTTTCGGTCCAGGGAGTGGAAAATTTTGACAGCAATGTCAGTTCTCCCGCACTTGGCATACATGTCAATAAGAGCAGCACCAAGATTGTACTCGTTGTTGAGCACCATTTTGTGCTTGTCGATGAAGGCATGGACCCATCTTCCTTCTTCCAGTGCTGTTAAATTTGCGCATGCTGAAAGCACACTCACCATGGTCACCTCATTCGGCTGTACATTGCTCTCAGTCTGCATTGCGCGAAATAGCTCAAGGGTATCCTGATAGCGTCCAGCCTGAGCATACCCTGAAATCATGCATGTCCAGGAAACCACATCCTTCTCTGGCATGACATCGAACAACTCCCTCGCGCCATCCATGTCGCTGTTCACTGAATAACCCCGGAGCATTGCATTCCATGACACCAGATTCCTGACCGGCATCTCATCGAACATCTTCCTCGCTAGCGGCAGCAGCCCGTGGCGCGCGAACCCTGTCACCATGGAGTTCCATGTCACGACATTCCTCCCAATAGCTGGCATCCGATCGAACATCTCCCTTGCCACATCCAGCTCACCGGCCGCGGCATAGCCCCCCACCATGGTGCTCCAGGACACCCCATTCCTCCGTGGCATTTCGTCGAACACCCTCTTGGCACTCTCCATCTCCCCGCACTTCACGTAGCCACCGATCACCGTGTTCCACGACACCACGTCCGCGACCCCGGCGCACGACCCGAACACCTCCCGCATCGACGCCGCGTCCCGGAGCGCGCCGTACATCGCGAGGAGCGCGTTGACGACGAAGACATCCGCCAAGAACCCGCGCCGGACGGCCTGCGCGTGCGCCTGCGCGCCCGTGCGCGGGAAGGCCGGGAGCTTACCCGCCGAACCGAGGAGGGGCGGCAAGGTGAACCTGTCAGGGACGAGCCCGCACCGGAGGAGGGAGGAGAAGGCGGCGAAGGAGAGGCGCGGGGACGCGGAGGAGGCGGAGGCGCGGATGAGGATGTTGTGGAGGAAGGTGGCGGAGGAGGAGGGGAAGAGCGGGAAGTGGACGGCGCACAGGGCGGCGGCGAGGTGGGGGTGGGAAGGGAGGAGCGGGACGATGCGGCGGAGGTGGGCGGGGCACCGGCGGAGGTCGCCGGAGACGACGAGGCGGCCGAGGAGGAGCGGGAGGAGGTGAGGCGGCGGCGCCATTTTTATCTTCTTTTTTTTTTCTCGCCGCGTGGAGGGGAGAAGGCTTTATTTGAATATTTGAAAGCTTGTGATTAACGTGAGCCGTTGGATGCGCATCGGATGGCTGAGATCAGATAAAGCTGGAGAAAAAGAAACATTTATCACTAGCTACTGGTTTTTCTATACTACTGTATGAGTGGAAAATTGTACACATTTTATGTGCAGAACTTTCATTAGTACAGAGTTAGGCTTATCCTAAGTATTTAAATTTGATCATGTTTATATGAAAATATGGTAACATCTACAATATCAAATTAGTTTCATTAAATCATCATTATATATATATATTTATATATATATATTTATATATATATATTTATTTATAGGGTTTTTTTAAATGATGCTATATTTTTCTATAAACATGATCAATCTTGAAAATATTTGACTTGGTACAAAGCTAAAATGGCTTTTTAGTATGATGAAACGGAGGAAGTACATTGCAAGTCAACAGCACTATTTTAAAAGAAAAACATTAACACAATGTATATATCTAAGTAAACTGCGGCTCATCTGGAAGACGAGGTATTCAGGGAGGGATGTGCATGATAGAAAGCAGAGAATCTGAATGCTTTGCACTAGAGATTCATGTCATTTTGTCTACTATCAAATTTAACAATGAATGCACTCTACCTGACTTCGAACCAGAACCCAAAACAAAAGAGAACATTTTATTTACTATGTTAGCTAGATGTTCATAAGCCATGCTCCAATTTCTATGTTCAGCTATCCTTGTTCTCAGCTGCCAATCTTCAAAGCTTGATTGCCTTTGATTTTTACATTTGCCACGCTAGCCAGTGCGCTCAGAGGCTCTGAATCCACCATAGTTGATTTCTTGACAGGATCAACAAGGTCAAGCCTCTTCTGCAGCTTCCTCCTTTTGTATGTGAAAGGGTACCTATGACCTTCTTCAACTTCTGTAACTGACTGGCTGGCAGGAGTCTTCAGCTTCAATCCTTCTGGGTAACGCATTGTTTCAGACTGCTCCAATAGGTGTTTGTAAGGGCCAGCGGTGTCTGTACCAAGGGTCAACACCTCAGAAATACTTTCAGCAGTTTTCAGACCATGCGTCATGTATCCATTTGTTTGATGACAATCAGTATTCCTTGTAAATGGATCAGGAGAACTTTCAGGAATTACGGCATTTTGTTGACCAAAGTTCTTCAAAAGGTTCTTCTCGTGGGGTGCTTCATTGCAATATTCCGGACTATGTTTGGTTGTTGACTGATGGAAGGAATTCGGCATTCGAGAATAGTAACCCCTTTTAAGCTCCTCTGGAACCATAATTTGCACTCCAAACGGACTTTCAACTGAGTGAGGGTAAGTATCAAGTGTGCCTTCTCTTTGGTAGGGACGCACATGTAGATTTCTCAAAGTACTCTTGCTTGTGTTTATGTGGTAGCAATAAGCTGAATTCATCGCAAAACCATGAACATCCAGTGCAGAAGCGCAAGGTAAGCTGGAGACCTGTATTCCCAGTTGGTCTGCTAGCATCGGTTCTGGTGTACGATGAATTCCTTCATTGTGATCAATGAGGGAAGCACAATCGGTCTTTATTTTCAGCACACCTTTGGGCAATCTAATACATGTAGTAAGCTCACCAGGAAAATGAAAGACAGGACTCTTCAATGAGCTCATTTCCATTGATTTGTCTCTGTAGACTATTCCCTTGCGCTTGGCTGAACAATGAGTGGTTACTGTCCCATCCATTCGTTTGGTTCGCTTCAAAGGTGGAAGGGTTGCATCTTTAACCTCATTGGCAATTGATAGACTTCTATTGAAAGGAGAACCGCTTATGTCAACACCTGTGAGGGGATCTTCATGTCTTCTGTCATTCCAACTGTTAACCTTACCCTGAAGACCAGTACTCGCCCCACATTGTCCTCCTACCTTGTCCATGGATGCAAACTTGAAAATCATGCCATCATGATGGGACTTCAGAAAATGATAATATCTTCGTCTTTCAAAGATCATCAGTAATTCTCTAGCCTGGGAAACTTCTGGAGAATAAAACCCACCATTCAATCTGTGGAAGAAGCTCTTCATTGGACTCCCAAAGAACAGGTCACTGCCACTAAACAGCTCCTTCATTGTTACAAAGAAATCATGTTGGTCCATGTCTGGGAGATAGGCTGCTAGACGGAATCTATCATCTTCTGTTAGACATAAGTTCCATGTCTCCAAAGAAAGAATATCATTCAATTCAGGCAAATCATAAAGCCCATAAGGGACACTACAGATCTGATCTCCAGACTTTGCAAGCTCACAATTGACCTCTTCATGTTCATAGTCATCGGATTCATGAATAGGAAAGCTCTGAAGCAGCATTTTCTCCTCTTGTGTAATGTCCTCGTCTCCACAGCTGTAAGCCCGCTCTTCTGTAGGCGCACAACTTGCTACCTTCACAATGCCCATTGATCGAAGGAAGAGGTGCAATGCTCCGATCGGTATCAGAGATAATCATAGAGACGAAAGTCAACAGTGTGTCCAGCACAATACCATACTATCCGACGGAAGATCCCTGTGAAGAAAAAGGAAAAGAAAAACAAGGAATATCAGCATCACAATTCATCTATAATTCAATTTGAAGACCATATTTCATGACCTCATGCACCAAGTAGGCTGGAAGGAAATACATTGCAGAGCGAAGCCTAAATAATTCCTGGAAATAGAATGCTATACTGGCCTTTATTTGTTTAAAACATTGGGTGTCATCTCAATTTCCATTTAGCAGCACAGAGATATACTGGTTGTTGGTAAGCACTAGTATGTTACAACTTATAACTGGGAGGGCAGCATTGTCTAGTCCAGTAACCAAACTGATTACACATAAATCAGAAATGCTTCCGCTTGCGAATAGCACCACCATATAGACATCATGTCTGACAGTCTGAGACAAGCTAAAAATGCTAGGCATTCTCAAAGCAAGGGTTTTTCAACAGTAAAACACACCGCAAATTTATCAACAAATTCTCACGATCACGGATCACCACAAAAACTCGCCCATTTCTTACCCAGGAGCGGCTACTCCGCGAGAATCACACACCTATTCGCCCCAATTTCACGCCAAACCAAACCCCCAAAACAAAAACAAAAAAACTCAAAATCCCCATACAAACCACACCATCCCACCGAATCGGGGGGCATCGCGATTCACCGAAAGTCAGCGCCGCCGCTCCACGCGCCGGAGCCAAGCACGAGGTAAACCACGGGTACCACCACCACCACCAACATACATGTACCCCAACCAATCCGCAACCCCTCGGCGCTGACCCCAACCCTAGTACCCAGTACCCACCCAACCACCGATCGATCCGTCGATCGAATCGTCCCACGGCGCGGAATTCGGTAAGGCAACAGAGGAAGGAAAGGGGATCACTCACCGGCTGCGGCGGCGGATCGGCGGCGAGGAGAGGGAGGAGGAGGGGAAAGGCGAGGAGGAATTTGTCGCGGGGAGGGGGGGGGGGGGGGGGGGGGGGACACGCACCGACGCGTGCGTGCGTGGTGGCTACTGCTACTGTGGCGCCGCGCTGTTTGCTTGGCTGTGGCAGCGGCAGCGAGAGGGGTGTGTTTGCTTCCATTTTGGCAGCGACTGCGAGTGCGAGAGGTCTTCCCTTGCTTGCCATCTCCAGCAGCGGAGAACACGCGGAGACACGACCTGAAAAAAAAAAAGCGCCTCTTTTGTTTCAGTCCTCTCCTCACCATCTCTTTTTTTTTTCTTTTTTTTTTTTTTTTGCTCAGTGCTCTCACGAGTCAAAGTTACGGCCTCAGTCCTCTCCTCACCATCTCTCTCTCTCTCTCTTTTTTTTTTTTTTTTTTTTGCTCAGTGCTCTCACAAGTCAAGGTTACGGCCGCTTTTTTTTTTTCTAGCTTGTTGTGGGCAGTTCTCAGGACTGTTAAATTTTTTTTGGCCGTGGATCCCGTGCTAAGATTTGTGCTGAGACATTTTGCTATTGTATCTAAACCATTTTTTCACAAACTAGTGGCACTAGCCAGTTTCACCATTGCATGTTTATGTTAGATTTCTTTAAGTTTTTAGGAAAAAAGGGTTCTTACCCAATTTACCCAAAAAACTGTCCAAAAATTGATTAAACCAATGAATTTCGGTCAACGCCAAGCTAAAATAATTGATCTGTTTTCACAAACCGTTCGCCGGCGATTTCATAAAAAAAACGAGCGGTTTTCGAAAAAAAAATTGATTTTGTGAGCCCTGGCCCGGTCAATGATAGTTCTTTTTTTTTCACCTCATAATATTCGCTTTGAAAAATACGATGGCCTATATTAAATCTAGGACTAAGGCTCAGATAGATGGGTTCCACCGTAAAGAAACAAATCGGTCGAACTTTAAATTTTGAGAGTTTGAACTAGTGGTACCAATATAGTTAGCACATGATTACAAACTTTGCATGTAAAATTCGGTTTTACCATGTGCAGCTGTGGCGTGAAACTCATTTTTGTAAGAAATGCATATCTTTGTTTCTCTTGGCCATTCCACGTGATCCCATGTGTTATCGATTGTTTTTCTACATCAAGGGTAACCTTTGTTCAGTAACATGTAATATATTGGATCTTGGAGAGCAAAATCAATTTACTCTAAGAGCTAATTGAAGCAATCCAAGATAACTTCGTAGCAAATCAAAGTTATTTAAGAAAGAAGTGGAGACAATTTTATAGCAAATAGAAGTTATTTCAAGAGCAAATCTTAGAACTGATTGTTATTTCTCGATGAAAAACTAAACATGGAAAGATATATGCACTAGTAATTCAAATAAGAGCATGTACATTAACCGACAGTAGTACAATCACCTCTCCTTTAGTGATAAGTTAGAGAACGGAGATTAAGAAAGTAAGTAGAAATGATTAGTCACCAGTTATACACGTGCTCAATGGAAAAAAGAATGCAAGGTAACAATGCAGCTAACAGGTATGCTTTAAAGATAGTTGCTTACTCTTCTCAAGGCCGTACATCCATATGTATAAAGCGTAAATCTAAAAGACGTGAATATTAGAGAAGGATCTAATATCAAATAATTAGAAGGGGTGAGGCTTCGAACCTAGTTCGTCTAGTCCACCACCTTGTGGAGCTAGCCGGAAGACCCCTGGGCGTTTCTCGTGTAAAGCGTAAATCTGCTCAGGGTCTTCAAAATTTAGGGCTCCCAAATCTATAAGTACTAGTACTAATTAGTTATCCAATCTAATAAACACTATTGCAAGTATGAAAAAGCCCAACAAGCTATTCTAGCATCCATGATAAAGTCCAAACAACAAGCTAAATTCTCTCGTTACCTCGTTTGATCAAACCAACATGCACCGCACACCGCACTTACTCGCCTTCTTGGCTCCTCTGAATCCCATCACCACTACAAATTTACCCCTTTTTTCAAACAATTAATGCTACCTAAGACTAGGCAATGGGCACGAACAGACGTCACAAATGAACATGCTCCCAACCGCCGCCACACTTGCTGGTTTTTGTTTGGGGCATTTGCAAATTTGCCACTGGTTTTTTCAATTTTGCAAGGATGCCACTCGAATGACATTTCCAGTGGCATTTTTTCAATTATCTAGTGGCAGTTTTGCAATAACGATTCAAAACAGTGGTAAATTTGCAATTGCCCCTTTTTGTTTCTGACTTCTACGTGCCTACGACTATATGTCGCCAGCCATGACAGTGTGCACCGTGCATGATTATGACTACCCGCCATCGGCCACCACGGCTTTCAAATTTTAGGACCCAATACGTATATTCGCACCAGGGGCCTCTGATTTCTAGTTATGGCCCTGACTCTTCTATTGACCTTGCCCTGACCCAATTCTCCCTTGTTGGAGAGTGGTTTTACATACTTACCTTTCTATCCTATTAATGACCACATGTGTTTCCCTATTCACTCATTTATCTCGCTTCTTTTGTTGCTTGTCCAGCTCTCAAGGCATGATCAATGCCACATAGTTGCCAAGTCAGTTGGAGACATCTTTTTTAGCATGGTGCTTGACATTGGCATAGGCCTTTAGGAGACTAGCAAGAGAATGGTGGTGGATAGCAAATGGTGCAAATGCATATTGGGCATCGATTGGGTTGGATAAAAAGGTAAAAGCAAACATTATCGCAAGGTGGTTCTTTACTAAAATTCCACTATAAAATTAGCCACCATTAGACCAGGATTCACATGATTTAGATAGTCAAATATGCAAGAAAGCATCATATATGTACTGAGCTGAATGCCTGAATGGGCTAATGCCCAATGGTTAGTAGATACGAAAGTCACATATTGATATTGATTTGATACGAAACCTACTTTTACACTAATGTTATGATTTTACTAAAGCTTGCTAATACTGACACAAAATAATGGGAAAAAAATATGTTTTAAATACCATACCAACGTCTAAATTAAATTGATTGGGCCTTTTTATAACCAGAGAGAGAGTTTCACTTTATTTCCACAGGTTGTTATTTGGCTGATATCTAAACATTGAAATTTAAAACTGTATAAACAACCGAACACTCCAAGATTGAGCTGCAAAGTGAAAACATCGGTACACATATAGGATTGAGAAGCCGAGCTAATGCGGAAGTAGCTATGCCTTGAGAAGTAGGGAGTTCAGCCAAATGGCTATGCAAATATGTAGTGGGCTGAATGGGCTAGCGTGCATGACTGGTTTGTAGTTGGTTGCAATCATGGAGAATGAATGGGATCGTTGCCTCCCAAAAAAAACGTTTTAAAAAAACTTCGAGTATTATTTTTTAAAATATTTACATTTGACGCACAAAGGTCATACATATTGATTTGACTCCAAACTAAGCTCAATTCAAAACAAATATTGAGCTGACTATTACTAAAGATTATTTATTTAGTTATGGAGATAAATTAAATATTTTGGTAAATAAACAATAATTAATTTAAATACAAGTGGTCTAAATAATATAACAGAAGACTTTTTTTTTATTTTTTCCCAAAACATGGAGCAAATAATCCGTTTTAGCAATCTACTCGATAATTTGTATTTTGGTTGAAACTTAATAGTAATGCGGTGTGATATGGATCAGTGACGAAAACATCTTCGCAACATTAAAAGGGCACAATTTTTTTGTGACCAGAGAGATCAGTATCCTTTATTTCGACATGTTATTCTTTGAAACAGTTTGAAGCTTCTGGTTGAGACAGTGAAAATTCAGAGCCGTATAATAAACGGCCAAACACTCCATGATTGAGCTGTAAACGTCTCTGAACCTGAACATATACAAACACATCTGATCAGTAAAGCAAATTAAATCTGGTTTGCTGCTCAAGGCTCTGCTCGATGTGAATGGGGAGTGGTTGAGTTAATTCTTGTCGCCATCAGCTAAAATTCAGCAAGCCAGCGATCTTGGCGGTGGTGACGACTGGCCGGCAAGTTCGTCGTCTTATTAACTACAGACAGGTGAGTTCGGTACGTCTGGTGGCCTGTGGAACACCCCTTGGAGACGCCTAACCAGCAACAAAAGAAAAAAAAAAGTAGTTAGGCTATAAGCCATAATATTTATTAGCGATCGAAAAATAATTTTGCAGGTATAAATTTTAAAGAGTAAATTTCAGAAAACTGTAACTTTAGTGATAAAACTATCAGTTTGCTGCAACATTAGCGACATGTTTCAGTTTGCTGCAATAATAGCGTGGAAAATTATCACAAAACTGCAACTTTTACGTTATATGCTGCTACAGTACATATATGTGACAACTGTAGCCGCATATAACGTAAAGTTGCAGTTTTGTGATAATTTCCCGTGCTATTGTTGCAGCAAACTGAAACATGTCGCTAAAGTTGCAGCAAACTGATACATTTTTCACTAAAGTTACAGTTTTCTGAAATTTACTCAATTTTAAATTTTATATATGTTCTTAGCGACTTCAAAACGTAAAAACAGTCATGTTTATTAGTGATTACAAAATAATTTATAAGTAAGACTTTTATTTATCCCATTTTAGCGGCTTACTGTAGGAAAAAAGAATGTAGTTATTGTAGGAATAAAGAACTACGATGAGAAAATAATAAAATTAACTCTAAAATTAAGTTTTGAAATTTAAGTTTTGGTTGCGGTTGATAAGCTGAAGATGAAATGACGGAGGTGTGAAGTCTCCGTTTACACTGCAATTCTGGCTTTGAAATGCAGCAATATGTGGTCATGACTCATGATAAGCTTGTTCTTGGCTGGATCCTCAAGTGTCCACATCTTCTCTATTGTGCAGGGAACAGGGAAGTAGCC
The DNA here is from genome assembly GCF_000147395.1 of Oryza glaberrima. Lineage (NCBI taxonomy): Eukaryota > Viridiplantae > Streptophyta > Magnoliopsida > Poales > Poaceae > Oryza > Oryza glaberrima. The sequence goes on along the minus strand of NC_068333.1, from coordinate 21,848,467 downwards.
AAGGTTGGGTGGTTGATCTGTGCCTGATTTAAGTAAAGTACGCATGTGCTGAATCTCTGGGATTAGGAGAAGAGTTTCAGGATGGACAAAAAATTCAGATTCAGAAGATAAAAGAAACCGTCATTAAGTAGTTGGATTAATTACTTAGTACAGTATTTAATAACCGACCGGTTACAGACGGCAAGCACCAGAACCCTGAACACAAGGGAAGAAAAGCTGCAAAACTGTATACCCCAGGCAGCAATGACCTGCCATGGATGCAACCATGCAATGCTGATGATATATATGCCATTACTGCTCAAGGTGTGGTGAGCCTAATTGTTAGGCCATCTGCATGATGGATGATAGTGGGTTTATGGCAATTATTCGAGGGCATTATGAATAAATTGAATGTTACAAAGTTGAAAAGGTGTACTAAAAAGTACTCCCTCCATCTACTTTTGATAGTCATATTTTTAAATCTGAAAAATTTATTTTTGATAGGCATATTTCAATTCAACAACCTATCATCTTAATGATTTTCTCGGATTTAATGCATGACTATCTATTCTTCCACATATGATTGGCTACATGAGCATTGAGAAATATAAATATCAATGAATCGTTTGTTTACGAGAAATGACTAATAGCATGTTTAAATGGATGATAAATAGAATTACTTATCCTTAGTCTGTGTGCCAAGATAAAATATGACTATTAAAAGTAGATGGAGGAAGTATTATATAACAAAAAGACGATGAAAAAAATGTTTATCGAAAAATCGTACCATTTAAGAGCTCGGGAAACGTGCACGGGGTAATTCATAATCCATCGGCCATACCGAACTTGCTCTTAATTGTACCCCCAATACCATCAATCCCTGATTGTAGGGGACCTCCTGAACAGATTTTAATTTGGCCAACATTCATGTGCAAAGATGAGATGGGGAAGAGGCCGGTGAGAAATGGACGCCGGCAAGGACAATCTGGGACAGCATTGCATCCAATCCATTCATCTACCTCACCATGATTATGCTCCTTGGAGATCATGTTCTTGCCTCCAGCATACATAGCTCCTGCTCTTTCTTTCTTTCTTTTTTTTCTCTTTTATTTTCATGCAACTTGGCTGCCACATGTGTGTGGCCACAATGTCTCATCTACTAGCTCAGGTAGATCTGCAGGGAGAGAGAGAGACATGGAAAGTTCCATGCTGGAAACCTTGTCATAAGTCCGCACACTGTACAACAGTGGTCGCAAAATATGGTTTGTTTGGAACGCAGGAATTTCATGGTAATTTTACAGAGGTATATGTATTTTTATAAGTTTAACCTGAAATTACCATTGTTCCAATTTCCAAATGGCACCGAAAATGTTTGATGGAGATAATTGAGTGTAACTTTGTGAATTGGGTCTCAACTAGAAGCTAGGATGGTCCAAGTCCAATTACTTGAAATGTCTCCAGTAGAAACTGTGATTTTTTTCATGTGAACTGTGAAGCTTTGCGGGATCAGAAAAATGTTTATTAAGGATGAGAGGATCTTCTTGGCCAACAACAAGATTTCAACTTTGTTGTTACTATCGTCGTTACTGTCATGTAACGTACTAATACTTTGAGTGGTTTAGTCAACTCAAATCACCACCACTTGTTCTAAGTTTGACAGTCTCAAGTCTGAAAGTTTGTATGAACGTTGGACGTGCCCACAGATTCATCACTTGCTTTTCTGACTAAAATAGCACAGTTTTTCCCTTTCAAAAAAAAAAAAGCACAGTTTACTATTGACTTGGTTTCAGTTTCAGACTTCCAGGAGCCAAATAAATAAATAGATACATAAAAGTAAGAAAGAAAGAAAGAAAAAAACAAAGAAGAATAAAGAAAATACAGATGGACACATATGACTGTTGCTATCAATAGAAGTGTAGCCATCTTGTCATCATTATTGTCCATGTAATCAAGATTAGACGACAGTAGGGTGGTGTTTATCAGCTTAATTAATCCTTAAGAGGAGCAGTGTGAGTAATCTTGTCTGAACCTGAGCTAATGAGGACAAAGAGCAGCATATAAGTTAAATCACCTTTTGACAAAAAGGCTATGCCAGAGGAGGACATTGTATATGTATAATGGGAAAAAAAATTCACAATCCAGAATCCAAGAAAAGATATACCAAAAGGTCTCTCCCTTGCTGAAAGAAGTTTGAAAAGTGGATGAAGACTGAAGGGATGATAGTTCTAGTGGTTGTTCAATATAAAACTTGAAATTTTTGTTTTTAGAAAAATGAAACTTGGTCAATATAGAGAAATAATTTCTTGATGACACTTCAATTTATTTTTACAAAAATGACCCCAAACTGTGCTGGATATACACCGTTGCTCCGTATCCAGTAAAAGGACTTCAGCCTACCAAAAAAAAAAAAACATATATATTCATGTGGCCTGTTGGGTTAGTATTGTCAACCGGATCTGATTAACTAAACAATATTTATTCCAGTTTTAAGATTCTTTGGCACTTGCAGATACAAAAGAGAGACAATTTTGTACTGTTGTACCACATGCATCTTGTGCCCTCATCTCACTCTTTGTTCATGCTCTGTCAATATAGGTATTTAGAGCCATGGTGCCTCTCAATTCAAGTTTATAAATTAAAGCACAAAACAACTAATTAGAAACAAAAAATGCTACTCATTTATCCAAATCCCTTAGAATATGGAAATATATGACTCTTGGATTAATCATCATTTATCTCATTCCGTTGTTAAAACCAAATCACATAATCTTTTTTAGAAAATAGTGGTGGTAGCTGTGAATCTGCCACCCCACCGCCCACCTACTCCTAATCCCATTGTAAGTTTTACAAATCAATCCTTAAAATTCTTAATATAAAAGACAATCAAATTCAAAATGAATGAATAGCTGCATACAAAATCATATGTATTATTTATTTATTTATTTTACACGGTATTATAATACTTTTTATTCATTCATAGCAAAGCTCAGTAGTACATAGAAGAATATACACTCTTATTTTTTTTTAACCTTGAGTAATTTCCCCTATCATAGGATTCCATTATCCAAAAGAAGAAACACCATGATAGCAATCAGTTAGACTAACACCCAACCAAACCCCACTTTGGCACTTTATAAAATACTAAAACAAATACTTTTTTTCTTCATTTTCAACCCCAAATCTCCAAGTTAACAAGACCATACAAATCATATGATACTCCACTCAACAAGTGAGAAGAGACCTCAAGGAGTAGTAGGAGTAGCCTACAAGTCTACAAGACGAGGAAACATCAAAAAACACATCAAAAACCCTATACAATCCGCACTTTTGCGAAGCGGTTGCCCAACTCTGTGCTCCGCCGTGTTGCCGCCGCCGCCATGGGCTCCTGCCTCTCCTCCGACCTGACTCCCCGCGCCGGCGCCGGCGCGGGAGCGTCACCCGGGTGGCCGCAGCGGTGGCGGAGGAGGAGGCGGCGGGGGGTGGAGCGGGGCGGGGCTGTTTCCGGCGGCGGCGGCGGCGTCTTCTCCATCGGCGTCGGCGGCAAGAAGCTGCACCACGGCGGCGGAGGAGGAGGGGAGATGACGGAGGAGGAGCTCGCGAAGGTCGAGGGGAGGGTGTGCGTCAACGGCGCGAGCGCGGCTGCGTGCCTGCACACGCAGCAGGGGCGGAAGGGCACCAACCAGGACGCCATGGTCGTGTGGGAGGTGAGCCAGGCAGCCATGGTGGATGGCTTCTGAGTCCTCCTGATCATTGGTACTAGTAGCGTTTTCCTTCGCGTGTTGGTTCTGAAAATCTCGCCCGCCTTTTTCCTCGCCGTGTTGCTCGGTTCAGAACTTGGTGCTTGCGTTTACTCGATCTTTCCGAAGTCTTCTTTGAACTTTTTTTTTTCTTCACGGTATTGGCTTTGGATCAATAGCGGATTTGAATTCGGAGTGTGTGTATATTCGATTCACAGGGAGGAGCGTTTTAGTGGAGTGCTTGATTCGAAATGTGGGATTTGACTTTATAACAGGATAAGCAAAACCTCTTCTATTTTTCTAGTTTGTTCTTCGAAACAGTTCGAGCATTTCTTGATTTGGTCTCACTGGGAGCGTCTTCTTGCTTTGTTGGATGACTTAATTCGAAATGGGGAGGATTCAGCTTTAGATTGTTTTGAGATTTAATCTGAAAACGAGGAGTTTACTGGTTCTTTTTGTATGTGAAAATTGTGGGGGGAAAGCTCACTTTTTCTGTATTATTGTAATGTTTCCTGAATCCTGATAATTTTAAAAGAAAATCTGATAAATGGGACGTGCTAGTTGGAATATTGGAGACTTTGGAGTCGTCTGCTCGTGCTTGCGTTGATTCAAAACTTTCTGTATAGTCCAAGCGAGATCCTTTCCTGTGACCCTAGGCAAAAGCTTCTACCTTTCTTTGTATTCTTCTGTTAGTTTAAAGAAGAGTATGATTTTGGCTGTTTCTTCAACTAGATGCTCTTGACAGGTCAAGCGATTAGTCTGGTCTAGTAATAGCTGGCTTGGTATATTTAGCTTATATCCTAATCAACTAATCGACTCCCTTCATTTTCATGATATGTAAGCAAGTAGTTATGTTGACTCCATCACACAATTGGTGGAGTTTACCTAAAGGGAGTGGTGAAGTACAATCATGGATAATTTTCACTTTTGTTTTGGACCTACAACTAGGCAGCTAGCTAAACTTATCTAGCTACATAGGAATATCTTGTGAGCTTGTTTTAGGAAGTCAAACAAGTAAAAGCAGCCACTTTATGATATGCATGGTGATCATGCTCTTCAGAGGACAGTAAAGAGAATTTATGCCTAAAGATTCTCAGTATAATGCTATTGATTGCTAATATTCAACGAAAATAGGTAAGTACTTCTTTATTGGAGTGAGGAGGTACTTCCTTGACAAATAGTTTCCATCTGTTGGAATTGAGTTTTTATTTTCTTCCTTTTGGCTTGGGATTTATATTTTTTATATTTTTTCTTGTTTTGCCTCGCCTTCTCTTTTGAAATGTGAGTTATACCAGAAATCATATTTCTAGTCAACTTTCAACATGAATATAAAATACCCTTATAGGGACTGTTCGATGTCTTGCTAATAGAACCTCTTAGCATAGGAGTATCCTCATTTACTAAGGGTCAGTTGCAACAATTGCTAATCGCATGGAACAATGCCTTGTGAGGGTTCCATCATGGGTGATTGGATGCTAATTTGATACCTTTTCCTTGCCTAGTTGCTGACTTTATCCATCTCATTTGTGCTATTTGAGGTCTGATTATCTGATTCTATCCTATGTGCATTTCTCACATTGTTCACCCAACTACCTGTGTCTACCATTCTTTGTGTAGGGAATACTCCATTGTGAAAATATGAGCATACTGAATAGAATCCCACAAATACAGTTTGTTAGAACCCATCTATACCCTTCAGTTTATTTTCCTGAAAAGTAATGTGCATTGTCGATTTGCTTTTAAACAAATTAATTATAGACATTACCAGCTTATCACATCACTGGTACTAGGAGCGCAAACAATTATCTGACATAGCCCTTCCATTCTTGCAGAACTTTAATACAAGTGATAGTGTCTTCTGTGGTGTGTTTGATGGTCATGGTCCATATGGTCATTTTGTTGCCAAGAAGGTCAGAGATTCTCTTCCTGTCAAAATACGCACACTATGGAAAACCAGTGCCAACGAGGACACTAGTTCCCACCAAAATGGAAGCATTTCTGGAAGTGTTAATTCAGAAGAGTCACCTGTTGTTGATGATGAATGGGGTGAATATGCTGATGACAGCGAGAAGCTTCCTGAGATGTTTCTTCCACTTAAGCAGTCTTATTTTAAGGCTTTCAAATTGATGGACAAGGAACTCAAAATGCACCCTACAGTTGATTGCTTTTGCAGTGGATCAACAGCAGTCACGTTAGTAAAACAGGTGAGGGATGCTTCTAAACTTGTTCTAGTATTCGTAGATAACTGACCAGCATTTGGAAGAAAAAAAATAGTGGTAGATATTGAAATCAAAATGACAGAAGAACTGGACATGGCTTATTTTCCAGGGATTGGATCTTGTGGTTGGGAACCTTGGGGACTCGAGAGCAATAATGGGGACACGAGATGCTGCCAATAATCTAACTGCTGTACAACTCACAGTTGATTTGAAGCCTAACCTTCCAAGTATGTTCATTTCTCACTTATCATTTCAGTGGGTACCCTTGTGTTTTCAAAACTGAACTTTCTCTTTAACTGCGCATTTAGGATTTTTCTTCTTTTCCTCCTAGATATGGCTTCAGTCAAACTTATTAACGCACTAAGTATAGTTGTCTGGATTGGTCACTCTTTTTGGTTAATCGCTAATCTTCATATTTCTTATTTAGGGGAAGCTGCGAGGATCCAGCAGTGTAGGGGAAGAGTTTTTGCTCTTCAGGATGAACCAGAAGTTGCCAGAGTATGGTTGCCAAATAATGACTCTCCTGGATTGGCAATGGCAAGAGCTTTTGGAGACTTCTGCCTTAAAGATTATGGTTTAATATCTGTTCCACAGATATCCTATCGTCGTCTTACTGAAAAGGATGAGTTCATAATACTGGCCACTGATGGGGTATTTTTCTTATCATCTTATTACTTTCTTACTACTACTTAATATGGTGTTGAAAGTTACTAATTCCTTTTGTGAATAGAAATGCATCATGTTCTCCAATCCCTACTTAATCCATGGGGATTGGGGAATAGTTTGATTTAACATACAAAGATGTTACAGCCTTCACTCCTTCAGCTGCTTCAACTTGTAATATTGGTAAACTCAATGCATGTAGGTTTGGGACGTCCTCTCAAACAAGGAGGCTGTTGACATAGTAGCCGCAGCTCCATCTCGTGCAACGGCTGCCAGGGCTCTTGTCGACTGTGCTGTCCGATCATGGAGATTGAAGTTCCCAACATCCAAGAGCGATGACTGCGCTGTTGTGTGCCTATTCTTAGACCATGCAAAGTCACCTGACTTGATTCAAGAGAACGAGAGCGAGGAAGAAACTACAGAGGATGTTGCAATCCCAGACACCGTTGCTAAGGTTGACCAAGACATTGCACAAGGAGATGCACATATCTCCAGTGAAGAGCAAATCACCGAGCCAGCATTGCAGCACTCCTACACATTAAGGGATGTTGATGAGATTGTACCGGTAGAGGAGCCTCCAGTCTCAAAGGAACCTGAAAGATGTGGATCTGCCCGCAGCCTTGCTGATTGTATATCCACAAACGAGGAGGAGGAATGGTCAGCACTCGAAGGTGTGACGCGGGTCAATTCCCTCTTGAACCTTCCCAGAATACTTTCAGGCGAGAAGAGATCAACCAGCTGGAGGAAGCGGCGATGAACGATTCCCCCGCTTAAGTCAGGCTGAGAGCGCATTTCAGTCGAAACCGGCAATTTCAGCCAGGAGTGTGCAAATCTCTTCGGTCCCTGGGATTTTATTAGAGCCGATTTTTAGGTTTCTTCACCCAGATTGTTTCATACCCTGTACACTCCAGATCGATCTGTTCTTCCTTTTGTTCTCTTGTCAGGAGGTGTTTCATGCTTGGGCTTCTTTACTTGTTTTTTTGTGTATAAGAAAGTTTTTGTTCTGTGAGAAGCCTTCTGTAAAATCATGTAATACCTCCTCCCTTCTCCTCTCTTGGTGGATGGATGTTCAGTTCACCTGCTGTTTCTATGCTGGAACAAGAACTCAATTCTATATGTATTAGCTCATGAATTTTTAGCTGCAAGTATAAAAGCTTCCTAATTTTGCACCTTGTCTGCCAACTTGGTTGATCATCCTTACAACCGAACACCTTTTCTTCAGAATTTTTGTAGATGGCCAAGATGTCAAATAATCGAAGCCCAATTTAAGAAGTGTTAAATTATCAAATCTCTCTCTTTTGAATCACCCTTGAATTATGCTTCTGTCAAACTATGTAAATTTCATATCAGTTCTTCTATTCAAACCGTCTTTATGTCTTCTCATCATCCTTTCGATTGTTAATTGCAATCGGATGTATTGCAAACCTTGTAGCTGGTTACCCATTATCTCTATCTCTACTATCATAAAAATTGAAGATGTTTTTGCTAAAATTTTGGTGCGTCATCTGTTTGAGTCGTTTTTTAAGTTCATGGATCATATTTTGTATGGAATCGGACACAGACATTTTGTTAAAACGGACAAGGGCTTTTTAAAACTGTGAGACTCTACCAACGATGGAAACCATGCAAGGCACCGGTGTGAAACCCAATCGTAATCAAACTCATGGATGGACATAGCATCCACATCAGTGATCGATTTAGAACAAGTGAAGTTCGTAATAGTGATTATAAGGATATTAAAATAAAAATCAATGTAAAACTTAGCACATGGTTAACTAAAATTTGCAATCTCTATTTCTATCTTTATCTTTATCTTCTTTACTATTTTATAAAAATAAATTGAAGATGTTTTCATCGATACTACGTCGTCCGTATTTTGAGTCGGTTTTTAAGTTTATTTTTTTTAAATACATAAAAGAGTCGTATAAGAAATCATTTTAATATGCTAACTTGATATGTGAGTCGGACTCCTAATTGCTTGAGAATTCTTGCCACGTTAGAAGAAAGTAAGATACATGATATGGCCATCATCCCAATAAGGATTTCAAATTAAATATCAATACTATCAAAATAAAAAAAAAACACATATACTTTTTAGACAAAACAATCTAACAATAATACGATTAAAATAACCTTTCACCCATTGCAACGTAGGGGTATTTTTCTAGTTAAAAAAAGGAAAATTTAATTGTCTTGTATATGAAACCTGCGCGGATCGCAAATACGACCAGCGAAATCGGTCAAAAAAAAAACCAAACATCCCCCTGTTTCCCCTTCAAATGCGTTTTCATCCCTGGAAAACGTATTAAAATCCAGCATAATACGCTTTCCTTCTATGAAAGCGCTTATACTTCATCTACTGCCACTGACGTGGTGGGCCCCACCCTACATCTCGTCCCACAAATCAACCAACCCCTGGTCGTCGTCTCCTCGAGGGCTCGAGGCGGCGGCTATCTCCCTCCTCTCTTCTCTTCTCTCTCGTTTCGAAGCCGACGCGTCGCGGAGGAGGAGAAGGAGGAGGAAGAGGGCAAAGCCGCCGCGGGGATTTCTAGGGTTAGGGTTTCGAGGTTGAGAGGGAAGGAGGGAGAGAAGAGCGGGTATCAGCCATGGGGATGAAATTTCTGAACAAGAAGGGGTGGCACACGGGGAGCCTTCGGAACATCGAGCGCGTGTGGGTGGCCGAGGAGAAGGAGAAGGAGGAGCAGCGGAAGATCCAGGAGCTGAAGAAGCAGCAGGACGAGGAGCGGGAGAAGGCCGCCTTCCGCAAGCTCCAGGAGGACGCCGGCCTCAAGCCGTAAGCATCTTTGTTTGCTGCTTCGATTTCGATTTTTTGTTTCCCCCTTTTGCTCCGATCGCGTTTGGGGGGAGGAGGCTAGGGTTTCAGGAGAAATTGACGCTGGCGGGAGCGCAGGGTAGGGGGGGGGGGGGTTCAGGAGAAATCGGTGTTGGCGGTGGCCGGATCGGTGGGCGTTTGGGCGGCGTTCTAGGGTTTCGTAGTTGTAGCCTTCTAGGCCGCTTATGTTTTGTTTTGGGACGCAGGTATCCGCGGTTTTAGTTAGATTCTGCTAATTGGTTGAGGTAATTTGGTGTAAGATTACTGCTTGCGATGAGAGTTTCATGAAGCTTTAGCTAGGAGTTAGTGTTTGGATCTGTTCGTCCAACTATTTTGGAATTTTTCTGTGCCTGATTGGTGGGGAGATAATAATGTGCATGGTGTTATTTTCTTTCTTCAGGAGGCAAGAGAGATTGGACTTCCTCTACGAGTCAGGGTTGGCTGTTGGCAAGGGGAGCTCCGAGGGATTCCAAGCGCTTCAACCATCTGCCCCAGCAGCTGCTGCCGCCGCCTCTTCTTCTGCCCAAGCGAGTGCCGGCTCTTCCAAGGTACCGCGACCGTTTCTTCTCGGCCATGTGATTGTACTTATGTTAGTTTGCAGTTCTAAAATATTTTTTTTTGGTTGTGCATCTAATTCCACTGATATTATCAAAGAAATTCGTATAGTAGGAAGATACTTGGTTGATGTGATAGGGCAAAGGTTTTTCTTAGTAGGAAGATACTCGGTTGATTCTTAGTAGGATGCGATGCTTGGTTGATTCTTAGTAGGATGCGATGCTCAAATGTTTAGCTGATTGTTACAATTCTTCCATTATAGCAAATGGGCTGAGGTTGCTAGATTATGTGCTGCTGTTGTAAACTTGTAATATGATTTCTCCTCTTTGAACTTGCAGAAAAACGATAAAATATTTGCCTTCTTACTTGTATGCAAAAGCAAAGTGCCTCCTACTGTCTAGTTGTGGATCATTGAATAAGTTGGAAACTGTTGTTTGTGCTATGGATATAAGAAGTTAATTAATCTTTCCTTGCTTCCATGGCATTTTACATTTTTATGTTGTCTTTTGAATTGTTTTGTGTTTTAGACTTTTAGTCAAGGGAGTATAAAAGTGTAAAATATCAGTTATTTCATGCGCACTATATCACCCATTGGTTGTAATAAAATATCTATTCATCATTAGCTATTAGAAGATAATTGCTTATTTTCTTTTGTTTGGAATAATTTCAGGCAGCTGCTCCAGGTGCATTATTTGAGGATAAGCCCCAATCTGCAAATGATGCATGGAGAAAACTCCACACTGATCCTCTTCTACTAATAAGGCAGCGGGAGCAGGATGCCATTGCAAGAATAAAAAATAATCCAATCAAGATGGCTGAGATAAAGAAATCAGTAAGCTATATCCTTCTTTTGATATGGAATTATACCTTCTGAGCATCTTAACTACTGTCAAACTCTTGTAATGTCAAACAGAAGGTTTATAATCAATCTTCCCCTGAACATATTCCCTGACATAACTTCGTCTTGTGTAGGTGGAAGCTGAGAAAAAGCAAAAGGAAGAAAAGAAAGAGAAGAGAAAGCACAAGAAGCGCCATCATCACAAATCAAAGAGTAAGAGGCATCACTCAAGTGAGAACTCAGATTCAGAGGAAAGTGATGGCAGGGATGAGAGAAGAAAGAGTGTTCAGGCCTCAGAGCATAAGAGAGAAGAGAAAAGGTCAAGACATGATAAGAAGGATCACGGACAAGATTCAGAAGACGATGAACGAAGGAAAAGACAGCATGCAACGTCAGAAGATGATGACCCAAGGAAGTCACGGAAGGAGAAGAAAGGACAGAGGGAAGATTCAGAAGATGACAAGCCAAAGAAGTCAAGGAAAGACCGCAGAAGACATGATTCAGAAGATGAAGAACCAAGGAGAAAACACCAGAGGTCAGAAGATGATGAACCAAAAAGAAGACAATCTGAGGTTTCCGGAGATGATGAACCAAGGAGAAGAAGGCAGGAGATGCCAAAGCATGACGAATATTCACGACGGGATCGTTCAGATGCTGATGATAGGAGAGGGAGACACTATACTCCGTCAGATGATAGGAGAGGGAGACACTATACTCCGTCAGACCACAACAGTGCTTATCCAAAGCACGACAGTTCAGATTCAAGGCATAGGCGACCGGAATATGGACGCGGCAATTCCACTTCTGAACTAGGTTCAGAAGGCCAACGAAGGCAGGAAAGCCAGCAGGGCAGGAACGGCCCTACATTCAACCGTCGACGGGGTGTCCAGCACATGTCAGAGGAAGAAAGGGAAGCTCGACTTCGTCAAATGCAGGCTGACGCAGAGGTCCACGAAGAACAAAGATGGAGCAGGCTCAAGAAAGCTGCAGACGACGATGCCAAGGAGGCGGCATCTGTGAACGCAAACCAATTCAGAGGGAAGAACTTCTTGGAAGAAGAAAAGAAGAGCATATTTGGAACCGAGAAGGGCGGAAGCGCCACGATCGAAGAGAGCATCCGGCGCCGTGCGTATTATTCGCAGCGTAATGCCCATGAGAGCAATGCATTCAGGCGGTGAAATCCCTGAAGCAGAGCAGCAGCTCAGGCGGCCTGACCTCGTTGATGTCAGTGTTCTGCATTTGCTTTAGCTTCTTTTGCCTTTCTGGTGTATTGTTCCTTGTTTAGTATGGAAGAATTTTTGAATGTTGTACAACGCATTGTCCAGATGTTTTGAATCCATATGTTTTAGTAACAATTTTTGCCAAAATGAAAATCCTACATGTGTATTATAGAGGGTTTGCTAACACAAAGGTATGATTTATAAGGGCTTTGTACGCTACTTGGGCCTATTTATTAGGTGTAGGACTAGGCCTGTAGGTATGTAATTGGGCTGTTTAGCTAATTAATGGGCCGGACTTGCTGTGCCTTCTTGTCAGCCCCACTTCCTCCGCCTTTTCTTCTTCTAGTCACTGTACCGTGCAGAACGATGCAGTTGGCTGCAGAGGATCCTGATCCAACGGCTGTGGGAGATTGGGAGGGCCAGCGGTGTGGCTATAGGAGGGGGGGGGGGGGGGGGGGTATGGGGATGTTGGAGCTATATCACGCGGCGATCGCCGAGTTCGTGGCAGCGGTGGCGCTGCTGTTTCTGTAGGAGACGGTGGCCACGGTGATCGGATCGGGCACAAGAGCCAGGACGCTAGCATCGATGGCGAGGAATGCGACGGCGTCAGCCTCCTCGCGTCGCCTGGGCCTTCACCTCGGTAGCATCATCCGAGACCACCACCTGACATCAGCAGCAACACTCGCTTCACTCCCTGCGTCTCCGGCCGCATCCGCATGATATTGTAACCGAAACAAGAGAGTATTTCCTTTTCTCCAACAAAAGTTAGATGAAGATTAAGATTTTCGTGGTACGTTTTTCAAACTATTAAACGGTACGTTTCGTCCGAAAACTTTTTATATAAAAGTTGCTCTAAAATATCTTATTAATATATTTTTTAAATTTATAATAATTAAAACTCAATCAATCATACGTTAATATCACCTCATTTTTTAATCTTCTCTTCATGAAAAAAAAAAACCACATAAGAGACCACACAACACCACCAACCAGGCCGCCTCTTCCCGCCCAGGGACGGCGCCGCGGGCGTGGTGCACCGGAGGATGGGGGAGACCGTCGCCGTGAAGAAGCACCCCACCGGAGGCTGGGCTTCGCGCGCGAGGCGTGCCGAGGCAGCCCGCACCTCGTTGAGCTCCCCGCCGGCGCCGCGGACCGGAAGACGAGGAGGGGCATCGGCGGCGTCGCCGGCCCATGCTTCGACGTCGTGATGGATTACGTCGACGGACGGGCCGAGCCTTGCGCGTGTCGTGTGGGAGGAGCTGGCGCGGGGAGGCCGTTCCCGGAGGCCAAGACTGATGTGGCAACTCCTCGATGGCGATGCACGTGGTGGGGGTCATCATCTTTGATCCGGTCTGCAACTTCTATATCTACCCATTAACTATTTAATGACATTGTAGTACAACGTTGAAATTCCATCACCGTTTTCATTCCCGTAATAATCCACATCAAGAAAAAACAATCCGTAATACGTATAATTTTTTTTAAAAAAAAACTGAGTAATACCCGCAGACATGCTGAAACAGTGAAACCTGCTACCACTTTATTTTCTGTAGAAAATTACAAGAACGTGTTGCCTCCTTTTGACATATTCGTTCGATATTCTTTTATTCTTTCCCTCTCTGTGTACAGAATTACATGTGACAATTGCCTTCTGCTTTGCGATTCCCACACCTACGGAAGAATGGGTGCCCATCTTGAATTTTATATACATGTCGCGCCTTGTTAAAATGAACAATTCGTATACACGAACCGAAAACCACAACACAACGGCCACTGCCATTTTGCACTTTCATCATTCCAAAATGTGCAGCCCCCATTTCGCTAGTTCTCTACTTCCTTGTACCCTTTATCATGGGGGCGGGCCTGAGGAGCAAGTGCAATGCCTAGAATGTTTGGACTCACAGGGGAAACTCTTTCTGAAGAACGTCAAGGTTGCGTGAATCACATGCAGCGATCATGTCAGCTCGTGAAGCGTTACTGGTTTTTAAAAGAGAAAAATGTTAGTCAATTAAATCAGCGTTGAATTTAGGTAGACAAAGAAATGATTTAACGTCCTTGGAAAGTTCTAGATGTACTCAAATTGGAATATCAACTGGTTGCAATGTTTCTTGAGTACTTGCAAGTTATGAGTACTTAAAAGTGAGCGACAATTGATGTTCTTTTGAAATAAATGTATCTCTAGTATCCTCCAAGGAACTTCAAATATCTCATAGATAATTAACAAGACATACCTAAGAGAAATCCGCAAGTACTGCCAGGCATTGTCAGCTTTTGGATTCATAGCAACCGCCCGTACATAGTATCGAATAGAGTCTTCATACAATCCCTGCATAACACGGAAAGCTGGGGTATTACATCTCTGTTGCCACTTTGAATAAAAGATATTTGAGCTAGGCCGTGGCATCATTGGATATATAATATATATTTGTACTCATCCTTTATTATGCTCTGTAAATCAACAGTTAACATTAATATTACCGAGGCTTTGAATGGATGGTAGTATTTAGGTGGATATCCAATGCACAAGAACTTGAAGAGCTTTTCAGAATCGAGTGGAAACCATGATAGCCAACATCTTATTATGAAAAGCAAACAAGTGGAAGCATACAAGCTCACTCATAAAAATGATGGTTTGCAAGTTAGTTGAGTAAATGAATAATGCTGACAGACAATGATAAACAACATTGAGATATGGTTTTGTACTTGCATGCAAGGAAATTGTTGAAACTGCAATTATTTTGTTAAAAATACAATTACCGAACTAATGGTGTTATCAAGTGGTAGCATCATGTTAGAGAAGAATTACCTGGTTGGCATAGCTAATCCCCATATTAGCCCATGCACGCACATAATTGGGCTTTAAGTCCAGAGCCTGAAACCAGCAGCAATTGATTATATTAGTTCCAGATTTACATACCATAAAGTGCTAGGATACTTGTATTACACAATTTTCTCTAAATTGGAGATTCATCAACAAGTTCTACACTTGCAGGACTGCAGTAGACCAAGCCGTAAAAGGATAGTTGTACCAGCAAAATAAGTGAAGGTTCCTCCCTAATGGTATTACAACACTAATGCTAGGTGAAGATGTGTCTGTACTCAGCAGGATTGGACACCAAACCAATGGTATTACAACACTAATGCTACCTAAGCAAACAGTTTGATTAGAATTGATTGGTTTTACTGTAATGCTAGAAGTACAGGGATGCGGCACATAGCTTGAACTGAATGCACTCTTACTATGAATTATACTGAAATTGGGTACCCATAGAGGAATGGACAGACCGCCAGAGGGTAAAGGTCATATTTTTTTTCCAAATAAAAATCCAAAAGGTCCAGATACACATCATATATGGATTATTGCCAGCCACGAATTATATCCTGTTAGATTTGCAGTTCACACACAAGTGAATGCAACTGCCATAAACATCGTCTGAAAGGAATAACCAGAGCCCAATGAAAGAGTGGATGAAGTAGCTATTCTACACAGCATGATCGAGACAAAGCACTGTACTTCTTCAACCAGACTAGTTCCCATGAGTTACAATGGGATTGGAAGGAATACAGACTTTTCAGTTTTTTCTGGTTTTTCTGGTGGATAATGTAAGTGGGGTTTTTTAAGGCAGGGTGTTTCTTTTTTATGTGGGATGTACAATGGTGGGATAGGAGGACGGCTCTGCTTTTACAGTAGTAGAGATATGTAAATACGCTATAGCACTTATAGCGAAACGTTCACCAAAGCTGAAAAATAAAATATCTTACAATAACTAATTACCTGCTGATAGGCCAATATTGCATCAGCACTCTGGATGCTGTTTGCTTGGGTCGCACCTAGCTTATTCCAGAGAGAATAGTCTTGTGGTTTCAGCTGCAGCGCTGTCTTGAAAGCAGCTATAGCTTTATCATATTCTCTTGATAGGTTGTACAAGACTCCTAGAACTATATGGACATCAGCATCCTCAGGTGACATTTGGGCAGCCTCATTAAACAATCTAATAACCTGATCAGAGGTAAACTGCTTAGTGACAAAACGAAATGACTTTTTTAGAAATATCAGAAAACATATCATACATGACAAACAGTATGGGGTGACAGGAAAAAAAAACTTGAAGAAAAATAAAAGGACCGCAGACCAACAGAACTCTAGAGCATACATCTAGAACATCTGTGCAGGATACCATTTGGAAGGTGAAGATGCCATTATTATTTATTTACATTATGGAACAGATGGGATGCACTTACATCAGGACCATAAGGTGAATCAGTTGGCTGTGGAGGGGCAATACCCCCATATTTGGGGTGATTCTGAAGCCACCTATGAAGATATCTTAATGCTTCTCCCTGCTCCAACTCTGCATCAATTATATAGAACCCTCAAATGTATACAAAAAGCATCAAGGCATAGAACCTGTTGGAACTAAATTTTAGAATATTAAGTTAATGCTAGAAGGAAATAGACCTTTGCCCCCTCAAAGATAAATTAGCTTTATCTAGTAGTTTAAAACTTAAAAGCTTGTATCAATGAGGAAACCTCGTTACTTCTAACCATAATTTATGCCGCTTCATTTCTTTCAGGAGCATCTTAGTAGATTATGCCGGACACTGAATTACCATGCACTCACCATTCGTGTGACTGACACCAAGTGCGAGAAGAACTTCCAGGTTTGTTGGATCAGCTTCTTGTGCACGCATCATTGCTGCGATTGCCTGAAAGCAAAGTAATAGCATCTCCTTGTGTTAAACATAAGCATGGAACTCATAGATCATAATGCCATATCACATGGTGCTTAAAATTTAGCTAAAAATAAACCATAATTTCATGACAGACAATAGTATGGGTTCGTCCGTTCAAATTCCATATATATCAGTTTATGAAGTTCTTGCAAGGGTATGCAAAAACTTGATAGAGCATAATTCACGTAATTTCTATTGAGATCCAGCACACTGCATGCTCCTACCGAAAAAAGATTCATAAAAAAAATATTCTAATAAAACATGTGATGAAAACAAGTGATGCACACAAGCATGCAGTGCACCTGTGCTGAAAAACTAATAATGAAAAGTTGAAAATAATCAGCACATGGTAATTTACATCTACATATATCCTCAGTGGGAGAGACACAATCACCTGTTGGTCATCATCATTTTCAGCATGTGTTACTCCAAGTAGTCTCCAACCTTCAGCATTATCAGGATTCTTCAAAACTTCAGCCTCTAAAGCAAGAACAGCTTCACTTAGGAGGCCTTTGCGGAACAGTTCCTGGCCTTCCTGCATTGGATTAGGGTGACCAACGTATGGGTTCATGTCTGAAAAAACATAAACCCCTCGAGATGCACCAGAATTCTGTTTGGAAGCTGATAATTGGTTCTGGAACCTAAAAGGCACAAACAGAGCATGTGTAAGTGTAACTGATGAAGAAAAAAAAAGGCTTCTGTCAAATAGAACATGGTACATGATTGATAAAAAGGGAACTTTATGGTTGCCTATAATTAACCCAAAAAGACAAGATATTGGATCAAAGAAGATTTGATATTCTTATGGTATTCTGTCTGGTCTAATGATTGGTGTGGAAACATATCAGAAGCAACACATTTCAACCTTGAAGAGATAGCCATGACAAAACAAGGAAAAGAGATTTGTACTTACTCATCTACCCATGGATCAGCAGAGCTTTCACCAAATGTTCCTCCACTGAACTCTTCTGCCCATTCATCGTCAACACGCATTTTGGAGAACTCATCAATCCAGTTCTCGTTGAGGCCACCCTGATTATTCTCAGTAGAGAACTCACTAGCCCACTTATCTGCTCCTTGTGACATCTGGAGAATAAAAGTAAGTGATGCCACATCATCAGTGCACAAGCAGCAGTATCAGTGTAATATTTATACAGTCAAACATGGTGTAGCACCGGAAGAATTGTATTAATGGCAATATTATCCAATCAGAAACTCCAGTAACTGGACTGCAAGTATGGACAGAATGAACATATTCCAACAATTTTATTGTATATTTATATTACTCATTTATCAGAACATAAACTTACAAAGCAAGGTTCCATGTTATAAACACCACAATTTACCAGTACTTCTATAGTTTTATCAGTTTTTGTTTATGTTGACCAAAGAAAACCACA
Organism: Oryza glaberrima; assembly: GCF_000147395.1. Classification (NCBI taxonomy): domain Eukaryota; kingdom Viridiplantae; phylum Streptophyta; class Magnoliopsida; order Poales; family Poaceae; genus Oryza; species Oryza glaberrima. The sequence continues at coordinate 21,830,289 of NC_068333.1, read as the reverse complement.
TCCCCATCAAGCATGTATTTACACACATCCAGCTCTCTGCATTACCTCTTCATGAACAAACTGATCCGCCCAAGAGTTTGCATTAGCATTGTACTGGGTTTGAAATTCATCAGCCCAGCCACTGGATTGGGATGCTGAACCTTGTTTTACTTGATTATCTTCTATAATAAGTTCACCACGGCTCATCTTTGAAACAAACTGGAAGAACTTAGAGTTCTTCCAGAAAAAAGTAAAACAAAAGAATAAGTTCACCACGGCGAATCTTTGAAACAAACTGGAAGAATTTAGAGTTCTTCCAAAAAAGAAACAAAAGGTATCATCAGGTGCTTGAGAGTTGAGACAGGCTGATCCAAATGACCCTATAGCATAACAAAGTTGCTAGCAGTATAGCCAGCTGAGATGAGGTTCAGAATCAACTAAAGTTGGTATTAAACCACAGATGTGCAGAACTGCAGAATGGCACAACATATCAATGTGGTGTGCTAGGACGCATTAGCAAATAATATAGCAACAATGCCCACTACACCATCTCATCTCAGCACGTCTAGTAGAGTCTCCCCTTTCACTCTTATTTTATGCTGACAGAAATAGCATTGAGAAAAGGAAAAAACTTTGTCAAACAGAAACCTCTTCCATTGAGTGTTCTATATTGAGTGGTATTCTACAGACCCGCATGCACACAAGTTTTTAAACTAATGAGTCTGCACAACCTATCGGGGTTAACAAATGACGAGTTGTTTGTAAAAAGTAAAATGCCAGAAGCTTCCTAAAGTACACTGGATGACATAGAAAAAGTTATTTCAAGTGAGATGTGCATAAAATAAGATATCAATGGACCCAATTCATTAGCAAAGTGGTATATCAATATATTCACACTATTAAACCTGTTATGTGCAATTCCACAATCGTGGGGCACATAAATTGGTTGGAATTCGTAGTAATAAAATAAGTAGCGTGGAAACTCTAGATTATATGTCAATTTATGGTGATTTAGGTAACAAGATCAGTAAACTTAATCCTAATGGATTCATATCGATATTGAGCCCAACAAGACACATTTAGGTTTATCCTAGTAAAGTTTACATTGGTCACCCCAACCAAGTTGCAACTACATACAACTGTAGATAAGATCATAAGCAGGAAATATCAAAGGGAAGTTATACCCTTCACTGTTGAAAATAATTAGGATGAGTTGTTGCTCAAGCAGATTTTTTTCTCACCAGCTAAAATATTTAAAATTTACCCATTCAAAATGAAAGTATACAGACCTAATAGAGTTAAATAAACAAATCAAATCATCATACATACCTGAAATTTTGGGTCATTATTACTAGCTAATGTCTGTGCAAGCATACGAGATTGTTCCATGGCTGCCAGGTTTGCCATATTCATTCCTCCTGCCATGGCCATCTGAGATTGATGCTGCAACAAGACAAAAATAGATAACTTAAATCACAGATCCTAGAAGGCTTATCACAAAATTATATAGCTTTGTTTTACACCCATTGTAAATATGCTGCACATGCTAGGGAAAGGATGATATCTAAACATGATAACGGACATAGCTTATCACAAAATTATATAACTTTGTTTTACACCCATTGTAAATATAAAATAAAATTAGACAATTAGTTAATATCCATGAAGTTAACCAAATGGTACATGTGAAAATATCAAATAGCCCATGCATAAGGCTCTGACCTGTTCAAACTCAGAGGCCCAACCATTGGAACCATATTGCTGCTCAAAAGAATGAGCCCACTCTTCAGGGTTATTATTTTGCTTGCCAAACTCAGTTATCCATTTGTCTGCAGCATTGTGCATTGGACCAGATCTCATGGCGCTTTGGGACTGATTCCAATACTCCTCCATCTCTGGGTATGGTCCGTGCATGGGTCCTTTCATTCGATAATTACTGTCGATATCAAGTGAATGCAGCAATGTGTTTACCTGGTACAGGTGAGAAGTGTCAAATTAGGTCACAGCAGAGAAGATAAAAACGAAGCCACTGCAACAATCTAATGAAATGAAACACAAATGCAAGTGCTTTAGCATATTCACTGAGGTAACAAAAATTATAAGTTAACCTGTGCTTGGATATATTCTTCAGGCTGGTCAGCCAAAATGTGGCGTGCCATAATGCAACTACGATCATGTATACATTGCTTGTCACTTTCAGACAAACCAAGCGCTGGTACTGGAACAGGTTGAAATGGCACACCAGCTTGACCACTTGCTAGGAAAGAACGTAGGACACCAGATAAGACCCTTTGTGGTGGACCTGAACCAATTTTGGGAGTCAGTATAATGTGCTTCAGTATGTTATCAAGTGATGAATATATAAACAACAATAAAATAAATTGGAAAGAACAAAAACTACAAATCTACCATCCATGACTGGTGGTCCAAAGGTTGGCCCTGTGCTGTTAAAAATTTGCTCAAATTCTTTAAGCTGTGTATCTGGCACAGCAAATTCTGGGAGTCCTGGAGGCCGAAAAGATTCAACCCAATCATGAGAAGGACCCCCACGGATGAAATCAGCGCCCTAGAGGTGTTCAATTATAGTTAGAAATGCTCAAAAGGGCACCAAAAGCAGCAAACCGAATGACCATTACCCGTGCAAGTGGCAGTTGATCTTGCTTGAACTCATTCTCTGAACCAGGGATGGTCGATAAGGGAGCAGCTGTCCCTAATTCAGATGTTGTTGGAACATTAACTGCAGACCCTGGAAGTTCCTTTATTGACTGCACAAAGAAAAGGGCACATACAAAGTTAGCTTGATTATTAATGCAATCTGGATGTTAATCACCCCAACTTTCTACTTTATTACATTAGAACAGCGTAATCCCAAATTTCCGCTTCATTGTATTATAGACCCATAAGCATTATTGTCTGGAGAATTTAACTTTTAACTTTTTAAGGTACACCACTTATATTTGGAACATCCATTTGCAATTATATAGTGGCTAGAATTGAAAATGACCTATTACTACCTAGGAGGTAAATTAGTCACCTATGGTTATTACTACCTTGGAGTAGGTAAGTTTCTCCTCAACATACATCTAAGAAAAGGAATCAGTATGAAATTTCTTGTGGTGTTTTAAGATGTATTTTTCTGTCGATGATGACAATCTTCTAGTTCAAATGAAAGAATAAAACAAATCTGTCTTTCACACTTTAGCATGAAATCTCTTGTGATGTTTTAAGATGCATTTTTCTGCTAATGATGACAATTTTTTAGTTCAAATGAAAGAATAAAACAAATGTATCTTTCCTACTTCCTTGGAAGTTGAATTGGAATCATCCAGAAACAGTCTAATTTCTTGTGATGTTTTAACCATAAAAAGCGTTGAAAATATTGTACAATATTCATGGACAATCTCCATTGCATATATTTGCAATCCGGCTGATAATGGAATAAATACATATATCATTTGTGTCTCAGGGTGTCAATGTGTAATGCAAATGTTGGCTTAAGGGAAGTGATTAATCACATTTAGAGCGTTGCAAGTGCATCCCTTTTGTTCCATGAAGGGCTAACTGTTTCCAGTTGGTTAGTAGTATTTATGCCAAAATTGACCTTCAGAGATGAATGGCCATGATTACCATATGGTTCTTACAGCTACAGGAATCATAGGTGCACCATAAAAGAGCTCTTATTAAGACTTATAAAAGAGGTAAAGATAAACTAGGGGTTGATGCGGGCCAACCATGCACAATCCTTGTCCCACACTAGTTTAACTAAATGGACTAAGTTTCACTATTTAGAGACACCTCATGATCTACTTACATGGATCATGGAAAGCACTGAATTGAACCAACACTTTAGGAACAGGCATGTACTTTTCAGCTACTTCACCAGAATTGCTCAGGCAACTTCAGTTCCAATCTAGGCCAAAACCCCGCAGAATCATAGGTAGGCGACATGACGAAACACAGATAAATAAACTAGCCAAAAATCAGGGAAATCTATACTACTACTCGCTGTCATGAATTATGATAGGCCATCTGTCACCCACCAATTCACTTACTGCACAATTTTATCAGATGAAGCAGCATGATCACCAACCTAAACATCACAGGATCGAACTAAGTAGTAACTAAATACATCCAGACCAAACCAACAGTACACAAACATACATCGAATTACTTCCGTTTTAACTTTTAAGACCAGTCAAACGAAATTGCGTCGTTTCCACCAAACAATCACATCGCGGAGGAGAGGAAAGGGGAGCGACCTAAACGGCGCCGGAATTGATCCATCCCCAACCATCAACCAGCCACAGCCAAGCCTCCGAACCGCGAGCAAAAGGCCAGTAGTAGTAGAGAGCAAGTGACTAGGGCTAGGGCTAAGCTTTACCTGCGCCTTGGACGACTGGCCGAAGATGGCGTTGGCGAGGTTCCCGAAGGGGTTGGACGACGACGCCCCGTCCGGCGCGCAGTTGCCCTGCCCGGTGATGAGGTGCCGCATCGCCATCTCCGCCGCCGCCGCCGGCGAGAGGCGTTCCGGTCGAGGTCGAGGTCGAGGAGAGAGAGAGGAGTCGTGCGGCGTCGCGGTGGCTTTGTGGGAGGGGAGTAGTAGTGGTAAGCAGTTGGACCCCGATAAGACCAGGACACGTGAAAGATCGTGCTACTCCATATACGTATGGCTGGTTTGGTTGGTTGAGAACACCTTTTCTTTTTCCTTCAAATAATTTTAATTTTAATTTAATTTTATCTTTGTTTGTTTTTTTCTCGCGGTGAAAACTTTTGTTTTTTAAATTTAGTTTCTATACGATGCGAGAAGGGTGGAGACAATCGATTAGTTTTAAATTCGTTTCGTTAAGTTCCACGAAATTGTGACCGAATTTTCTGAGAGTCTCCTACCACTAAATAGGAGACTTTGTACTGTGTCTCACAGAAATAAATTTTGTCCGTAAATTTATTTCTGTAAACCACGAACTTCCCGTAGAATATCAGAGATTCGATATTGGGTGATCTTTTTATATTGTAGATTGTAAATTTGTACTCCTCATGAATTTAGACATTTTGTTTATTCTATTTGATCACTCATCTTATTCAAAAACATATTTACAAACACAAAAAAACCGAAAAAAATGCTTAAAGTACATTAAATAATAAAATAAATAAACAATAATAATTATTTTTTAAAATAAGACGAATAGTTAAACAGTTAGTTATGGGTACGAAATTTCCGAGGAAGTGAGCGGAATACACTGTACCAGCACAAGGATTTCCTCTAAGCCCATGGGGGCCCAAGTAAGCCCAATTGGCCCAACACGAGACGCATACGTACAACAAAGCCCGAGAAGGAAACCTAAGCACAACCCAAAACCCCCCCTCTCTCTCTCGCCTCACCACCGCCGTCGTCGTCGCCGCCGCCGCAACCCTCGCCGCCGGCGCTAGGCTCGCGACTCCGACGATGTCGGCGCCATCCGACCCCGCCGTGGCCACCCACCCGCAGGCGGGCGCCGCCGCGGCGGCGTCCTCCAGCAGCGGCCTCACCTTCAAGCTCCACCCCCTCGTCATCGTGAACGTCTCCGACCACCACACCCGCGTGAAGGCCCAGGCGGCGTGCTCCGGCGACAGGGCCTCGTCTGCGGCGGCGGGGGGGCAGCCGCCGAGGGTGTTCGGGTGCGTGATCGGGGTGCAGCGCGGGCGGACGGTGGAGATCTTCAACAGCTTCGAGCTCGTCCTCGACCCTGTCTCCGGGACCCTCGACCGCGCCTTCCTCGAGAAAAAGCAGGAGCTCTGTGAGTGAAATTCCGGCGAATCTTCTGCGCTTTTTGTTAGGGTTTCGGCGAAATCTAGTGGTACGAGGGTTTGATTCGTGATTGCGGTTGTGGCCGTGCAGATAAGAAGGTTTTCCCCGACTTCTATGTGCTGGGTTGGTACTCCACTGGAAGCGATGTGCAGGACACTGATATGCAAATCCACAAGGCTGTAAGTTCTTGTTCTGTTCTTAGGGCAAGCTAGCAGAAAGAAGTAATCTATCTGGTCAGCAAGTGCCCAACCTGTCTCATTATGACAATGTGCTTGGTTGTTTGCTCTTTTTACAGAAATAGAATATGGGGGCTTGGTGTAATGTTGTTTAGTTGGCATGGTTGGCAGTGCTAGCATCTAATATATGTGGGGTTTCTGGTTGAATTCTGAAAGGGATGGTAGAAGAGGACATGGTTTTCCTAGTTTGTTGGCTACACCAAATTATATTGTTATGAACATATACTGTTTATTGTTATGTTATAGCATCATATTGGGTGGTGGAGCAGATGGTAGGCGCATACCGTGCTATTTATGGACCAAAGAATGTTACTATGTATTCAAATATTCAAATTGTGCGATGCAATTATTCTGGCCATATAAATTGATGCTACAATTTTCTAAAATATCTGCTGTAGTCATGTGTCATGTATTCCAAAATGTTTTATGCCTTCTTTCATTGCCAATTTGCCAGCAGTAGCAGATAGTAGTGCTTATGTTGACATTGCGTACATATATTCTCTATGTTGTGTTTTTACTCAAGTTTCTGTTAGCAAATGAAATAGGCATGACTGTTAACTCTTTTATAACCTCATTGCTTATAAACATATATATATTCTTTTGAGATCTGCTCTGTACATTGTTTTTGTTCCTCTTTGTGTTACTTACTTCTTTTTTTTATTATCCAGCTGATGGACATTAACGAAAGTCCCGTTTATCTTCTTTTGAATCCTGCAATCAACCTCTCCCAGAAGGATCTCCCTGTAACAATTTATGAGAGTGGTAAGTGAATCTGACTTCAGCTTGTATCATTATAAAATATACTGCAATTGATTTCACAGTTTTTATATGGTTTGGGTTTTTGTTTTACTTTTAGGTGTACGTCAATTATGCATGTACCTGAGATGTACTCCACCTTTTACATATTGCCCACTACTCCTAGAAGTCTTTTTTCCCCCAAATGCCACCTTTTAGCATCACGTATATAGCATGTGTGACCCCTTGGTTTCTCAGATAATTGACTCAAACCAGTTCGGTGTTCTTTCATGGTGCTACTGTTATTTTATTGTTCCATTTCTCCATCTGTTTATTATTCTAATTTCCTCTTTACCATTTTCTGTTATTTCTTTTTTTTTGACATGATTTTTTGTAATTTCAAGAGTTGCATGTTATCGATGGGAGTCCGCAGCTCATCTTTGTCAGAGCTAATTATACAATTGAGGTTAGTTTTTTTCTTGTGTGTGTTGCTTTTTCCATAAATAATTTTTGTTAAGACTTAACGTTAGTACGTTTGATTTAAAGACTGTAGAGGCAGAGAGGATATCTGTTGATCATGTTGCCCATCTCAAACCATCTGATGGTGGCTCTGCGGCGACTCAATGTGAGGGTTCTTCTTATCATCAGTTTATGTCTTACAGATATTGAGTTGTACTACCCAATATATTGTTTTTGGAAAAATGATACTGACAGATATATTTGAGCAGTGGCTGCTCATCTGACAGGAATACACAGTGCCATCAAGATGCTCAATAGCAGGGTCCGTGTTATCCATCAATATCTTGTTTCCATGCAGAAAGGTATTTTTTGTTGCTGTTAAGCCCTCAAAATATGTCTGCTATTCGATGTGCTTGAAATATAGTTCAAAATATGTTTGCCACCTGTTACTTCAAATAGGTATCAACTGTAAATCCCTTTACCATCACTGCAGGTGATATGCCACTGGACAATTCGCTGCTTAGGCAAGTCTCAAGCCTAGTAAGAAGGCTACCAGCAATGGAGTCAGAAAAATTCCAAGATGACTTCCTAATGGTCTGCTAACTTGATAATATTCTCTTTATTTTTGTTTATCAACCGTTGTCCTTAATGCAGTGATGATCTTCTCTGAATTTTCAGGAATACAATGACACCCTCCTCATGACTTACCTTGCTATGTTCACTAACTGTTCAAGGTATGCCCCCACTTATTATGCAAACTACAAAGCCTTTTGATATGAAAGAATGTCACAACATCAACAAGATAAGATTAAAAAAATACTTTATAGGGAACTCAAATCAGCTTGTGATTTGTACACTTCAATGTATTGTCAGCAAATTTAATAGATTCACTAATGTTAGTAAATCCGTACTTGCAAATGAAGTTATCTGCCAAGAGATGAAGAGAAGTTGAATCATAATGGTTGTTTACTCGTTTGGCATTGCACCCATGTCAGTGTATTAATACTCCTGTAACTTGCAGCACAATGAATGAGCTGGTCGAGAAGTTTAACGCGACATACGAGAGGTCGACTGCCAGGAGAGGAGGCCGAGGTGCTTTCATGTAGATTTTCCCCCTTCTGCATCTGCAGCTGGTTCTCTGCTGAGATTTTGGAAATAGTTACCCATATGGCCAGGAAGTTTTTGCGTATAATCTGTTTGGAACTATATCTGGCAGCCATCAAGTTTCTTCCAAACTCATGCTCCCTCGTTCAGGATTGACACGGCAAACATGTTGATATTCTTGATTCTGTGCCTAGATCGTTGTTCATTCCTCATTCGCCAAGATTGACATGTAAAGTTTATCCCCATCACCCCCATGGTAGTTACACTATTTGACTCCCTAAATGGATATGGATGCAGGTTTCCTGAGTTATGCTTGTAAATTTCTTTAGGTTAACTGTATGTATGGCTGTTGGTGTCCACGCAGTTTGAGGTGATGTGATGCGTTATGTATGGCTGTTGGTGTCAACGTAGCTCGAGCTGATTTGATGCGTGATTGACTGATGGTCATGGCAAAATTGAACGGGACTGTCTATACATCATTTGATAGAAAACCCCATAAAAATCTTGCAAATTGCAGACCACCCGATTACTTTAAGATTCGTACAAAGAAACACAACCCTAAAAACCTCCTCATCCTCCTTTCTCCTGATATCGCGCTGCCGCTCCCTAACGTGATCCGCGCCTTTGCCGCCGCCGCTCAGCCTCGCTGGCTGGCCAGAAGGTGTCAACGGCGCCGGCGAGCACCCCCCCTCCCCCCTCCGGCTAGCCTCCTCCCCCTCCCTTCCCTCCTCAAGCCACCGGCGGTGAGATGCCCCCGCTACCAATGCCGGCCCACCGCCATTCTCCATCCCCATGGCTTCGGCTCCGGCGCCTCGCCAGCCGCTCGTTCCACCACCTCCCATACCCATTCCTCTAAACCCGGCAACCACCCCCTTCTTCCTACTCCCACCCCCACCCCACCCCAGGACCTTAATTAGTCGGTCCTCTGCTGGAGTTTAGGTTGTCGCTGGCGCTGGAAAAGAAGAGGAGATCACCGGAGTTGGAAAAGAAACACCTAGAGCACGAATCGCGAAGCACATCCAATGATACAAAATTTGCAAGATTTGTGTATGCGTTTTCTGTCAACAGAAGCTTAACAATTCCGTTTACGGTGGCGAAATGACCTTTCATGTTTCAAGCTAATGTAGATCATGAAGCTGAGCCCGAAAAAATTCCAAGCTACTAGAAAACAAAGACGATGAAAACCAATAAATTTCCAATACGAATTCATTACTTTATTACAGGACACAAGCAGCCGACCAATCCTAAGAACAGCTCCTTGTTTACAATCTACAAGTGCAAAGAAAACCAACCAATCCTAAGAGCTGTTCCTTGTTTACAATCTACAAGTGCAGAGCAAACCAACAAATCCTAAAGAACAGCCCCTTCTAACCTACAAACGCAAGAGATGTTCCACAGTTATGTTACAGAACGGATGAAGGAATTACAGAATCAAACCCGAATGACAATCTTCGGTTTATTGCCTTCGAATGTCAGGATGGCACTGATTCCTGCAGCCCATCTCGCAGGCGTTGCCACAGACTGTTAATCCAGGCTTTCGCTCCAGGAGCTCCGCGACAGTTGGACTGCAGCCACGGCGTTCCAACATGTTCTTCCCAACACCAAGCCACCTCAGGCCCCTAAAAAATGGCGGCTCAAATAGTCCCAGGAAATTACGTGACAGCCTAGAACAATAGGAGAGATCCAGCATTCTTAGGGAACTTTTACCCAAATTGTGACGCATAGAACCTAGAGTTTCAAGAGAAGAATCATTGATGAGGAGGCAGTTCCGGAGGCAGAGGCTGCTGATCTGCTCGCAGTTCTTGGCAACCAACGTGACAGCTCTGCCTGATATTCTAGGTACATTCCCGATATCCAGTGAGATTAGAGTTTTGTTGATGGTGCCACTCCCGCACAACAAAGAAGCTATGCCATTGTTGCTGATCCTTTTGCAACCTCTCAAACATAATGAAGACATTGGGCACCGCCCATTACCGAGTGCAGATAATCCTGCATCGGTAATGTCAGCTCCAGCAAGATCCAATAGTGTTAGCTTCGAAAGCTGCGAAATAGAAGCCAACCCAGAGTCTGCGATGCTCCTGCAACCTGATAGGTCTAGAACTTCCAACTTGGTGCAGGATGAGAGTGAGATGGCTGTTTCACTGGTTAATAGACTACAGCACAGCAACCTCACTTCCGTAATCTTTGGAGCTGCCTCATCAAGATCAAGACATGTCAAATCTGACAAGTATCCAGTACTGACCTCAAATTTCTTCAGGTCCTTGCAAGACTGAAGAAGGGCTGCATACCCAGCATCCCTCACTTTAGAAAACCCAGCAAGTCTAATGGTTTTCAGTTGCTTGCATCCGTCAGCAAGCATCATTATCCCAAAGTCAGTTACCCTTCTGAAGGTGGATGAACAATTCTGCTTACCACGTGTCAGAGATAAATGTGCCAGGTTGTGGCATAACCCAAGTGCTTGGAGCCCAACGTTTGTCAGGTCATTGTGCAAATCTGGTTCTTTCATTGGGTTATCTTCTAGGCACAACTCAACTAAGTTATGGAGACTCCCAGTGATGAACGCAACAAGTTCATCAGTTATTATGTCAAGAACTAAAGAGAGTGATTCTAGAGTGTTGCTAATAGATGTCTTCAGACTTGTGCTTATAGGAAATAGCCTCTTTGCCTGCCAATTCGACACAGGCTGTAGCAATAGTACCTTGATGGTACTAGGAATGGGTACCAATGACTCAAAATCAACGGAGCCTGGACCTAGCAGAGGAAAGAACTTGAGTGAAAGATTCTGCATGGAGAGAAAAGAACGTCAGATTAGATTATCCGACCAGATTAACTTTTCAAAGAGTTCCATGTCATTGTTAAAATAATATGGCTAATATTATGTTATCTATACTTTAGTATTCACACATTCTCAGCCTAAAATATTATTTACAAAATACTATATTGCTATGAACTGACCATATATGTACGCGAAGAACAGTATTGGGGTTCATCTGCAACAAAGATTCCTCACCTCCAGGTAACCGCATCCTTTGACGATGTGTGCTATGGACTTTCGGCAGATCCCGAAATGTTCATCATCATCTGAAGCTGCCATCTCCAGCACAAATGATCTGGATATAAAGAGAAGAATTCAACATGCTTCAATCGACATCATTTGGGCCAATATACAACCAATACCTATGGAATGTACAAATCAATTTCCCCTAATGTTTGTCACACAAAAACAAGGTTTAAAAATCAATTTCCCCTAATGTTTGTCACACAAAAACAAGGATAAACCGAGCAGTGTGCACAATATCATGCAACAAATTCATCAATTCGATTCCCCTGATAGAATACAATTTCGTGGGCAATCGTGCACACAGAAACAAAGCCAACGCTGAAGGAAGAAACCACACCTCAAATTTTTGCATCTCTCACCAACTGCCACAAAGAGGTACGAGGAGAAGGACGAGCACTTGAGCAGCGAGAGCTCGCGGAGGCTTCCCTTCGCGATGGCGCCCACCGCGGAGTCATCGAGGAGGCTGCAGTTGACGGCGAGGCAGCGGAGCGCGCCATTGCCCGCGAGAATCCTATTCAGGATGGCATTCGTCGGCGGGAACATCTGCCAACACCAACACCAAGCGCGTTTAGGGGGGGAAATCGATTTGGGGCGCGGGGGGGAGAGGGGGAAGCGAGAGGAGAGGATGGGGGGAGGGATTGAGAGATGAACCCCCTCACCGATAGGTCGAGGGAGGTGACGGCGGAGAAGGCGGCGGCGGCGGCGGCGCGGAGGGCGCGGCAGGACGACGCGGCCGAGCACGCGGCCTCCAGCTCCAGCCTGACGACCACCTCCACGAGGAGCGCCTCCGGGAGGCTCTCCACCAGGCCGCGCGGCGCGCTGCCGGAGGCCTCGCCGCCGTCCCCCTCGCCGTCGCCGGCGACGACGAGCCGGCGTCTCTTCTCCATTGCTGCTCCCCGTTTGCTTCCGGGCCAGGGGAGACTGGAGAAGCGTATAGATGTGAACACGGGCCCCGGGATATACCACCAGACATCTGGGGCCCACGAGAGGGTTGGTGTATGACATGTGGGCCCGCCCAAATGAGAACTTTTCTTCTTCTTCATTTGGGTCGTTTATGACAAAACGATTTTTTTCACAAATTGTCGCATGAGTTGAGTTAATCATGTACTCCATAAATTGTCGCATGAGTTGAGTTAATTATCTACTCCATTTGTTTAGAAATATAGTAGTTTGTGTCATTCAAGTTTTATTTTTTTAAGAATAATGCTACTCCTGCGTGTCAACAAATTAAACCATCCTCATTTGGTTTCTCCGTCCACATCCTTATGTTAACCAATCATAATTACCTCTCTTTTTAATTTCTTTAAATTCTCCAATTAAAAAACTCTAGAAGCGATTATATTTTATGAGAGGGAGTAAATGATTCAAAACATGTTGAGAATATGTATGCCATTTTTTTTTCTTAGAAATATACTTGAGCTAAATTCTTTTACAACAATTCTTAGAAGATAAAATCCCATCCATAGCAAAAAAAAAAAATCCCTCTAATATGACATTTGACATTTGTTTAGTCTACAGATGCATCTTTGACCATATTTTAAAATAAGTTTATGATATTGAGTAAATTTTGAGATAAATTTACGCATACCACTTTCACGTTCTTAAACTAAATATTTAAAAATTCATAGATATTCAAATTTTAAAAATTCATATTGTCTAAAATATCGTATATTTATATCCTATAAGGGAGTAAATATGAACGTTGAGTAGCATTGCCAAGAATACAACAAAATGTAAATGATCCAACATTCAACAAAGGCCAAAGTTAATACAAGGAAAAACTGGAGCACTGAGCTACATTTATTAGTATAATTAATGAATGTAAACAAAGAACAAAAGACTGAAAGTTATAATGTACATTTACTTGTGTAGTGAAATGAACTTGAAAAAGGTGTAGTCAAATGAACATACTAGTAATACACAAGTATCACTGGGTTAACTAATGGCTATACTACTAGTCAATGGTAGATTCCTAGGCTTGGACAAAGCTTTCTTCAGTCAATGTTATTTCAATATTACGTTTTTTTCTCTCTCGGGCATGTTCAATCTCAGGCCTCAAAACCAAACAAACAATGTCAGGCATTCCTGGTTAGGAAAAATGCATCGAGATTTCAGGGGATCTTCAGGCACCAGTCTTCCTCAGGCACCAACCAAACACAACCCTGGTCCATCTGAAAATCTGAGAACAAATTTGCTTTGTAGTGATTGATCCATATGCTAGGCTATGCTTGTACATGCTACAAAACGTTGAGGTACAAAATGTTTATCTGCCACCAATCCGAGAAAAATTTACTTCCCGGAGATTGATCTATACGTTTTTTTTTTCCCTTCAGTGCTCCAAGCCAACAGAACAAATGGAACTGTCAACAAAATGCCTGCCTGTAGACAAGGGGAAATGATAAGTGATTAAGTTTGTAATCCTAGAGAAAAAGTTGCAATGCTGCACAATGACAATATGAGCGATGGTGAATTGAAGATTAAGAATAAGCAAAGGGAACCATTGATTCAATTATTCGATTTGTCCACGAAGTTCTAAAAAATAAACAACAAAGATATCCACGTGAATGAGCAATAGCTGGAGAAGCTTTCCAACATTATTTTGATTGATAATTATTCGATTGCTTGGTTTGAAGAATAACAGAAGAGATGGGCAATAGATGAAAAGATGATAATATTTGCCAAGACTTCAGTAACTGGATTACTGAATATCTCAATTTGACCTGGTTATCAGTAATACGATTCTGTCTTACCTTGTGTCATCAATTGATTCTGAGAACAATGCTGCTTGAATGACCACAAGTCCAAAATTTCATTCCCCATAGTTTCCGCTGTCCTGTATTCCCAACATTATTTCCTCACTGTTCTCCCATTCAGTCAGGCATAAAATGAGTGCCAACCAAGTGTTAACTGCAAACAAGAGCACCATTATGAAAGGGACCACTAGTATCGATCACATTGAACTCAAAGAATCTGTGAAAGGGACATAGTTATCGAAATTGCCATATCTAACCTTCCAGCAACCATGTATCTCAAAGTTTGTTTGTAGATGATGAATCATTTGGATTTTCGAAAGGTACACTTGGCTTATGTTTTAAGATCATTTATGTTCAAATTGTGTAAGTCAGTACTTTTATCTCAATTGAATAGCTTCAACAATTCATTTACATTACATAATCCAACTTAATACAGAACTATGTCCTGAGATTACTCGTGGGAAGCTTTGTAAAGCAATCAAAATAAAACAAAAGCAGCAGTTATAGAACTTAAAAGCCATGGAAATTATCAACAGGTGTCAGGGGCACAGAACTTTCCCTTAAAAAGGCATAATCTGAGTTCATACAATTAATGTAACTCCTATCGCTTGTCAAAAATAACTCATAGGATTTCACTACTCCAGTTTTTTATGCCTACTCATCAATATCAAAATAATCATCAATCTGGAGTGAGAAGCACTTCTACAGAAAGTAACAACTAAAGAATATGTTTCCCGTGAAATAAATAAAGTATTATATGAATTCTTGCCTAAGCTTTTTTGAAGATGACCGTATAGCTTGAAATTCTACACATGATATTTCTTTATTCTAGCAATATTAATCACAAGAATTTCTAGAACTTTTCCGTGTTAGAAGGTTTTGAAGTAAAACAAATTCTCCTTAAGAGCCTACCTGATTCTTGATTTTTTTTCTATTAGATATTAATGTTCTTATCTTAGTTAGATGAACTACTGTTAAACAGCTGAACATTGCTATCTAAGCATTGCAATTTGGCTGCAAAAATAAAATGAATGAATGAATGCCAACAACAGCCTTACAATTACATGTGGTGGACATACAGCAAAAAATTCCATCCAGCAGTCAAATACTCAAATTATCTTCTGGTGTTCCCAAGAGACAATATGTCCTGGAAGGTTTTCACTTCATCATTTGAATAGGAAGGTTTTCTTCCTATTACCAATTTCATTATCTCTCTTGCATTCCTGTCCTTTGAAATTGATATGAGGCCTTTTAGCAGTTGGTTAATAGTATCAACACTTGGAAACCAGTTTTTCTCCATGCTGTCTTTGCACAGCCTGAATGCCAAATCAAACTCCCTTCTCTCACAGAGGTAATGCACCATTGTCTGGTAAACCTTAGCATTTGGCTTGCATCCCCTCCCATGCATCGCACCAAATACTGTCTTAGCCATCTCATGCTCGCCCATCATGAAGAAACCCTTAATAACTAGATTATACGTGATCTCATCTGGCCTTAAGCCTGATGCATACATTTTCCTCACCAAATCATTCGCTTGCCAGCCCCTTCTCCTGTTAACCAAGAACTGGATTCTCACATTGTAACTGGCAAGTGTTGGCATGCAACCTCTCAACCTCATGAGATTCCACAGACCATCCCCGACCTCACGCTGGCCACACTTATAGAATGCATCCATGAGTGTTGTGTATGTGATGACATCCGGTCTCACCCCCGCCTTCTCCATTTCCTGCATAACCCGAAATGCCGCTCGAAGTTCCCCCAAGTCACACATCATTTTCACCACTGTATTGTACGAAATGTCATCCAACTCAACCCCATATGTCTCTGAACTCTCGAACAACTGAAGGACCTCATCAAACAGCCGCGCTCGCAGTAGCACCTTCATCGTGGCATTGAGTGACTTGGCCGTGCGCGGGCATCCATACAATCCCATCTCGTGAAAAGTGCGCAGCGCGTGGTCCGCCATCCTTGCCTTGCCGTACAGACCTATGATCCTGACCACGAACCCTTCCCGCCTCCCCTGAGGCAACGCCTTGTGCTGCTCGAGTATCTCCTCCACTAGGTCATTCCGTCGAGCACCTGCCAGGCGCGCCACCGCGTCCTCGAACGCGAACCGGTTCTCAATCAAGAGGCGGTTGTGCGCGTTGGCCCTGAACAGCTCGTACAGCCGCACCGGGTCCCTCTCGTTCTTGATCCTGACCAGAACGGGGGGCTCGGCAGGCTCGACGCCGGCGGACTCCTTGGTGGTGGAGGGGTGGCGGCGCCGCCACTTGGAGCTGGCGACGGCGGCGCGGCAGGAGGCGATGGTGGGGAAGTCCGGCTGGGAGGAGTGCGCATGCGCGGAGAACGGGTGGTGCGAGGTCCGGGAGAGCCCCGCCGCGATGACGGTGAGCGCGATGGCGTCGAACGCGGCGCAGAGCTTGCGGATGGCGCCGAGGGAGAGCATCTGATCCGCCCCGATCCCGAGGCCGCCGCCCGCGCCGGAGTGGCAGCGTCCTCGGCGTGAACTAGGTCTCTCGGGGGTGGGCTCAGCACGGCGGCGTGGAGGCGGCGGCGGCGGCGGCGGCCATGGGCGCGGGATGCGTAGGTGAGGAGGAGAGGGAGGAGAGAGTTCCACGGCTGCGTGCGTGCGTGGAGGCGCAACCCACCGCGAAGTGTCATGAACTAGCGGGCCTTCTTCGTCTACGGCCCATCAAGGCCCAAGTTGATCGCTGTGCTTAGTTATTTTGGGCGCTTTGCCCAACTTGCAATTTATGTATCGCTGGTGGTCAAATTAGTTGTTAGGGCATCGATGCAAATTGGTATTTTCTAGCAGATTGCGGTTACTCCACTATAGCCATCATTTAAGGGTTTTTTTTATGTAAGGCCTAGATCCTAAAAAATTTTGGCCAAAAACGTTACATTAAATGTTTGGACACATGCATGGGGAATTAAATGTGGGAAAAAAACAATTGCACAGTTTGAATGTAAATTGCGAAACAAATCTTTTGAGCCTAATTACGTCATAATTTGACAATGTGATGCTACAGTAAATATTTGCTAATGACGGATTAATTAGGTACAGACGGAATCTGTAATTTATTTTGTTATTAGTCTACGTTTAATACTTCGAACGTGTGTCTGTATACTTTTAAAACTTTACACCCAAAGAATTAAACACACCCTAAGTCATCTCTCCTGTATTTCTTGTTCTTTGCACACAATTTGGCATACAGTACTATGATACCACCTCGATTGACATCATGATTTGTGAAAAAGATTGTGATGTATTAAGTATTAACCACTCATGTTTGTTGCTGTGAATCTCAGCATGTGACATCATGACATTAATCAAAGGCAATGCTGAGATTTGAAAAATGAGTAGGTTGTTCTTCGCTCTGCAAGTTTAGTCTATATGTTTAGAAGAGCCATTGGCATTAATCAAAGGCCAGTCACCATTATTGCTTTCTAGGAAACCATCTTCGCACCTGATCATCGACGCCACATCCGATTATGGCAAGGACCAGATATCCTGGTCCAAAGACATGAAAAGTAAGCTCGAGAAACTGGATGAGTCCAGTTCACAGATTAAGAGCCTGGTTGTCTGCTGCTGAGGATGGCAAGGTTGAGCTCATCCCTGGCCTGCAATCTTGGCTTTGACAGCTTCGTTATGCTGTCGAAGCTGCTGACAAGACAGCGTGTTTGATGAGATCGAGTACCGATGTAATCCCTGATGAGGTGACTAATTGAGAGAAGGTTTCCAGTGCCATGAGGAAAGTGTTCAGTTTTTTTTGGGAGAGTGGTGAAAGCTGATCCTGTAATGCAGAGCCTGCAAGAGCTTTTTTTTTGGCCAGTGAAGGAGTTGGAGGATATCCTCAGGTGGATCCTGAAGGATGCACTTGCACAACATGTATTCAATAAGAAAGAACTGGAAGGGAAGTTTCATCAAGAATTCAAGATATGGGTCCATGCCTCTAGTAGACTTGAGACGATAAGCATTGCCAAAAAAGATGGTAAAGTCAGTGACAGGTGTGAATTATGACGTCAACACCCTTGATAAAGCTCACAAGAGACTGATGGACATTGATGTATAAAGAGATTTCTGTTGGTGCTGGATGATGTTTGGAATGAAGCTGATCAGGAAAGTTGGAGTAAAGCCATTGCTCCGCTAAGATGTGCAGGCCATGGGAGCAAGATGCTGATAACTACCCGGTTGGGTTCAGTTGCTGATATGATTGGAAAAGTTGTTGGGCAGCACATAAGAATCATTTTGGAGGGCTTATAAAAAGATGACTACTTATTACTATTCAACCAGCATGCATTTGCAGATGTTACAGGCATCGATGAGCATGGAAGGTTGCTCTCAATTGGTATGAAGATATCAGAGAAGCTTAATGGAATACCGCTTGCCGCGAAGACAATTGGTGCAATGCTGAATTCTTGCTTAGGTGGTAAGTATTGGACCAGAATACTGGAAACAAGAACTTTCGATATAGAAAACAACGACGTTGACCTGATTACAAAAGGTTACAGTGGCCTCATGACAACTCTGAGATTGAGTTACAAGCACCTACCTGAAAACTTGCAGTTTTGCGGCATTTTCCCATTAAGTTGCAGTGGCCTGACCAGACTTGAACCAATTTTTTCATGAGTGATCACCTTTCGAATCATTGAATTGTGAGAAAGGAACACTTGGTCGGCGGTTCAAAGGCGGCAAAGGGTGAATATGAGAACCTTCCGGTTGGAAGGCGGCAAAGTGTAATCACAACAATAGCACAAGCATACACAAGTAAGAGTATGACTCTATGATGATGATGAGCCGTTGAGGAGCTGTCCAATATCATGGATTAGCTGTGCCCTCAAGTCGTCCACGCTGTCCATGGTAACACCTCGGGCCACAACTCCAAGCCAATGCGACTCTTATCCTCCAGCAGCGTGGTTTCACCACCAACCACAGATCACCTCAGCACATTTAATCATGTAAAGGGCACATTCGGTTCCATTGTTTTGCTTAGGTGTCGGAGCTTTAGTGCATTTCGTCTCAGGAGGTAGGTAAGGAAGCAGTGATGCCGCAAGACGGTGTGCAGCTCTCAAATTAGCATCACCAGGACTGCTGTCATGGTGGGCTAAGCATGGTCTGCCTCCAAGGTTGCGGTCAAACAGTAGGAGGCTCCAGTGTGTACCTTCACCCAACAGATGGGGATCCTGACTGTTCACTGGAAAAAAGGACTAGTTTTCGAGAGGGGAGTCCTAGACTCTGTAGCTGGGTTGACACAACAGTAGCATCTGAGTTTCCTAGTAGATGTGACATTGCAGGATTCACAAGCAACACATCTTCGCTGTCAATTCTATCTGATAACCTGTTGAAAGCATGGACCACAACTGGGTCAGTGATAAACTCCTGAGAGCAAAGAGAGCGTAGGTCATCTATCGTCACTCCTGCCGCTGATTCACTGCTTGTTGGGAGAGCCTGGGGTGATAGATTTTCTGTGTTGCTGCTTATCAGAGAACTGCTAGTGGGAGAGCCTGCAGTGTTTCATCTACTGAACAGCCGCCAATCTGAGAACCAACACTTGTGGGAAGAGCTTGTGGTGCTTCATTAATTGTATCACCGTCTATCTGAGCTTGTGCTGATAAATTTTGGTCAGGCAGCTTAGGATGATTCTCCACAAGTTGATTGGTACAATCAAGATCAGTAGCATCTGAGGAGTTTCCTAGCAGATGTGGCATTGCAGGATTCACAAGCAAGACATATTCGCTGTCAATTCTATCTGATAACCTGTTCACTGGGTCAGTGATAAACTCCTGAGAGCAAAAAGAGTGTAGATCATCTATCGTCACTCCTGCCGCTGATTCACTGCTTGTTGGGAGAGCCTGGAGTGATAGACCTTCTGTGTTGTTGCTTATCGGAGAACTGCTAGTGGGGAGAGCCTGCGGTGCTTCATCTACTGAACAGCTGACAATCTGAGAACTAATGTTTGTGGGAAGAGCTTGTGGTGCTTCATTTATTGTATCACTGTCTATCTGAGCTTGTGCTGATAAATTTCGGTCAGGCAGCATAGGATGATGCTTCACAAGATGATTGGTACAATCAAGATCAAAACGTCTTGCTTTATGCATTTTCAACCCAAGCTCCTCCTCGAGGTATGTAACCAGCTCATCATAGTATTTCTCCTGGTCCTGTCATATGTAAATGAAATAAGTTGACAGTTGAATTGATAAGCCAAATACTATCTGCCTAATAATATGCAAAGGAATCGATACTTACATCACTCAAACTCCATCTTAAGAAAATTTCTGGAGCAACTGGAGGACCTCCAAGTTTGCCTCCAGATAGACCCTTCTTTTTTGTCAACTGTTGCTGACCTCTCCTGTGCACTGCACTGCGTGGCGTGGGCTGTGGCTCTCGAGGCAGTGGAATATCCTCCTCCGCATCACCGCCAAGATCTACATACAGGACACCAGCTCAGGTCTCGTGGTGGGGGTGGTAATGCAGTATGTTTGAAAATTCCCTCCAAATAAGCATCGACATGAAGATAAAATGTGCTTTTCAGAAGATCATCAAAAGTAAGCAATTCTCTTATGCCACAATCGTGGGGATTGTATCTTTGATTGCTAAGAGACCTCATAACCTGTTGGCTGATTGAACTCCAATTGACGATTAGCCTCTTGACCCATTCAAAACCATCACCTAACCGTGACCCCGTACCATGCTCCATGGCATGGCATATCCTTTTTATGCACCATTTTGAATTTTGATTCCAAAAACATTACGACCATCATGCCCAATGAAATCTTGAACCCAATTGGGACTCTTCTGTTGCTAGGCTGATAAGAGGAAAGATGACGAAAACATTTTTTGAACAGTTGCAGATTCAGCCATGTATTTTCTGTCCCATGTGGGGATATTTCCTTATGATTTCCATTGAACGGAAGCTTATGACATTGTGACGAATTCATATAACTCCCAAGATTATCATCAGACCGCATCTCATAAATGCCTCTGTTGTTGAAGAACCCAACAAGCCAGCCAGTTCTAGCATCAATCACTAGTACAACGTATTCTGCTTCATACCTAGGACATAATAGAATGTCCCGTGGACTGGTGTTGTATATAGCATCATTCTGCTATATGTTACCCTGAAAGCAGAATTCCACAGGAGCCAGAATCTGTAGTGCCCCTGGCAATGTATGAAGTTCTCAACAAATTCATGTTCTGTTCCATCAAGATATAGAGTTACTGTGTTCTGCCAAAGGAGGATGAAGGTAAAATAGAAAGATCAGTTCAGTTGCATTCACAGGTTGAAAATGGGTAGATCAATTCGTTAGCAGACCGTAAATTACAGGAGATAGAAAAAAAAGTGATCGACGATCATACCCTCAGTGTGAGAGCTGGTGTTTTCTTTTTGCGCCTGCCCATTATCAACACTAAGATACTTCCTCACTTCCTCCAGCAGCAACAAGGTCAGCAAATTATCCTCTGCAGCCACAGGGAAGGCGTAGTAAAATCAAAATAATAATTAAGAACTAAACTACATCCTAAGAATCAAAACAAATCGTGCTATGGTAAGAATCAAAATTAACTGTGCTCCCTCCAGCTGCAGCAGAAACCAGCCCCAAACAATAAAAAGAAATTGATTTTTTTTTACAAGAAACAAGCCCATTGTGGTGTTCTCTCCAGCCGCAGCAGATTTTTTTTTTTGTTTTGGAATGCGCAAAAGAATTAAGCATCAATCAGCCGCAGCAGCAATGCACCGGCTGCAGCAGAACAATTTCCAGGAGACCGACAAGAAAAACTGGAAACAAAACCAAATAATCGAAACAAACCGAGTTTCAAAATAAAAGGAATCCCCGGCCATTCTATGCAGGATAACATACAAGAATGGACCTCGAACATCTGCTCCTCCTCAAACAAGGCACAAGCAAGAAGAAGTATGGGAGCCCTAGTTACGACTTGGTGACACATTTGGCTAATGCGAAATGAGAAAATTTTTAAAGGCCATCCCCCGAATACCCACCAAATCGACCAAACGGTAGCTGCCATCCTAGAGGATATTAACGATAGAGAGTTCACCTTTAAGCCGCCTTAATTTTCTTCCCTTTAGCTTTGTTCGCCACTCTGTTGGTTTTTTTCCTAGTTGTTTGTATTTGCTGCTACTATCCTATGTGATGTAAAACTCTTTTCTATCCTTCTAATATAGCCGGCAATTCTCTTGCCGTTTACTGTTAAAAAAAGAAACAAACCGAGTTTTCTGATTCCAGTGATTCCTCAAGATCACCGGCAGAACAATATCTCCCGCGACGAGGACCATACAGAATAGAAAGGACAATGCAGAAGAGAAAATGCTGCAGAGAGGAGTCCGACCCCAACAAAATCAATAACTGATACAAAGAAAAACAAAATCAAAACAAGTCCTAATTTTTTCATCAGAATCAGCTAGTTCAGAGATTTCTTGAGCTAACAGTTGGATTATTCTCTATCAACAACACGATCTTGCGACACAATGTCCCCAAGAACTTGCGGCACAACGCCCCCAGGCGATCCAGAGCAAAACAAGAAGAAGAAATGGGAGATCAACCCCAAGAACTATAGAACTAAAGGTGCAGAACGGCCCGAACTGATGCAGCAGAAAGGAGAAGACCAACCCCAAGAACAGAGCAAAACATCCAAGAAACAAGAATTGTCGATGTTCTTTCGAGGCTCACCGGCGGAATAGTATCCTCCAGAAACTAGATGGCGGGTGCGGGCAGGATAGGCTGATTCTTCCAAAGTACTGGACACCGTGATCGTCGATGAGTCGAGCTCCCTCGGCTTGGTTCCGCTGCCGCGCTGAGCGGGAACCCGAAGCTTGAAGACGATTGTTTTTTTTTTTTCCTTTCCTTTTTTTTTCCTTGGGAAAAATGGTTGTCTTGGGATTGGGCGCATCTGGTGCCCCTCTTCTTGATAACTGGGCCGGGCTAAACGAGCATGTTGGGCTCGCTCAGCCGATCCACACACCCACACCCTCTCTGTCCCCCACCGCGTCGGCCGCCGCCGCCGCCGCCACCACCGCCGCCGCCGTCGCCGTCGATGCTTGTTCATCCCCAGGCGCCGCCATCTTCATCGACAGGTGGAACATCCGCCGCTCTGACCCCGAACGACAGCAGCTTGAACTTGAAGTGATAGCGGCGCATGCCGCCGAGTGGCGGCTGGCGAGAGGAACGCCTCGGGATGGTGCGCCACGACGCATGGTCGAGCGCGCCCGTGGGGACGTCGTAGCCGGCGGCGACCACCATGTGCTGCCTGGCGTGGAGCGGCCACGAACGCGACGCCGCCCCGTCGATGTAGGTGAGGTGGGTGGGGGTTGGGGGGCAGGTCGCGCTCCGCCACCCAAGCGCGCTTTGGTCGAGCTCGTCGGTGGCGGCGGAGATGGCGTCGGGGCCATCGCCCCACTCCATGTTCACCGCCGCACTATCCAATCATCCGTGCCGCGGGAGATGATCTCCCGGACGACGTCGCGCGCGTGAGCCTTGCCCTCCGAGTCCACGGCGCGGTCCAGCCATGCTCGCCTCATGCTCGATCGGGTGCCCAGCCGCTTCAAACTCCACCGACATCCCTGCACGTTAGCCACCCCCAGGCGCCGATGTCGTCCACCGCGCTGGTCACCTCGAACGCCTCGTCAAGCGAGCGGCCAGCCACCGCCAATCCGGCCATGATGCGCAGTGAGACGCGAGAGCGGATTGAGATTGGGGGAAGGGAGGTGGAGAGGCTCTAACCCTCATCGAGCGAAGGTGCGGGTGGCGGCGTGAAAGCGGAGCGGGCGAGACCGATCGAGGCGAGGCAACGCTTCACGCGCGCGGTGGCCGTGCAGAGCAGCACCGGCGCGGCGGCGCATTGGCCGAGGTGGCGGCGGCTGGTGGGGAAAATTGGGATTTCGCGTCGTGGTCCTCAAAATTGGATTTCACCCGAATGCAACTGTACAGGAGGATTAATAAAATATCATTCTTAATTAAAGGCTACCTTACATAAAAGTTACGGGCAGTTTGGATTGCTACCCTACCAAAATTTGCTCTACAAAAATTTAATTTTGGTAGGGTAGCAAATCAAACACCTCTATTAAAACACTACCTATGCTACAAATTTGGCTTTGCCCATGAACTTGTCACTTTACCATACTAAAATTTTAGTAGTACCAAAACGTTTTGCTCAAAATTTGGCACTACCAAAAATTTGGTAGGGCATCAATCCTAACATGCCCTGCATCTATTACTTTTACCATCAATATCAAAGAGAATTTAATTTATCTTGTGTGTAACAAATATCAAAGAGTATATACACGCATGGAACCAATGAGTATCTACCCTATAGTTTAACAAATATTTTCACTCATTCTTTCATTCATCACTCAACGGTCCAGATTGTCTCGGTGAAATCTCAACGATTGAGATCGCTCCCACCTCCCACCTCCCTCGATTGCGCGCTCCTCTTCGCCCCCCTCTCTATCGCTCTCACGCGCCGCCGCCCCTCCCCAACCCCGACTCACGCGGCGCCACCGCCCTCGACTGTCGCTGCTCCGCCGTCTTCGCATCCGTCGTCACCGCCACCGATCCCCGCGCCACCGCTGTAGCCGCCGCCCTCGACTGCCGCCGCTCCGCCGTCATCGCATCCGTCGTCTCACCGCCACCGATTCACGTCGCCGCCGACGCCTTCCTCGCCTGGTCGCTGCCGAGGCCTTCCTCACCCCCGCGATTCCCAACCCTAACCGCCGTCAATACCACCGCCAGTCCCCGTCGACCGTTGCACCGTGCCGCGCCGCACCGTCTCGCCCTTCCACCAAGCACCCGGACTCCAACGTCGCCGCTCCACGCCGCCACTCCAGCTCTGATCCACGCCGCCGCAGCCGCATCACCGTTTGTTTCCGCCATGGGGGCGTGATTCCGCGCGACGGCTGGAGGAGGCGAGGTCGGGCCTGCCCTCCATCGATGGCAGACTCCGCGTGACGGCTGGAGGAGGCGAGGTCGGGCCTGCCCTCCATCGACGCTCCACGCCGCCGCAGCCCGCAGCCCCGTCGGCGCCGTCGCTGCGTCGCTTCATCGCCGTCCCGACCTCGAAGGAGAACCGGCTTCGAGTCCCTCGTGCCGCCACTGATCCAGGGCTCCTCAACCCTGCAAGCCGTCGATCCTGCCTGTGAACAAGGTAAGAGTACTTCTCGATCCCGTTCCTGTACATGAGGAGGCGACGCGCAACGCGTGGGAGGGCAGGCGGAGGCGAGGAGAGGCATGGCTGCCGTCTGCCGGGCTCCCGGGCGCAGCCTCACAGAGCTGCGGCATCCACGCCGGACGGCGCCGCGGCGTGGCGGGGCGCAGCCGCGCAGGCGTGCAGCACAGGCGCCAAGCAGGGCAGGGGCAGGGCGGATGGCGCAGCAGCACCAAGCAGCAAGCAAGGCAAGCAGAAGCAGTAGCAGCCATCAGGCCATCACGCCCAATCTCCCATCAGCAGAAAATGGACAGAAAGAGAAAAGGGAAGGCACTGGCATCACAAAGAGGTTGTACTTTTTTTTTATTTGACAATGTCAGAACATTGCAATTTCAAAGTGTACAAATTTATTACTGAAATTGCAATTAAATATTTTATTTTTAGGATGCTTGTACATTTTGTTTCACTCATTGCTTTTTATCTTATCAAACTAATCAATCTTTGCTATTTGTTTTTCAGATTCTACATATGTATCTATCCTCATTAGTTCATATATGTGATGTACGGCTGAAAGCTTGAATCAGTGAATCTTGAGGTATTTTTGAGTACCTACTTTTATATTTACACTTATTTGCAAATGGATGATGAATTGTGAACTTGTGATTAAGTGCTTGTACTATGACTTGCTGATATAATGTTACATTGTACAATATTGTGCATTGAATTTTTTTTCTTAATTCTTGTTCTGTGTTAACTCTCGCGTGTGGTAGTTTATTGGCCACACCTAAATTTTTTTTCTATCCTCCGCCACTGTTCATAGAGATGCATAATGGCTTTAGGAATCCCCTTTGTTGACTAAATCCCCATTGTTCATTATTAAACATTGTTCACTGTGCATGGATATCTGTGATGCAAAACTCTAATCCAAAGCCTGTTTTGCATTTCAACTAAATTTCACGTGTTAATCTCATTCGTGTGGTAGGATTTTTTTTTTGGGGTTTCATTGTTGTCATTGGATGAGATACTTCACATCTTGTTAACATTTATCGTCAATCTTTCATTGTAAAATTGTGGGGAAGAAATGGCCTATCTCAGATAATTCTATTGTGTCAATTTTTCTATGTGATTGCTTATATCTAGCAAACTGACTTAACCTTTCATTTCAAATGATTTAATCTATAGGATGAAAATTCAGATTGCCGAAGAAAAATTCAGGCTGACAGGACACCATGTCAACTGCTATTGTTTGCTGCACAATCAACGAAATTTTTGGCTGATTCTACTAAATTTCTGTTTGGTATAGGTAATTTCTTCCATAATGATTACCCCTTACAAATAGTGCAAATGTATACTTCGTGGGTCAATCTTCGCACTGTTGTAGAATCTGATGTTTAAAATTGTCTGCATCCGGTTTACAAATCAAGAAAAAAAATTGCCCTGATTACTGTGCCAACCATATTTTCTTTGAGGGATTGACCAATCTTTTTCTTGGAAAAGCTTAACCCTGTTCCAAACGTAATACTGCAAAATTTTGCTCAATTTCACATGCACACCACAGTGTAGTCATGCATTAATGATTTTGATTTCACGGTGTGACATGCACATCACATTGTGAACAAGTACATTGACAGACCAGCATTTTGATTTCACATATATTCTTCCCTGTTAAAGCCCGGTCATCCTAATCGATCTGGGATCTAAGAAGTAGATGGTATATGCAGTACCTTTAGTTTTTCTTGCAATTGACTCTAAATTCTTATGTCGTTCAGTTCATATAAATAACTATATCCTACAGAATAGATGAACCTATTTTTCTTTCTCTAGGGCAAATAACTGAAGAGTGTTGGTATTTGAGTTAACCACTTTTTACGAACCTAACCTGCTGCAGTTCCACAACCATGGATTTAAATAGATTGTTCATGTAGTTCCTATTTTTTCTTGTATCCTACGTTCACAGATCATTTATTAAATTTTCCTTGTATCCTACGTTTACAGTGTTGCATGAATCAGGAAAAATCTGATTGAAGGATCTAATATTTGAGGACTCCTGCTCTGCTGTTGACTACTTCACTCCAGTTATTCAAGGTATCAAAGTTACTCTAAAACAGTATTAAACATTATGTTTTGCATTGTTGAAAATAAACAAATGTTCACTATGCATTATTAAACAGTATGTTTTGCATTGTGTCTTTGCTTTAATTTGAATAAAGAAATGTTCACCATGTACCGAGCTGGACTGAAATTACTTGAATGGATCATCACCACCCTTTTCTGAAGTAAACAGTACCTACAACAGATAATGCTAATTGCGAATCATTCTTGGCAATTGACTGCATTTGTAATTGATTGTTAATTAATTTTAGGCGCACTATACTGCAAATCATGTCAGCTTTCCTGAGCATTTGTAATGATCAATGATTAAAACAAATTATTATTATTATTTATCTTCGTAGCAGCAAGCTTGAGATATTATTGGCAAATCATATCCAAATCTCTGTCAATTACGCTATCATGCAGCAGATCAGAGTAAAGGTTAGCAAATCATATCCAAATCTCTGTCAGATGCTATTTTGGCAATATTTCCATGTATTACATGCCCATACATGTCAACTCACAAGACATACAAGGCAATATTGTTATGTCTTTACATAGATATCATGATAGCAACAATGGTAACATTATCCTCCTTAGCCTATATATATGTGGGTGAAGGAGTGTGATCCAAAAAAAAATTATTGATCCTCCTTAGCCGGCTGCATACGACTGCTCAACTTCAACTCATCATCTTGGTATCGTTCTCCAAGCTATCTCTTATGTGTTGGAAATTATTATATACTTTAGCTTGCACCTATTGATCTCCTATTTCTTCTGTATTGTAATAAGGCATGGCATCCATGGATGATGTGGATTTTTCACCACATCAAGCCACACCTAAGGAGTCAATGAACTCCAAGGATGATGCGAAGGTGCAGCCTTCGTCAGGGCAAACACCAAACAAGGGGAATTATTACATGGGGCACGCGAATGCCATCATGATGATGTTTCAATACATACGTGATGGTTGTCGGCGTGTTGAGAGTTCCATGGAAGACTAGAAGTGCAAGAAGGTAGAAAAAGGACACGGTGAGAAAAGGAAGGTGGGAGAAGGGTATGATCCTCGCTGGTCTTCTCCCATCGAGATAACAATGAAGATCTGCAATGACGACGTCTCCGATGAAGCAACCAAGAAGGAAACATGATTTAGTATTGTCACTACTGTGTTTTGGCTTTAGAATAAAATAACATTTCTTGTGAATTACACAAGAAAATTCAGTAAACAATGTCGTTCAGGCCTATTCAGTACTGCTTGTGAAATGCACAACCAAATTCGATGAAACTTTGTTGTTATGATGCCTATTCAGTATTGCTTGTGATTGAGTTGATTTCTGGGACCTATACAAATGTGCTCTACCTCCTGTTGAACTACTATGTATTTGTTTGGCACGGTTGGATGCATAGCAATGTTCCTTTATATTTGTTTTCCATGTCTTTTTATATAAGGAGACACATCACACACCAATTGTGGTTTAGATCTCACATAAATAAATTAGGTCGGCCAATTTTCTGACGTTGTGTAGCACTATTGATTTCTGTAACTCTTTTGCTTTAGATCAAACACATGTAATTCTTTTGCTTTAGATCGAACACATTTTATTTGCTTCAGGGCTCCATTAATTTAAAGAGCTGACCAATCACATGAATATTGATTTATGAACATGAAAGCGTATAAAAAAGCAAATATAACTAACATAAGAAACTAGTATCGCTAATTTGCTATTATGTTGCCTATTCAGTCATGATAAAGGAGTAAAGGACTGCTAGATGTCAAACTTATGTGTATGGTCCAAATCCTATAATGGCCCATTAACAACTAAAATACCCATTATAAATACTTATATGCGATACTCGACCTAAGTGCCTTTGATCTGTCACGTTTATCATATATCTTAAGGCACAGATATATGCATTATCATATATCTTTAATATCATATTATTATGCATTATGACATGGGGCACAAATATATTGGTATATCCTATTCTAATATTTTACGTGCAATATATTTGATGTATGATATAAATTGAATTAAAGCTCAAATGCACAGTTAATATAATAATATTTTTTGCTCTACATGAAAATTTTAAAAATTATTAAAGACAAATAGAGTTGCACCGTAGCGTTTAGCACGGGCATATTACTAGTTAAAATAACTCATCGAGTTATGATCAAGCATTTAATTTACCTATTCATTTAAATCTTAAATTCATAAAGACTACAAATAAAAATAACTTATTTGAAAAAACTCAAATATGAAATAGATCTAACTCTTGTGGATGGAGGGAATATTTCGAATAAAATTGCCGCTGACTCTCCTTTTCAAGCTTATCTCCCAACTCCGGCTTGCTCATCGGTGATGAGCTGATGATGGGCTCGAGTGTGGGAAGGTAGCAACCTTCACCTCCTCTGTTGCCTCGGTTCTGTCGCTCTGGCGCAACCCCCATGGCCGGTGTCTACCTAGCACCATGGCCGTTGCACACCGCATAGAAAAGTCGCATCATCTCTATCTTTTTGTCCTTGTAGCTTGACCAGTCCATGGCCGTTGGCAAGCCCAAGGACTTTCCATAACGGCCGCTGCATCCGCAAGCTCCTTTGCGTCCCCCTCCCACCTCCACCATAAAAGTCTTGGACGCCACGCGGTAGCTCATCCATACCTAGGGCATGGGGGATGCTTGTGTTCGAGTGTCCCGATGAGGGCGTGGAAGCTGCTGGGATGGTGGGTGCCATCGTGCAGCTCACGAAGGCACTGAGGTCGTTGTCACCATTGCTATTGGCTACCTCATTGCCACCGAGAGGAGAAGGGGGCACCAAAGAGTGGTGTGTAGCTCACGTGGCGCGGCTAGAGAGGAGCTCTGCCACCTCATGGTTGTGGTGCAGCTTGATGTGAGCGGGCTCTTCAGCTCGGCGCCATGGCATTTAGTGGTAGTTGATGAGGGCATCCATCACCGGAGCGAGAAAGAAGAGATGGCCTATAGAGAACCCATGTTGTTGAAAGTGTTATTTTATCGTATCCTTTTTGCACAGTGGTATTTAGGCGAAACCTATTTTTGAGGGTGGCATAATCCCAAATTTCTCATGCCTAGGGGAACAGAAGTTTGCCTATGAGAATATTGACTACTGTGATGTCCCTCCATTGTGATATCTTAAAATTACTTGTAATTTTATATTGTTTGGCATGATGTTCAGCTTAAAATCACTTGAGACTTCTTTGGTTCCATAAAAATATTGAATGGGATTTAGTATGAAACTAATCTCCTCAATTCTCTCCGACCTGTCTCCTGTAATGAACATTGTTTATGCTTTTTTAGTAAAAAGGCTGGCGCAGAGCCTTTGATTTATAAAATTCTCTCCAATCTCTCCCTAAGCCTCTTGGCCCATAAGGATATTGAAAGGGACTTGATGTGGATTTAATCCCCCCACAATCCTCTCCGGTCCTTTTTCTTGGGAATTGAAAATATTTTTGATGAGTATTTATTAAACTGGTGATCCTTGTATAAATATTACTGATTGAACCAGCAACCATAGTTTTATTTTAAATTGTTGGTTTAATTCGTGTGCCATGTCCATTTTCCAGATATGGTGAGTTAAAGATTTTCCTTTTTAAGTATATAGTGATTTAGTGGCATGGAATGGGGATTGGGGAAGGAAATGTCTTTGCTCAGAAAGGCCCGCACTTCCACAAGATTAACTCCTTCATGCTAGCATGATATGTTTTATGCTAGCATGATGTGTTGATGTTTTTTTGGTTAGCATGATGTTATTGAACAAAACTGTATGAGTTCATTAACTTCTCATGCCTCTTTCTAGCTTGTAGACATTGACGATTAATGAGAAACGTTCAGGGGTCTTCCGGCTAGCTCCATAAGGTGGTGGGCTAGATGATCTGGGTTCGAAGCCTCACCTCTTCTAATTATTTGATATTAGGTTCTTCCCTAATATTCGCGTTTTTGACATTGGCGATTAATTTGCAACGTTGAAAAGCATGAGTGAACGCGTGCTACTTATCTCTGATGTGGCGTACTTTAAAAGAGACAGTGTTGGAGCTAGGGAAGAAGCGGAGGGGGAGATGCCGGGGATGGAAGAGGAGTATGGCGGAGGAGGAAGGAGTGGAAGATGCAGATATTTTCAACAACTGACTACCAACTAATTGTTTCCTACTATCTTAAGCTTCCTAAATGGGTCTCAATAACATATGTTTCTTTTACCAAATTGATTAACAAAAGTAAAGGGGAAAAAACACCAATAGGCTACTGTGACATCAAATCTGACCAAACAACATGCACATCTATATTGGCGAAATAATGTTGGATCCGTTGAATAGAACCTGCATGAGCGGTAGCCTTGAAGGCACAATAGCGACGGATTTGATTGGATCCATTTTCGCCGGCAGCCGCTACCACAGGCGTAATCTTGAAATCAAGAATCAGCACAGTGCGCAGCTGCACAGCAACCACGAAGTTTCTGAGTTTTGATGGATTAACAATGGTGCCATCGAAGAGCTTAATTTCCTCAGGTATTTGACTGACAAAGCAAGAGATGGATAAGTGTATGCCGCCATGAATTAGCTTCGGAATCTTAATTTGTATGGTGCTTTCCTTCCCATTGCGAAGAAGGGCTAAGCTGATATCTACGGCGCCATGGATGCCATGGATCCGCCGACTATACACCCCATGAAATGGTGTAAGGTTGCTGAAGGCGGCCACCCCGTCGATGAGCTGCAAGTCGTCCTTTTCGTCCTCTCCTTTCTTGATCTTGAGGTCGTACTCGATCACAGCAGGATTTTCCAGCGAGATGCCTCGCTTAGGACCTGACAATCTTATAAGCGAGTTGGGATCAGAGTAGTGGCCAGGCAAGACGAAAGGATCATCCCGGCCGCGGTTGAAGATGTAGTTGCGCAGGGGGTCAAAGAGATCCCGGGCAGCCATGAAGCCATAGATCTGGATCGGGGCGTCGGCGGCGGCGTTGGACAGAGCTGCTATCTTGATGGAGAAGATCTGCATCATGCGGCAGCCATGGTGGACGATGCAAGCCGTCCAGCATGACTGGCAATGGTCGGTCCGAGCCGACAGCCTCATCGGCAGCAGGCTAGTCTCGCGGGTGTCGTCGAGGCAGTAGAGGCTGTGGAACGGGTGGGAGTCGGGGTCGTAGATGGATCCGCCGCTGTGCTTGACGCCGATGAGCTCGGAGGCTTCCATCATGTCGTCGTCTTCGTCGATGTCGTACAAGAATTCCTCCTCTTCCTCATCATACTCCCAATTGTTCTCCTCATCCTCCTGCTGTTGGTCATACTTCTTCCCCGTTTTGATTGGAGCGAGGGAACAAGGAATAACCAACGCGTTCTTCTCTTCGTTCTCATGTGATGACGACTCCGGCGGCCGGCAATCGCCGGCGCCGCCTCCCTTGTCCATGGATCGATCGATCGATCGACTGAATCACCCTTCGGCTGGGACGCTGGGTGCGTGGTTTGTTTGGGGGTCATGGGATTAGCTTGTTGCTGCCTTTTATCTGATCTGATGGGAAACAAACCGTATCCGATTCCGACCGGTGAACCGTCTCCGAGTCTAGCGACTCCGTCGTCCCTTTCCCGGTTTTACCGTCGTCACGTCCTGTGCCCTGGTGTTTGGAGTGGCGGCTGCATCACGGATCATCCGACTGGTAAAAAAAGAGGAAAGTCAGGGCTGCCTTAATCCGCAAAGCTGCCGAGGGACCGACCCGTGGAATTTGCTATATATTTGTCGCGTGATTTTTTTCTACGTATTTTGACGTTTTTTCGACCGTATGATCTGCGCCGCGATTTGTGCTGATTTCAAAGGTTGCTAAATGCAACTGGGCCACCATTTCCTTCCGGCCCAATTCTCCTTCCTCCCTCCTGGCCCGACATTTCCTCCTCTTTCTTTCCTCACCCCAGCCCAGCCCATCTCTACAAGCCGCCTCCATCCTTCCCCTTAGCAAGGCCGGCCCATCCTCCCATCCTCTCTCCGGCCAGCCAAAGCACCACCACCTTCCTTTTTTCTCCCCGGAATAAGTTCACTTTCGATCACCCACGCGAGTTTGAATCACGTCCTTTGAACCGTAATAATAGAAATCATAACCACATCTTTCATAACTAAGAAAAAAAAATCTTTCATAACTAGGTTAAATAAGGTCCTGAGACAGTACAAGTGATTGTTTTGATTGATGTGGCATCCTAGTCGACAAATAAAAAATCAAAAAAAAATGTGAAGCCCATATGTAAAGTGGACTCCACCTCTCCCTACTTATCCCCTCTCTTCCCCAACAACTCGTCGGCGACGAGAGGAGAGGCGACCAGCGAGCCCGTTTGCGTGAGGTGGCAGTTGCGGTTAGAGGTTGGCGATGCCACTGGTGTGTAGCTCAAGCTCGCCGTCCACGGGAAGGTGGCGGTGGTGGTGGGCGACCGGAGAGGATGGGGCCGCAGCTGTTTGCAAGTGACCAAGTCATCGTTCCGCCCATTTCAACACTACTGTCAAATTTGAAGTTAGCATATCTCTGGACTATAGAATAGAGTAAACACAAATTTTGCTTCTGGTCCTGCTGATTCAACAATATCATTCCATATTTCCATTTAAACTTTGCAGCCAAAATAAAACCTCAACTACTACTATTTACCCTCTCAACCTCCACACTACAGTTGTTCTACCAGCAGCGCGCACACTTTATTCTCTCCTCTTTATGTCAGCATTGACGAAGCACTGTCTGTCATAGTGGCATATCTTAAGCTGTGGTACTTGCTATCTTTCTCCCCTGATGTTTGTTCAGTTGAGCAGCATGTGCATGCTTCACTTCAGCATCAGTTTGACATCTCTGAAAAGGCCTCACACCTGCCGGATTCCTATGACAAAAAAAAAAGGATCAACAATGGCTGAAGGATAATCTGCTCCAGGCTTCATCTTTCATGCAAAAAATAACTATTTTTCAATCAAGTTTTTATTTTTTTAAAAAAATGTTTTCCCATTCATCAACATCAGTTCGTTTCATTGCCGTTTATTAACTTCAGTGCTGGAGTGATTTTATAGTCTTTGACGATGTACCATATTTCCACCGCACATTTGATATCTCACGGTACTAAGAGATATATATCATATTTGCACTAAATATTTTGGTATCTCTTGGTACCTTTTAATAACTGTAAAATTTCTCTCAGCACTGTACGTAGGTTTGCATGAATGTTTTGATTTGGCCTGTTTCAGATTGTAGTTTGTACGAATTTGATGAGAAACAGTTTCGAATTACTACAAATCTGATGAAATCGCCGCGAACCGTACAGAAACTTAAGTAAAGTATTAGTGGTACCTTATGAAATCTGCAAGAACAAGAACATCCCTGTCAGAGGGAGTAAGACAGGAGTGTACTGGAGTACAGTGTACTCAACATCATATTTAAAGCAAACACTGTAAAAACATTGCCTGCTCCAAAATCCAAATCAGTGTCTTCACAGTACAGAAGTGCCTGACAAAGCTGACAGATTCTTGTGTTCTGCATGTGTAGATTCGATCAGGAATGCCATAATGGCATGGATCGCGTTTCTTTATCATCAGATCATCACTTCTACTCTAAACAACAGTACGATTGGTCCTGCTCCTACACATCACCAGCTAGTAGATCACAAAACTGAAATAAAAACAGCTTGAATTTGCATCAGTTAATGTTCGATAGGTTGTAAAATGCAATAAGATGTCCTTCCATTCTGCGCATTTCTCAAAAAACAGATAATTTTCTCAGCTTACAGCATTAGTTTTTCTTTAAAAGAACATTACCGGCCGTATATATTTTTTCAACAAACCAAATTAAACCCATCATCTCTTTGAAATTGCCAATTTTTTTGGCATGATCGAATTAAATCCCCCCCCCCAAAAAAAAAACAACTAAAGCAATGAAATTGATGAAAACCATAAACTTCAGATGCTACGAAACCATTTTGCCTAATCCAATATGAATGTGGTGCGATTTGGAGCACTAGACATCATCGTTGTTCATGAAATGTACCGTAGACAATAACATGATATAACCTAGAAAATGAGGAGATCCTTTCTTGCTTCCAAAACTCTCTTTCCTATTTGCAAATTATCACATCATTGATCTCACACCAATACAAGTAGATTATCTAGTTCATCAGTTCTAATCCCAATCTGCCGGCCAGAAAAAGCTGAGGATCCTATGCCACGTACAGACAGCAGAGGTAAAACAAGCAACCCAATCAAGAAGCTGGACAAAGCTGTTTGCCACAAAGCTCAGCTTTGGCCTCTTGTAATCATGTACGCAAGTACGGAGGTTAAGAAAAAAAATTCTTTGTGCTAATCATGCTGTTATAAACTCGTTCCGTCACAAGCTAGCACACCTATATGAGATAAACATCCCGTGTGAAAGTATATCCTGCGCCATAATTCCTTACCACATTCCGGTGTTTCAAGTGTATAATCATTACCTTCCAATTTCCCAATTATACTTACAAGAGACGCACATATATTACACATGCTAAAAAGACATAATCCAACCACAAATATTCTGATGTCTGATCTCACCACATTACTACGAAAGCATTATCATCCGGAGTATTATGTTTGGTATCGAAGGTATTAAATCTGGTACTTATGATGATATCGTG
Source organism: Oryza glaberrima (assembly GCF_000147395.1). Lineage (NCBI taxonomy): Eukaryota > Viridiplantae > Streptophyta > Magnoliopsida > Poales > Poaceae > Oryza > Oryza glaberrima. The sequence continues at coordinate 21,794,304 of NC_068333.1, read as the reverse complement.
CAATGGTATACCATTCGTACTCGCTCTGGTAAGTCTGAGAAAAGAAGATCGAGTTCCTTCACAAAAATAGAGTTGAGACATTAGGCGTGCTTGTTTCAGTTTATTATCCCTGCATCTGCGTATTTGGATACATGAATAAATTGCATTCAGAATTAGAGCGTGAAACGACCGACCCGGCGAGATTATCTTCTTGGTTAACTTTGGTACGTAATGAGAGAAACAACATGGATTATACGACTTTTAATGCGTAGGTATGGTGTGAGATGATGATTTGCTGCCGTAGTGAAGTTTACTCCCATAATCTCCACCACGTGTACGCCCTTGACTGGACCGACCTGAAGAGAGTTTATCTAATTTACTGACAAATTTGGTTTAAGCAAGCAATCACAAATGAATCACACCGTGCTGATCTAAGATGTTTATGTCCTCAACGTCGTCAAGTCATATACAGTAATAGCTAAATACACGTGTTTTGCTGTGGATAGATATAAATTAATGTGTACTCCCTCCGTCCAATAAAAAACGAATCTAGAATGATGTGACATATTTCAGTACTATCCAGATTCGTACTAATAGAATGAGTCATATCTAGTATTATGTTGGTTTTTTATGAGACCAAGAGAGTACTTGATGTTTAGAACATTAAGGGCTTGTTTAGTTGGTAAAAGAATTTGCCCTTACATGTCACATCGGATATAACGACAGACATTTAAAGTATTAAACGTGGTCTAATAACAAAACAAATTACAGATTCCACCAGGAAACTGCGAGATGAATTTATTAAGACTAATTAATATGTCATTAGCAAATGTTTAATGTAGCACCACATTATCAAATCATGGCGCAATTAGACTTAAAAGATTTGTCTCGCAATTTCCTGGCGAACTGTGTAATTGGTTTTTTTTTCTACATTTAATAATCCATACATGTGTCCAAATATTTAATGTAATAGTGTAAAAAAAATTGTTTGGAAACTAAATAGGTCCTGATTGTGAGGTTTTCACAACAATGTGTCCATGTGGATGCCTTTTGTATGATGACCTTGTATTTTAGAGATGAAGTAAGATAGGACCAATATGTACAAGGACTAGTTTAAAATAATTGAAGTAATAGCTGGTATAAAAATATCCAATAGAGTTAGTTAAAGTGATAGATTATTTATTATCACCATTATTGTCTGAAGTATAGATACAACCGTTGGATGCATCATCACGAAAACATTTTTCCCCTTCTCCATACAACTCCAATTGTTCCTTCAAATCATTAATGATTTATATCTATTTTCTTTTATTGGTCATCCAATACATTTATCTAGATGCTGCCAATGCAACCTGGCTTGCATAGGTCCCTTTTAATGCAACAGGAGACTCCACACTAATACTGTTCCTAATTCCTGCATCTGTTTTTACAAAAGATGATCGAGCAGCTCTGAAGAAGATTGGTTAATAGTTCATGGATCACAAAACAAGGCATCTCAGGCATCTGGTGCCATGCATGCATTTCATCTGGGCTATGTGGTTGAAGCCCTGCACAAGTATGCATGTTCAGATGTTTCAGTTTCTGTACATGTTCAGGCAGAAAGCTAGCCAGTCCCAAGTTATATTCAGACATTCAGTGCCCAGTTCAGTTGCTGTTGCCCAAACACCATTGTAGCAGTGTGCAGGTTTACATGGAGCTTGGCAGGCAGACCACATGCATCCATGCATGGATCAGGAACTCATGGTGCAGTGCATATAAACATGGAGACAAAAGCAGCAATCAGGTCGAGAAGAGAAGATAAGCCTTCGCTTCTCTGTTGGATCATACATGGTATGGAGATAGATTTTCATCCTTTCGAAGGGTTCTCTTACATATCACTTAAATATTTTTTAAAAAAAATAAAAAAACTAAGATATACACGTACAATTTAACTATTACAAGTTGTAACAAAAATAACAAATTTCAGGTATTTGTTACTTTCTCCGTCCTAAAATATAAGAACCTAGAACTGGATGGAACATTTCCTAGTACTACTATCCAGATTCGTAGTACTAGCAAATATCTCATCCAGTCTTAGGTTCTTATATTTTGGGACTGAATGAGTATTTGAGAAAAATACAAAAAAGATATTGACAAAACACCAAAATCTAAAAAAAATACCATTGATAAGTGTGATTCTATAAAACATCATTGTACAAATGACTTTGTCTTAAAAATATTATCGCATCCTATAGCACTTAAGGATGGTTAATAATGTAACCCTAACGGAGATGTCATTTTTAAGTCAAAGCCACTTGTCCGATGACATTTTTTTTTCAACTCGCACTTGTCAATGTCATTTTTTATAATAATATTTTTTGGATTTTCTCTTGTTGTTTTTATCACAGGTCGAAATTTGTAGAGCGATATATCTCATATTAATTTATTTTAATTTTTTTAAAAAAATAATGACTATTTAAGTGATATGAACTAGTGTCTCTTTATGGATGGAAACATTTTTCCCTGCGTGATACACCAGTTCTACGCTCGGTGCTACTAGCAGGCTAGCAGCCACTTGCTGCTGCTAGAGCCCAAAGAACAGTACTGTCAGTTCAGATCAGTTGCAACTTGCAAGGTCTCCATCTTAGTGGAGTACTTTAGTTATTCGATCCTATAAAGGTACTCCCTCCGTACCCTAATATAAGAGGTTTTTGTGATTTAACTTGCACTTACACTTTAACTATTCATCTTATTTTAAAAAATTAGAATTATTATTTATTTTATTTATGACTTACTTTATTATCCAAAATATTTTAAACGTAATTTTTCGTTTTTTATATTTGCATAAATTTTTGAATAAGATGAATGGTCAAACAGTTCAAGTAAAATATTAAAATCGATTATATTAGGGGACGGAGGAAGTAATTACAAAGTCTAAAGGAATGAAATCTCCAGCTAGATAATAAAAAAAGTGTGTTCTTTTGTTTTAAGCAGGTTTGGTCTGAGGTGACAAAGACTGTCTGTTAGAAGTTTGCAATGCCCATACTTTTACAAACCCCTTCATGATTAGCGATTTTAATCCACAAGTCTGAATAAATTCCAGCATGTCTGATGTAGCTCATAGAAGCATTTCAGCTTGTCTTAATTTTTTTCTGTCCTCATTTTTTTAATCAAATGACTATTTCATTGTACAGTCGTAAAGCCATTTCAACCACAGTAATCTGCTGGTAATTTTTTTAATGTCATATAAATTCCATAGGTAGTGATATTACTGCTGATTTCCCACTATTCAACTTTCTTAAATTAATGCCTAATATATCATGATTATTTTTGCTGGCATTGGTCTCTTTAAGCATGTGTTAGGATGTATATTTGTGGGTGTGAGTGTGGTGTGCGTGCGTGTGTCTTATCAATAATGTAATTTTAAATTTTTTTTATATAAACTATTTTATAATTTTTTAAGTAAATTTCATGAAACCTCACATCACATGTTATGATTTAAGTTGCACAAAATCACAACGGCTCTGGTACATGGCATATAACCATAGATATTACGGTCATAAGATTTCACCAATAAAAATAGTTAACTTACCTACAATATTTAAATGATGGATTAAAAGAATTCATATATTTCGGAACTTGCATGCATGTATGGTAGATCAAAGAAAAATTAGTTAATGGTGTATATAAAACTAAATGTCATAGTACCAGCATTACGTGCAAGTGTGCAACATGCCAAAACTCCAATAGTTTTATGCAAATTGGATCATAACATCGTGGTTACGTAAAATTTACTATCTTAAAATATAACAACTTAATACTCGGATGTTATATATCTTAACATCGTGGTTACGTAAAATTTACTACTATCTCTGTCTTAAAATATAACAACTTAATACTCGGATGTTATATATCTTAGCAATGTAAATCTTGACATGAGACATATATTCATAATAAGTAGCAGTACATATTGTGGGATAGGGCGAGTAGTTTTTTTTTAAAAAAAAAACGAAACGGTTTAAAAACTAATCCATAGTTAGCAAGTGGTTAAGTGAGCAACCGTTTCCATCAAAGACGGGGCAAAAGCGAGCGGGGAAGACGACACCTCCGCAGCTCGGCGCACAAAGCCTGCAGGAAACCCATCACCTGTAACCAATCCTTCCATCTTCTCTGCCTTCTCCTTCGCTTCACCACCTCGCCAAAACCGCCTTCCCTTCCCTTCTCTTCCCTTCCAACCTCTCGTTGCGGTTTGCGCTAGAAAAAAAAGAGAGGAGAGATTTCAAGAAACCGTGGGGGAGAAAGAAGCAGGCAAGAAGTAGCAGCAGCAGCGAGTGAGGCTAATCTGGTCAGTTTCAGAACAGATTCTTTGTTCGGTCTCTATCCATTGCAAGAACAGGTTTTGTTTTTTCTTTTCCCTTTTTTTGGGATCAGAGTCTCTCCATTTCTGATGCTGCTGCTGCTGATGATGATGATGATGATGCAAGGCTTGTGGCAACTTGTTTGGTGAAAGAACAACGAGAGGGATACTGGGATAGGGATCAAAGGCAAAGGTTTTTGTTTTTACCCCGTGGTAATTGTTCGTTCGGTTTGTGATGGGATAGTTGCTGGGACTGTGAATCATTTTGCCCCTTCTTATCATACAGACAGGCGCGTGATTTGACCAGCTTGTCGTCTCTGCTCTGCCTCTATCCATCCATCCATTCATACATCCAACCTTGGGGGTTCTTGATTCTTTTTCTCATTTCTTGGGGAGGCTTAATTGTTGCTATCGCCCTCCGCTTCAGGTGTCCATTTGAATTCTTCGTCGTTTCTTTCGTATTTAATTGCCATTTGCTGATTTGCCTCTTTATTTCGGTGGGTTTTATGGTAATAAAGGTGTGGTTCCTTTATCATCAAATTTGAGGTGTTCTGGGTTTTCTTTGGTTCTTTTTTGGAGCACTGGATTTGTGTGCTCTTGTAAATCAAATAGAGTTTGTGGTTTGGTTCGTATTTTACACAATCGAGTTGTGTTTTTATTTTAGTTTGTATCGAAATATTTGCATACTTGTTTCTAGTTCCTTCAGGCTTCAGTTCTCTTCATTATTATAAAAAAAAATTTGGTCCTTTCGTCCATAATTTTTTTCACAATTCCATTTTTGAATGTATGAGCTTGAATTATGTGACTTTTCAGTTTGAGCTTGGGATTGTCACCTTTTCATGGACGGGACCAACAACCATGGAGCACTGATGGACGATTGGATGCTTCCCTCACCCAGTCCAAGAACACTCATGTCGAGTTTCTTGAACGAAGAATTCAGCTCCGGTCCCTTTTCAGACATTTTCTGTGATAATGGCAGTAACAAACATCAGGATGGACTTGGGAAGAGCAAAGCTTTCATCGATTCAAGCCGGGAAGAAACTGCTCAGCTAGCAAAAAAGTTTGAATCAAACCTTTTTGGTGCCAACCAGAAATCAAGCTCAAATGGCTGTCTGTCAGAGAGGATGGCTGCAAGGACAGGTTTTGGTGTCCTGAAAATTGATACATCTCGTGTCGGTTATTCTACACCGATTCGGTCTCCGGTGACGATCCCGCCCGGTGTGAGTCCAAGGGAACTTCTTGAGTCGCCGGTTTTTCTTCCGAACGCCATTGTAAGTGACTTCCTCACCTCAATCAGTATTTGCTCTGTGTAATGTTCAGTTACTCTACTCATGTGGTTTATATGGAGGATATATTTGTCAGTAAATGTTGAAATCTAAACCAAGATACCTATTATAAAAAATATTCTAACGCAAGATACAGCATCTTTAATTTCTCTTATGTCTCTGCAGCTTCGTATAATTAGTGGAATTTTGGAGAAGAAAGTGACTATATATGTTGATGACTGATTAATCTTAATGTCATGGTTTTGATTTATGCAGGCACAACCTTCTCCTACCACTGGCAAACTGCCATTTTTGATGCATAGTAATGTTAAACCATCGATCCCTAAAAAAACTGAAGATGAAACACGCCATGATCGTGTATTCTTCTTTCAACCCATTTTGGGATCTAAGCCACCAACTTGTCCAGTTGCAGAGAAGGTAGTTTTCTCAAACAATGTTGTTCTATTCCCTATTTACTGCAAATCTGTAATCACTGCTCGCCTGCTCGGCGCAGTTTGTTTTACTGTTCCAGCAAATCTGACGAGCAAAATCAAATTATCAGTGTTTTTTATGCATTGGTCTGATGATATTTATACTTTTCAGGGTTTCAGTGTTAATCATCAAAACCAGCCTTCAGTGACGGATAATCACCAGGAGCTCAGTCTTCAGTCTAGCTCAACTGCAGCCAAGGATTTCACTTCAGCAACTATTGTTAAACCTAAGACATCTGATTCCATGTTAGACAATGATGATCACCCTTCCCCTGCAAATGATCAAGAAGAGAATGCAACAAACAAAAATGAAGAGTATTCTTCAGACCTGATCATTACCCCTGCTGAGGATGGATATAACTGGAGGAAATATGGACAGAAGCAAGTTAAGAACAGTGAGCATCCCAGAAGCTACTACAAATGCACTTTCACGAATTGCGCTGTCAAGAAGAAGGTGGAGCGTTCTCAAGATGGCCAAATAACAGAGATAGTCTACAAAGGTTCTCACAATCACCCTTTGCCGCCTTCCAACCGCCGACCAAATGTTCCTTTCTCACACTTCAATGATCTGAGAGATGATCACTCTGAGAAATTTGGTTCCAAGTCTGGTCAGGCCACAGCAACTTCATGGGAGAATGCCGCAAATGGACACCTCCAAGATGTCGGTAGTGAAGTTCTGACAAAACTGTCTGCTTCTCTTACGACAACAGAACATGCTGAAAAATCTGTTATGGACAAACAAGAAGCTGTGGATATCTCATCGACGCTCTCCAATGAAGAGGATGATAGGGTAACGCATCGTGCCCCGCTTTCTCTGGGCTTTGATGCGAACGATGACGATGCTGAACACAAGAGAAGGTTGGCTAGCCTTAGTCACTAATCACTCAATGAACCAATCTTCACTTTGAGTAGCTGATTGTTTTCCTTCAATTTTATTCATTTCAGAAAGATGGATGTTTATGCCGCTACTAGCACTAGCACCAACGCCATCGACATAGGAGCTGTGGCGTCAAGAGCTGTCCGGGAGCCTCGCGTTGTTGTTCAGACCACAAGTGAGGTTGACATCCTTGATGATGGTTACCGTTGGCGCAAGTATGGGCAGAAAGTTGTCAAAGGAAACCCAAATCCAAGGTCAATTCTAATGCCATTTTTCTCTTTTGGAACAAATTCTTTGCAGTTCCTCTAATCCTTCACTACAAAAGTAAATGTTTAGCTTCACAATATGACACTGTCATCGAAGGAACATTTCTCTGTCCATATGTGTGCATCCATAGTTGGTACAAAGACCGGAAATTACTCGCATTATCTAAAAAACTCCATTTTGTATTTGCAGGAGCTACTACAAGTGCACTCATCCGGGTTGCTCGGTGCGCAAGCATGTGGAGCGATCATCGCATGATCTGAAATCCGTCATCACGACGTATGAAGGAAAGCACAACCATGAAGTTCCAGCTGCCAGGAACAGTGGCCACCCAAGCTCAGGCTCAGCCGCTGCACCACAGGCTACCAATGGTCTTCTTCACCGGAGACCTGAACCGGCACAAGGTGGTGGTGGTGGTAGCCTTGCTCAGTTTGGCTATGGCTCAGCTGGTCACAGACCAGCAGAGCAGTTTGGTGCAGCAGCAGCTGGTTTCTCCTTTGGAATGCTGCCTCGTAGCATTGCAACTCCGGCGCCGTCTCCGGCGATCGCCGTGCCGGCGATGCAGGGGTACCCAGGGCTTGTGCTGCCGAGAGGTGAGATGAAGGTGAACTTGCTGCCACAGTCTGGGAATGCTGGTGCAGCAGCTAGCCAGCAGCTGATGGGCAGGTTGCCAAAGCAGCATCCTCAGATGTAAAAATGGCAGGAACATGAGACAAATGGTGTTTGCTGCTTATGTATATGAAACATTTTTGGTGCTTTTGTTAGGAGAATGGAGTGTTATTGTAGCTCAATTTACTTTCGGGGGAAAAAAAAGCAGATAGTTCAGGCAATTGTAGGTAGTAGAGGTTCTAGAAAAGATAAATGGCTTTGGCTGTGTTCTAAATAACTTCCTCCTTTTTCATTAGCATGTTTACTGGATTGCTAAACTATATATTTTCTGTAAAAAGATTATATAGTATTTTTAAAATTTATAATACATACTTTAATTATGCGCTAATGATCCCACTTGTTTTCCAAGGCGTCTACAGCTCCAGCCGAACTCAGCCTCAGCCTTAATAAGATCAGAACTTCTGCGTTGACATCTTAGGCTGACTGGTTTTACAATCAACAAATTCAATCTTGAATTCTGGGAGCAAAAAACTGCAGCAAAAAAAAAGGTATTTTATAACTTTACAGGAGTAACTGGTCCGCAGATTTGCATTATCCAGTAATTGACGTGCAGCAGAAGATCGGACAGAAACAATAAACAGTCACCATTTGCAATGCTTTTTTGCGGGACAGACCAAAGTGTACCCAGTATACTGTCATGTCAGAACTTCGAAACAGTCAACGCTAACAAAAGCGAATCACACCATCACCGCTTATATATTTTCTCTGCACAAAAATGTGCATATGTGGCAACTCCAAGAAACTTTACATTTGACGAGGATATTTTTTGAGTGAGGAGGTTTTAAGTTAACCCTAATCATGTTGAAATGTCACTTTATAAATTTGGTATTTCTCTTCACTAAAACGTACAACCAAAACTTCAGCACTTCTTTTTGCTCAGTGGCCATTAACAGCTGACTGCTGGAAATTCTCTCTTTGATAAATGGCTTTCCACCGCTCAAGCTCTTCCCTGCGAAATAATATAAACACCAGAAGTTAGAAATGGGAGGAGAAATTGACCCCTTTCTTTGGGAGGAGGAGGGCCAGTTGCAGACAATTGCTTATACTGTTGTACAATATCAGGTTCTCTAATGCACTGTTATATAGTCGACTGCGTTAGTGCTATATTATCTTATGATGTATGATACAAAAGATAATTGCCAATCTTGTAGGATACAATTGTTTAGCTGATTATTGTGTTTCTAGTGAAGCAATTAATATATGATCACTTATACAAGGCTACTTTGTTTAAGTAATTATTTTTGTAGACCACTGTCTACACCTGAACAGAATGTACAGATGGGACAAGTGCACTGACATTGAGTATGGGAGCCAAAGGAGACAAAAAAGATCAATTAATCTGCTTGGGCATGTTTTTAGATTGTTTAGATCTGGGAAATATGTGCATAGATACAGATCATTGTTTATGTCTAAGCTCTACTGAAATTAGCTAGTCCCGATCACTTATTTGAGTTTGACCTTAAGGAACTTGATCCCAACACAGTTATTAAAGAAATCATGAAGTATCGGAAAGAACAAAAGTTGTGTATATATAGTCCACATCATATAATGGATAAGCTAAGTATTGTGTACCGAGGTGGTAAATTCAAGTGCCATTGGGCAGTTGGGGCCAATTGAGTTATCTAGTTTCCCCAAGGCAATTAGCTGTTCCAATTATTGGTTCACATCCAAAAAGAAGCAGCCACTGCAATTCAATAAATGAAAGAAAAAAATACAAGAAGGATTACCTTAAGCACCACCCTATTGAATCATAATGAAGAAGGCCAAGGACCTTACGTCTTCCATCATTCCTACGGCCAGCCCTCCGTTTTACCACTGGAAGTTGCTTGATACCTTTCACTTCCATGAGCACCTTAGCAGTGCTCAGATCTGTATCTGGAAAGCAGGTCACTAGTCCTCTTTCATTGCCGTGGTACTGAAACCCTCTAGTGAGGCATGATGAAACAAGAGAAGAATTTGCCTGAAACAATTAAAGCATGTAAGTATGTGCATCGCTAATTTCGATATTACTATAAGGGCCTGTTTGGATAGGGGTGTTCAAATTTAAATACTTTGGTTATAAGTTTAACTGCACGTCTGCATCCTATAAAATTCCAGATCCAAAGCATCCCTTAAAACGGCAATTGCTAAATTAAATTATAGGCTTTAAAGGTGTGAGATTTTGCATACATCCAAAGTAGATGAATTTGCCCCATTCCGTGGAGTATCTTCACTTAATTCAGATTCAAATCCTTTACGGCGAATGTCACCAATCGTAACAATTCCTTCAAGAAAATCTTCACTGTCTACTACAAGAACACAATTTTGCTGCTTATCATGCATAAGCCTTGTTGCCTCCTTGATAGTCACTGTAGGTGTAACCTTAATAAATTGCTTTGACATTGCTTGTGATACCTGGAACACTCGTTGTTAGAAAGCTAAATGACCACAAAAATATATCAAATTTACTAAGGATGAACTTGACAAAATAATAAAGAGAATGTAGAAAAGAGGCATGGAACCTTTAAATCATCAAGAAGCATATCCTCATTGTTAATACCATAGCGGTAGGGATCATCGTCTAGAATTGCAAGTTCAACGTCATCTCTGTCTGGTCGTCTCCGGTCTGTCTCATTCCTATCTGTAGGAGGTAATAGTGAAGAATAACCATGCCGAGGAGATGTAGCCTCAAACGCCTCTTTGTTGCCAGACATTACAACAGATGGCACCCATATTGCTAAACCAACAGCTCCCTGTAAATTAAAAATAAGGGTGAGCTTATGTCACAAGGAGTGTGCAAACTTTCATGCTTAGAAGCAAAATAGCAAATATATGGGATGAGACATCACCATCAGAGGCAGTAAAATTCTGTAATCTTTTGTTAGTTCGAATAGTAGTAGTACTGAAGTCAATGGAACTGAGCAGACTGATGCTAGTGTGGCAGCCATTCCCACCTGAATTAAGCAGACAGTCAGTATACTTTGTTTCTATCAAACTTTAGGCTACCTTCCTAGCTCAAAAAAGGAAACTTACTAGTGCATAAGCTTGAGGGTGTGCAACAGCAGTGTTACCCGGGATGGCAGAGTTTATTAGTTCTGCTGCTGAGCCTCCAAATACAGCACCAACAGCAGCACCAATCATCAAGCTTGGAGCATAAAGGCCACCAACAAGACCAGAACCCTTGCAGAGTGCAGTTGCTACAACTTTTGCAGCAGCCAACTGAGCTAAGAGCCAGATTCCAGGGGCTGAGGCACTTTTTCCAGTATGTAAAATTTCATCAACATTGGTGAAGCCCCAGTACAGTATTCCAGGGTACCTTAGAGCTATTAAACCTGCTCCAAGACCCCCTAACGCAGGGCATACTACAGCAGGGAGGCTGAATTTCTTCCTTATCAAGTCAAAAGTCTTTGTGAACCAAACCACCAACTGTCTGAATGCCACACTCACTACCCCACAAAGCATGCCTAGGATAAGGTAGAGTGGTAACTCTGCAGAATATAACATTAGTGATTTAGTTGGTTGCATATTTACCAGTTAGACATATCAACATGAAAACAGTAATAGATACACAGTTCGGCGTTCACGTCACAGATATACCAGAACTTCAAACTATTCAATTGTGAATGGCAAGAAAACAAGATCGGAACAATAAGAAGCTGCTAAAACTAACGTGTTGATGGTAAGGGAACCAACCACAAAACTTCAAAACCATGAGCATATACAAGTGTATAAATGCGTGATGCATATATAAAATAGATTATAAAGGCAGGATATCACGAGTCCTCTGCTATAGTAGTAAGAACAAAAAAAAAATCTACTCAAGTTCAATACCTAACTAAGCAAAATCCACCTTCAGTAATACCAGGTTTGATCAGAATAAGATAAAATACCAGCAGCAGATTTTAGTTCATACGTCGGGACAATAAAAGCTGCCTTCTCCCCTAGCAAAACATTGGACACAGTTGATGATATAACTGATGCCAATATAATCATAGCAGTGGTAAATGGCGGTGAATTCTCTGCTCGAAGTGGCCTCAGTACTGTTTCAATAGCAAAAAAACATCCAGCAACCGCAGCATTAAAACCTAAAGACAAAGCAACACAAGTGTCAGGAGAGAATAAAGAAAAAAGCATTGGCCTGAAGATACTGGATGTTAAAGAGATGAAATTGCAAAGATACGTGGTACAACAAAGATCTATAGTATTGTATTTGTAGTTCCAGTTGCTTGCAGAATTAGTTTATCTTCCTTTTCTTGTTAACTTGTACTAACATCTTATAATGCTAAAAGGCAGTGGGAAACGATTCCAATCTGTTGCAATTCCCAGATGAATGTAAAAAAATCAAACAGATGATGATTATTTAAAATTACCTGAAGCAATCCCAGCAGCTGATCCGGCAGCAACAAGAGCAATTCTCCGTTCCCTATTGTTCTCCATCATTTCAGCACATCCATATGCACAAGATTTACCAATATCAACGCTTGGCCCTTCTGGCCCCAATGAACATCCCGTCCCTAGAGTAATTGCAGCTTGTATTGCTTTGATTGTAGGAAAAATCGCAGCCATGAAATCAACACCTTCCCTTTGAGATGATAATGATTGTTTTATCTGCTCAAATATCTCCAGTAATCCGTGCATCATACCAACAACAACTCCACCAGTCACTGGAATTAACAATATCCTATGCCATGTATCAGCAAGTCTCTGGAGGCGAAGCCAAGCAGCTCCCTCTGTGGGTGTGCCTGCCCATGCCCATTCATGTATGATATGCACCTGAAAAGAATAGTTAGCCACTATTGAACCAGCAGATTGGTATATGAGAAAAGTACAAACAGGAAACTTTTGGTTTAGAAATGATCATCTAAACTTGATTGGATAGCTCCCGCTTAACAGATCTAAGTTATTTCAAGGAAAGAGCCTTTTCTAGTAACTTTAAGAAATGGGGGTTCGATTAATTGCAGTTCAGTCAAAGTAAAATAGGCACATACTGTATTAACCCGGTAGGACTTTTCTGAGTTTCTATCTGATCAATTCAGATCTATGAAGTATTCAGAGAACACAAACAATGCACCAAAATTGCCAGCAAGTAGACATAATCTAGTAAACCTCAGCAGATTATAATACCACGCAAGATTCGTTTTCACCTAAACCCATGCCATAAGAGGAAGACTTTAACTAGCAAAGACCTCATGTTTGTATCAACTATCCCCGTGGCATCAAATTTCACATGAAGAAAATACATTATCATCTCCACGAAACACCCTAAACGGCAGGATAAAGTAAATGTACAGTCCATATTCTCACACGAGAAAATGGACATTTAGCCACGTTCAAAACATGGCTTCGCTAGAATGCCATCCCGAAAACGCGTTTCGCTAAAATGCCAATATGAAACGCGTGCTCACTGCCACTTTGCCATTTTAGCCCTTTTGTGCATTTTCGAAATCATTTTTGCTCCTCCACCGGGCGATGAGACAAAATTGCCCTTCATGTCCTCCGTCGCCGCTGTTGAGGAAGAGGAGCTCGTCCTCGC